>NC_134355.1:131900206-132618706 GCF_048569485.1 Anomaloglossus baeobatrachus | reverse complement strand
ACGGGCTTTATTAGGGACAATTAGGGATAGACTATGTTCAGCAAGGGACCCCAATTGTATAATTTAGAGTGCCAAACTCCCGGTCAATCAGGGTCACATTATAGGTTTCAATAGAGATTGTTTTGTCTACCACTCTCCCTATTTTTTTTTAACCTATTGCGTAAGTAACGCCTAATATATTGTTGGTTTTTTTTGTTTATTAAAACCCTGCACTTGATCACATCTATTTAGATATACAGTACCTCTTGATGATAATTATTTGATCTTTTGCTCATACTGGTTGTTTGTCAGTGGTGCTTTTGATTAAACAATTTCCATACCAGGTATAATTTTATTACATAAAATTGTTTTAATAGTAATGGAAAAGAAGATATTGTTTTAGTGTTTGTTTTTTTTCTTTCTGGGTTTGGTTCTCAGTCTGATCCCAACAGTTACGGTATACCCTTTAGATGACGCCATCAATAACGATCACCACATCTTGATGGTTGATAGAGAGAGATGGCTCCCTCTGTACCTCCCCAGGTTCCCCCTATAATTGTGCCAGCCAATGGTTACCACAAAAACTCAAGGCCTAACAATGATCTGAGTCTGTCAGCTATGGAAGCCTATTAAAGTCTGCTACCACCAGGGTTTAGTAGGCTGAATGTGACAGGTATAGTGCACTGCAATACAGAATGTTTGCAGTGTATTATATCAGCAGTCAAACTGGTAAATGTTCAATTAACTAAGTAAAAAAGTGGGGAAAAAAAAAATGCTTTAGAAAAATTAAAAATATAAAAATAAGCTTAAAAATTATATAATCCTCTCTTGCTGTTTAAGATCTTTATCCTTGGAATAAAAATAAAATAAAAAGCAATAAAGAAGTCTCATGATTGAAAGATTTGTACTAATAAAAAATATGCTTTGTTTTGAAGCAACAAAAGATCACAGATCTTCATCAGAAAAAAAAAGTTACAGCTCTTACAATAAACTAACATATAAAAAGTCTTTTTGCAAAATCAGATAATATTGTAAGCATGTAATAAAATGAAAATAAATAAAACTTAGATGGGACAATCCCAGTACTTTACCCGACTCTTCCTGAGTGCCCTGGCGCAGTGGCAATCGGGGTAATGAGGGGTTAATTGCAGCTCACAGCTGCCACTAAGCCCTAGATTAGTAATTGGGAGGGTCTATGAGACACCTCATAACTAATCTTTAAGCGAAAGTAAATAAACAAAAACACCAAAAAAAAAATTTATTTGAAATAAAAGACAGAAAAATACTGTTTAATCACTTAATTCAACTTAATAGGCGTCGGCACACATGCAGATAGGAACGCACTGATGACACTGCAGACTTTTTGGTCACAATTGTGGAGAGTCTGGACGTCAGAAGTCTTCCCGCCAAGGAAACCACTACCAGTGAAACATCAGTGCCTTGGTGAGTCCGAGGATACAAAACTATTGCTACCTGTTTGTTTATTTTGCGTAGAAAACTCTGTGGCTTCAGAGTTTTATGAATTGCAGTTCTGAAGCACATTTTATTGTGATGGTGGCAAAGGATATTAGTTTACCTTTGCTAAAATTTTGTTTTCCAGTAAGGATAACTGCTATTGGTGATACACTTCTCACCCATAATGTTGTGAAGTACATCACTAAGGAGGTGTCCCTGCTTGTTGGAGCTTTACATTTTGAATCTGTGTCGTTCTTTGTACTTAAAAGCTGTCATCGGCGGTGGTCTTAGGCGTGCCTTGCTTACGTAAACATAACCCACTTGTTGACTCGCACCAGGGTGATATTGTGCACTGGAATGTTGTGTGTCAGGACTCAGGAGAGATGTATATCCTTATCTGTCAATCTGGTTTAGCTCATGTATTTAGAAATTTTGCTGCTGTATTTTCTGTGTCCGAATCTGAAAAATTACCCTCACACAGAGATTATGATTGTCTCATAGACCTGGTACCAAAACTCCCATCTCCCCAAAGGTAAAATATATAATCTTTCTGGTTCATCAAACATTATATAGCAGACAATCAGTAAAAAGGCTTTATCAGACTAGTAGGCATTGGTTTCTTTTTTGTTGATAAAAAATATGGTGGTCTCAGACCTTGTATTAACTCCCGCCAACCTAACTCTATTACTATAAAGAATCAGTATCCTCTACCACTCATTTTGATAATGACATATTCAGAGATATCAGTGGTCAATATGTGGTTGTCTACAGGGCCGGTGTCAGCACCCGGCAAACCCGGTCAAATGCCGGGGCCCTGGGCTTCCATGGGGCCCACTCACAGTGAAAAGAGTAGCGTACCGCCAATTGCGGTAGGCCACGCCACCATTATTCACGGGGGCTTGGTGCCTGTGCTGTCACCGGCCTCTTCCCCCGCCAAGGATCGCACTTTCAATTGTATTGGCATCACAGTTGCAGATACAATTGAAAGCAATGATGAGATGGAGCGGCACGCTTCCTCTCTTATCATTCTCCCACTGTGTCTGTCGGCGCTCTGACAGATCAGCAGCGGAGCGCGGTCACATCAACACTGCATGCCTAGTGCTATCTGGGTCTGCATTGTGCTCTCTGCGGGCTGTATACTACATGAGGGTGCCTAATGCTATCTGGGTCTGCATTGTGCTATATGCGGGCTGTATACTACATGAGGATGCCTAATGCTAGCTGGGTCTGCATTGTGCTATATGCGGGCTATATACTACATGAGTATACCTAATGCTGTCTGAGTCTGCATTGTGCAATATACGGGCTGTATACTACATGAGGGTGCCTAATGCTATCTGGGTCTGCGTTGTGCGATACACGGGCTGTATACTACATGAGGATGCCTAATGCTATCTGGGTTTTCATTGTGCTATATGCGGGCTGTATACTACATGAAGGTGCCTAATGCTATCTGGGTCTGCATTGTGCTATATGCAGGCTCTATACTACATGAGGATGCCTAATGCTATCTGGGTCTGCATTGTGCTATATGCGGGCTGTATACTACATGAGGGTGCCTAATGCTATCTGGGTCTGCATTGTGCCATATGGGGGCTGTATACTACATGAAGGTGCCTAATGCTATCTGGGTCTGCATTGTGCAATAATTACTTATTTGCTAATCTTGAAAAATTCACTTTTTTATTTTAAGAAGTTGAAGAAATTAATTTCCTGGGGAATATATTGTCTGCTTAAGGCTTCCACATGGACCCCTGCAGTGATTATTTTGGGTTTTCAAATTATCATATATTTATCCCAATTTTTTCCAAGCTTGCCCTAAACACTCACCTGCTTGACTAAGAAGGGAGCAGATGTGGTTTATTGAAAGTCTGAGACAATCCTTGTCTTCACTAAGCTAAAGGAATGTTTTTTGTCTGACCCGATATTGATTTAGCCCATCTTGAACATCCTTTCATTGTGGAGGTTGATTCCTCTGAGGTTAGAGTTGGAGCGGTGCTATCGTAAGGTGCCCTGTCTCTCAATCAACTTTGTCTGTGTACCTTCTTTTCATGAAAATTTTAATTTGTGTGAGAGATTCAGACTTTCGGTAATCATAAATTGTTGGCAATTACACTGACAAGCAAAAGTGTAACAATGTTTTGAACTTTTGACTTTCAGGCTCATTATCCAGTACAGATTTGAGCGTGAAATGACCTTCATTTTATAAACAATCATCTTGGCAATGGTATACATAAATTTGACTTGCTACTATTTAGCATATGATTAGTTATGCAGATTCTTGTCATGTCACTTTATTGTTACTGTTTTGCTTCTAAAAAATCTAAATTTAAATTTGTATTTTGTTAGTATTTTGTAAATCCACTTTTGGCTTTCAACACTGCCTAAATCCTTGTGGACATGCTCTTGACCAGATTAATTCGTGTCTCATCCGAAATCTGATTTTAGGTCTCTTCTACGCGTTCCCAATGTTGGCGCGTACTCGTCGACTCACTTAGGTATGTATATAGTTTTTTCTTCAAAATTACCCAAAAGTGTTTTATTGGGTTGAGGTCTGGGGACTGTGGAGGCCAATCTAGGACCTCTACTTAAATGTCATTGAACCATTTTTTCGCCAATCTTGCTATAAGCTTCAGGTCATTGTCCTGCTGGAACACTATGTTGTCCTTTTCATATCCATAGTGCTCAGGTGTACAAGATAACTCTGAATTCAGGACAGTCACATATAGCTCAGCATTGAGATCACCATCAATGCTTGCCAAGTATTCAATGTTTTGGGCTGTGAAACAAGCCCATATCATCAAGCTTCCTCAATCAACCTTGACAGCTCCTTAAATTTTTCGATCTGTTAGCCCCTTTTCCCTTGTTTTTTCGAGACTCATTTGCACCCATCAAATCCTAGTCTATTGGCTTTCATCTCATCCTTACAAATCACCTGTTTCCAATCTTCTGCTGTCTTCTTTTTGTACTTTTTTGCAGACTCGAGCGGACACTTCTTATGGTGACATTGAGGTTAAGACTTCCTCACCTTTTTTTGGGCCACCATTCCATACTTGTTTAACGTGTGTAGCACGCTGCTTACTTGGACATCTGTAATCTCACTATTACGAAGCGTAACAGCCACATCCATTGCCTTGCATCTCTCGCAGGAACTGATAGATTTTTGTGATGATCTGACTTGTTGACTCTTATATTTTACCTGGACATCTACCTCTTGGCTTTTGAATGGGTGGATGGACTTCATTTCATATTCTTTCAACTGTCCTGGCACTCACATGATGCAGTTTGGCAATGTTGTTAGCCAAAAAGTCGCTAGCAATCCACTGAACCCTGTAGTAAATCCAAATCCCTGTCTAGGGGTTAAAAAGTATCAGGTCTTTTCTGAATTCTGCCTAACAGAGTGGCTTGCGCCAAGTCTGTCCTAAGTATCCTTTTTGATACTGTGGCCTCAGACAGACATTACTCACACCTCCCATGACGTGGGATAATATAAGCCCACAATGATGTCCATGTCAGCCGCAATGCCTCAACATAAGCTCAACATAATTTTCCGGTATGGCGACCTTCATCACTGGAACTTCCTTGCTGGCACTATTTTTAAACCAGACGTTCAGCTTCCGCCACAGTTTCTGCAATAGCGCTGTTATTTTTAGTATATGCCCCCCTCAGAATTGTAACGTGGGGCGGAATATGTTAGAAACAAAGATGATTATTATTGTGATTTCTTGCACAATGAAAATAGCAAACTTCCTGATTGAGAGTGAGGTCGATTTCTCTTCTTGGATCTATTGGGACAATATTCTACTCAACCAGCACCTCCATTTTTCTCTCCTGTGCAGACTAAAACTCTCTACTATAGAACCTATAGAGGTGGAACTTTGAATTGCTTCTACCTACCCTCTTCAGGGAATCCCTAGCAGTCATGTGGTCTGTTTCTATGGTGTTTGCCTTTTACACTAAGCATCATTTTTTTCCTTTAGAGACATACACTTTCCTGGGGGCATTTGCTTTTTTTTACTTTTTTGAAAATTAGGATGCATACTTTATAATCTAATATATCTTCTACGGAGATAAGAAATAAAAAACGAAAAGCTACACTTTATTCTGCTCTTCAGCCACTTTTGCATGACATGGCAAGTTTTACATACTCAAAGTAGTGAAAGGTCCTCTTTAAGGAGTGCAGCTTTTCCATTTGCAAACTACTAAGATGGCAAATCTTGATCCACTCCCTAGTTCAGTTTTAGACCTGTTTATGGTAACAGTGGTTTTGCTGATGTTAGTCATTTTTCTGTAATTCAGTTTTTATAACTGGTTAGTTTTTACACCTTGGGCAGATTTTCTAAGCTCCTGGCAGTGTCATTAACTCTGCTGACATTGCAGTAATTTTCCCCGAAATCAATTTTTTTAAAATTATTACCCTCATGGGCACAGTTGACAAATTGTGTATCGTGTCAGTGACTTTATTGATATCACAGCAATAAAGTTTAAGGCAAAAAAGGGAGGAATTTAAAAAAATACACCACAAATAAAGAATATGTATGAAAAGTATGATTTGACTCGTAATTTCACAATAAGATCTAAGACCATATCATGTCTGAACGTTAACACAGGCAACACTGTCATTATGGAATAATGCCTGCATGTAATGTGAACATGGAGGTTTAATGATGTTGTTAATTATAATGCTACTAGTACACACAATGAAAATCCACAGTTTGCAATTATATTTCCACTTTTCAAGCTGTATTGGAAATAAGGACCAGGCGGTATAACATCATAAAGTTTTTCTGAGATTACCACAAACTTTAACATTGACCAAATTGTGTTATCAAGTAATGCACTCAATTAAGACATGAAAGGCAAAACCTATGAGAATGAGGAATGTGCAGTGGAGCCCACTGGTTTATAAAAAAAAAATAATAGGTTTTATTAAAGTGAACCTGTCAAGTCCAATATACACCCAGAACCACGAGCAGTTCTGGGTGCATATTGCTAATCACTGCCTAACCAACCCTGTATCTAGTTGCATGCATAAACAGATCTTTAGAAAGAGTATTTCTATAGATCCTTTATGTTATGCTAATGAACACAGGGACTAGAACTTCCGATCATGTGCAAAATGAAGCAGGGTGTACGTGTCCTGGCTTTAGAGAGGTTTAGTATGCATGACCGGAAGTGCCGGGACTTCTGATCATGCGCACTGAGACTAAACCCGGCGTCTGAGGTGGTGAGAATGGACACAGGTATGCTCGTCTATGCAGATGATGCTGGGCATTGAATGGCATTTTAACATGCCTACAAGGGTGTGCGAACATGCTAAGAGGGCAGACTAGTCGGGGGAACTAACGCCCTTGGGACTAGTCTCTACGCACATTAACATATCATAAAGGAACTTTGTAAATACTTTTTCTAAAGATCTCTTTATCTCTGCTACTAGATACAGGGACATTTAGGGTATGTGCGCACGTTGCTTTTTACCTGCTTTTTACCTGCTTTTTTGCTGCTTTTTCTTCTGCGCTGTTTAATGCCAAAATGGATGTGTTCTTCTATTCAAGCAAAGTCTATGGGAATTTGGGTTTCTTGTTCACACTATGTTGTTCAAAATGCTGCCTTTTTGTGGCAGAACTTTGGTCAAAAACTCAGCTTTTCAAAGAAGCAACATGTCAATTGTTTTTGCCATTTGGGTTTTGCACTGCAAAGCTGAGTTTTTGACCAAAGTTCTGCCACAAAAAGGCAGCATTTTGAACAACATAGTGTGAACAAGAAACCCAAATTCCCATAGACTTTGCTTGAATAGAAGAACACATCCATTTTGGCATTAAACAGCGCAGACGAAAAAGCAGCAAAAAAGCAGGTAAAAAGCAGGTAAAAAGCAACGTGCGCACATACCCTTAGGCAGGGATTAGCAATATGCACCTAGAACTGCTTGTTGTTCTGGGTACATATTGCACCGATAGGTTCCCTTTAAATGCATTTATACAAATACAAGCAAAGTCACTTAAAAGGATGGACAAACACCAAGTCAGATAACAAGGTAATTCTTAAGGGGAACCTGTCACCAGGTTTGTCCACTATAAACTGCAGCCACCACCAGTAAACCCTTATATACAACATTCCATACTCTAATTATTGTATTTTCTATAACTGTTACTTGTTTGTATATGATCCTCCTGAATTGTAAAGCGCTGCGGAATATGTTGGCGCTATAGAAATAAAGATTTATTATTTTGTATTATTATTATTATTTTTTTTATTATTATTATAGAATGCTGTATACACCTGCCCAAGCTGATCTGTATAACATAAAAAACAACTTGTATTATACTCCCCTGCAGTGTGGTCCAGTCAAATGGGCATTGCTGGTCTCAGCCCCTCTCTGTTTGTGATCACCATCCTCCTTCGCTACTTTGCGTGGAGGATGCATCCTGCATCATCTACACAGGGTCCTCCTTTGCGCTCCTGTGCACATGCACTTCACTCTGCCCTGCTGAGGGCAGATCAAAGTATTGTAGTGCACATGCGCAAGCGTTCTTTGATCTTTGCCCACACCTGCGCATTACAGTACTTTGCTCTGCCTGCAGAGGACTCTGTGTGGATGACATAGGACACGTCATCCACAGAAAGCAGTGAAGGAGGATGGCGAACACAAGAAGATATGAGGCGCTGGACCGAGACCAGCAACACCGGACCACTCCGCAGGTCAGTATTACAAAAGCTATTTTTTATGTTATACAGATGCTTTTGAGCACTTATATAAAGTATTCTACACTGCTGTATATAAGAGCTTACTTGTGGTGGCCACAGTTTATAGTGGACAAATCTGGTGACAGGTTCTCATGGCCCATAATACCAAGTATGTCATAATGAATAGCTACATGAAAGTATGTATACAGGTATGAATATCAATTAAGGTATATTGCATCAAAAATAGCCATATTATAAACGTGCTGAAATAGCATGCCAGATTAGAGATGAGAACATATCTGTAATATAGTACCAGCTCATATCACTGTGCATCAAAAGTAACCAAATTCTAAATATGCATCAGTAGAATGCCATAGTAAAATAGTTAAATAAAAAACATTTCACTATGTAATAGAGAATTAAATTATTACAACGTAGTATATGATAATAAGTAGTAAACGAATGAATGAAGTGTCAGCAAACAAACCTACAAACTGATGGCCTGAGTGGTGTAGCCCTGCTCACCTTTGCACATTTCACCCTGCTTTCTCAGGGTAAGTGGTCATTTTTGGTCCATGTCATTATTCTTTTGCATGAATAAATTATATGAAAATTAATACTATGTATGTATCCTTTGATACCTATTGGTAAATGCTGATGTTAATGTCTGCTCTAGAAAAAGCGCACCTTTTATGTGTTGTGTCTGATATTGCTGATCAGCCCTACTCAGGTGAATGGCGCTGAGATGTAATAGCATGCACAACTTGAAGACAGATGGGAAACAGTTAAAAAAAGCTCTATTTATGAGACCTATAAAACCCCTGTAACATCTTTGCACGGCTTGATGTACACGTGTATCATGGAATGCTTTGAGACACCATGTCTTAAATGTCATGTTCATCACACTGGCGCAGAAGCTGTGCCTGTGCAATCACCATGTAGCTGACAGCTAGTTCTCCCACTATCACAATTGGGTTTAGAAACACTTCTATTCCTATCCATTTATCTTTTTAGATACAAAAGTCAATAGCCAATGTAGCATTTTGAGTATTTACAGAAAAGTGGGCTCCATCCTACAGCTCATTGGTGCTGCACAATTCAGGTAACTGTGGCAGCTGGGGCTGTAAAATGGCCTCTAGGTTGGCTGTGATCTACTGCCTATTAAGCCATGTAACACTGACAGGGTATGTGTTCCACAGCAGAATACTAGCTTATAAAAAAATACTTATTTGGTATTCTTCCATATGCAATGATTTGAATGATTTGTTAAATAAACTTAAAGAGTAGCTACACTATTGTAATGCTCACGGCCAGTGTAGAGGCAGTGAGCAGGAGTAGTGGACCCACTGACCACAGGGGAAACCCGGGTTTATCCCTAAGTGGGAGGGGCCTAACGAGGCGCCTACCGCAAGGTGGATGCCAGGTGCCACTCCCAGGGCAGTGACCGGGACTGTGGCAGCTGACCCCCAGGGCAGGTACAGACACTAGTAAAGACCCAAATAAAGGCAGATACAGTCTCTAGTGCAAAGCAAGTACAGCCGGGATGGCAGGCAGGACAACTGGTACAGACTGGAATGGGAAGGTGGACACAGGTACAGGTATATGTAGTGGATATGGGAAAGACGCATGGGATCTGACAACTAGCTAGACAGACAGGACACTAACTGAAGGTGTTGCGCAGGCACCTCCCTTAAAGGGAGGGTGCCTTAAGTACATAGTGCCTTTCAGCCATAGATAGGCATTTCCTGGAAATAGCACACCGGCCCTTTAAGAGGTGGACTGGTGTGTGCTCACGTGTACTAAGTGCACTCCCGGGGATGCTGTGCGGTGTGCACAGACCCTGGGAGGTTAAGTGGCAGGAGAGTACGTGGGCCACCACGGTGCAGCGGGCAAAGACTGGACCTGGCCGTGGCGATAAACAAGTCGGTGTTCCTGCAGGGACGCCGGTGCTACAACTATTTTATTATTTCTAAGATAAGTCATGAAAGCTCTGTAGATTTGTGGTGGCCCATGTCCTGACACCTACACCAATCGCTTAAAATATTTGTTAGATATGTGCTGCTCAAGAGGCAGGAGCTTTCTAATCTCTGGGGCTTACAAACTGATAGACTTTATATGAGCTTCTATACTTCTCTTTGTGTTTGCTCATATAGGAGCAGAGTGCACCTGCTTTCTGTGCACCACGCATCTAACTAGTATATTGAGCAATCGTGGGGTTCTCAGACCCCTACAACCTGCAGAGTGCTTCATGTCCTGTCATATATTATAAAAAATAAATATTTCATAGATATACGATCTGTGGGGATCTGACATCTGGCACCCCAATAAATCAGCTATGATCTGTCCTAGCAGTTGCCAGATATAAACAATGTATGGAGTGGAACACAGCAGCCCTATACATTATTTAGTGGTCACTGCTGAGTTTTTATTTCCTAGTCAAGTGAAGTGTAGAGAGAGTGCAATGCCCAACAACAGCCACTAAACAATGTATAATGTATGGAGCTGCTGTGCTCCGCCACTTACATTGCTTTAATCTGGTAGATGTCAAGTATATAACAGCTGATCTGTGGGGAAGAGTTAGAAATCAGGAAAGGAGAGGTAGCCATGCATGTGCTATTTTCTAAGTATTTAATGGAAATTAATAGAGAAAGCTACCTTCACCAAGCCCCTCTGCTCTGACAAAGGGGCACAAGGTACCTGCGTCCATGTTACAATTATGATATATACCAGCCATGGCGAACCTTTTACAGGCCGAGTGCCCAAACTGTAGCCCTAAACCCAATTTTTTTTTCGAAGTGCCAACCAATCCTATTATATAAAGAATTGATTTTAATCTTACCTTTGCCGTCTTCTCTTCAGCAGGGGGCATCACGCTCATGCATGCTTACCACACATTGGAGCTGAGCCCCTGCCCTTTCCAGACACAGCAGTTGGATTGATCTTTCTGGAAAAAAATTGCAGCATATTAGACAGAGATTTTAGCATGGAATGGAATCAGATGTCACCCTGTAATCCACATCTACATTTCAAAGTCTGAACATTTTGAAATCCCATAAAGACGTACGAGTGGCTCCCCTCCCCATCATTGTGTAGTACTGTCCCCCTTCCTCGGCCACTTCCTGGTAAACATGTCCCCCATCCTGATATATATTTCCTACATTCTGGTATATTTGTCCCCATCACGGCCCCATCCTGGTAATTGTTCTCCATCCTGGTAAATGTTACCCATTCTGGCATGTTCCCCCATGCTGGTAAATGTACCCCATCCTGACATATTGCCCATCCTTGTAAATGTTCCCCCATCCCGGCATGTACCCCATTCCTGGTAAATGTTCCCAATCCTGGTTAATTTACCCCTTCCATGTAAATGTACCCCTTCCTGGTAAATGTACCCTATCGTGGCATGTTTCCTCCTTCCTGGCATGCATGTTTCCTCCATCCTGGCATGCATGTTTCCTCCATCCTGGCATGCATGTTTCCTCCATCCTGGCATGCATATTTTCCCCATCCTGGCATGCATGTTTCCTCCATTCTGGCATGCATATTTTCCCCATCCTGGCATGCATGTTTCCCCATCCTGGCATGCATGTTTCCTCCATCCTGGCATGCATATTTTCCCCATCCTGGCATGCATGTTTCCCCATCCTGGCATGCATGTTTCCCCATCCTGGCATGCATGTTTCCCCCCCATCCTGGCATGCATATTTTCCCCATCCTGGCATGCATGTTTCTCGGTCCTGGCATGCATGTTTTCCCCCCCATCCTGGCATGCATGTTTTCCCCATCCTGGCATGCATGTTTTCCCCATCCTGGCATGCATGTTTCCCCCCCATCCTGGCACGCATGTTTCCCCCCCCATGCTGGCATGTGTGTTCTCCCACCCCACGCTGCCATGTGCGTTCCCCCACCCCACGCTGCCATGTGCGTTCCCCCACCCCACGCTGCATGTGCGTTCCCCCACCCCTCGCTGCCATGTGTGTTCCCCCACCCCCACCCCACCCTGCCATGTGCGTTCCCCCACCCCACGCTGCCATGTGCGTTCCCCCACCCCCACCCCACGCTGCCATGTGCGTTCCCCCACCCCCACCCCACGCTGCCATGTGCGTTCCCCCTCTCCCACCCCACACTGCCATGTGCGTTCCCCCTCTCCCACCCCACGCTGCCATGTGCGTTCCCCCTCTCCCAGCCCACGCTGCCATGTGCATTCCCCCTCTCCCACCCCACGCTGGCATGTGCGTTCCCCCTCTCCCACCCCTCTCTGCCATGTGCGTTCCCCCTCTCCCACCCCCCGCTGCCATGTGAGTTCCCCCTCTCCCACCCCACGCTGCCATGTGCGTTCCCACTCTCCCACCCCATGCTGCCATGTGCGTTCCCCCACCCCATGCTGGCACTGCCGCACACGAGTTTTAAAAAAAAAAAAAGCAACACACAACTTACCTTCCTGCACCCGCTCCACCGCTGCACGCTGCTCAGTTCCCACGCGGCCAGCAGTCGGCGCTGGCGCCGCTCTCTGACACTCCTCCGTCTCCTAGGCAACACACCTACAGCCTGGGGGAGGAGGAGTGTCAGAGCGGAGGAGAAATGTCTCCTCCGCTCCAACACAGATTTGATCTGCCGGCACGACTGCACTAGCAGACTAAAACTGCAGGATCGGGCGACAGCACGCGTGCCAACAGAATGGGCTCAGCGTGCCCCTGGTGGCACGCGTGCCATAGGTTCGCCATCACTGATATATACTATCGGTATTTAATAAATGTGACAGATATGAATAATCCTTTAAAGGGAACCTGTCACCAGATTTTGGCCTTCTAAACTAAACGCACCACCTTAAGCAGCGCCTGTGCTCTATTCTATAAAGGTGCACATTACCCCCTGAACCCCCTGTAGACACCACACATACCTTTATAAAATCTCCCGCCATGTATGTAAATTGTCCAGTACGGTCCGATGGGCATCCTAATCTACACCTCCTGGTCCTCATTTCACTGTCCTCCTGTGCTGATTGATGTGGATGACGCCTCGTGCGCCATCCACATAGGCTGGCAAAATCTTGTGCTTGCGCTGACATATTCCCAGCTCGCACAGGCACACTTTGCTCTGCCCTATTGTGGGCAGAGCCAAAAACATAGGTGCACCTGCGCGAACCGGCGAGTTCTCTGCGCAGGCGCAAGATTTTGTCCCGCAATGTGGATGACGTCACCTGCTTTATCCACATCACCGGGCAAAACAAGAGATCTAGATTTTTCAAATGATTAGTTCATCTCCAAGTTCCACAGTACATTAATATTTTATGTATATATGTAGATAATTAGATAATAGAACATACAACAGGTGAAATAAGTGTTGAACACATCACTAGCTTAGTTACTAGTAAATATTTCTAAAGGTGCTATTGACATGGATTTCTCACCAGATGTCAGTAAAAACCCATCCAATTCACACAGGCAAAAAAAAATTCAAACTATAGATGTCGATAAATGAAGCTATTTGTAATGAAAAATGACCCAGGCAAAAAGTATTAAACACATGAAGAATATGAAGAATAAGAGATGCAAAAAGCCATAGAAGTCCTGACACTAACTGAAATCAATCAGTAATTAGAACGCAATTCTTCCACTGAGTGAAAAGTAATACCAGTTGGTTCAATACATGGCCTATAAAATGGTGTCTCATTAGCAAGGTGCCACACAAAAAATATCTCATGATGGGTAAAATCAGTGAACTGTCTCAAGACCTTTTTGCAAGCTTATTGCTGCAAAACATACTGATGGCACTGGTTACAGAAGAATTTCTAAACTGTTGAAAGTTCCAGCGAGCACTGTTTGGGTAAAAATTTGGAAGTGAAAAGAACATAATTTTATAATAAGCCTGCCACTACCAGGTGCTCCCCACAAGATTTCAGATGGAGGAGTGAAAAGAATTATTACAAGAGTTGTCCAAGAGCTAAAAACCATCTGGAATCAGTAGGTACAATTGTTTAAAAGAATACAAGCTATGCACTCAACCTCCATGGCCTTTATGCATGTTCACCATGCAAGAATCTATTGCTGAACAAAAAGCATGTTCAAGCGCATTTAAAGTTTGTTCAATAGCATTTATACAAGTATATTAAATACTGGGAGGGTACATTCTGGTCAACTGTGACCAAAATTGAACTCTTTGGATGCCATTATACCAAAAACGTCATAATGTCAGTGAAGTTTGTGAACATTGTGGTGTGGGGCTGTTTTTCAGCTTACAGCGCTGGCAAACTTAATTTAAATGAAGGAAGGGTGAATAGACAAAAGTACCAAGAAATTCCTGATAAAAATCTGATGCCATCTTCCAGGATGAGGAAAATGAAATGAGGGTGGACATTTCAGCAAGACAATCATCCCAATTGCACAACTAAGCATATTCTCAATTGGTTTTAAAGAAAAAAATAAAGCTGCTAGAATGGCCTAGCCAATCACCTCACCTGAAGCCAATTGAATTGACAATTTATGAAAGAAACTAAAGCACAGACTTCATAGCAGGAGCCCATGCAACCTTCAGGATTTTAAAAGTGTTTGTGTGGCGCCCTTGACAAGCCAGGTCGTCACAGGTACTACAACAACACACCCCACACCCCGGCTTGGCACCCCGAAGTCAGACAAAAATCCTTGTTGCCTCTCTCCAGGAGCTGATGTCCACACCAGGGGGTGGAGCCAGGTGGTTGGCCCCACCCACCGAGGAGTTCACAGTCCTGGAGGCGGGAAAAGGAAGGGCAGATTAGTTTAGGAGTGGAGAAGTGAAGTGGTAGAGGAGCAGCCTGACCGTGTCCGGGTGCGTGGCCCGGGCACATACAGCAAGGTTGGCAGACGGTGGTGACCGTCTACAGGAGACGCTGATTGACATGAACCGTAAGGACCGGACACAGGCGGTGGCCCGCCGGTACCGGATCGGGGAGTGAGGAGAAGCCAGCACCATTCGGCAGGGCCTACGGACCCCGACCAGGCTTGGAGTCGAAGTAAAACCGGTCAAATCCGTTAGCGAAGGGAACCTCCGGGGTTTCCCAGCAGTCAAGACCCGATTGAAGGCAACAGCTCAAACCGTGAAGGGAAATACAGTCACCACCAAGGCTACAGTTCCCAGGGCCAGAGTCTGCGGGCAAAAGGGGCTCCCTCAGCCTCCATCCAAGCTGGGGAGCGGGATACCGGTGGGAAGCCACCAGAACCGAGAACACAACACAGGTGCAGGGAAAGGCAGTCACCACCAACCTACCGGGGGAAGAACCACCGCAGCCGTCTGTGGGACCCGTCCATCCAGCCATTTGTTTTACCGGAGACTTTGTGGTCATCATTGGCTCAGTGAGTACCACTGTGCCGTGCGGCACCGCGCTGCCCCCGCGAACCTGCACCTCACCAGGTCCCGTAACCCATCTGCCATCCTCCCCTCACCGGGCCCCGGGAAAACCAACCCCCCTACCCACGGAGGGGCAAAACAACATCCAAGCTGTTCCCTGTCATCGCTCCCGGGATCCCCGTCCAGAGCATCGGTGGTGTCACAACCTCACCACAACCGTGGGTGGCGTCACGGACAATAAATCCCCACAACCAACCCCCCTTTTCACTCACGGGCGAGGAGCGCCGCTCGAGTCCCCGGGATCTGGCCCACCGCTCGAGCCACCACCGAGCAGCAGCAGCCGGACCCGAGCAGTGGGTGAGTGCAGCGTCCCCTCCTCCGCCCGCGACAACTTGGCGTCACGAACAGGATCTTACCGCTCTGCCGTCTGGTAGAGGTGCGCCTTGTGACCGCCGGAGGTGTCCGGCCGAAAATTTTCAGTAGCCGCCATTTTGGGCGAGAAAAGTCCCCGCTCGAGCGTCTCCTCGAGCAGTGGAGGCGCGAAAGCCGAAACCCCGCCCCTGTAGAGGTGGAGCCGGAAAAAAGACTAAGGGGGACGGATGGCGTCTGGCCACATGTAGCCCGCGGCTATAAAAGCAAGGACGCCAGGACCCTGCGGCCATCTTGTGGTTCCTGGAAGAGGCCGCCGCAGCGATGTACCAACCGTCCCACAGCACCATAGCCTCCGCGCCCGGGACCGCGGCGTGGGTGTAGGTCCGGACCGCCCAGCTACAACAACGGCTGCAGATCCGGATGCAGCTCCTCTTGGAGAAGTGGGAGGCCGACATGGCGGAGGTGGTGGCGGCCATACGGAGACGCGAGGAGGAGGGAGTTCTGGAAAGGCGGGTAAGTGACCCACGACCCTGTACCCCTAGTGGGTCGGTCATCGTGGCCGAGGGGCCCGGTCTACGCCCGCTCGCCCTGCAACTTCCCCACTACCCATGTTGGCTGCCGCTGCCCTGTCACTAGGCCCGCTACCATCACAACCGGTAGCGGTACCCCGCCAATCCGCCCCGGCGGACCGGTCTGCAACAGAAGTCCGTGACCGCCCAGAACCGCTTCCGTGGAAGAAGCCAAAGGCTAGGCTCGTTAGCAAAGATCTACCGGAGGCACCTGAGACCGTGCCTGGCCCCGCACCGACCCCGGCAGCCCGTCTCGTGCAGGAGGAGGCGGAGGCTCAGCGGGAGAGGACCCCGGTACCCGTTCCCCATGCCTCGGCTGAGGCTGCGCCGGGTCGCCGCTGTAAGGCAGCACCCCAGGCCATGACACCGCGAGACCTGCCACCCAAATCACTGGCGGTAGCCAGCGTGAAGGAGGTTTTGTGGGGCCCGATCCGTGCGCAGGGGCCTACCGTAGCCCCTTACTGGGACAAGGAACAGACCCCGCTGGGCCAAGAGATTGCAGAAAGGGAGAGGAGGAAGGTGGAGCTGGTTGCCCGCACGATTCGAGAGGAAGAAAGCCTCCGCCAGGCCACCTTCCGTGTACGGGGCCCAACCTATGAGAGGCAGGTGAGGATGTTTGACGTCCGTCGGGGGTATGGATTTATATATGAGCCGGGCCTGGAGGCCGAAGTCTTTATATCCCGACGGGATGTCAATGCCCACCTGCCGGAGGACCACCCGGGCCGCAACCTGATGCCGGGGGATTTGGTCCAATACACTAGGCACTGCGGGGAGAGGGGTTGGTTCGCCCTGGACGCGAAGCTGAGAGGCAGTCAGGAGGCCCGAGTATCGGCCCAACCCCCTCCTCCGGCTGATACCGTGGATTAGAAGTGAGTCAGCGGTCCACCGTGTCAGCAGTTGTCCCCGTTGGGACCACCAGTAGAGTTAAATAGAAGTTTGAATGATAAGATGGATCAACCGAAGATTATCTGATTGGAACCTTGATTGAACCGGCCGTTACCGGCAACTAGTCCCCGTAGGGACTTTCTGCAACCGTTTGCGTAAGGGACTTCTTACGGACAAGCCCGAGAACTGGCAGGGCGACCACAAACTGGTGGGATGTAAATAATTGTTGGCTTGAAACCGTTACCCGCCTCCGGAGAGGCTGATTTGGGAGGATGGGCCTGGAGGAAAGGGATGGCCCAGGCCCGCCACTACCGTAACCGGTGGCGATCCTCCGGGGGTTCAGGGGTCTCCATGGATGCGGGTCCCCTGAAAGAGACAGAACCCGCTCGGGCAACTTGGTTCTGGACTGGGGTCAAGGGGTGCTGCCTGTTCCTTAGGGGCAGCATCAGGGCCAGGTTGTTTGGGTGGGAGAAGAGCGGAAGCTGTACCGTTATAAAATGTCTGTGATGTTTTTATATGTTTTACCATTTTCTATCTTTGCAGTTAAAAAACAAAAAAAAAAACGGTGATGGACGGGCAGCCTGCGGACGGTCTGCATTTTACTAAGGGGGAATGTGGCGCCCTGGACAAGCCAGGTCGTCACAGGTACTACAACAACACACCCCACACCCCGGCTAGGCACACCGAAGTCAGACAAAAATCCTTGTTGCCTCCCTCCAGGGGCTGATGTCCACACCAGGGGGTGGAGCCAGGCGGTTTGCCCCACCCACCGAGGAGTTCACAGTCCTGGAGGTGGGAAAAGGAAGGGCAGATTTGTTTAGGAGTGGAGGAGTGAAGTGGTAGAGGAGCAGCCTGACCGTGTCCGGGTGCGTGGCCCGGGCACATACAGCAAGGTTGGCAGACGGTGGTGACCGTCTGCAGGAGAAGCTGATTGACGTGAACCGTAAGGACCAGGGACGGGCGGTGGCCCGCCGGTACTGGATCGGGGAGCGAAGAGAAGCCAGCACCATTCGGCAGGGCCTACGGACCCCGACCAGGCTTGGAGTCGCCGTAAAACCGGTCAAATCCGTTAGCGAATGGAACCTCCGGGGTTTCCCAGCAGTCAAGACCCGATTGAAGGCAACAGCTCAAACCGTGAAGGGAAATACAGTCACCGCCAAGGCTACAGTTCCCAGGGCCAGAGCCTGCGGGCAAAAGGGGCTCCCTCAGCCTCCATCCAAGCTGGGGAGCGGGTTACCGGTGGGAAGCCACCAGAACCGAGAACACAACACAGGTGCAGGGAAAGGCAGTCACCACCAACCTACCGGGGGAAGAACCACTGCAGCCGTCTGTGGGACCCGTCCATCCAGCCGTTTGTTTTACCGGAGACTTTGTGTTCATCATTGGCTGAGTGAGTAGCACTGTGCTGTGCGGCACCGCGCTGCCCCCGCGACCCTGTACCTCACCAGGTCCCGTAACCCACCTGCCATCCTCCCCTCACCGGGCCCCGGGACAACCAACCCCCCTACCCACGGAAGGGCAAAACAACATCCAAGCTGCTCCCTGTCATCGCTCCCGGGATCCCCGTCCAGAGCAGCGGTGGTGTCACAACCTCACCACAACCGTGGGTGGCGTCACAGACAATAAATCCCCACAACCAACCCCCCTTTTCACTCACGGGCGAGGAACGCCGCTCGAGTCCCCGGGATCCAGCTCACCGCTCGAGCCACCACCGAGCAGCAGCAGCAGCAGCAGCAGCCGGACCCGAGCAGTGGGTGAGCGCAGCGTCCCCTCCTCCACCAGCGACATTTGTGTGGAACAATGAGCCAAAATCACACCTGAGCAATGCATGTGACTAGTTTTGCCATAAAAGAGGTGTCTTAAACTTGTCATCAACAAAGGCTTTTGTACAAAGTATTAAATACATTTCAGTAAGCGTGGTTCATACTTTTTTCCTTTGTCATTTCTCATTATTACACGTCACTAAATTTATTGACATCTATGGTTTGATTTCTTTGGCTGTGCTGATTGAATAGGTTGTTACTGACATCTGGTGAGAAATTCATGTCAAAATCACCTTTAGAAATATATTTACTTGTTGATGTGTTTAATACCTATCTCATCCACTGTATGTATAATTGTATAATCACTAAATTTATTGACATCTATGGTTTGATTTTTTTGCCTGTGTTGATTGGATGGGTAGTTACTAGGGATGAGCATATGTATTCCTTACTATTTGATATCCGACGGATAACAGACTATTCGCGCCATTCAGTATCCGACGAATAAAACATCCGCTCCGATACTTTCATTTTCATTTCTGACTTCCTGGCGCCTGTTTTCCAGCCAATGAACACATCTGATGTTGCTTGTTCTCACAGTAACACCGCATCCATGTTTGTTGTGGTGTTAGTGTGATTGGCTTGGCCACACAGCGTGATCTACATACACATTGCCGGGAATGATACATATATAGTCCCCCCTGCTCCGGCTTCCAGCACCACGGAGGAGAGAGAGAGAGGAAGATATTATTCTGGTTTCCCATAGTTACATTGCGTGTCGAATATTCACGAATAGCGGTGACATTTTCGTTGGATATTCGCGAAGTCTGATATTTTGGTATTCGATCATCCCTAGTAGTTACCGACATCTGGTGAGAAATTCATATCAATAGCACCATTAGGCCCCCTTCACAAGTCTGTGATAAAAATTCATGTTTTTCAAGGCCCGTGGTGTGGATGCGTATGTGTGTGTGTGTTCCGTGTGTGTGTTCAGCATGTGTTGTCAGTGTGCTCTTTGTGGGCTATTTGTGCTAGCACATGGACAGCAGGAACTTTTATACTCACCTGTCCCCGCCATTGATGTCTGCGGAGCTGCTGCTGCTTTTGGGTCCGCAGTGCAGTGAATGTGCATGAGCATAATGAGCGGGCCCGGAAGCAAGTAACAGCAGGGCTTGGACTTGTCTCTGTGCGTGTAACAGGGGCAGGGGGCGCCTCAGGGGGTGTAGTCGGATCCCCTCGCCTTGTGGGCCGCAGGCTGAACCTCGGCCCGGCCGTTACTTGCAAAACAGGTGTGTTGTTGGGGCAGAGTGTGGATGCATGGGGCCCATTCATGACAGCGTTCCTTCTGTGCTCTCCAGCTCCTTCTTCACTTTCAGGAAAGAGACAATTGCAGGCAGCGGGTAAACCAAACACCGATTTATTAAACAAAGCTTCCATCTTTCTGTTTGCAGCAGTCTTACTTTAGTACGTTACAAGTTACAAGTCCTTTTCTACAAAAACGGTTTCCTTTTTCTCTACGGGCACTTTCCTTTGCCTGCAGGGGCCAATTGTTATCCCCCTAGCAGTGGTACTCCTATCCCGATTTTAGTCCAGCCCTTTCCCAGGGATTTGTATTGAACTAGGGGACGGCTCCAGTACTCACTACCGGCTCCGGATTAGCTCCAACTTCTCCGCTCCACTGCCACAGCACCCACTCCTGCACTCTGCCCCGGCACTTCTCCTCAGCTCACTCTCCTGTTACATCTCCCAGCACACTGGACTCTGCATTCAGAACCCTTCCTTCCCCACCTAGGCTGCCCTGCCCCTTCCTTCCCTGCCACTGTTACCAGGGGAACCACTGCTCTACACTGGCACCTAGCGGGGAAACAGTTTATGGCAGGTAACATTTTACCATCAACATTTACAATTTGCCACCATACTACTGTGGCGTCTTCAGGGGGGGAAAAACCGCTCCTTCACTACCAGGGGTCCGACTACCCCTTATATTCCTCCCCTCTTTAACCTCAGCCTCCTGGCGAGGTTCGTACCTGCAAAACAACACATGTAGGAAAACACAATACTTAAAACACACAGACTGGCACACAAGTTTGGTGCCCGGAGTCCCTCCAGGGAAGCTACCGGTCTTGGTCGCACATCTGCCCGGAGGCCCTCCTCAGGCGCTCCCGGTCTTAGCTGACCTTCTGCCCGGAGGCTATTTCCAAGCGCTCCCAGTCTTTGGGTGGGCAGAAAACAACAGGACAACAAGATTCCTTCTTAACAGTCACGGAAGGAGTCCACGCACAGTTCTGCATTAAGCTCCTCCCGGGTTCAGTACTTTTAACGTTGCTTGAGCTGTAACATTCGCTGGCTCCTAACAGCAAACAGACGTCTCTTCCGGATGACCACCTCTTCACGCTGGGTGGTATGCATGCAGCCATTCGGCCCGCTGGGCCCTCACATGGTCGGAGAGGGACTGTCCAGGTAAGCGGGGTAGCCTACGAAACGGCTCATAACCCGGTGGCTCCGGTACTTCCTTCTCTGGTTCAGGCCCTTCAGCCTCTTGCGGGGGTGAGGGGGTAGCTGGATGGGACCGCAGTGGGCTGCCGACAACAACTACCGGGTGCGACACCATACTCTGATGTATCACCAGTAATGCCGATGCTTCTCTTGGCTTGTCTCCAGCCGTAGGTTCGGCGGCCGCTTTTGGCGCGACCGTCGGGTTACTCTTCAGCCCACAGGCCTCAGCTAGCGCATGCTTATGCTGAGCGCGCCACGCTCTGTTCTCCATTCTGCTTGGTCCAGGTATTGGAGTTTGCTTCTTTTTCCACTGCCGGGGTTGCAATCGCGCCGGGGAAGGTGGAGGCGGTTCTTCTTTTCCCGCTTCTGCCCATACTCCGCCCCCGGCCTCACCCACCAGGTCGGCACAGCGTTTGCGACGCCTCTTCTTTCTTGCGGCGCCGCCCACGTCTCTAGACCTCTGCAGTATCTCGGGGCAAGCACCTCCCCTCTTTGGGCGGTGCACTCCGGGCTTCTTCCTTACAGGCCAGCCCAGCGCTTTTCGTTTGGCGCCCACTTTTCGCGCCTTCACTGAATCCATGAGGACGGCCGCCATCTTGCCGCCATCTTGTGGCCTGTTCAGTACATCAGGCACCACTTGGTCTCTGCTCGGGGTTTCTCTTCTGCGGGCTTGATCCTGCCGACTACGCCAAAATGTAACAGGGGCAGGGGGCGCCTCAGGGGGTGTACTCGGGTCCCCTCTCCTTGTGGGCCGCAGGCTGAACCCCGGCCCGGCCGTTACTTGCAAAACAGGTGTGTTGTTGGGGCAGAGTGTGGATGCATGGGGCCCATTCATGACAGCGTTCCTTCTGTGCTCTCCAGCTCCTTCTTCACTTTCAGGAAAGAGACAATTGCAGGCAGCGGGTAAACCAAACACCGATTTATTAAACAAAGCTTCCATCTTTATGTTTGCAGCAGTCTTACTTTAGTACGTTACAAGTTACAAGTCCTTTTCTACAAAAACGGTTTCCTTTTTCTCTACGGGCACTTTCCTTTGCCTGCAGGGGCCAATTGTTATCCCCCTAGCAGTGGTACTCCTATCCCGATTTTAGTCCAGCCCTTTCCCAGGGATTTGTATTGAACTAGGGGACGGCTCCAGTACTCACTACCGGCTCCGGATTAGCTCCAACTTCTCCGCTCCACTGCCACAGCACCCACTCCTGCACTCTGCCCCGGCACTTCTCCTCAGCTCACTCTCCTGTTACATCTCCCAGCACACTGGACTCTGCATTCAGAACCCTTCCTTCCCCACCTAGGCTGCCCTGCCCCTTCCTTCCCTGCCACTGTTACCAGGGGAACCACTGCTCTACACTGGCACCTAGCGGGGAAACAGTTTATGGCAGGTAACATTTTACCATCAACATTTACAATTTGCCACCATACTACTGTGGCGTCTTCAGGGGGGGAAAAACCGCTCCTTCACTACCAGGGGTCCGACTACCCCTTATATGCGGAACACATGGACATGCATGTGCGCCACATGGACACATGTCCGTGAGAAAACAGGGATGTCTGTGTAAACCCATTGATTTTAATGGGTCTGCGTATGTCCGTGTCTCCGGTACATATGAAAACGGACGTCATACGTACCAGAATCACGGATGTGGGAAATATAGTTACTTGGTGACGTGTTAAATACTTGTCTCACCCACTGTATGTATAATTGTTCACTTTATTATGTATTTTTCTCCCTTTATTAGATGTATAAAATATTTCTTATTGCCTCTGAAATGATACTGTTGTTTTAAATCAAACTTATAGAATGAAAGATTTTTAATACAATTATTTGTATTTTGGGATTTCAGGAATAGTAGTAGTTAACAATATGGAAGCAATTTATACAGTTATTGAATCTCGGAAAAGAATAAAATAGAGTTTGACCTCAAAGATAAGTATAGTAGACAGCAGAGTTCACTGTGCAAGCCATTAAGGTTGAAAGCAGGAGTGAACAACTTATTCCTCTAGTATTTTACTCATTTTATTTGTAGGATCTTTCACAATGAAATCCGGGCTGCATACTGTGTCAGTAGCGTGAAGCAGTTACACTGCTCAGCAGGGACTAGATGATCTGTAAATAATAAGAATTTGCTGCCAAAGAGACATGCAGAGCGTTGTGGTTAAATTGGTCAGGGAGCTATCCAAAAAGTGGTTTACTAAGCTAATAGAAACTTATTTTATACTTATACAAGATATTTTCTGAATTTCTCTAAAATGAAGATAGAAGTTAGACCGACCTGGTACCTTTACTTCTATTTAAAGGGATACTCTGGGTGGAAAAAAAATTCTTGTACTGTCCCTGCTCTCAAACTATAAAGATGAGATGCACTGTGTAGTTATATTACGCTTAAAAGGGCTGTAATTCAGTATAACTACTAACTAGTGATGAGCAAACTTGTGGATAATCGGGTTCGCCAAAACAGCATGGGAAAAAAAAACGGGGTAGGGGAGCAAACTTGACATTGAACTTAACCCTGAACAACAAACCCCATACAAGTCAATGGTTACGAGATGTTCAGGGCTGACAAATTGCTGTAGTAAGTGCTAGGGGGCTGCATATGGAAGTTAAATGGTAGTAAGAACAGGATAGTTATACATACCTTGTTTCACAGTGTTTCCCAGAAGAACATGTTGCAGAGAGACTCTCTTCTGAGATGGCTAATTAAGGTTCATCAATATTCACTGCTTCCATCGCCCCCCCCCCCCACCCACCCACCTCGGGCCAATGTGTGTGATTGCTTGCAGACTTGCGTACATGCTCCCCACCCTGTTTCCACATCTGTGATTGGTTGCAGTCAGTTTGCTATATAGTAGTGTAAAAAGAAAAAAATAATCTAAAAAAAATGTTCTACTGCCATATTTTGAATAGCCAGCATGGGTAAAACAACAGCTGCAGCCACATCTTTAAGCTTTACCGTGGCTGGATATCAAAATAGATGGGGAAAAAGAAACATAGGGTCCCCCCAGTTTACATATCCAGCCACGATAAAGCAGAGAGGTGGGGGCTTGTATTAACAAGATGGGAGCAGTCATAGTTATTGACCCCCAAACCTAAAAATGCCAGCCTGCAGCTGCCAAGAATTGTAGCTTCCATTTATATTTTTTTCATGTATATATTTTTTTTAATTTCTACTTTGTACTGTGTTTAATAATACGTAGAAGAAATCACGGTCTCCTATGAAAGCCGCAAACACTATTTGCCCAACAGGCAACAAGAGGTACCCTAACTAAAGACCTAATCACATAAACTTTATTAAATTATATAATTGGCCAAGGATTAAAGTTGGCAGGCGGGAAGCCAATTCCGTATTAGATAAGTGCGGCCGCCGACCGACACTGCTCTGGATAGATTCCTAAACATTATATGGCTGGCTATCACCTACACTGCCTGTTAAAACTACCTAACAGCTAATAGCCTCCCTGTCAATTTTAATCCTTGTCCATTTATATAATTTAATAAAGTTTATTTGATTAGGTCTTTAGTTAGGGTACCTCTTGTTGCCTGTTGGGCAAATAGTGTTTGTATAATTACCCCTACGCTGACCGGGTGTGACAATCAGAGGTTAGTGTTTGTCCTATGAAAGAAATGACAGAAACACGGGTCATCACTAACCCATGACAACCCATTAGCTTCCCACAATCACATTACCACAATCACATCACGAGTGCGCCAATGAGGATTCAGAGGTACCCGCCCTACCCTGTCAGAGCGCGTTAAATGCTACTGTTAGAGATGGACAGCATCATTTAACAGGTTAAATTAAATCAGCCTTCATCTGCAGAGAAAGATGTGGGCTTGGCGTGCGGCCCACATCAAAGGCAGGGAGACGACTCTGATTTACATAACACGGCATGGGTTATAAATGAATACTATTATTAAAAATTAAGTTTTTCCTCTATTGGGTGGTGTTAGTAATTTAGTAATGTTAGTAATTTTTTGTGCTTAGGACTAACTTTATTTTACTAAAAATGTTTAGACAAATTTATAAAAGTCATCCACCATGTGCCGAATCATTCATTTTTACTTTACACTTGTCAAAAGAGGCAAGTGCCTGGCAAATTCTTAGATCTAGCCATATTTATGGCTATGAATTTTTAAACATTTTTAAAGACTTCATGCCAGTATAGGGGTGGTCTAAAAAGTTGAAAGCTAGTTCTAAATAGAAATCTTCCATCAAAAATGGTTAATTAAACTGCTCAACACTTGAAAAATTTGGCATAAATCATGAACAATGCAGCAGAAGCAAAACTGACTGCTAAAATTCCTCGCAAGATGAATTCCCTCCCCACTATCTTGCTGCTCAAGATTGCAAAAAAGTAGTTGGATACAGATATGGAAAGATATTTGAATATAAATGATAGCTTAAGGTAACACACAGAGACAAAAAGAACCAACACATGATTGTTTCTTATTTATGGGATAAGCCAATAATAGCTAAAGTGGGAAAAATTCTATAATTTGGCATGCTGTAGTTCCAAAATGACCTCCAAAAATCCTTGTAACTTGAGAAAAATTGCAGTCACTGATAATATTCCACAATTAGAGTTTTGCAAACCACAACAAAACCAAAACCAGGATGTGAAAGTAACTTAAAACTTATAATGAGGTGGTGTGACTTGTAAAACAAAATGACAAACTTCAGGGTTCTTTTAATACAACTGAGACTATCCTGCTCTTACCCCATCTCAGGCCTTTCCAGTGCTCTACGCCATGACCAGAATAGGTGATGTCTCTTTCTTTGGTCATCTGACTGCACAGGCCTGTGATCGGCTACACTGAGACAGTGACTGATATAGATCGGCAGCAGGGGCGTAACGACCGCGGTCGCAGCGGTCGCCATCGCGACCGGGCCCGGGCAGTTTGGGGCCCGCGGGGACCCGACAGATCAGCAGCCAGCTCCTCTCAGTGAGAGAGAAGCTGCGCTGATCTGTCACAGTGCACGCACCCACTATATGACCCGCTGCCGCCCCCGACACCGGGCCCTCCTGCCCGATGTCAGCGGCGGCACCGGGGCCCCCCTCCCCCGTCACCGCGCACGGTAATAATGAAGCATAGAGCGGCCAGCGCCGCTCTGCATCATCATACTCCCCCTGTGCCTGCGCGGTGACGTCACTCCTGTGCGACTGCTGTGCTGAGTGCACAGAGCGCAGGGAGGGAGGACGCCGACCGGAGCACCGGGAGAGAGAGGAGGACGAGCAGCAGTGGAAGGAGGAGAGCAGGGAGTACAGCAGCAGTGGAACAAGGAGACGTCAGGACAGAGCAGCAGTGGAAGGAGAAGATCGGTGAGTACTTGTTTTTTTTTTTTTATATATATAAAGTGAGTACACGGTGGTCAGAGGCCTGGGGTGGGGAGGCTGCATGATACTGTACATGGAGGCCTGGGGTGGGGAGGCTGTATGATACTGTACATGGAGGCCTGGGGTGGGGAGGCTGCATGATACTGTACATGGAGCCTCCATGTACAGTATCATGCAGCCTTCCCACCCCAGGCCTCCATGTACAGTATCATGCAGCCTCCCCACCCCAGGCCTCCATGTACAGTATCATGCAGCCTCCCCACCCCAGGCCTCCATGTACAGTATCATGCAGCCTCCCCAACCCAGGCCTCCATGATGGAGGCCTGGGTTGGGGAGGCTGCATGATACTGTACATGGAGGCCTGGGGTGGGGAGGATGCATGATACTGTACATGGAGAACTGGGGTGGGGAGGCTGCATGATACTGTACATGGAGGCCTGGGGTGGGGAGGCTGTATGATACTGTACATGGAGGCCTGGGGTGGGGAGGCTGCTGCATGATACTGTACATGGAGGCCTGGGGTGGGGAGGCTGCATGATACTGTACATGGAGGCCTGGGGTGGGGAGGCTGTATGATACTGTACATGGAGGCCTGGGGTGGGGAGGCTGCATGATACTGTACATGGAGGCCTGGGGTGGGGAGGCTGCATGATACTGTACATGGAGGCCTGGGGTGGGGAGGCTGCATGATACTGTACATGGAGGCCTGGGGTGGGGAGGCTGCATGATACTGTACATGGAGGCCTGGGGAGACTGCATTATACTGTACATGGAGGCCTGGGGAGGCTGGCAGCATTATTATAGATGGAGGCCTGGGGAGGCTGGCAGCATTATTATACATGAGCCCTGGGGAGGCTGGCAGCATTATTATACATGAGGCCTGGGGAGGCTGGCTGCATTATTATACATGGAGGCCTGGGGAGGCTGGCTGCATTATTATACATGGAGGCCTGGGGAGGCTGGCTGCATTATTATACATGGAGGCCTGGGGAGGCTGGCTGCATTATTATACATGGAGGCCTGGGGAGGCTGGCTGCATTATTATACATGAGGCCTGGGGAGGCTGGCTGCATTATTATACATGGAGGCCTGGGGAGGCTGGCTGCATTATTATACATGGAGGCCTGGGGAGGCTGGCTGCATTATTATACATGGAGGTCTGGGGAGGCTGGCTGCATTATTATACATGGAGGTCTGGGGAGGCTGGCTGCATTATTATACATGGAGGCCTGGGGAGGCTGGCTGCATTATTATACATGGAGGCCTGGGGAGGCTGGCTGCATTATTATACATGGAGGCCTGGGGAGGCTGGCTGCATTATTATACATGAGGCCTGGGGAGGCTGGCTGCATTATTATACATGGAGGTCTGGGGAGGCTGGCTGCATTATTATACATGGAGGCCTGGGGAGGCTGGCTGCATTATTATACATGGAGGCCTGGGGAGGCTGGCTGCATTATTATACATGGAGGCCTGGGGAGGCTGGCTGCATTATTATACATGGAGGCCTGGGGAGGCTGGCTGCTATATTATACATGGAGGCCTGGGAGGCTGGCTGCTATATTATACATGGAGGCCTGGAGAGGTTGGCTGCATTATTATATATGGAGGCCTGGTGAGGCTGCATAATAAACATGAAGGACACCTTATACATTGAATATAGAGGTGTAATATACATAGAGGTCTATGAGGCTGCATTATACTGGAGATCTATAGGGCTGCATTAAAATGGAGGTCGGGGGGGGCTGTATAATACAAAATGAAGGGACACCTTATACATGGAATATAGGGGTGAATTATACATGGAGGAGTATGGGGCTGCATAATACCATCTGAAGTTTTATGGGGTTGTGTTATAATATATATAGGACTATGGGGGCTGCATTATAATATATGGAGGACTATGGAGGCTACCTTATACACGGACTATGGAAGTGCATTATAAAACATGGAGGACTGTGTGGTGCAGCATAATATATGGAGAACTATGGGGTGAATTTTAATACATGGAGAACTATGGGAAATGCATTATAATTGAAGGGCTACTTTATACATGGAGGATTATGGGGGTGCATTATAATATATGGAGGGCTATGTATCTGCATTCTAATATATGAAGGGTTATGTGAGACCCTTTATACAATTATTTGGAAGGCTATGTGGGGGCTGTTACAGTATTTTGAGAACTTTATACAGGGGGGACAAAGATACAAGTATGGGATGGAAATGTTTTGTGCTGAGGGAAAAAGGCTCTTTCCCTCAGCAGCCAACTTTCCCATGCTCTGCTATACATCTCTCAGCACCCAGCTTTCCCATGTTCTGATATACATCTCTCAGCACCCAGCTTTCCCATGTTCTGATATACATCTCTCAGCACCCAGCTTTCTCATGCTCTGATATGGGAAAGCTGGGTGCTGAGGACAAGATAAATATCAGAACATAGGAAAGCTGGGTGCTGATAGAGGGATTTCAGGGTGCTGTGGGTGAGAGCCAAGTGTCAGCGTCATTATCCTGTACCCCGAGTGTCAGTGTCATTATCCCTTACCCCATACCTCCCAACCGTCCCGGATACAGCAGGACTTTCACGCTTTACGTTGTTTGTCCCGTTGCCACGATCGGGACGGCCGGCTCCCGGGCTCCGCCCACCCACTCTCTCTCCGCCTCCCTGCTTTTCCCTCCTACCATCCCAGTAGACGTGGCATAACAGAGAGGAGCGCTGCCTGTGCTGCTGCTGGTACAGTAAAATCTCCCCAGCGCTGATTTCCCTCCCTCCCCCCCCCCTCACCCCCGGCCGGAGCCTCTCTGTGCGGTCGGCCGGCCGCCTGTCTGTGCGGTCGGCCGGCCGCCTGTCTGTGCGGGCGCCCCCCGGCCGCCTGTCTGTGCGGGCGCCCCCCGGCCGCCTGTCTGTGCGGGCGCCCCCCTGCCGCCTGTCTGCGCGGGCGCCCCCCTGCCGCCTGTCTGTGCGGGCGCCCCCCTGCCACCTGTCTGTGAAGGCGACCGGCCACCTCACTGTGTGGGCGACCGGCCGCCTCACTGTGGCTCCCTGCGTGTCCATGCTGGAGGCCCGCCGGCTGCCTGCGTGTCCATGCTGGAGGCCCGCCGGCTGCCTGCGTGTCCATGCTGGAGGCCCGCCGGCTGCCTGCGTGTCCATGCTGGAGGCCCGCCGGCTGCCTGCGTGTCCATGCTGGAGGCCCGCCGGCTGCCTGCGTGTCCATGCTGGAGGCCCGCCGGCTGCCTGCGTGTCCATGCTGGAGGCCCGCCGGCTGCCTGCGTGTCCATGCTGGAGGCCCGCCGGCTGCCTGCGTGTCCATGCTGGAGGCCCGCCGGCTGCCTGCGTGTCCATGCTGGAGGCCCGCCGGCTGCCTGCGTGTCCATGCTGGAGGCCCGCCGGCTGCCTGCGTGTCCATGCTGGAGGCCCGCCGGCTGCCTGCGTGTCCATGCTGGAGGCCCGCCGGCTGCCTGCGTGTCCATGCTGGAGGCCCGCCGGCTGCCTGCGTGTCCATGCTGGAGGCCCGCCGGCTGCCTGCGTGTCCATGCTGGAGGCCCGCCGGCTGCCTGCGTGTCCATGCTGGAGGCCCGCCGGCTGCCTGCGTGTCCATGCTGGAGGCCCGCCGGCTGCCTGCGTGTCCATGCTGGAGGCCCGCCGGCTGCCTGCGTGTCCATGCTGAATGGGTGTGGATGGGGAGTGGATATGGGCGTGACTGTGAAATGGGTGTGGTTAGGGGGCGTGGCCTACGCGCGCCACAAACTTTGTCCTTCTTTTCCTTCTTTAAAAGTTGGGAGGTATGCCTTACCCCAAGTGTCTGTGTATGTGGAGGGGGGGCCCAGGTCTAAACTTTGCACCGGGGCCCATCCAACTCTAGTTACGCCACTGATCGGCAGATAAGCAAACTAGAACTACTAGAGAACTGGAACCAAATTTTCTGCCCAACGGAAACACCTCTTTGATCACAGGGACAACTTTATTCTCAGCATATGCATGAGATACTTGGATAATGGTGTAGATAATATTCCATGGGAATAATTCATAGACATTCTTCTGCTTCTCATGTGATTTGCTCCTGGAAACCTTGTCTGACACAACTTACAATGATCGTAGGTACAGTCAGGGCCAGAAATATTTGGACAGTGACACAAGTTTTGTTATTTTAGCTGTTTACAAAAACAAGTTCAGAAATACAAATATATATATAATATGGGCTGAAAGTGCACACTCCCAGCTGCAATATGAGAATTTTCACATCCAAATCGGAGAAAGGGTTTAGGAATCATAGCTCTGTAATGCATAGCTTCCTCTTTTTCAAAGGACCAAAAGTAATTGGACAAGGGACTCTAAGGGCTGCAATTAACTCTGAAGGCATCTTCCTCGTTAACCTGTAATCAATGAAGTAGTTAAAAGGTCTGGGGTTGATTACAGGTGTGTGCTTTTGCATTTGGAAGCTGTTGCTGTGACCAGACAACATGCGGTCTAAGGAACTCTCAATTGAGGTGAAGCAGAACATCCTGAGGCTGAAAAAAAAGAAAAAATCCATCAGAGAGATAGCAGACATGCTTGGAGTAGCAAAATCAACAGTCGGGTACATTCTGAGAAAAAAGGAATTGACTGGTGAGCTTGGGAACTCAAAAAGGCCTGGGCGTCCACGGATGACAACAGTGGTGGATGATCGCCGCATACTTTCTTTGGTGAAGAAGAACCTGTTCACAACATCAACTGAAGTCCAGAACACTCTCAGTGAAGTAGGTGTATCTGTCTCTAAGTCAACAGTAAAGAGAAGACTCCATGAAAGTAAATACAAAGGGTTCACATCTAGATGCAAACCATTCATCAATTCCAAAAATAGACAGGCCAGAGTTAAATTTGCTGAAAAACACCTCATGAAGCCAGCTTAGTTCTGGAAAAGTATTCTATGGACAGATGAGACAAAGATCAACCTGTACCAGAATGATGGGAAGAAAAAAGTTTGGAGAAGAAAGGGAACGGCACATGATCCAAGGCACACCACATCCTCTGTAAAACATGGTGGAGGCAACGTGATGGCATGGGCATGCATGGCTTTCAATGGCACTGGGTCACTTGTGTTTATTGATGACATAACAGCAGACAAGAGTAGCCGGATGAATTCTGAAGTGTACCGGGATATACTTTCAGCCCAGATTCAGCCAAATGCCACAAAGTTGATCGGACGGCGCTTCATAGTACAGATGGACAATGACCCCAAGCATACAGCCAAAGCTACCCAGGAGTTCATGAGTGCAAAAAAGTGGAACATTCTGCAATGGCCAAGTCAATCACCAGATCTTAACCCAATTGAGCATGCATTTCACTTGCTCAAATCCAGACTTAAGACGGAAAGACCCACAAACAAGCAAGACCTGAAGGCTGCGGCTGTAAAGGCCTGGCAAAGCATTAAGAAGGAGGAAACCCAGCGTTTGGTGATGTCCATGGGTTCCAGACTTAAGGCAGTGATTGCCTCCAAAGGATTCACAACAAAATATTAAAAATAAAAATATTTTGTTTGGGTTTGGTTTATTTGTCCAATTACTTTTTGACCTCCTAAAATGTGGAGTGTTTGTAAAGAAATGTGTAAAATTCCTACAATTTCTATCAGATATTGTTGTTCAAACCTTCAAATTAAACGTTACAATCTGCACTTGAATTCTGTTGTAGAAATTTCTTTCAAATCCAATGTGGTGGCATGCAGAGCCCAACTCGCGAAAATAGTGTCACTGTCCAAATATTTCTGGACCTAACTGTATATATGTAAAAAGGTCAAACCTTTGGAACCTTCTTAGCTATGGCCTCCAAAGGGATTTTCCTCCCTGATAAAGCTACAAGTGCATCTCAATAAATTAGAACATCATGGAAAAATTAATTTATTTCAGTAATTCAGTACAAAAAGAGAAAACTCATATATTATATAGAGTTATTACAAACAGAGTGATATATTTCAAGTGTTTATTTCTGTTAATGTTGATGATTATGGCTTACAGCCAATGAAAACCCAAAAGTCATTATCTCAGAAAATTAGAATATATAAGACCAACTGAAAAAAATATTTCAAAGTCAATAATGTTGGCCTACTGAAAAGTCTGTACAGCAAATGGACTCAATTCTTGTTCGGGGCTCCTTTTGCATGAATTACTGCATCAATGCAGTGTGCCATGGAGGCGATCAGCCTGTGGCACTGCTGAGGTGTTATGGAAGCCCAGGTTGTTTTGATAGCAGCCTTCAGCTCGTCTGTATTGTTGGAACTGATGTCTCTCATCTTCCTCTTGACAATACCCCATAGATTCTCTAGGGGGTTTAGGTCAGGCGAGTTTGCTGGCTAACCAAGCACAGTGATACTGTGGTTATTAAACCAGGTATTGGTACTTTTGGCAGTGTGGACAGGTGCCAAGTCCTGCTGGAAAATGAAATTTCCATCTCCATAAAGCTTGTCAGCAGAGGGAAGCATGAAGTGCTCTAAAATTTCCCTGTAGACGGCTGCTCTGACTTTGGTCTTAATAACACACTGTGGACCTACACCAACAGATGACATGGCTCTCCAAACCATCACTAATTGTGGAAACTTCACACTAGACCTCAAGCAGCTTGGATTGTGGCCTCTCCACTCTTCTTCCAGACTCTGGGACCTTGATTTCCAAATGAAATGCAAAATTTACTTTCCTCTGAAATAACACCTTGGACAACTGAGCAACAGTCCAGTTCTTTTTCTCCTTGGCCCAAGTAAAACACTTCTGGCATTGTCTATTGGTCATGAGTGGCTTGACACATGGAATGCAACAATTGTAGCTCATGTCCTGGATACCTCTGTATGTGGTGGCTCTTGAATCACTGAATCCAGCAGCAGTCCACTCCTTGTGAATCTCCTCCAAATTTTTGAATGTCCTTTTCTTAACAATCCCTTCAAGGCTGCAGTTATCCCAGTTGGTTGTACACCTTTTTCTACCATGCTTTTTCCTTCCACTCAACTTTCCAATAATAATATTTGGATACAGCACTCTGTGAACAGCCAGCTTCTTTAGCAATGACCTTTTGTGGCTTACCCTCCTTGTTGAATGTGTCAATGACTGCCTTCAGAATATCTGTCAAGTCAGCAATCTTCCCCATGATTGTGTAGCGTACTGAACCAGACTAAAGCGGGCTTTACACGCTACAATAAATCTTACGATGTGTCGGCGGGGTCACGTCATAAGTGACGCACATCCGGCATCGTAAGTAATATTGTAGCGTGTAAAACCTACGTGCGATTGCGATTGAACGCAAAACCGTTCATCGCATGCACGTCGTTCAAAAGCTAAAAAGTGTACGTCAGGTTGTTCAATGTTTCCGAGTAAGCGCACATCGCAGTGTGTGACACCCTGGGAACGATGAACAGATCTTACCTGCGTCCCGCGGCACCCGCCGGCAATGCGGAAGGAAGGAGGTGGGCGGGATGTTTACGTCCCACTCCTCTCCAACCCTCTGCTTCTATTGGCCGGCTGCCGCGTGACGTCGCTGTGACGCCAAACGTCCCTCCCACTCCAGGAAGTGGATGTTCGCCGCCCACATCGAGGTTGTATGGAAGGGTAAGTACGTGTGACGGCCAATAATCATTTGTGCGACACGGTCAACAAATTGAACGTGCCGCACATACGATGGGGGCGGGTACGATCGCATATGATATCGTATGCGTAATTGTATCATGTAAAGCAGGCTTAAGGGACCCTTTTAAATGCTTAGGAAGCCATTGCAGGTGTTTTGTGGTAATTATTCTAATTTTCTGAGATAAGGACTTTTGAGTTTTCATTGGCTGTTAACCATAATCATCAGCATTAACAGAAAAAAACACTTGAAGTTGATCACTCTGTTTGTAATGACTATATAATATATTTCCCTTTTTGTATTGAATTACTGAAACAAATGAACTTTTTGATGATATTCTAATTTAATGAGATGCAACTGTACAAGAAACCCTGGTGAAATGTGCTTTGGGGGTCCTAAGGTACTGTGGGGATCATTGTGACTACCAGGAGTTTCTTTTGGACGCAGTTATGCACTTGGTTACTTGTTAAATTGTGTTATTTTAAACATGGGTGAAAGCTAGTCCACATGGACTTTACTATGTCTTGCATTTCACTTGTGCCTATCCTGCTTTCTCCCCCTCTTTTTATGGCCATATCATTTTTGCAGCCCTTTTAGCTTGTACACAGTCATTTGTGATGTCACATTCCCCATTATGCTTGATTTTACATATATGGGGGTTTTATTGTGTCTACTGTCTTTGATCCATTGTTGTTAATAAAGCTACTTGGAGTCTTGTATATGCGATGTAAAACAAGAAGGTGGGAAGGTGAATTTAAATGATTAGCCTGGCCATGATGCACCAAGCGCCTGTAATCGGTGTGAAGAATCATGCTGTGCTGATAGAGTCCCTTTAAGTGAGTTGCTTCTGGAGTATACACTAAACCCCCCTATACACACTGAGACTTTCTAGCGATCCCACCAGCGATCCCAACCTGGTCGGGATCGCTACAAAGTCTCTGGTGAGTCGCTGGTGAGCTGTCAAACAGGCAGACCTGGCCAATGACGCAACAGCGATCCGGACCTGCAGAACGACCTAGCTAGTCATTGGGGACGTTGTAAAGCAGCTTTTTGAAAGGGAAGTCGCTAACGAAGTCGCTGTAAAGGCCCCTTTACACACTGAGACTTTCTAGCGATCATGCTGCACAGCGGGAAACAAAGCACCAAAGAATGGTCCTGAGAGATGTGTAGTGGTCAGCAACCTCACAGCAGGGGCCAGGTCGCTGATGTGTTTCACACACTGCAATGTCGCTGGGGAGGTCGCTATTACGTCACAAAACCGGTGACGTTACAGCGATGTCGTTTGCAATGTTGCAGTGTGTAAAGCCACCTTAAGAGACCTATTTTTTCCCCTGCAATGGAGTATTTACTGAAGAGTCCCAAATTTCCACTTAAATCTGGGATCTTGCAAAATATACTGTAATGCTTAAGTTCTCTTATGTGAACTAAAAAATATCTATACATAAATGGTTTTTAAAAAAAAACAAAGTTCAAATTTCCTCCCTTTTGCCAATTAACCCCCCCAAAAAACCCTGAAAATTGAGAAATAGGCCAATCAATAAGCAAAAAAGTCACAAGCATCTAAAAATAGTATATTAAAATCTATAGCTCTTCCTGCAAAAAAAAAAAACAAACCCTGACAGCTCTGTCAACAGAAAAATAATGAAGGTTATAGATTTAAGAAAATGGCAGCACAACAATTTTTTTTTTAACAAAATAAAGTAACATATACAGTCTATTTGATACTACTGCAATTGTACTGACCTCTAGAATCATGTTTCCAGGTTATTTTTACTGCACATTTTACCTCACTTGGATTTTTTTCCTGCTTTTCAATATACTGTATTATGCAGTGAAGTGAAAAAAGTAATGCCCCTTGGAAGAAAGGAAGGGGGTGAGTCGGAGAGATAGTTTATAGTAAAAGATAAGAGCCAAAATGAGCAGCTGGTGTGGTGGGTTCTCCATCAATTTAGCAGTATGGAGCAGTGACATTCCTGATGGTAGCCCTACCTGTATGTTGGCTGGTAACAACAAGTTCCATCATCTCCTTACCATTGCTAAGGCCATAGTAGAAGTTGTAGGTTCATGGGATACAATTGTAAATGCCACACGCTGACCACCTGACAATTGACTGAACAAAACTTGGAGATGTGTTCAAATTCTAAAGATGGTTTTGGACCAATCTTCATGTAGTGATGGTAGTTTTGGTGTTGTATTCATGTGTTGATGCGGGTTCTGGTGATAGTCACGTGCTGGTGGTGGTTTTGGTGGCAAACTCATATACTGATGATTATTATGGTGCTTTATTCATGTACTGATGATAGGTGTGATGCTATATTGAGGTACTAATACTGGTTGTTGTGCCTGTTTCATATACTGATGATGATTCTGATGATATGTGCATGTCTTGATAGTAGTCCTAATCTCATAATAATGTAGTTGCAATAATCTGCAATTTATTAGACTTAATACTACATCATTATATTTTCAGTGTGCTGTTTATTGCACACATGGACAACACAAGGATTGATTATACAGCTGTTTGAATGAGGCTGTATACAGTGCTGGCCAAAAGTATTGGCACCCTTACAATTCTGTCAGATAATACTCAGTTTCTTCTTGAAAATAATTGCAATCACAAATTCTTTGGTATTATTATCTTTATTTATTTTGCTTGCAATGAAAAAACACAAAAGAGAATGAAACAAAAATCAAATCATTGATCATTTCCCACAAAACTCCAAAAATGGGCCAGACAAAAGTATTGGCTCCCTTGGTTGCACAACCTTGAGCCAAAATAACTGTGAACAACCGCTTCCGGTAACCATCAATGCTCTGCTGGAATTTTAGACCATTCTTCTTTGGCAAACTGCTCCAGGTTCCTGAGATTTGAAGTTCCTTCGGACTCATTGCTGGACACTTTAGTAGTCTCCAGTGCTTTCTATCAAACAATTTTCTAGTGCTTTTTGAAGTGTGTTTTGGGTCATTGTCCTGCTGGAATACCCATGACCACTGAGGAAGACCCAGCTTTCTCACACTGGGCCCTACATTATGCTGAAAAATTTGTTGGTAGTCTTCAGACTTCATAATGCCATGCACACGGTCAAGCAGTCCAGTGCCAGAGGCAGCAAAGCAACCCCCAAACATCAGTGAACCTCCGCCATGTTTGACTGTAGGGACCGTGTTCTTTTCTTTGAATGCCTTTTTTTTTCCTGTAAACTCTATGTTGATGGCTTTTCCCAAAAAGCTCTACCTTTGTCTCATCTGACCAGAGAACATTCTTCCAAAACGTTTTAGGCTTTCTCAAGTAAGTTTTGGCAAACTCCAGCCTGGCTTTTTTATGTTTCGGGGTAAAAAGTGGGGTCTTCCTGGGTATCCTACCATACAGTCCCTTTTCATTCAGACGCCGACTGATAATACGGGTTGACACTGTTGTACCCTTGGACTGCAGGGCAGCTTGAACTTGTTTGGATGTTAGTCGAGGTTCTTTATCCACCATCCGCACAATCTTGCGTTTAAATCTCTCGTCAATTTTTCTTTTACTTCCACATCTAGGGAGGTTAGCCACAGTGCCATGAGCTTTAAACTTCTTGATGACACTGCACACCTTAGACACAGGAACTTTCAGGTCTTTGGAGACGGACTTGTAGCCTTGAGATTGCTCATGCTTCCTCACAATTTGGATTCTCAAGTCCTCAGACAGTTCTTTGGTCTTTTTTCTTTTCTCCATGCTCAATGTGGTACACACAAGGACACAGGACAGATGTTGAGTCAGCTTTAATCCATGTCAACTGGCTGCAAGTGTGATTTAGTTATTGCCAACACCTGTTAGGTGCCACAGGTAAGTTACAGGTGCTGTTAATTACACAAATTAGAGAAGCATCACATGATTTTTCAAACAGTGCCAATACTTTTGTCCACACCCTTTTTTTATGTTTGGTGTGGAATTATATCCAACTTGGCTTTATGACAATTTTTTTTTTTTTTCATTGAAGACAAATTAAATGAAGATAATAATGCCAAAGAATTTGTGATTGCAATCATTTTCAAGAAGAAACTGAGCATTATCTGACAGAATTGCAGGGGTACCAATACTTTTGGCCAGCACTGTATGTCAGTAGAAGAAGTGTTTGATTGAAGCCCTCATACAGGTTAGATAGCTGTCTGATTGTTTAGCCAGCAGCTACAAGAACTTTAACCTACTCGGATCAATGATCACTCAATATTCACCGACGACATCATAAGGAGAATAGCTATGGGCAGATCAACTGTGAACTCATTGGAGAAGGTCTTCAAGTCGAAGAATATTTCACTTGCAACACAGACATGGCTCCTATATAATCTGGTCTTTTCTGTAGTAACATATGGATGCTAAGCCTGAACGATGAAGAAACATGACAGTAGAATAATCAATACCTTTGAAATGTGGTGCTGGAGAAAGATGTTATAAAAACGATGGATGGCTATAAGAACAAACAATTCAATTTTGGAACAAATCAAGCCAAACATGTCACTCGAAACAAAGTTCACCAAGCTACGACTTGCTTACTTTGGACACATCATACGAAGAGGGTAATCACTGAAGATGGACATAATTGGTGGAAGAATAAAAGGAACAAGGTGAAGAAGACCAGCAGCCTGATAAAATGCTGTATAAACGTAAGATAATGGTGGAGAAGATAGTTGTAGACCTAGCTAAGCTTACACAAGATTGATCTTCCTATAGAACGATCATCCATCAAGTCTCCATGGCTCAAGATCAAGCTGAAGGCTGTTAAATAATAATGATATCATGCCAACTTTCCCATACACAGGAACAATTGCTTTTCCAAGTACTGCCATATTCTCTTGGAAAGAGGTACTGCTAAATGTTTATGTTGGAAGGATATCTTTTAGGGTACGCTCACACGAGCGTGAAAATCGTACGAGTGCAATGCGAGAAAATCTCGCATTGCACTCGGACCTATGTTAGTCAATGAGGGAGAGCAGTTAGTCAGCTTTTCTCGCATCCAGATTCTGGATGCGAGAAAAGCGGCAGCACGCTGCTATTTTCTGCTAGAGCCGAATCCCTCACACCCATTCAAGTGAATGGGTGCGAGAAATACATCGGACTGCGCTCGGATGTTATCCCAGTGCAGTGCGATATACGCACAGGCTGACCATGGAGGAGATGGAGGGATTAACCCCTCCCTCTCCTTCACAGCGCCTGTCCTTAGCTTCACAGCTGTGACCTGATTGCAGGATCAGGTTACAGTCGCATGACACTCGGCTCACGCTTGCAGCAGAGCCTGAGCCAGGAGTCATTAGCATGTAGCATCCAATGTTGTCGCATCGGATGCCATACGCTCGTCTGAGTCCAGCCTTAGAGAAAAAAAGGATCTGTAATCTGATATGCCAGTTATGAGTCAGAGGCACCGATACATATTAGACAATCAGCTGAACCCATCAATATTGGGCGATGTTATTCTAAAATGTATGGGTCTTAACTACTATCTGAAGGGTATAAGCCTTCATAGCATATGTGTACACAATATATTTTAGACATTTGCGTACCTTGAAAAAAATGTATGCATAAGGCGCTTCAGGACATGCTGGCATCTTTTCCCCTGAAATGACTTTTCTTGTGTCTTTTCAGTCGGTATTTTTCACTGTCTTTTGGCCACCAACGTTTTTTTAAATTGGTTTGAATAAGCTACTGAGGACTTGAGAAATGGTCTGGCCACTTCTTTTCACTGCTTTGTGTCTTTGAAAACTTGAAGAGGTTAAACGAAGCTCAAGAGACTGAAGGTTTGCACATCAACTCAGTTTTACATTGCAATCAGGGGTGGGCTGGGCCGGGGGGACAATTGCCCCTCAGGTTGCTCTCCCAGCTATTGTAGAGGGCCGGCGGCCTGCTGCATAATGTCATTATAACACACATGGCCACGCACAGTGAATAGCATGAGGCCGTATCTCTTGTACTGTGATGTGGCCGGGAACACTGAGACATTAGGGGCAGACAGTGCTGACCGGCCGCATAGTACAAGAGAAACGGCCGCGCGCAGTTCACAGTGCACGACCATGTGTGTTATAATGACGTCATGCAGAGCGCGCTGCCTCCATGCAGCCGAGGAGCATCAGACAAGGGTTGTGGCTACATCCCAGTGACTAGAAGCTGCCTGGGTAGTGGGCGTGACTGGCTTTGTTAGTGGGCGTGGCCATGCTTCTTCCCGTCCACTATAATCATGCAGGCTTTGCCGCCCCTCTCCCCCTGCGCCCCACATGCACCTTCCCATCTGGAGGTCTTACCTCAGATACCTCTTCTATTATAAAGAACTCCAGGACACCTGGAGTTTCTTTCTGTTATCAGCTGTGTTGCTGAGGCCCTGCCCCTTCTAATCACATGGGCGTGATGTCACCACAGGTCCTTTAGCCTACAGGGATTTACCATTAAACAAGTCTGTGGTCGCACGGGAGACAAGAAGAGGAGAGAAGTTTCCCCCAATCGTCAAAAGTAAAAAGCCCCCTAGTATGTACCTGTGTTTCTGAGTGTATAGGATTGTGTCTGCCTTTTGTGTATGATTATTTGTATGTGAATGTTTTCAAATATGTATACGCTTCTATGTGACTATATCTGTGTATGTGTCTGTATATATGTGTGTGTATACATCTGTACGCAGGTGTCTATAGGTGTACACGGCTGTACGCAGGTGGCTGTAGGTGCATACGGCTGTACTCAGGTGTCTGTAGGTGCATAAAGCTGTACGCAGATGTGTGTAGGTATATATGGCTGTACGCAGGTGTGTGTAGGTGTAAACGGCTGTACACAAGTGTGTGTAGGTATATACGGCTGTATGCAGGTGTGTGTAGGTGTATACGGCTGTATGCAGTGTGTAGGTGTATACGGCTGTACGCAGTGTGTAGGTGTATACGGCTGTACGCAGGTGTGTGTAGGTGTATACGGCTATATGCAGGGTTGTGTAGGTGTATACTGCTGTATGCAGGTGTGTGTAGGTGTATACTGCTCTATGCAGGTGTGTGTAGGTGTATTCGGCTGTACGCAGTGTGTAGGTGTATACGGTTATATGCAGGTGTGTGTAGGTGTATACTGCTGTATGCAGTTGTGTGTAGGTGTATACGGCTGTGCGCAGTGTGTAGGTGTATACGGCTGTACGCAGGTGTGTGTAGGTGTATACGGCTGTACGCAGATGTGTGCATTGGTGTATACGTCTGTACGCAGTTTATAGGTGTATACGGCTGTGTGCAGGTGTGTGTAGGTGTATACGGCTGTACGCAGGTGTGTGTAGGTGTATACAGCTGTACGCAAGTGTGTGTAGGTGTATACGGCTTTATGCAGGTGTGTTTAGGTGTATACTGCTGTATACTGCTGTATGCAGGTGTGTAGGTGTATACTGCTGTATGCAGGTGTGTGTAGGTGTATTCGGCTGTACGCAGTGTGTAAGTGTATACGGCTATACGCAGGTGTGTGTAGGTGTATACTGCTGTATGCAGGTGTGTGTAGGTGTATTCGGCTGTACGCAGTGTGGAGGTGTATACGGCTATATGCAGGTGTGTGTAGGTGTATACTGCTGTATGCAGTTGTGTGTAGGTGTATATGGCTGTGCGCAGTGTGTAGGTGTATACGGCTGTACGCAGGTGTGTGTAGGTGTATACGGCTGTACGCAGATGTGTGCATTGGTGTATACGGCTGTACGCAGTTTATAGGTGTATACGGCTGTGTGCAGGTGTGTGTAGGTGTATACGGCTGTACGCAGGTGTGTGTAGGTGTACACAGCTGTGCGCAGGTGTGTGTAGGTGTATACGGCTTTACGCAGGTGTGTTTAGGTGTATACTGCTGTATGCAGGTGTGTAGGTGTATACTGCTGTATGCAGGTGTGTGTAGGTGTATTCGGCTGTACGCAGTGTGTAGGTGTATATGGCTATACGCAGGTGTGTGTAGGTGTATACTGCTGTATGCAGGTGTGTGAAGGTGTATACGGCTGTACGCAGTGTGTAGGTGTATACGGCTGAACGCGGGTGTGTTGGTGTATACGGCTGTACGCAGGTGTGTGTAGGTGTATGCGGCTGTACGTTGTGTGTACACATCTCTGTACGGTATGTTTACAGTCCGTGTTTCTGGGGTCGTGTATCTTTGTAAGATGCCTGTATGTAAGGCTGCATGCCCACCATCAGGGTTCACAGTGTTTTGGATTCAGAGTGGTTTCGCTGCATTGTACAGTACAAGCACAGTGGATGGATTTCTAGAAATACTATGCCCACTGTGCATGTACAGTCCACAGTGAAAACTGACCTGTGGTGCGGCTTCTCAAGCCCTGGCATGTCAATTTATTGCTGTTTAGCCTCAAGAGTCTCCAAAGAGAGAACAGAAGAGAGAGACCACAGTGGCCCGAACCCTGATGGCACAGGCCGCTGTGGTTCCTGCTGAGACACTCGCAGCCCTGCAGGAGAGGACATGCTGTGTCCAGGACACACCATGTCCAGACCATGGGTACATAGCCTTATAGTGTATTTTATGTGTATGTGTAAAACATATCTTTAGGGCACAAAAATAAATCTATACGGGTGAGTGCCCACCAACAGTCGTCTTCACAGTCTGGACGCAGCATACTTTCTCTTGTGGAGACGCTAGTCTCCTGGGCGGGAGATTGCACTGTCGGTACACGCCATCAGAGTGACTGTCAGCGGATGTTCGCTGTATTCTCCCGCTTAGAGCACTAGCATCGCTGTTAGAATAAATTGACATGCTGAGGATAGGAAAGCAGCGCCACACGTCAGTTTATGGAGCATCTAAAAGAGCCCAGGGGGCCGGAGATTTCTATAAATCCATCCACTGTGCCTGTACTGTACAATGCAGCATTTTGGACTCAGTGAAAACACTTTGCATCCAAGACGCTGCTGACACTGATCGTGGGCACGGGCCGTAAGGGTTCACTTACATATGTGTTCGGGAATTTCATTTGTCTTTCCATGTTTCTGAAAAGGAAAGTGAAATAAACCTCTGCACTTTGAGGTAGCTATGTCACCACCTTATGGCCTCCTTCACATGTCTGTGTATCTGGTACATATTGTATCCTCTTTTTTCATGGTTACCACGCATACCCATTATAAGCTATGGTGCTGCTCACATGTCCGTGTGTTTACATAGACCGTGTGTGATCCCTACGGAGCCATCTGTTTTTTTCACAGCAGCGCACATGACAAGGGCCAATAGAAGTCTATGGGGCCGTGAAAAACACGTACAGCACAGAGATGGCATAAGCGTATAGTCCGTGTGCCAACCGTGTTCCGTACGAGTTTAACATTGAAAATATAGGATAAGCTTTGTAATTGCTGTATATGTAGTTAGCTGGGTTATGGTACTGTATCTATGTTGCAAGTGTGGTTTTGCTCTTATATCAATACAGTAAGTTCAGTTATGGTACTATATTTAAGCAGTAAGCTTAGTTCTGGTACTATGTCTATGCAGTAAGCTTGTTCTGTTCCCGTAGCTATGTAGGAGGCTTGGTGTGATGTTGCTGTTTCTATGTAGTAGACTGAGTAAGTACAATTTTGTTCCTGTATGGGTACAGCAAGCGCGGTTCTTCTCCTGTATCTCTGTAGTAAGCTTGGTTCTGCTCCTGTATCTCTGTAGCAAGCTCGGTTCTGCTCCTGTATCTCTGTAGCAAGTTCAGTTCTGCTCTCATATCTCTGTAGTAGGCTTGGTTCTGCACCCTTATTTCTGTAGTAAGCTCAGTTTTGATCGTGTATCTCTGTAGTAAGCTCGGTTCTGCTCCCTTATCTCTGTAGTAAGCTGAGTTCTGATCGCGTATCTCTGTAGTAAGCTCAGTTCTGCTTCCATATCTCTGTAGTAAGCTCGATTCTGCTCCCATATCTCTGTAGTAAGCTCGGTTCTGCTTCAATATCTGTGTAGTAAGCTTGGTTCTGCTCCAATATCTCTGTAGTAAGCTTGGTTTTGCACCCTTATCTCTGTAGTAAGCTCGGCTCTGCGCCCATATCTCTGTAGTAAGCTCCGTTCTGCTCCCTTATCTCTGTAGTAATCTCGGTTCTGCTCCCATATCTCTGTAGTAATCTTGGTTCTGCACTGGTATCTTCTGTAATAAGCTCGGTTCTGCTACCTTATCTCTGTAGTAAGCTCGGTTCTGCTCCAATATCTCTGTAGTAAGCTTGGATTTGCACCCTTATCTCTGTTGTAAGCTCGGTTCTGCCCCCATATCTCTGTAGTAAGCTGGGTTCTGCTCCCATTTCTCTGTAGTAATCTCGGTTCTGCACCCTTATCTTTGTAGTAAGCTCGGTTCTGCACCATTATCTCTGTAGTAAGCTCGGTTCTGCTCCCATATCTCTGTAGTAAGCTCCTTGCAGTTCCCATATCTATATAGTCATAGTCATCTTGGTTCTGTTGCAGTATCTATGAAAACAGTAAGCACGGTTCTGTTCCTATATACACTGTATGTACCAGTTTGTTCATAAAGCCTATTACCACTGCTTCTTTAATGCAGTGGCCAGAGATAATCAGACCAAAGGTGGGCCGCCGCAACTTGAGGACCACTGCCTTATGATTGCCCCCCAGGCTAAAATGTGCCAGCCAGCCCTTGATTGCAATGCATATGTTCTTTCTTGCTAGTGTTTAATTAGCATTTCTTCTGGTGGTTTGCGGAGCGTACCTGCCAGAAAACTATGTAGCATCCATATATCCTTGTGTGACTTACCAGTAGGGGCCATGACCACTTATGAATGGCTATGGCAGCATGAACACCAAATATGACCCTACTTACAAACTGTGAATCTTTCATTTCAATACAATAATGAAATAATCTTACATGTTAAAAACAACTAAGGATATTGGATGGATGGATCATTTTTCTTTTAACAGAAAGGAATATGCTGTATTTCATTGACAGCAGAAAACATTAAATCCCAAAGAAATACATCTTAAAATGTTGTTTTAAACCTGTCATGATATCATGAGATGTCAAGAATCAATGTTTTACGATTCACCTGAATCTGCATAAAATTGAAATGGAAATTGTTAATCAAAGCTGATCTGCTGATTCTGTAGAACAATGCAATTTTCTTTCTCTCTGAATACTATGTACAATAATTCTTCTCTAATTAAAATGCACTGATGTTGCAAACTGAATGTAGTCTATCATGGAAAACGTGAGATGTTGTAAATTAGAGTTCGCAATGCTGAAAAGATATCTAGTTTACTTGAAAGTTTAATTTTAAAGGAAATCTGTTGCCAGGTTTTTACTACTTAATCCGAGAACAGCATAAAGTAGAGGCAGAAAATCTGATTTCATTGATATGTTGCTTACAGGCTGCTTGCTGCAGTTGTGAGGAAATCAGTTTTATTAGGAGATCATCGCTAGAGGACTAGTAAACTACCGTAGCTGCCATTTAGTCCCCCACATCCATAATCTCTATATAACCTTGCCACCCCTATTACTGATTGGCAACTTTCTGCCTATTCACAGTGTACACAGAAAGCTATCAATCAGTGGTGTGTGCGGGGTTATACAGAGCTCAGCATTTAGAGAATTGGTTGACCTACAGAAGATAAAACGGTGATTTTATTAAAAAACAAGAAAATACAGGACAAAGACACTGTTGATAATGACCGTCCAAAAAATAGAAAAGAAATTCACACTTCCGTTATTTATAAGTCATTCAGGCTACTTGTTTTGATACCAAATTTTGGCCTGATGAAGACACCATTTCAGTATCAAACATGTAGCCATAATGGTTACTAATAAAGAAACCTTGACTATATTTTATTTTATATTTTGTTTTCTGCAATGTTGTTTTTGTGCTAGGAGGCCTCAAGACTCTCTATTTTATCTTTCCCAGCAACTGTTTTATCAAAATCACAGCATGCAGCCCAGGGATAAATTACTAAAATCAGTATTTATGCCCCTGCACTATGCTGCTCTTACATGGGTTAGCAAAATGGTGGTAGATTCCCTTTTAGAAAAATTATTATTTATGGTATATATATAGACTGAGTTTTATTATGATGATGGCACTTGACTTTCTTTTGAATTTGTGGTCTACACTTACATTTTAACTATGTCCTGTGTCTTTATTACTACATTGAATTTTAATGTGCTAATAATACGAATCCTTGGATCTAGCTGCCAACTAAGTCTCAATGCATTATCAAGGCAACTAAATCCGGTGACTAGAAATATAGGACAGAAATGATGAGTTGGTCTTTTGAAATTCGAATTTGCTGGCTTAGCCACGTTATCATAAGAGACACGCGAAAAAGAGAGAGAGAGAGAACCTCACTGACCATGAGAACTTACATACTACAGAAGACAAAGAAAGGGAAGTCTGCTGACAATAAGAGCTTACACACTGGAGAAGAGGAAGAGAGAGAGTCTACTGATCATAAGAACTTACACACTGCAGAAGAGAAAGAGGGCGGACAGAGGGAGAACCCCACTGACCATAAGAGCTTACACCCTACAGAAAAGAAAGAGGGCGAACCTCACTGACTGTAAGAGCTTGCATAGTGCAGAAGAGAAAGAGCATGAACCCCACTGACCATAAGAGCTTACACACTACAGAAAAGGAGGGAGAACCCAACTGACTATAAGAGCTTACACTCTAAAGAAGAGAGACAGAGAATCCATTGACCATAAGAGCTTACACACTGTAGAAGAGAAAGAGAGACAGAGAACACCACAGACCATAAGAGCCTACACACTACAGAAATTAAGGAGGGAGAACCCTACTTACTATAAGAGCTTACACACTGTAGAAGAGAAAGAGACAGAGAACCCCACATACCATAAGTGCTTATACACTACAGAAAAGAAAGAGGGAGAACCCCACTGACTATAAGAGCTTACACTCTAAAAAAGAGAGAGAGAGACAAACCGCTGACCATAAGAGCTTACAGAGTACAGAAAAAAGAGGACCGCTGATCATAGGAACTTTCAGTCTGCAAGAGAGATAAAGATAAAGAGAAAAAGGACCCCACTAACCATAAGAGCTTACACACTACAGAAGAGAGAGGACGAGGTTGACCTTAAGAACTAACACTCTATGAGAGAGAGAATCCCGATGATCATAAGAGGTTACACACTACAGAAGAAAGGAACCTGCTAATTGTAAGAGCTTGCATTCTATGAGAGAGCGAGAGAGAAAGACAAGTTATCCTGCTGACCATGAGAGCTTACACAAAGGAAAGAGACTTACCCACTGACATTGGAGGTGGAAAATGTTACCATGCAAACTGTGCTCTACTGGAAACTGCTGATGTCAGATAGCTCAGGTATTGACCTCCAGGTACAAGATATGATAATATGCTAGATATCAAAGCTGCAGGACATTAAGGGAAAAACCACGTGGTTATGGAGAAAGACTTTATCCTTTCTCATGCTTCAGGAATGGAGTGGGGCAAGTCTTTTTTGTGTGAAAAATAAATCAAATTGCAAGGTATTCCAATTTTAATTAAACTGTAAATTTCATACACAATTTTTTCTAAAATCAGGGTAAATACTCAAAATAAATCCATGAGTACATAAGGGGTACTTCACACACAGCGAGATCGCTACTGAGATCGCTGCTGAGTCACGTTTTTTTGTGACGCAGCAGTGACCTCATTAGCGATCTCGCTGTGTGTGACACTGAGCAGCGATCTGGCCCCTGCTGTGAGATAGCTGCTCGTTACACACAGCCCTGGTTCATTTTTTTATTGTTGCTCTCCCGCTGATAAGCACACATCACTGTGTGTGACAGCAAATGAGCAACAATCCTGAATGTGCAGGGAGCAGGAGCCGGCGTCTGACAGCCTGCGGTAAGCTGTAACCAAGGTAAACATCGGGTAACCAAGGTGGTTACCCGATATTTACCTTCGCTACCAGCCTCCGCAGCTCTCACGCTGCCAGTGCCGGCTCCTGTTCCCTGCACACGCTAAGCTAAGCGGTGTGCGCTGGTAACTAAGGTAAACATCGGGTAACCATACCCGATGTTTACCTTAGTTACCAGTGTCCGCAGCTTCCAGACACCGGCTCCGTGCAAGCGCAGCGTCGCTTGCACGTCGCTGCTGGCTGGGGGCTGGTCACTGGTCGCTGGTGAGATCTGCCTGTTTGACAGCTCAACAGCGACGATGTAGCGATGCAGCAGCGATCCTGACCAGGTCAGATCGCTGGTGGGATCGCTCCCGCGTCACTAAAGTGTGACGGTACCCTAAGTCACAGATAAAAACAGGTGGGTGAGCTATAGATAATGATTAGAATTAGATTGCTCCAAAGAGTCCCAGGAAACAGTTTTTAAAACCACACCAGGCTATGTGTTGGTCGTGCTATAGTGAACAGATTTTGTGACCTAAACCTGCTACCTTGGACAGATGCGTCTTCGGGCTTGTCTCCCATCAATCACATCAGGGACGTCATTGGTCTGCAATTACAAAGAAAGCTGCCAACAGTGGATATTGAAAATTAGGTCTCATACATATTCACTGCTTACCCCACGCACCAGTCATCCCGACGTCTGTGATTGGTTGCAGTCAGACAGTGCCCCCACCCTGTGTGACAGCGTCTGTGATTGCTTGGAACTATACACTCTGTCTACATCTCTATAGTGGTGTAAACATAAACAAATAAATAAAATAGTGATACCCAGCACAGATAAAGCATACCGCTACAGATAAAGCAGATGCGCGGTAAGCTGCAGCTCCCAGCTGTGTGCTTATCTTGGTTGCATATAAAAATAAGGGGGACCCTATGAGGTTTTTTAATTATTTAAATAAATAATTAAAAAAAACAAAAACGGAGTGTGGTCCTCCCCAATTTTGATACGCAGCCATGATAACGCCGACAGCTAGGCGCTGGTATTCTCAGGCTCTGGAAACCCATGGTTATTGGCCCTTTCAGCCTCCAGCAGTCCAAAATTGTCGCATCTATTAGATTTGACAATCCCGTCACTTTAAAAGGCTCATCTTGATTGCTCTGGAACAGTGGCAATCAGGGTGATATTCTTATGTGGGGTTTTTTTGCCAAAAAACATGGTTTTCTGCCAAGAGATGTAGGTTTCATTGAACTGAATGAGTTCACCTGAGGTGAGGTCACTGAGTTCAGTAAGGTCACCTGAGGTCACTTTACCTGCAGTCACTGGTGGGGTACTAGTGGATAAAGTGAGTGATGTTACCGCTCACAGCTATGGCTCAGTCAGTTTTAAAAAAATCCACATAGTGTCCCTCTAATTTTGATACACTGCCAAGATAAGCACATGGCTGCTGGAATGAATACAAAATGTGTTAAGCTGGTACAGAACATATTAGCACTAGGTGTGCCACAATCAGGCAAAACCATTGCTGTGCACTATTCAATCAACATAATAAACACATGAGAACAAGAGTATAATGTGCAAAAGTAGATATAGTTTATTTAATTATATAAAGACATATCAAAAACAGCATGCAGTAAAACCACGGTGTTAAAAGAACATGTGGAGAAATGTGACCGGGTAGAAAACCAGTAATAATTAGAACCCATACACATAAATAGATTGAGAAGGATGGAGAAAGGTATACGCACAATTACAATAAAGTTGGTATATGTTGTGAGGCTGCGCTCACTGAGTGTATTGGGGGACACTCACTTGGCTGCTATAACTGAAGCACACAGGAATACTTTTCCATTTAAAAGTCCAGTTGGTTTATTTTTAAAGCCTCATAAACCACACTTGCAACTTAAACACAAAAGCCTCTTCCAGCTTAAAGGAACATAAACTGTATTACAGTATGTTTAACTAAGGTATCACACACATAGATTTGGATACAGTCCTTCTCATTAGGGCATTAGGAACTGACCTAGTCTGTATACACACACGGCTTTCATGGCTGTTACCTTCTGGAAAGCTTTCCAACAGCTTTTCAGGAGCTTGAGCAGGGCTCCCACGAATCCTTAGGAAGACTGCCTCTCTGAGATCACCAACTGGGAACTGTGCCTTGCTCTCAGCCATGGATGGCCCAGTCAGTCCAGATCCCCAGGAGGACACCAGCTCCCTAAGTTCAGAGAGACCACAGGTTCCATACACCTGGCCTCCTAGCTGGTGACATCAGGGGAAACTGCAGCCGGCTCTAATCCACATAGACTCCTTACAGGGTGCCTCCAGGAAGTGAAGTCCTTCCAAGCACTCAGAGACCATGTGACCAAACAAAGTCTCTTAAATCAGACCAGACCTGTGATTCTCCAGACCTGTCCATCACACTGGCTATTGTTAAAGGGAACCTGACCCTTAAATATCAAGTCTTGTGGAACTACAGGTCCCATAGTAACATTTTCAGTTTAATATTGCAGGGAACCTTTTCCACGGCGATATATAACGACCATTTACAACATTGATGGTTGCTACCTCACAATGAGTATAGATAATTACCATCCAGTAACCCAGATGAGGCATAAAAATTCAGGTGCCAGAAGGTTACATTGTAATATCAATGAAAATGCCAAAAGTTAGGGAACAGTGGGTGGAGAAATAAATGAAGGGGTTAAGTAACTGACATTATCAAATCAGCACTGAACAATAGTTATGTGAAGCAGAGGTATAAGAGTTTACCTAAAGTGCCCAGTGCAGGGTATTGTCCAGAAGGGGTTTAGCCTGTCACAGTCATCCCAAACCGACCCAAAGACCCCCCAACATACGTTTTGCTAGGGTTTTTGCTTCATCAGTGACTTTTGGCACTTTCATTGATATTAAATGTAACCTTCTGGCACCTCAATTTTTGTGCCTCATCTGGGTCACTGGATTGTAATTATCTATACACATATACCAACTTTATTGCAATTGTGCGTATACCTTTCTCCATCCTTGTCAATATATTTATGTGTATGGGTTCTAATTATTACTGGTTTTCTTCCCGGTCACATTTCCCTACATACTTGTTTAAACACCGCGGTTTTACTGCATGCTGTTTTTGATCCGTCTTTATATAATAAAATATATCTATTTTTTGCACATTACACTCTTCTTCTCATGTGTTTATTATTTTTATCTATGCTGGGTATCACAATATGGAGGGACCCTACTAAATTGTAATGATATATGTTTTGTCTTTGCTGTACATATATAAGTTGCGATCGGTGATAATGTCATCAATTTCATTATTTTAAGTTGTGTATTTATTGATATTGTTAGACTATCTTTATTCATCAGCTGTTTTCGAATGTCAAGGATTTGTATTTCTTTTTTATCTGTGTCAGCAGCGAGGTCCTCCTGGGTCTCCGGCCATAACATTTCATTGCATTCAAATGTCGACGGATAGTTTGCGCTGACACTGATGCACCCTGAGTCTGCAGGACAGCTTGAATTGTTTGGAAATTGATTGAGGCTGCTTAGCCAGCATCTAGATCATTGTACATTGTAACCTTTCATCCATTTTTCCCAGCCGTCCACCTCCAGAAAGATTAGCTACAGTCCAATGGCTTGTACAAGTCTTGATTATGTTGCACACCATGGACAAAGGAACATTGAGATCTCTGGAGATGGACTTGTAACATTGAGATTGTTGATATTTTTTAACAATTTTGGTTCTCAATTCCTTAGACAGGTCTATTTTTTCTGTATTCCATGCTTAGTGTGGCACACATAGTCACTCAATGCAAAGATTGAGTCAACTTCTCTCGTTTTTATCTGGTTTTAGGTATGATTTTCATTTTGCCCACATCTGTTACTTGCCACAAGTGAGTTTGAACGAGTATCACATGCTTCAAGCAAAGTAGTTTACTCACAAGTTTGGAAAGCTGCCAATAATTTTGACCAGCCCATTTTTTGGGTTCAGTGCAAAACTGTTTCCAATTTGCCTTTCTTTCTCTGTTATTTTATTGTGCTTTTCCAATACACACAAAGGAAATAAACATGTGTATAATACAACGTGTAATTGCAATAATTTTCTGGGAGAAATGCTTCATTATTCTGGAAAAAAATTAAGGGTGCGAACGCTTTGGCCATGACTGTAAAATAAAAAAATAATAAAGTTCCATCATATGAATTATTTAATGTTTCATTTTAGAAATCTTTACTTACTGTATTTTATTTTTTATTTTTCATTGATTTTCATTATAATGTGTTTCCTTTAGACTGCCGTAGTAGGGAAACAGAAAAAATTCTAAAAAAAAAAAAATCATTGTTTTATGTAATCTTTACCTCATTTATATTTTGGAATATTGCTCTATTTTTAATTCAGAATTTGAAATAATCAGTTTAGACATGATTTAAATTTTAAGATTCTGGATACTTGAAGTCACCATTAATGTTGGATTCACATATAGTATGGTGTCACTGGTGCTTTTTCAATGCTCTGGTTATAGAATATTATTCTGGTGATATTCCTGTAGAATTCTAAAGTACCGTATGTTGAATTTGCCTCCATTTGCATAGTAAAAAAATGCCCCCCCACCCCCCAAAAAAAAAAAAAAAAAAAATAAAAAAACAATATAACCCAAAAACTGTTCAAATGCTACAAAATATACAGAACAAAATTACTTTTGTTTTTTTGCATGCATTTTTCATGAGCTGAACTCAAAGATCTCAGACTTTTCTATGTAAACAAAAGTACTTTTTCTTTTAAAAAATATTGTTCAAAAATTTGTATAAATCTGTGTTAGTGAGCACTTCTCTTTTGCCGAGATAATTAATTCACCTCACAGGTGTGGCATATCAAGATGCTGATTAGACAGCATGATTATTGCATAAGTGTGCCTTAAGGCCCAGTCACATACAACAATAGGACCTGATAAGGATCGCTGGTAAGGGTACCTTCACACTTAGCGATGCAGCAGCGATCCGACCAGCGATCTGACCTGGTCAGGATCGCTGCTGCATCGCTACATGGTCGCTGGTGAGCTGTCAAACAGGCAGATCTCACCAGCGACCAGTGAACAGCCCCCAGCCAGCAGCGACGTGCAAGCGACGTTGCGCTTGCACGGAGCCACCGTCTGGAAGCTGCGGAGACTGGTAACTAAGGTAAACATCGGGTATGGTTACCCGATGTTTACATTAGTTACCAGTGTGAGCAGGGAGCAGGGAGCCGCGCACACTAAGCGCTGGCTCCTTGCTCTCCTAGCTGCTGTACACATCGGGTTAATTAACCCGATGTGTAATGCAGCTACATGTGCAGAGAGCAGGGAGCCACGCACACTGAGCGCTGGCTCCTTGCTCTCCTAGCTGCTGTACACATCGGGTTAATTAACCCGATGTGTACAGCAGCTACATGTGCAGAGAGCCGGAGCCGGCAGCACAGGCAGCGTGAGAGCTGCGGAGGCTGGTAACTAAGGTAAATATTGGGTAACCACCTTGGTTACCTGATGTTTATCTTGGATACAGCTTACCTCAGCTGTCAGACGCCGGCTCCTGCTCCCTGCTCGCTTCATTTGTCGCTCTCTTGCTGTCACACACAGCGATCTGTGTGTCACAGCAGGAGAGCGGCTTTGAAGAAAACGAACCAGGGCTGTGTGTAACGAGCAGCGATCTCGCAGCAGGGGCCAGATCGCTGCTCAGTGTCACACACAGCGAGATCGCTAATTATGTCACTGCTGCGTCACAAAAAGCGTGACTCAGCAGCGATCTCGGCAGCGAGCTCGCTGTGTGTGAAGCACCCCTTAGTCGCTGGGAGGTTGCTGGTGAGATATCATACAGTCAGACCTTACCAACGACGCAGTAACGATCATCGACCTGTATAACGATCTCGGCGGGCGTTGGGACTGTGTTAGGAGGTCATTGGTAAGCATCAAATACAGCGATGCGTCCTGCCCAGCAGGACATCACCTTTGAAGAAAATGGTCCAGACCATTCAGCAACGACTAGAGATCTCACAGCAGGGGCCTGATCGCTGGTAGGTGTCACACATAATGAGATCGCTGGCGAGATCGTTGCTGCGTCACAGAAACTGTGACTCAGCAACGATCTCGTTAGCGATCTCGTTGTGTGTGACGGGGCCTTTAGGCTGGCCACAATAAAAGGCCACTCTAAAATGTGCAGTTTTATCACACAGCACAATGCCACAGATGTCGCCACTTTTGAGGGAGCATGTAATGTCCACCAGAGCTGTTGCCTGTGAATTGAATGTTCATTTTTCTACCATAAGCCGTCTCCAAAGGCATTTCAGAGAATTTAGCAATACATCAAACCGGCCTCATAACTGCAGACCATGTGTAAGCACACCAGCCCAGGACCTCAACATCCAGCATCTTAAGGCACGGACCTCAACATCCAGCATCTTAAGGTAAAGACACGCGGCGATTTATCGTGCGATAGCATGTTGCGATCGCACCCGCCCCCATCGTTTGTGCAACACGGGCAATTTGTTGCCCGTGGCGCACAAAGTCGGCAACCCCCGTCACACGTACTTACCTTCCAAACGATCTCACTGTGGGCGGCGAACATCCTCTTCCTGAAAGGGGAGGGACGTTCGGCGTCACAGCGACGTCACACAGCGGCCGCCCAATAGAAGCGGAGGGGAGGAGATGAGCGGGACGTAACATCCCGCCCACCTCCTTCCTTCCGCATTGCCGGTGGAACGCAGGTAAGCTGCAGTTCATCGTTCCCGGGGTGTCACACGGAGCGATGTGTGCTGCCTCGGGAACGACGAACAACCGGCACGCAGAAGGACGTTCGATTTTTTTAAAATGAGCTACGTGTCAACGAGCAACGATAAGGTGAGTATTTTTGCTCGTTCACAGTCGCTCGTAGCTATCACACGCTACGATATGTCAAACGATGCCGGATGTGCGTCACTTACGACGTGACCCTGACGACATATAGTTAGATATATCGTAGCGTGTAACGGGCCCTTTAACCTCCAAGATTGTCTGAGACCAACCAACCAGACAGATGCTGCAACAATCAGTTTGCATAATGGAATTTATTTATTTTATATAATTTCTTTGTTTGTATAGCAGATGATATAAATGGCTGTGTAGTTAATTATCATGCCAGATAATTAAAGAAGCACTCCCATCAAAGTTTTTATCCTCTTAATATATTACAATCATAGCATTATATAACACTGTGTACTTATAATTGCTTATTTTGCCTTTCTACCCAGTTCCTTCCTCTTTTTGTCTTTTCTTCTGCTCTATGTAGAAAAAGGAAGATCTATGGTCCCCTGATCTAAATGAGAGATCGACAATTTTTTCAACCTATCAAGTAAAACAGAAAATAATCTCATATTTTCCAAGGATTGGATAAAAAGTAGTTAGGTTTGTTAAAATATCGTAACCTTATCTTGCAAGGTACTAGAGAACTTCTCATTAACTATAATCCAAGAGATTTTTACTTTTACTCTGTCCATATTAATTGAAGTAGTCTTTGAAGCTCCTACAATATTAATCTAGCAGCAGGGATGAACTGAGAACTAAATGAGGGTTTTTAGTACTAATATTACTGTACCTGCAGAAAATCAAGATTTACTACAAGACCTTTATTTTTAATAATACGGAAAATATAATAGTACTACTACAATAATAATATTGCAATATAACTGTTCGGTGTTCAGCGTTTCACTTGTTGGGTGTCATGGCGGCGTCAGACTCAGTTCACACTGCAGTGTCTGACAAACAGTGTGGGATCACTTAGTTGCACAGCCTGTCATGGGCGTAGGCTGGTTCTGGCTTCACTGCTCTCCAGTGCAGCAGGAATAAATTCCAGAGGGCTTGTGATCATCTGCTGGGAGCTCAGACTGCTCATCACCATCTACCTTCACCCTTCATAAGATTCTGGATATTGGAGCTTAGTGCCGGATATAGCTTTGCTTCCTGGTTCTTGTGGTTATCCTGTTATATGGTGATCTACAAGTTGTGGTTTCACGTGGTGTATGAGTCCTCCAGTTGTGCGTTAATTTCCTACCCCTTTTGCTTTACTCCCCTGTTCACATACTGTCCCCCCTTTGTGTTACATGCAGTGTGCAAGTTTTTGTTTACCCTTGTCTGTGCCTATTTGTGAGGTTTTGGTTACTGGGTTTCCGGCCTGCTCCCAGGGTGGGGGAGAGTAGTATCAGGGCTTAGACAGGAGACAGGGTCATGCTGAGGACTCGAACATGGCTATTATCAAGCCTACCTTCGAGATAAGGGACAGTGCAGGGGCCCCAGCCTTAGTTTCCACCTAGGAGCCCCTGTTCCATCGGTACATAGCCCATGACAATAACAGATACCACCCCACCATAACCTCATATTACGAAGATATACAGTAGTGAAATTACCACCATACTGATCATTAATTGCAGCCACTGTGCTAGGAATGATATACCACCATACAGTCACTACATAATAGTAAAATTAGTTTCTACACTAGTGCTCTGCAAGCCATATAAGTTTGTACTGTGCAGTCTCACCAGTGACGTTCTCAATGACAGTAGTCATTCATTTTCCCTTTTATTTTCCGTTCAGCCCAAAGCCCCATGACCACTTGTTCTATCCATAACACCTCTGCAAAATATAACACAGACACCTGTTTGGCTAACAGCTTTTACAGCCCCTTCCTCACATTCCCCATATCTACACAAACCATATTGTGCTGTATCCAATGCCCTAGACAGCAATAATTCCCTAATGTGCCCTGTTTTGTAATAGTACCCTCCTTTTGTGCTCCACACAATTAGGCGGGCTTTGCACAGTACGACATCGCAGGTGCGATGTCGGTGGGGTCATGTCGAAAGTGACACACTTCCTGCGTTGCTCTCGACATCGTAGTGTGTAAATCCTAGATGATACGATTAACGAGCGCAAAAGCGTCGTAATCGTATCATCGGCGTAGCGTCGGCGAATTCCATAATTACGCTGACGCGACGGTCCGATGTTGTTCCTCGCTCCTGCGGCAGCACACATCGCTGTGTGTGACGTCGCAGGAGTGAGGAACATCTCCTACCTGCGTCACCGCGGCTCCCGTCGGCTATGCGGAAGGAAGGAGGTGGTCTCCGCCCCTCTGCTCATATTTGCCGCCTGCCGTATGATGTCGCCGTGACGCCTCACGACCCGCCCCCTTAATAAGGAGGCGGGTCGCCGCCCAGAGCGACGTCGCAGGTCAGGTGAGTGCATGTGAAGCTGCCGTAGCAATAATGTTCACTACGGCAGCTATCACAATGATATCGCAGCTGCGACGGGGCGGGGACTATCGCGCTCGGCATTGCAGCATCGGCTTGCGATGTCGTAGTGTGCAAAGTACCCCTAACAGCGCAACCTCTGTGCCCCTACACAGTAATAATATTCCCTCTGTACTTCCTCATAGTAATAATGCTTCCCTGTTCCTCCTTACAGTTATACAGCACCCTATAACAATATTGCCCCCTGTGCCGACTTATTATAATAAGTACACTTACTGACAACTCATAAAGAAAGAAGAAAAAAAGCTAAAAGGCACTCAAGAAAAAAATGAATTATGCCAATATCAACAAAGTGGTGGTTGCAAAAGGATATATTTCGTAAATAAGAGTTCTAGTGGCATCGGTAGGATTACACCAGCTCCAGCTAACCAGATTCACCTGATGTTCCTTGTAGAATAGAATATGATCCGTCGCAGTACAACATATTATGGATTTATTGTAAACTATATACAAACCAAAAAGTATATATTTGTATAAAGACAAATTGATAAGAATAAACACATACAATAATAACAATATAATGCCATTATATTTAGTCTTTTTATGAATATTATACCCTATGTGATTTGTATATAGCTTACAATACATCTGCAATATATTTTACCCCTAGGGACCATATTCTTTTTATCATCCCAAACTACAAGGTTCTTCAGGCTATTCTAGACATCCGCGGCTGCTAAAATCTTTCTGTCCCTCGCAAGCAATGTGACTTGTTTACATTTATTTCTTGCAACCACCACCTTATTGATATTAGCACATTATCATTCATTTTACTCCCGAGTGCCTTCTAGCCACTTTATATTTCTTTTCCTTTAGCAATGATATATAATTATAGGTAAGGTTTTTCTGCAGAATGATATTGTTCTACATAAGAAATGTCAGAGCTCAGATGCAGAGGGAGAATGATGGCAGAGGGAGGGCACTGCTCCCTCTTCCATCATTGCTTTCAACTGGATATGCATCTAGGATGCCTAAACAGTTGAAAGTGCGTTGCCAGAGGAGAAGAACCAGTGGCAGCGCTGGCAAAAAAACCCCGGCCTCCCAACTTAATGATCCCATGGTGGCCATGTGGTGTGCCACCATTGGCAGTATGCCACAGGTTTATAGCCATTCTCAAGCAGACCAATGTTCATAGAAAGTTTGGCTACAGGCTCAGCCGTATACTACAGTCTCTAGGAGTCAAAGGAGTAGTCTGGTCTAAAATGACAAGTCTGCAGTCACTCTATGTGCCCCGCAGCCAGGGATGGTGCCTGCGCCGTCTCCGGCTGTTTAACCCTCTCATCGCTGCAATCAATAGCGATCGCGACATTTAAGGCATTAGGAGAGGGATCACGCTGATTGGGACCCCGCAATGTAATCATGAGGGCCCGGACGTTGTCATAATAACCTGTGGTCATTATGACAACTTCTGGGTCACCTGACTATTGGGAGCCTACAGAGAGCCGGTGAGATCATACCTGCAGTAAGATCACACAGACTCTCTCAGTGCAGAGCTGACAGCTGTGATGTCCTGCAATGATGGAGCACTGCATAACATTGCAGCTGCAATCAAAGGACTGTGGGATGATATCCCATAAAGGGACTAAGTGAAAAAGTAAATAAAAGTAAAAAAAAGTAAAAATATAAAAAAAATCAGAAAATAAAGAACAAAAAAAAATATTCCAATAAATAGTTATATTTGTGTAAAAAATTAAATAAATAAAAATAGTACACATATTTGGTGTTGCTGCGTCTGTAACGACTTGAGCTATAAAACTGTCACACTAGTTAACTCCTTCAGTGAACACAATAAAAAAATAAATAGAAAATGTAGGAAAAAACTATGTCTTTTCAACATACAGCTGACAAAGAGTGGAATAAAATGCAAACAAAAAGTCATATATAAGTAAAAATGGTACCGATGAAAATGTTATCTTTTCCCACAAAAAAAGAAGTAGTTGCAATACAGCTCCATCAGTGGAAAAATAAACAAGCTCTCAGAATACAGCAATGCATTCTATAAAATTGTTTTTATGGTGTAAAAGCAGCAAAACAAAACTATATAAATATGGTATCACTATAATCGTACCGACCCAAATAAAACTATCTTATCACTTTTACAGCACGGTGAAAGGCAAAAAAACCCCAGAAAACAAAACTAGTCCTGAATTGCTGTTTCTTCTTGATTCTGCATCACAAAAAGTGGAATAGAAAGCAATCAAAAATTATGTGACCAAAAATGGTACCAATTAAAACTCCAACTCATCCCGCAAAAAACAAGTCCTCACATGACTCTGTCAGCAGAAAAAATAAAAAAAACCTATAGCCTTCAAAATCCTGTGATGCAAAAAAACCTTTATTTTGAGAAATGCATTTTTAGTGTGACAAGGCGCCAAACCTAAAAAAAATATAAACCAGGTATCGCTGTAATTGTATTTACCAGAGGAATAAAGCTGCCTAATCACTTGGATCGCAAGGTGAATGGCATAAAAAATAAATAAATAAAACTAACTTTTCAACCTCTATTGATTTGTTCATTCTGTCTCTAAAAGATTGCGGTACATTGCGGCTCCTATATATCCTGCGCTCTGCGCTGAGTGCTCGCACCAGGATTACATCTAAGGGTGCATGCCCACGATCAGGAATAGCAGCATATTAGACGCAGCGTCTTTTCGCTGAGTCCAAACTGCTGTGTTGTGGGGTACAAGCACCGTGGATAGATTGATAGAAATCTCACGCCCACTGTGCTTCTTTTCTCCGCAGCGTAAACTGACATGCAGAACGGCTTCCCTAGATGCAGTACAGTTAGGTCCAGAAATATTTGGACAGTGACACAATTTTCGCGAGTTGGGCTCTGCATGCCACCACATTGGATTTGAAATGAAACCTCTACAACAGAATTCAAGTGCAGATTGTAACGTTTAATTTGAAGGTTTGAACAAAAATATCTGATAGAAATTGTAGGAATTGTACACATTTCTTTACAAACACTCCACATTTTAGGAGGTCAAAAGTAATTGGACAAATAAACCAAACCCAAACAAAATATTTTTATTTTCAATATTTTGTTGCGAATCCTTTGGAGGCAATCACTGCCTTAAGTCTGGAACCCATGGACATCACCAAACGCTGGGTTTCCTCCTTCTTAATACTTTGCCAGGCCTTTACAGCCGCAGCCTTCAGGTCTTGCTTGTTTGTGGGTCTTTCCGTCTTAAGTCTGGATTTGAGCAAGTGAAATGCATGCTCAATTGGGTTAAGATTTGGTGATTGACTTGGCCATTGCAGAATGTTCCACTTTTTTGCACTCATGAACTCCTGGGTAGCTTTGGCTGTATGCTTAAGGTCATTGTCCATCTGTACTATGAAGCGCCGTCCGATCAACTTTGCGGCATTTGGCTGAATCTGGGCTGAAAGTATATCCCTGTACACTTCAGAATTCATCCGGCTACTCTTGTCTGCTGTTATGTCATCAATAAACACAAGTGACCCAGTGCCATTGAAAGCCATGCATGCCCATGCCATCACGTTGCCTCCACCATGTTTTACAGAGGATGTGGTGTGCCTTGGATCATGTGCCGTTCCCTTTCTTCTCCAAACTTTTTTCTTCCCATCATTCTGGTACAGGTTGATCTTTGTCTCATCTGTCCAAAAAATACTTTTCCAGAACTGAGCTGGCTTCATGAGGTGTTTTTCAGCAAATTTAACTCTGGCTTGTCTATTTTTGGAATTGATGAATTGTTTGCATCTAGATGAACCCTTTGTATTTACTTTCATGGAGTCTTCTCTTTACTGTTGACTTAGAGACAGATACACTTACTTCACTGAGAGTGTTCTGGACTTCAGTTGATGTTGTGAACGGGTTCTTCTTCTTCACCAAAGAAAGTATGCGGCGATCATCCACCACTGTTGTCATCCGTGGACGCCCAGGCCTTTTTGAGTTCCCAAGCTCAACAGTCAATTCCTTTTTTCTCAGAATGTACCCGACTGTTGATTTTGCTACTCCAAGCATGTCTGCTATCTCTCTGATGGATTTTTTCTTTTTTTTCAGCCTCAGGATGTTCTGCTTCACCTCAATTGAGAGTTCCTTAGACCGCATGTTGTCTGGTCACAGCAACAGCTTCCAAATGCAAAACTACACACCTGTAATCAACCCCAGACCTTTTAACTACTTCATTGATTACAGGTTAACGAGGGAGATGCCTTCAGAGTTAATTGCAGCCCTTAGAGTCCCTTGTCCAATTACTTTTGGTCCCTTGAAAAAGAGGAGGCTATGCATTACAGAGCTATGATTCCTAAACCCTTTCTCCGATTTGGATGTGAAAACTCTCATATTGCAGCTGGGAGTGTGCACTTTCAGCCCATATTATATATATAATTGTATTTCTGAACATGTTTTTGTAAACAGCTAAAATAACAAAACTTGTGTCACTGTCCAAATATTTCTGGCCCTGACTGTATGTCAATTTATGCTGCGGAGAAGCGAGTGTCCTCAGCTGGGAAAACAGAGTCTGCTGCCTCATTAGTGAATAGATCTGTCGTGGGTTTTATCTGAATCACGTATTTTGGAGATGTAGATGGAAACCCCGATGAAAAGTGTTCAGCATAGAGCACAACATCAATGTGAACTGATCCAAAATGTTCTGTACCAAAATTGTCACCAAATAGCATTCAACTCAACCCACAAAAAAACAAGACCACACTCAGGGCCATCATCTGCTAACGGAAGTATAGGTGGCTTCCACGTTACTGGAAGCACAAAAGCTCTCGAAAAAGGCTATGGCTCCCCTCTCTCAAAAACAGAAATTCAGCAAAATCTGAACACATTTAGCATCCACATGTTTAACATTGTTGTAGTGAGGCAAGCTCACTAACATTTAAATGTACGGGGTGCATCTTTACAGAAGCACGGCTTATTTGCAGTTTTTAATTCTGCAACATTCACTGTTTTGACACCATGGGTGTTTTCCAGAGACTAAATAATCACCCATAGATGAATTTCCAGAAGGGTGTAATTTGCAAAATTTGGTCACTTAAGGGGGATTTCTTCTGTTCCGGCACTTAAAGACTCTGCAAATGGATTCCACAAACTATTCTAGGAAAATGGGTTCTCCAAATATCAAATGGCACTCCTTCCCCTCTGAGTCCTGTGGTGCGGCCAAACAATACTATATTGTCACATGTGGGGTATTACCACATTCAGTAGAAATTGTGTAACACTTTATGGGGCCTTTTTTTTACCTATTTCCCTTGTAAAAATTGGAAATCTGGGGTTAAAACAACATTTTAGTGGTAAAAATGTAATTATATTTTGTTCACCACCCATAATAGTATAAAATTTTGTGACACACCTGTAGGGTCAATATGCTCACTGCACACCTGGATAAATTCATTGAGGGGTGAAGTTTGTAAAATGGGGTCCCTTGTGGGGGTTTTCTGCTGCTCTGGCACCTCAGGGGCTCTGCCAATGGGACATGTCAAGTCCCCACCATTCTAACTAAATCTGCACTTCAATATGGCACTCCTTCCCTTCTTCAATTTGTAATTTGCCTTAAAAATAGTTTTCGACCACATATGGAGTGCTGGCGTACTCAACAAATATTACACAACAAATTGTATGGTTCATTATCTGCTGTTACACTAGTGAATTTGAAAAATTTGGCATTAACACAACATTTTTGTGATTAAAAATGTATTTTTTCATTTTCACAGCTCAATATAAAATTCTGTGAAGCCCCTGTGGGTTCCAGGTGCTCATATACAATCTATATAAATTCATTGGGAGGTCTTGTTTTCAAAATGGGGTCACTTGTGGGGGAGCTCCACTGTTTAGGCACCTTACTGGCTATCAAAACACAGCATGACGTCCGCTAATAATTCCAGCTTATTTTGCTTACAAAAATTCAAATACCACTCCTTCTTTTGCAAGCCCTGAGGCCTTGCAAGAGAGAGGAACACCTATGTTTTATTTCAAACTTGTCATATGCAGAGGCCATACAAGAATAGATGATAGTCTCCACCACCAATAGGTGCAAACTATCACATCTGCCTCACATACCAAAGTTAACTCTACCTATCATGCGGAGGTTGGCACCCTATTTCCTACGCACATGGCACCCCCACTCTGCGTCGACTGTGCCTCCTGCGCTCACCCTAAATCTATTGTGCACAGAGGAAGGGAACAAAGGATAGCTGTTCATTTAGACCGTACAATGCAACCGTATTTAATTTAAAGATCCAAAGCACTCCTTTTTTAACAGTAGATTGTCCCAGTCACCCCCTCTACATGGAGGTCCAATATGATCGATTCCCATGACTTTTATAGATTTAAGATCTCCTCCATGGACTGTATTGACATGTTGTGCGACTGTTGTATCTCTTTTATTAAGAATGTCCCTCCTGTGTTCTCCCACTCCTCCTCATCTCTCTAATAGTTTTACCTATATACTGTATACCACACACACACACATCTTATCCTATATATGACACCTTTCGTCTTGCATGTTATTAATGCATATTTTTCATTTGTGTTGGGATCCACAAATTCCTTCCCTTCTTCCACCATCTCACACACCACACAGTCATGGCATTTGTAACATCCATTTACATCACTTTTTGGTCAGATATTAGGATTTTTAAAGTGACTGTGTAGCAACCTATCTTTGAGAGATCTTGCTCGTATGAAGGTTAATTGAAGGATTTTCGGGTATCAATCGTCCCACAGTCGGATCCATTTTTAAAATTGGCCAATATCTACTCACAATCTCTCTTAGATGTGCAGAGCCATTATTGTAGGTCGTGATAAATCGTAAAAGGTCCGAAACCCTTGAGTCCCTTGGGGAGCAAGGAGCTGTTGAGAAATTCCAGTACCATTTGAAAGAGAAAAAACATAGGTTCTATATACATGAATTGAAAGACTTCTGGGATAATAGGGCCTATGTTTTTTTCTCATAAAAAAAACTCCAAAAAAGAGTGAGACAGAATTTGTCTTCAACTGAAGGGGAATTGTCTGACTCAGAAAGTAGGGGTAACAGCTTTAGATCTATGCAACAATATAGAAATTTTCAAAGGAAAGGACGAGCAGGTAATAGGGGTAATCCCTTTGGACCTAATAATGCTAGGGGAGGTTTTTTAGATCACCAGTATTACTTGAGAAGCTGACAAAATCAAACGAATCCGTGATATCCAAGAGAGCCCCTCAGACAATCTGTCTTCTAGGATTTTGAGTAACACTGAGATTTCCATTCTTTATAAGGTTTTATCCTTTATACCTACAACTGATTTTGACGAATTTTGCAGTGTTAAAGACTTGCACCTTTTTGCTAGGAGATTAAAATGGACAAAATATTTTTGGGATAATGACAAGAGAGTTTGCACTGATTTGGTAATTCCAGATGAATTACTCCAGGACGTTAGACTTCTGTATCATTTGAATGACAATGATCCTAATAATCAGGGGGAAGAGCCGTTTACATCCCTTAAGAAGAAAAGTACGAAGATGCTTCCATCAAAGATAGAAGTGGACGTAGTAGATGTATTTGTCAATCTAGTTACTGAGGAGAAAAAAGGGGTTAAGAGTAATGACAAAACACATAATCTAACAAAACTTGGGATGAATAGTATCCGTACCCTTGAAAATGATGGTAATTTAACTATCAAACCCTCAGACAAAGGAGGTAATACGGTCATAATGGATACTGACAAATACAGAACTATGTGTATGAATATTCTCAATGACAGCAATTTCTACCAAAAGTTGGGAACTAATCCGATGCCTACTTTATCTGTCGAGTTAAGGATGATCTTAGATGAGGCACTGTCTGACAATATAATTAATAAAAATGAGTATGAATTTCTTTTTCCCAAATTTCCGAAAATGGCCACTTTTTACATTTTACCTAAAGTACATAAAGGTTTAAATCCACATAAGGGCCGGCCCATCGTTTCTGGATTAAACAGCTTGACTGAAACCTGAGCATTTACATTGATAGAATCCTTAGACCATTTGTCATTTTTCTTAATTCCTATTAAAAGGACACAACAGATTTTTTGCGTAGAATTGAGGATGTATTTTTGGAGGATGGCATGCTGCTATGCAGTGTTGATGTGTAAGCCTTATACTCCTCAATTCCTCATGGGAAGTGTCTTGAAGCAAGCAGATACTTCCTGAATTGGCGAGGGAACCATCTTTTGAAACACAGTGATTTTGTAATAAGGGCTTTGGAGTTTTGTCTAACCAGGAACATATTCACATTTGATGGTAAGTACTTCCGCCAGCTCAGTGGCACTGTGATGGGGAGTTGCTGTGCCCCGTCATATGCAAATTTGCTCCTGGGCTGTTGGGAGGAAACCATCATTTTTGAGGGTGGTACGGACACAGAGGACATTGTCCTCTGGGTCCGTTTCATCAACGACATTTTTGTCATTTGGAAAGGTGGTATTACAGCTTTTGAGAGGTTTATTGAGAATCTAAACTACAACAACATTGGCCTTCACTTTATATATGAGGCTAACGAAATTGGCTTTTCTGGAAATTCTGGTGGAAAATGGTCCTGAAGGTAAACTAGTAACAAGTACTTTCCGAAAGGAAACTTCATCGAATTCCTTGCTGCGATGGGAAAGTGCCCACCCACATGCACATAAAAAGGGTATCCCCAAAAGACAGTTTATTAGAATTAGGCAAAACTGTTCTGAAAAAGAAAGCTTTTTCATCAATCTAAGGACTTGAAAGAGAGACTAAATGAGAGGGGTTATGCGAAATGCGTGGTGGTAAAGCCTTTGAAACAGTTAAAAAAATGGACTGTACCAAGATGTTGAACTTTGCACCAAGGGACTCGAGGGTTTCAGATCTTTTACGGTTTATCACGACCTACAATAATGTCTCTGCACATCTAAGAGAGATTGTGAGTAGATATTGGCCAATTTTAAAAATGGATCCGACTGTGGGACGATTGTGTGGGAAGAAAGCTACAAAAATTAAAGATCAGAATTAAAGAAGATCTATACAATATAATGATAAGTCTAAAATCACATTATGTTTAGACACATTTTAAAAATCACAAGACTTACAATTTTAAGTGGGTTTTGTGTTAACAGGAATGGATAAAAAGAATAAAACTAATTGAAGTGAAAATGAATCAATTTTTCAATATGGGCATTTTAACATCTATTGGATTAGTTATAGACTTTTTAATTATTTCCTTTTTAGATCTATGTTTAATTAATTACATAGCATATTATTAATAGGAAGATTTATGTGTTTTCCAAGGAAAAATTAGTTGAATTCATGGGTTGAACTAAAACTTTAATATATCTTGATATAGATTGTCATTTGTATATATTTTTGAGTTAGGTCAATCAATGTGTGGACGAAGGACCACCACATCAAAAAACCCTGTCATGACCAGCCCAATCTCTAGACCTGAACCCCATTGAAAACCTCTGGAATGTAATCAAGAGGAAGATGGATAGTCATAAGCCATCAAACAAAGAACTGCTTAATTTTTTGCACCATTAGTGGCATAAGGTCACTCAAAAGCAGTGTGAAAGACTTGTGGAAAGCATGCCAAGACGTATGAAAGCTGTGATTAAAAATCATGGTTATTCCACAAAATATTGATTTCTGAACTCTTCCTGAGGTAAAACATTAGTATTGTTGTTTCTACATTATTATGAACTTGTTTTCTTTGCATTATTTCAGGTCTGAAAGCAATGCATTGGTTTGTTATTTTGACCATTTCTCATTTTCAGAAAATAAATACAAAATGTATTGCTTTGAAATTTGGAGACATGTTGTCAGTAGTTTATAGAATAAAAGAACAATGCACTCGAAAAATATACCTTTAAAGAGAAAATCAGAAAAACTGACAAATTTGCAGTGATCTTTTAATTTTTGCCTGAGCTGTATATATATATATATATATATATATATATATATATATATATATATATATATGAGTCCAACAATCCAATCTGCGCTATTTTCCTGCGATATTGCTGTTCTGAATTGCTTGGACCATTATATTTTAATGAATTTATGAATAAAAAGAAGGACATTTTTTTTTAACAGCATCCTGGATTGCTCACGTTATTTCTGGATTCTGCCTTGTTGTTGTTCATATATATATACAGTACAGACCAAAAGTTTGGATATACCTCCTCATTCAAAGAGTTTTCTTTATTTTCATGACTCTAAAAATTGTAGATTCACATTGAAGGCATCAAAACTATGAATGAAAACATGTGGAATGAAATACTTAAAAAAGTGTGAAACAACTAAAAATATGTCTTATATTCTAGGTTCTTCAAAGTAGCCACCTTTTGCTTTCATTACTACTTTGCACACTCTTGGCATTCTCTTGATGAGCTTCAAGAGGTAGTCTCCGGAAATGGTTTTCCAACAGTCTTGAAGGAGTTCCCACAGATGCTTAGCATTTGTTGGCACTTTTGCCTTCACTTTGCGGTCCAGCTCACCCAAAACCATCTCGATTGGGTTCAGCTCTGGTGACTGTGGCGAGCAGGTCATCTGGCGTAGCACCCCATCCCTCTCTTTCTTAGTCAAATAGCCCTTGCATTGTCCTGTTGAAAAATAAATGATGGTACAACTAAACGCAAACCGGATGGAATAGCATGCCACTGCAAGATGCTGTGGTTGCCATGCTGGTTCAGTATGCCCTCAATTTTGAATAAATCCTCAACAGTGTCACCAGGAAAGCACCCCAACACCATCACACCTCCTCCTCCATGCTTCACGGTGGGAACCAGGCATGTAGAGTCCATCCGTTCACCTTTTCTACAAAGTCACGGTGGTTGGATCCAAAGATCTCAAATTTGGACTCATCAGACCAAAGCACAGATTCCACTGGTCTAATATCCATTCCTTGTATTCTTTAGCCCAAACAAGTCTCTTCTGCTTGTCGTCTGTCCTTAGCAGTGGTTTCCTAGCAGCTATTTTATCATGAAGGCCTGCTGCACAAAGTCTCCCCTTAATAGTTGTTCTAGAGATGAGAAGGTGTGTCCAAACTTTTGGTCTATACTATATATATATATATATATATATATATATATATTCACTTAAAAGAAAAAATTAATATGACTAAATTACTATATTATGAAATAATTGATGAATGGTACTAGTGTTGCTACAGTATATCAGTAATCAGTTCAGCAACAAAACATGTTATGTTTCTTGGTGGGTTGGTTGAATCATAGTAAGCAACAGAAGGATTCAATATTACTTAGTGTCTGATAACTATTGTTGAGACAAAGAAGCAATTTGCCAATAATTTAGTATTTTCTTGTAAAGTAAATATTGATAGATGCACATATTTTCAGATTATATGAAGTCGGAAATTGGCAAGATAGAGCAACCCTGTGCCGGGCTTCACCTCAATGAGCATAAAGGCAAATTTTAAAAAATGAAATTTAAGAATAAAAAAATCAATGTAAAACAACACATTCTGGTGCAGGATTTGGCCCAACAGCAGCTTAAATGCAATGTAGATAAGTTTAGGAAACCAAAAATATAAATACATCCCTAAAGGGGACGTCACAAGAAAGGGAGCATTGATAGGTGCATGGGGAACAAGACTTCACTTGGATAAATGCATGATAAATCAGGATTGTCTTGAAGGATACTTGGAAAATGAAATGTTTATATAATAGTTTGAATAATGCTAATGCTACTGATGATGCATATTGACCTTTCATAATGAAATAGCAGAATGACAGATGACTCTAAATTGTGTCGTTATAGCCAATGTAGCGATGTATTTTCTTTTTAGGTTTTTTAAGTTTCCATACATTGTATTTAGCCTGATGAAGGTACAAATTCTACACTAAAATGCGTTGTTTTACATAGATTTTTATCCTTAACGTTTTATTTTGGGGAATTCGCCTCTACGTGCATTCAAGGAGCAGCACCAAGCACAAGGCTGTTCTATCTAAATCATTAACCTTTACTCACCTCCTAATCTGATGGCTGGAGATACTAAAGCCCGCTTTACACGCTTCAATATATCTCACAATCCGTCGTTGGGGTCAAGTTGTAAGTGACGCACATCCGGCATCGTTTGTGAGGTATCTGCGTGTGACATCTACGTGCGATCAGGATTGAACGCAAAACCGTTGATCGCAAACACATCGTATTATTCTCTAGAATTGAGCGTTTTGTTGCACGAACCTAGTTAATTGTAACGTGTGACATCCCTCATACGATTTTGGTGTCTGATGCTATGTGCGCAGGTGTGCGCTCTGCACCGCAGCTTAAAAAAGGTCCGCTTGAGAGCGCAGCTGAAAAGCTGCGTTCTGAAGCGCCTCACAATGTCTGTCATTCACTAATCTCTGTCAGTCGGTCACTATCTCTGTCCCTCACTCTCTGTCCATGTCAGTCTATCCCCCTCTCTCATATACTCACCGATCCCCGATCCCCGGCGCTGCACGGCGTTCACACTGCTCTGGCGGCTTTTACTGTTTTGAAAAAGCCGGCCGCCCATTAAACAATTTCGTATTCCCTGCTTTCCCCGCCCACCGGCGCCTATGATTGGTTACAGTGAGACACGCCCCCACGCTGAGTGACAGGTGTCACACTGCACCCAATCACAGCAGCCGGTGGGCGTGTCTATACTGTGTAGTGAAATAAATAATTAAATAATTAAAAAAAACGGCATGCGGTTCCACCCAATTTTAAAACCAGCCAGATAAAGCCATACGGCTGAAGGCTGGTATTCTCAGGATGGGGAGCTCCACGTTATGGGGAGCCCCCCAGCCTAACAATATCAGCCAACAGCCGCCCAGAATTGCCGCATACATTATATGCGACAGTTCTGGGACTGTACCCGGCTCTTCCCGATTTGCCCTGGTGCGTTGGCAAATCGGGGTAATAAGGAGTTATTGGCAGCCAATAGCTGCCAATAAATCCTAGATTAATCATGTCAGGCGTCTATGAGACACCCTCCATGATTAATCTGTAAATTACAGTAAATAAACACACACACCCGAAAAAATCCTTTATTAGAAATAAAAAACACACACATATACCCTGGTTCACCACTTTAATCAGCCCCAAAAAGCCCTCCATGTCCGGCGTAATCCAGGATGCTCCAGCGTCTCTTCCAGCGCTGCTGCATGGAGGTGACCGGAGCTGCAGAAGACACCGCCGCTCCGGTCACCTCCACGCAGGTAATGAAGATAGCCGCGCGATCAGCTGCTGTCTCTGAGGTTACCCGCTGTCACTGGATCCAGCGGTGGCCGCGAGTAACCTCAGTGACAGCTCAGCTGATCGCGCTACTCACAGCCGCTCCTATCACCTCCACGCAGCAACTGAGGTGAGTAGCGCGATCAGCTGAGCTGTCACTGAGGTTACCCGCGGCCACCGCTGGATCCAGTGACAGCGGGTAACCTCAGTGACAGCAGCTGATCGCGCGGCTGTCTTCAGTTGCTGTGTGGAGGTGACCGGAGCGGCGGTGTCTGCTGCAGCTCCAATCACCTCCATGCAGCAGCGCTGGAAGCGACGCTGGAGCATCCTGGATTACGCCGGACATGGAGGGCTTTTTGGGGCTGATTAAAGTGGTGAACCAGGCTATATGTGTGTGTTTTTTATTTCTAATAAAGGATTTTTTCGGGCGTGTGTGTGTTTATTTACTGTAATTTACAGATTAATCATGGAAGGTGTCTCATAGGCGCCTGACATGATTAATCTAGGACTTATTGGCAGCTATGGGCTGCCAATAACTCCTTATTACCCCGATATGCCAATGCACCAGGGCAAATCGGGAAGAGCCGGGTACAGTCCCAGAACTGTCGCATATAATGTATGCGGCAATTCTGGGCGGCTGTTGGCTGATATTGTTAGGCTGGGGGGCTCCCCATAACGTGGAGCTCCCCATCCTGAGAATACCAGCCTTCAGCCGTATGGCTTTATCTGGCTGGTTTTAAAATTGGGGGGGACCGCATGCCGTTTTTTTAAATTATTTAATTATTTATTTCACTACACAGTATAGACACGCCCACCGGCTGCTGTGATTGGGTGCAGTGTGACACCTGTCACTCAGAGTGGGGGCGTGTCTCACTGTAACCAATCATAGGCGCCGGTGGGCGGGGTAAGCAGGGAATACGAAATTGTTTAATGGGCGGCCGGCTTTTTCAAAACAGTAAAAGCCGCCGGAGCAGTGTGAACGCCGTGCAGCGCCGGGGATCGGGGATCGGTGAGTATATGAGAGAGGGCTGCTAACTTCAGTCACTCAGGGGATTAGCGGTCACCGGTGAGTCCTTCACTGGTGACCGCTAATCAGGACGCGACACAGACAGAGCCGCAGCATGACCGTGAAGTCGGGTGAAGTTCACCCGAGTTCATTCTGACAGTGCGGCTCTGTCTGCTGTCATCTGCCATTCACCGCTGCTACATGGCTGTCTGTGTCTGCTGTTAGCGGCCATGTAGCAGAGCTGAATGGCAGATGACATAGTAAAAACGCATCCCTACACATGACACACGCTTGGCAAGTCAATAAATAAAAAAAAAAAAAGGTTCCCAATGCATACGTCACAGAACACATGATCTAAAGGATCGCACACAAAATTGATCAATTTAACATAGACTACTAACGCACGTGTGACAGCAAATGAACGACCAACGTGCAATCTCATAAGATCCCGTATGCAACCTGGGCGTGTCACATCGCAAATGCGATTGTACAACTAATTGCAACGTGTAAAGTGGGCTTCAGGCTATGTGCGCACGTTGCGTAAATACATGCAGTTACGCTGCGCTTTGTAGCACAGCGTAACTGCATGCGTCCTGCGTCCCCTGTACAGTCTATGGAGATTGTGCAGGGGCCGTGCGCACGTGGCGTCTTAGAGCGGAGCGCTTCGGATCACGGATCACACACGGATCACACCATAGTGTGGTCTGTGGGTCATCAGTGATGCCAGAAAAAAACTGACTTGTCTCTGTGCAGAACCACGAACACGCGTGTACGCTGCACGGAGACACGTTCAGTGAAAAATCACTGATGTGTGAGCAGACCCATTGATTTTAATGTGTCTGCATATGTCAGTGATTCTGGTACGTATAAAAAAAGCACATACGTACCAGAATCACTGACGTGTGAAGGGGGCCTAAAGCATTAAAGAGACTTTATTCAGTATATCCTTGCCTTGCTTTTAAGACTGTAGAGCACAGTTTGGTATTTTATTTTTACTGAAGTTAAATAAAAAGCGCTATGTGATTAATATGTTTTATTTATTTAAAAGAACTCTTAGCATTATTCTTATTTCTACCATTCGATCAGCCAGAACATAGAACATAATAACCAGGTTTACTGTTTTGGGTGCAAATGTGATAATCATTTTCAAAATTAAGTTTGATATTCTATTTTGCTATTATCAGTAGAGATGAGTGATCCTGACGAGGATCGGGTCGAGATCGCCAAACCCGCTTGGGTTTGCCAATTAGATTGTCGATCCTAGCTGATCCCACTGAATTCAAAGGGAGGTAAAACTTATATGTTACAAAATGGTGTAGGGGTGCTGCAAATGGTGTAGGGGGCCTGAAAAAGAAAGAAAATTAGAAAGGAATAAAGCAGGACATAGTTAGTGAGTCTCTGTTGTCTGACTGCAGCCAATCAGAGAGACTGGTGGGCGGGGAAAGCAGTAAATTTGTATGAGGGATAATTATTGGCCCCGGAGGTAGCATTGCAGGACTCGGTAAGTATGTCCTGTTTTAACCCTTTTGCTTCCTTTTTTTTACAGTGGCGAATCACAGCCATGCCAATACTTGACATGGCTGTCATGGGTAGGGAGAGGATGGGTTTTGTCATCCGATCATTTACCGATCCTTGGCAAGATCACTGACTTTTATGGATAATATTTGGATGTCCGGTCCCGATCCGGCCAAAGATCATACAATTTTAACATTTTTCGATCTTTGACGATCAGGATCACTCATCTCTAATTATCAGTTGTCAGCCATGAAACAAAAAACATGAAATAGATTGGTTACAGAATTTTTTGTGATTGAATATTCATTCTATGCATTCTCCATCTCTCAAATTAAGTTGTTTCTACAGCATGGACATGTATTTCTTGGTTATTGAAAGAAATATATTTATATGCACCTTAATTTTTCTGTATGGTATCATTTTTAATCAGAAAATGTAATTGTTAAATCATTAAAAATATGTATATAAGGAAAAAGCTGTCAATGGGTGTCCATGAACATGGCTGTTTGATTTCTGATCACGTAAAACCTTTTTTGGCCAAGCTTTGAGATCTACAGGACTATGAAAGCATTGTACTAAGAAGCCGAGATGTTAAGCTATTTCATTGTTTGTCTGAGCAGGGAAATTGGTATATAGCTCTACGGAAAGAGGTGACTATTCTGTTAGAATGTGAACAGTAAGATGCTGGGGGATTGTCTGCTGGAGAGAAAATGAAATATAAAGAATAGATCTGTGTGAAGAAAAAAAAAACGTTTTTGGCTCAGAGTTAAAAGAAAAAAGAGTTATAAATGGAGATGTGCAGAGAGATGCAAGTAAATCAAAGATAATTGGAAATAAGAGTGGACATAGGTAGTTTCACTGTGGGTTGTGTCCCCATGTTCCCAGACACCTCTGCATGCCATTTTTATTAATAAAGAAGTATTTTCTACTAGTAAACAAGATTATGCAGGATTTTCTTTGATGCCAGACATAACATGAGAACTATAGTAAATAAAGCTACAAGAAAAAATGTTTTATGATAAAAAAAAAAAGTTTTTATGATAAACCTTATTTTAAAAAATAGTGCATAACTGGTATTAGGCTGTATGTAATCACACACAAAAGCCAACCTCTGTATTGCCTTGGTGGACATTGATCCAGCCAAGACTTGGTCAGTTCATATAACCAAAACTCAGATTTGAGCGAAGTTCTTATTGCAGCTACTTTTAACCAAAGGTCAAAATGGATTGAAGTAAAAGTGTAAGAAAGACTAAAGGGTACTTTACACGCTGCGATATCGGTACCGATATCGCTAGCGAGCGTACCCGCCCCCGTCAGTTGTGCGTCATGGGCAAATCGCTGCCCGTGGCGCACAACATCGCTTACACCCGTCACATGGACTTACCTTCCCTGCGAAGTCGCTCTGGCCGGCGATCCACCTCCTTTCTAAGGGGGCGGTTCGTGCAGCGTCACAGCGACGTCACACGGCAGCCATCCAATAGCAGAGGAAGGGCGGAGATGAGCGGCCGGAACATGCCCACCTCTTTCCTTCCTCATTGCCGGTGGACGCAGGTATGAAGTTGTTCCTAGTTCCTGCGGTGTCACACATAGCATTGTGTGCTGACGCAGGAACGACGAACAACATCGTACCTGCAGCAGCAACGATATTTGGAAAAGGAGCGACGTGTCAACGAGCAACGATTTTTCATGTTTTTGCGCTCGTTGATCGTCGCTCCTTGGTGTCACATGCTGCGATGTCGCTAACGGTGCCAGATGTGCATCACGCATTCTGTGACCCCAACGACATCTCATTAACGATCTCGTTGCGTGTAAAGCCCCCTTTAGGCTATTTGCCAACAATGCATTTTTATGTGCAGAAAATCTGCACTTAAAACCGCATGTTTTGGCAGGAAAAAAGCAGTTGAAAAAAATGTGCATCTTTATTGCGCTTGCACGTTAGTTCTCATGCTTTTTTTCAATTTTTCTTTTTCTGTGTTTTTTAGTCATGGTGATCACCAGGGTTCAAGCACTGTACCTTTGCAGTTGCTTGATCTTACAGCCGGGACCTGGGTCTCGCTCCCAGGAGCAGTGCCCATGCCGCTCCTGGCAGTTTAACCAACTAAATGCTGCAAGCACTGCGATCGCAGCATTCTGGAGGCAGGGAAAGGAATCGCTTACCTCTCCCTGGCGATCAGGTCCCTGTAATGCGAATCCCTGCCACTGCAGGTTGATCAATTGGTTCTCTATTCTCCCCTGAGGAACTCTTTCTACCTGGAGGGAAACGCGTTGGGAGAACGCTTTTTCTTTGTTTGGTTGTGGGGCAGACAGCTCATTTGGGCGCTGCCCTTGTCAGGGCGGAAGCATTGTCACGGGGCACGACAGGGTTTATATCTTATCATCTCCCAATGCTTTACCCCGGCTTTTTCCGCTTGTGACCAACCCTGGATCGGTGTGTCCTTCTGTCCCTGGAGAACATCTGGGTGAGATCACTTCAACTTATAGCCATTTGGCAATTTTACTGCACTATTATGTAATATTGACAATTTTATCTGATTATTAAAAGTTAAGTTTTAGTCCTTGCTATTATCCTGTAATGCGAACACAGGGACCCGATCGCTGCCATGGAAAACCTAGGTCGTCACCATGAGTCACACCTGAGTTACTGAGTTACGTATCACAGCAAGGTCCCTCGGTAAAAACTGCAAGGCCAAGATGCAGGAAACTCCGGTGACGTCACAAGGTGAACTGAGTTCCTGCTGGCGGATCTGCAGAAAACCCCCGTGATCTGCTGGTATGAACTCGATTCACTGTGTGACGTCACTGGACTTCCCTGCAGCAAGGTCCCACAGTAAAGATCTTGAGATGAGGAAATGGCGGCAGGGAACCCCAATGACAACAAAAAAAGCACATAAAAACACAAGAAAAACAACGTATGCATTTTACACATGCGTTTTTTTTCCTGCATTTTCACTGACTCCATAGAAGTCAATTGGTGAAGAAAGCAGGAAAAACGCAGAAACAATTGACATGCTGCTTTTTTTTTTAGCAACAAAAACTGCAAGGAAAAAAGATGTGACATGGGCACAGCAAGTCACGATTCTCATAGACTTTACTGGGATGATATTCCCTTTTTTTTATTGAGTAAAAAAAGAAAGGAAAAAAGCATGAAAAAATCAACGTGGGCACAAGGCCTTATTCTCTCTTATTTTATCTTTTCTCTTGCTTAGCGCAAACATTCTCCAAAACTTCCGCATCCAAGAAGCTGCATAGAGGGACTCCATATACAGCCATATGGTGCTATTTGCAGGGTCATATGCGACTATTCTCTTCTGGAAGCAATGCTCTTTAGCATGGTATCCAATGACGCATACCTCTGTATTTTTCATGTTAGATTCATATTTGATTTGAGAAGAAAAAAAGAACTATGCTATCAAATTAGAGATAGGGCTTCCTAGGAGTTTATTTGTACCATATCATGGCTCCAATTATAAAATAAAAATAATTACAAACAATTTTTTTTTATGTTATTCAACAGTGTCTATACTGTTTGCTTTCTACTAAATGCTGTGCTTGAAAACAAAGTTATTGATTAAAAATTCCATCAACAGCCAACTTATCTTAGCGTATTGTTTTTGTATTTTGCTCATGAAAGCAACATAAACCACAAATTTTATCTATTTATCTTCATCTAATAACAAAAAGAGTTGAAGACGCACACTGAAATGCCAAAGCTTTCAAGTATTAAAAAATATCTAATAAAAATTTGAGATCTTTTGCATATTAAAATGGCCATTTTCATACCTGCCCAGTAGCCACGTCACAGCAGTCTCATACTGGGTCCTGCTTTTCCTTTCTGCCTCTCACTGGGTTTTAAAAAGCCTACATAATTGGGCGAAGATAGACCCAGTACTAAAGAATAAAAGCACCTGTGGCAAATGGGGGATGGGTGGGTGGGGGGTAGATGCATAGTCAGTCAGATGGGCATGACTCCAAATTAAATATAAAAAAAGGCAAAAAAAAGTCTGACAGCACTCAATGTGAGCAGGTACATATCTGTTCATGATATATAATAGCAAGAGTTACAACCGCACACTGAAATGCCAAACTACTAAAACAGATATAATAAACATTTGAGTTGTTTTGCAAAATTTCAAAATATGCAAAAATGTCAAAATGCAAAATATCAAAATGGCCATTTTCATACCTGCCCAGTAGCCACCCCATGACAATCTCATTTTACTAAGCCCTAGTCTTCCTTTCTGCCTCTTACTAGGTTTTAAATCTATTTTATCTATCTATCTACCTATCTATCTATTATCTCTAAAGATTTCTTGCTCATGTTGTTGCAATGCTCATTTAATCCCAGTCTTTAACATCTCATGAAACATTAAATCAGCATTAATCAATGTTCACTTCAGCAAAACAAGAAATATGATACATGAAATGAGAGAATTGGCAGCTATTGTTTCAAAGTCACCATCAATTATTGATAAAAAAGTCAAGTGGCAGCAGTGATAAATACTAACACCAAGAAATAGCAATAATTGCAAATATTTATTTTTACATAAACCATCACTTTATTTCAATCTTAAAACTGTCTGTCCATGACAGACAATATTCTAAGGGGTTTTTGTACCAGAAGTGAGGTTTTATTAATATTTTGTGGATTTGGATCCCCCCCCACCGATTCTCAGAATAAAGCTCATCAATAGTGCACTCCTGGGAAAAATGAAAAACACGACTCTAATTTACTGTTCCCTGGAAATCAGATAGACAAGGCCCACGCTGTGCATAGAGACAGCTAAAGGAACTCGTTTTGAAGATCGTTGGTAGTCCCAGAAGATAAATGTCCAGAATTATGACATAATCGCATATTCTATTCATATACAATTACCTTTCAAGATGTAGAAAGTCCTATAATATGATGTAGAGATAGAAAAAAAAAAAATCTATACTTAAATATGTCCAATCTTGGGTTCTTCTCAGCATCTGACAGTGGCTATTTAATCTCTAAAGAAAACATGGAGATTTGGCTAACAACCTATGAATTTTACTATACATTTTTAGGGCTCATGCGCACGTTGCGTAATTTCATGCGTTTATGTAGCGTTTAGCACTGCAGCGTAAGCGCATGTGTCCTGCGTCCCCAGCACAATCTATGAAGATTGTGCATAATCTGTGTGCACGATGCTTTTTTGAACGCCACGATTTGAGAGTCAAAAATTTGACAAAATCACTGTGTTTAAAAATGCAATTATTCCGTGCGCTTTGGACGCAGCTCCCACTCTGTCTATGGGAGAGGCAGCATCCTGAGCGAATGAAATTGGCATTTTTTTCTGCAGAAACACTGCATAATGGGTGCATTGTTTCTGCAGAAAAAATGCCGATTTCATTTCTGTAGCAATTGGAATCGCACATGAGCTGTCAAATCACTGCAGAATTTTCTGCAGTGACGCGACGCAACATGCTCACGAGCCCTTAACGTTAAAATGGGGGTCCGTTTTGTCTAATAGTCCATCTGATAGGCTGTATGTAGCTTACCTGGGAGGGGGGAATCGGGGTCACAGGAAGCTGGCAGTGCGGTGATGCTGGGAGAAGAGGGTGGTGCGATGGCACGAAGCAGACACCATTGATCTACTGGTGACAGATGAGATGGACTTCGGGAAAATAGTGCTTTTTTCCTGAAGTCCATTGCATCTGTCGCCGTCAGATCAATGTCATCTGCTTCACGCCAAAAGTACACCCCTCCTCTCACACCAGGGCCAGCAGCATTGCCACTCGTGCTGCAGCTAGCTTCCTGCAGCTGAGGCCCTGCCTCCTGTGACCCTGTAGGGTTGATATGCACATGTCTGACCAAAGCACGTTCATCTCTGGTACAGAGAACCCGTTTCCTTCCTGAGCAGTATGCGGGCTGGACATCCCATCTTGTTTGCACTTGCATATAATTGTTTGTACAGATGAATGAGGCACCTTCAGGTATCTGGAAATAGGACCCAAGGATGAACCAGACTTGTGGAAGTCCACAATTCACTTCCTGAGATCTTGGATGATTTCTTTTGAATTTCCCATGAAGCTAAACCAAGAAGCAGTGTGTTTCAGGTGTGCATTAGAAGCTTCCAAAGACATGACATCATCATATGGGCTGTACTATGTTGTTTAAAGGCATAGTACTCTTAGTGTATGTAAATTTTTGACTTTACAGAAGTAATAAAAATGCCTTAAAGCACTCTCTTGAGTAAATCCTCACTTTTAGGACTCCATGTTCTTCGTTATGCTGAACATGATTCTTCATTTCATTGGTTGTATGGTTGGTGTTGTTTTGATGATTTACGTGCCCATGTGCACTCACCGTGGCAGAACATTCCTCAGACATCCAGTAGCAATATCACTGATAGCATGCCAAGGCGTGTAAGGGCTCATGCGCACGTTGCGTACTCACATGCATTTACGCTGCGTATAGCACTGCAGCGTAAATGCATGCGTCCTGCGTCCCCTGCACAATCTATGAAGATTGTGCATGAGACGTGAGCACGATGCTTTTATGAATGCAGCGATTTGGGTGCTAAAATTTTGACCCAAATCCGTGCATTCATAAAATGAGCATGTCAATTATTCCGTGCGCTATTGATGCAGCTCCCACTCTGTCTATGGTGGGTGCAGCAGCCATAGCGCATGAAATCGGCTTTTTTTTTTAACAAAAATACTGCATCCATTACGCACTGTTTCTGCAGCGATTTGACTCACACATGTGCTGTCAAATCGCTGCAGAATATTCAGCAGGTACGTGCGCATGAGCCCTACGTGTGTATTTTTCTGTGTGTGGTACTCATACTTAATACTGAAAAAATGAAGATGTATTAGATTTCTGTTTCCATTATTTTCCAAGTTGCATATCATTGACATCACTGGTGGACACAGACAGAAAAGGGCCCCTATGCAAGAACAAAATATGGGTCCATTGCAGCCCAAAAGCTTATCATAATGCACAACTACACCTGCTTTGGAGGTGGTACTGAGCCCCCCCTCCCCTTCTTGGGCTAATGTGCGTCTGCACAGTTTGCATCAATGATATGTCTTCCACTGATTAATATATCTATGTACCTTGTGATATTAATAATTGCACACATTTTCTTTGTTGTTGCTGCAATATCGTATATATAAAAGAGAGAAAAATTACATCCTCTAAGAGTTTTTTGATTCATTATTGCTCGAGTCTGCAAGTGTAAGACATTTAATGCTATGATTGCTAAGCAAGAGTTATTTTTAATTATTTTAGTAAGCTGTCATTAACGGGCTGTCAATGTCAGAAATATGATTAGATCAAAAATAACCTTGATTTTATTACATTGTGTAATCTGAGCTACGTAACACTAGATCTAATAAAGCTAAGACAAGATGCAGAACCTTACAATTGTTTCAATACCAAAAATTTTTAAAACAAATTTACGAAAATAATAATAGTAAACGACCAGAGTAAAACTGAAAGTTGATATTAAGGGGCAAAATTGAAAAATGAATGTCAGGTTTTCTTTTCTACGTCTTCTCCCTTTAGAATCCACTTTAGGCTTTGTCAAAAAAGCATTACAAGTTGTATGAAACGGAGACACATGACTGCAGTTGCGATTTTCTCTGTCATCACATTTTTTACAGGGTTTTTTTTTCATGAAAGTACTGTAATATTAATGTAAAAATAAATACATTCTGAGAATTCCCAAGGTAATCAGTCTTACATACAGTATATGAAAGCTACATGACTGAGTTGAGAAGAAGAATAAATTAAACAGTGGTGGATATGATTCAATCTTTAAAATTAGTTTGTTTAATAAATTAAACATAAAAATGTCAAATTTTAGAAGTTCTTTTATTTAAATATGACACCTGATGTGACACAATGCTCCAAACGATTGAATGTGATGCCCACTGCTATCAGTCAAAGTGTTATAAAACCAAAGTACATTGAATAGGTGTAATAATATTACAAATTCTATAAAAGGTTACTAAATTTAGTGGATGATTTCATCATACATTGAAGGAAAGATGGTATATACTAAAACTACAAACTAAAAGGATTCCTAAAACATTAATCAGTTGTTTTGCTCAGCGTGTTTTTTGTGTAAATCCATATTGTTGTTAAGTTCATTTGATTAAAGGGATTTTCCACAAAAAAAGTTTTAATTAACACCATTGGCTTGCACTGGTTAAAAATAATAACATCATTCGACCATTATTGTATGAAGAAGAAAATTAAAGTAATTTCTTCAACCATCATGGAAGTTTTGACCACTTTAACTGAGCGTGCCTTTGTATGGGGAACCTGAAGGAGCAGATATTAATTTGTTGCTTTATAGATGAGTGGAGCTGTAGCAATGTAAAATTGACGGGTTTGTTAAGTATTGGCCAAAAAAAGGTATTTGGGTCAAAAATATATGTGTAGAACACTATGAGCTCACCTTGCATTCAATTGAACAAGTTTTAAGCTCTGTAATAAAAACACAGGTTTTTTTAATGTCCAAATGACTTCAAACTATCTGGTAAGGGGAAAATGGATTGTAACCAAAGGTAACCAACAGCATATCTAACAATACACTTCAGTATCAGGCTTTTAGGATACTTAATTTTATACAGTAAACCGTCCAAAAATTATGCCTTTTTCCATGGGCAGATGCATGCATTGCTGTTATTTTTTCACACAGTTGGGGGCAACAAATATCTCTGTTTGTGGAGAATAAAGAGCAATGCACTTTGCTAAATGAAGCAGCAATAGCTTTTTCATAAGTCATCCAAAAATTATCCCTCCAATTAGGAAAACAAAACAGCTGTACTGTACCATTTTAGATGTGAAGAAATGCTGGCCTTGTAACTGGATTGCTAATCACAAAATTATTAGGCAATTGCAAAAGATTTTTTATCAAGCTATCCAAAAAATATCCACTTGTTTCCTGCAGACAAAACAGTTCCACCCACAGTTATGACTTCTCAACCATGAGTGAGACATTTTCCCTTTTTTGGGTTCTGCAAATGGTTTCCTAATTACAATATAATTTGAAAGGTTTTTTTTATTAAGCCTTCCAAAAAAAGGTCTAATTTTATATGGGGGCAAAACAGGAGTATTAATTTAACATGATGAAGTTATAACTTGTTGTCATAAAGCCTTTTAAAAAATTAGCCTTATTGTAAGAACTGTTTCTTGAGGGAATAAAAACATGAGAGTATGTTTCCCAGCATCAGTTATTCAGTCTATAATTAGAAAACAAAATTTAAAACACAGCGGACCACAAGCAGGTAGGTGACCGGCATGGCTGCGTTATGGCTGCGGCAGGAGCAGCATGGTAGAAAGTTAATATAAGCAAAACAAGGATATGCTTGGCAGTTTAGGCTAAATAAAGGGGTTCCGGATGGAAGAGCATATCCATGCACTATAAAACCCAGTAGACACCCAGAAGGTGTGTAGCTAGCATGGGTATGCTTGGGTGTGCAGTGGCTGCAGCAGGAACAGAATGTTAGAGAATGTTAAAATGGGGCAGCCAAGGAGATGCTTGCCAGTAATGACAGACCCAACAATACCCATAGTACAATACAGATATCAAAGGACATGGAGTAGATACTTGTCAGAATATGATTCTTTGGCAATGGTGGCAGCAGAATTGTGTAGATGACAATTAATGAACTGTCAGGCAGGTGGACAGATGTTTAATCAAGGAAAGCTTCACACAGCAGGTTACAGAGCTTATCAAGCAATTAAACTAATTTTGACTCTATTGCGCAAGCTGGAAAAAATCCTCCATAACAAGGATCTAAACTGTGGCTGCATAGTCATCACTTTACTTTATGTTAACAATACGCCTGTCCTCTCACAAGCAGTGCAGCATACAGTTTGCAATGCCTGCTAGAACAACCAAGGGCCTTGTTTCATTGTCGTAACCTCATTGTGATGGATGGTTGTCAAGGTCAGTGTCATAGTCATCATTATTTTTGCTCTGATTATCAGCGTTGTACAATTACTACACAAGACTAGATCCTCCACCACTTCCACCTGCAGATGCTCCATCTCCTCCAACAACTGCAGCATGTGACTTTGAGGGTCCCTAACTGTCACAGGGAGACCATAAGACAGCCAGAATGTTCCAGGTATTGTTGGTCATTCCAAGTTGCAGTTTATGAGAAGCCAACCTGCAGGCGAGTTGCCCCTTGATGCACAGTAGCAACTCTTCCGCCATATGGCTTTTGTCTTCTAGGCTTTCAAGCTGTATAGCTGCTTGTCATCGCTTTGGCTTGCATGAGCTAAAAGAATGAGGGCAATATTGGAATCAATGATGTGCACTTTGCATTTTGAGGATAAGGTCATATCAGTTTAGCTGGATTTAGAAGAGTTATAGGACCTGGCAGATAATTGCCACCTAGCGATGAAAACAGACATACCTTCCAGTCACAAAGGCCTCACCACCTGTCCTAGATGCTGTAGTGCATCATTGCCACTAAAACACTCACCCATTGAGCTGTTTAACTCATGTACTGCCCCTGCCCATAGTTGTTGTTCCAGGTATCCATACAGTAGTGCACTTTGAAGTACAAAGACAAGTCCAGAGAGTGGCCTACGTTCTCCTGCATGTGAAAAAGATAGTGAGCATCTTTTTGTGCTATAAATAATGGTAGCTTGGTATCTGCTACACTTATAGTACTCTTGTACAGCATGAACTATGGATGTAACAGAGCTGTATATGTGTACTATGGATGTAGCAGAGCTGTGTGTGTCTTATATATGTAGCAAAGCTGTATATGTGTGCAATGATTATAGCAGCACTTTTTGTGTACAATGGATTTAGCAGAGCTTTTTATGTTTACTAAGATGTAGCAGATATGTACGAGTGTAGTATAGATGTAACAGAGCTGATTATGTGTACCAACAATGTAGCAGAACAGTATGAGTGTACTATGAATGTAATAGAGCTGTTCAAGTGTACAATAAGTGTAGCAGATCTGTATGAGTGTACGGTGTTTGCAGCAGAGCTGTGTGTGTATTATGTATGTAACAAAGTTGTAATTTATGTGGCCTATTTAACCCTTGCTTAAACCACAGAAATCGCTCTGATAGAAGAGATGCACTCCTGGTGAGAGGGTCCAGTCAAGCTAATAATAAGCCACATGTCTTTGCTGTAAACCATGTTTTTGGGTCAAGTTAGGCTGCTTTATTGCAATCCTCCTCTCCTTAGTGAGACTACCCTTTACTGACAGAACTGTAGTTTTTTCTTTGTTCTCTGGTGGGAAATACAAAAGGAATAGAGATGATTCCTGACATAAGATGTGATCAGGACAGCAAGCCATGAATTATCGACATACTATGAACTACAGCATAAAATGCTTTGATGATTTCCCAAAGAAAACCATTACTCACATCTAAACTACTATTTAAAGTTATTTTAATCACTGGGGTAGGATAAGTAAAAAACAAACAAACAAAACAACAAAAAACTATTACTAATTAATTTTGCCAATATCTTATGATCATGTAGTTGAACAGATAGGACTTTCTTCCTGCCCTGTGAGTTGGGGGTGATTTCCTTCCCTTTGCTTTATCTAGTAAAGCAAAACTTACTCCTTTTGTTCTTCAAGTGTGAAACAACTTCTACACCTCCCTTTAGCCAATTACAAAAGGTCTTTTATCTTCTCTCTTCAAGTCACAAATTATCCAGCCCCTTTTTGGGCTCCTTTTTTATCTTTCACAAAGGCCGTTCACAACATACATCTCTCAGATTTATTCCATTAATTTACAAATGGCAAAATATTTCCTGTCATGTCATCTTTCTGTGGGGTAAGTCATTTAAGATTTTTGGATTGTTCCCCCATTCTGTCAGATCTAATGCTGCATCACTTTAACCCCTTAGTGACGGAGCTAATTTTCACCTTAATGACCAGACCAAATTTTGCAATTCTGACCAGTGTCACTTCATGAGGTTATAACTCTGGAACGCTTCAACGGATCCCGGTGATTCTGAGATTGTTTTTTGTCACATATTGGACTTCATGTTAGTACCAAATTTAGGACAATATTTTTTGCATTTATTTATGAAAAAAATAGAATTTTGGCAAAAATTTTGAAAATTTAGCAATTTTCAACTTTTGAATTTTTATACCGTTAAACCAGAGAGTTCTGTGACACAAAATAGTTAATAAATAACATTTCCCACATGTCTACTTTACATACGCACAATTTTGGAAACAAAATTTTTTTTTGTTAGGAAGTTAGAGGGGTTCAAAGTTTATCAGCGATTTCTCATTTTCACAGCAAAATTCACAAAACCATTTTTTTAGGGACCACATCACATTTGAAGTGACTTTGATAGGCCTAGATGACAGAAAATACCCAAAAGTGACAACATTCTAAAAACTGCACCCCCCCAAAGTACTCAAAACCACATCCAAGAGGTTTATTAACCGTTCAAGTGCTTCACATGAACAAAAGCAATGTGGAATGAAAAAAAAGCAAAAATTAAATTTTACCTAAAAATGTTGCTCTAACCCAAATTTATTCACTTTTAGAAGAAATAACACAACAAAATGGACCCCAAAACTTGTTACCCACTTTCTTATGAACGCACTGATACCCCACAAGTGGTCAGAAACCTCTGTTTGGAGAAATGGGAAGGCTCGGAACAGAAGGAGCAATATTTGAATTTTGAAAAGCACATTTGGCTGAAATAGATTGCGGGCACCGTGTTGCATTTACAGGTCCGCTAAGGTACCTAAACAGAAGAAACCCCTCACAAGTGACGCCATTTTGGAAACTAGACCCCTCAAGGCTTCTATCTAGGGGTATAGTGAGCATTTTGGATCCACAGGTACTTCACAGATTTTGTTAACGTTACGTTGTCATATTGAAAATTTTAATAATTTTCTCAAAAATGTTGCTTTAGCATCAATTTTCTCACTTTTTCAAGAAGTAATTCCAAAAATTTGACCTCAAGGTTTGTTACCCACTTTTTATGAGCGCGGTGATACCTCACATGTGATCTGAAACCTTTGTTTGGACAAATGGGAGGGCTTGGAACGGAAGGAACAATATTTGAATTTTGGAAAGGAAATTTGGCTGAAAAAGATTGCGGGCACCATGTCGCATTTGGAGGTCCCCTAAGGTACCTAAACAGCAGAAACCCCACACAAGTGACCCCATTGTGGAAAATAGACCCCTCAAGGAATTTATCTAGATGTTTGGTGAGTACCCTGAACCCCCAGGTGCTTCACAGAAGTTTATAATGTTGAGCTGTGAAAATAAAAAAATACATTTTTACCACAAAATTGTTACTTCAACCAGGTAGCTTTTTTTTTACAAGTGTAAAAGGAAAAAAATCAGCATAAAATTTATTGTGCAATTTCTCCTGAGTATGCTGATACCTTATGTGTGGTGGAAGTCAACTGTTTGGGTGCACAACATGACTCGCAAGGGAAGGAGCGCCATTTGACTGCACAATTGGCTGGAATCATTAGCGGACGCTATGTCGCATTTGGAAAGCCCCTAAGGTGCATAAACAGTGGAGGTCCCCCACAAGTGACCCCATTCTGGAATCAAGACACCTCAAGGCTTTTATCTAGGTGTATATTGAGCAGTTTGAATCCACGAATACTTCACAGAATTTGATAAGCTTAGGTTGCCATATTGAAAATTTTCATTTTTTTCACAAAAATGTTGCTTTAGCATCAAATTTCTTACTTTTTCAAGAGGCACCAACAAAAAGTGGACCCCACAGGTTGTTATCCAATGTCTTATGAGCACAGGGATACCCCACATGTGGCCAAAAACCTCTGTTTGGATAAATGGGAGGGCTTGGAATGGAAGGAGCACCATTTGAATTCTGGAAAAGTTGAAATAAATTGCAGGCACCATGTCACATTTGCAGGGCCCCTTGGGTACCTATACAGCAGAACCCCCCACAAGTGACCCCATTTTGGAAACTGGACCCCTCAAGGATTTTTTTCAGGAGTATAGCAAGCATTTTGAATCCACAGGTACTTCACAAAAATGTTGCTGTAGCAACAAATGTCTCACTTTTAGGCTATGTGGCCATGATCCAGCGACACAGCGTCTAATACACAGTGCCAGCCTTCCTGCAGAGATGTGAGTGTTGTCCACGGGAGAACGCAGCTGCCCATGCCCACGATTTGGGTTCAGGCTGCTGTGGACTTTAGCTCTATTCTACCTGCAGAGAATACTCTTGTGTCTGCAGCATAAATTGACATGCTGAGGCTCGGGAAGCTGCGCCACAGGTCAGTTTATGCTGCGGAGAAGAGAAGCACAGTGGGCATGGGATTTCTAAAAATCCTTCCACTGTGCTTCTACTGCACAATGCACCATTATGGACGCAGGGAAAATTCTGCGCCCAAAATGCTGCAAACCCTGATTGTGGGCGCACAGCCTAAAATGCTACAATGGATGAATGGATAGATGTCAAACATATATAACGTCCCACCCCCCTGCATATTCTAAGCTGGCGCCCTTTAGTGCCTTTCATGTGACACTAAAGGGTGCCTATCCTTGTATTTAGCCCCCCAAAAAATTAATAATGAAAATAAACGACGTGGGGTCCCCCCTATTTTTGATAGCCAGCTAGGGTAAAGCAGACAGCTGTAGCCTGCAAACCACAGCTGACAGCTTCACCTTGGCTGGTGATCAATTTGGAGGGCTCCCCAGGCTGTTTTTTTTTTAAAAAAAAAACAAACGTGGGGTCCCCCCCCAAATTAGATCACCAGCCAAGGTGAAGCGGACAGCTGGGGTCTGGTATTCTCAGGGTGGGAAGAGCCATGGTTATTGGACTCTTCCCAGCCTAAAAATAGGAGGCTGCAGCCGCCCCAGAAGTGGCGCATGCATTAGATGTGCCAATCCTGGCGCTTCGCCCCAGCTCATCCCGCGCCCTGGTGTGGTAGCAAACGGGGTAATATATGGGGTTGATACCAGCTGTAATGTCACCTGGCATCAAGCCCTGGGGTTAGTGATGTCACGGCATCTAATCAGATACCCGACATCACTAACCCAGTCAGTAATAGAAAAAAATAAAGACGAAAAAAAAATTTATTTGAAAAAACACTCCCCGAAACATTTCCTCATTCACCAATTTATTGAAAGTAAACAAATTCCGGTCTCTGTAATCCATTTTGGAGGTACACGACGACTCTGGACCTTCTAGAATATGGGGGGCACGTTCAGGGAACGTGTCCCCCATTTTCTGGAAGAGCAAGCTCTCCATGAGCAGTGTGGGTGCAGTAATCTGAGAATACTGCACTCACACTGCCCCGGTCCAACCTAGGGCAGAGTGACCTGCAGTAACCTCATTCCAGAATATGAGGGGCACGCTCACAGAACGTACCCCCCATTTTCTAGAACAGCAGGCCCTCCATGTGAGGAGTGTAGCTGCAGATTACTGCACTCACGCTCCCCCGGTCCACCGTACAGCAGCATGTGCAGCAGTGAGGTCAGCGTCCCGGCTTGAAAGGAGCTGGCTGACAGCCGCTGAATGCGCATGCGCTGCCAGCTTTCCAGAAGGAGGAGGAGGGATCGCGAGGACCGGAGCAACAGCCAGGTACCGGGGAAGACCGGGGGGCTGATGGCGGGAGACCTGGCGGGACCTGGGGACAACTTTTCTGTCGCATGTGACATGTCACATGCAGCAGAAGGAGCAGGATGAATGCGGCCGCGCGCTACTGTGTGCTGCGCGCCGCCATTTTGCATGCTCCAGCGGGGGGAACGGGGGGCTCTTTGGAGAACTGGAGGGGGCTCCGGGGGACCAGGGGGCTCCGGTGTACCGGAGGAGGGGTCAAGGGGAGGACATTTCCCTCCGATCTGAAATGTTTGATCATTTCAGATCGTAGGGAAATGAATGCAGAGCCGGCGGCGGCAGTTTTCGGTGCGCTTCGGCGCCATTTTAAAAGTTCTGGAGGGGGGGTGGGGGGGATTCTCCGGTACCAGGGGCCTTGGGGGTACTAGGGGTTTATATTTCTTTCTCATCTGACATGTTTGATCACGTCAGATGAAAAAGAAATCCGTTTTACCGGCCATTTCTTTTTTTTTTATGTTTTCGTCAGTATACGGTGTATACTGGCGATCACATTATCGGGGTCCAAAAAAAACACCCTGATTCATAATCTGGGGGGTCTCAGCTACCCCCGGTAGCTGAAACCCCCGAAATTTTCAGTCGCTGGGGGGCGCTACAGGGCTTTTTCGAACAGAATAAGTACCCTATTTTGCCGCCGCTTTAAGTCGTACGGCCGTCTTTATGAGGTTAAAGTACTGATCCCTGATTCTCAAATCTGCAAATACTCATATTTACTACTTTATTAATATGTGTAGTCACGTCTTTCTCCTTTCCATTTACTAATTCCTCTAAGTCCCCAACCTTAGTTATATCTAACCTGCATCTGTAGATGTCTAAATAAGGGAACATATTGTTTTACTTTTTTAGTTGTTAAAGTGAGGAAGACTTTAATATTTTCAGGCCTGCCCCAAAAAAATTATAGGGGGTGGCATTCCACTCTTAAAACAAAAAGTTGTTGTGGGAGTTTGGCTAAGCTGGGTAGATGCTGGAATTGCCTAAATTAACTATACAATAAATGTATTCTGCTATTTTTCTCCTATTTTAGAAACACCTACATTTCTGCATAATTTATATGTAGTATATAATAAAGTGTCCACCCTTTGGGGATTCGAGATTACACAGATTTTGAATTTATAAACTTCCCTTAATGTCACCAACGCTTCTTCAGTAGAATCACTGAAATGTCTGAAGTACAAAAACTACCTAAACATAGTAAATCCAGCATAATTACTTGTTCATTCTTACAGATGAGTCAGTTTTTCTATTTAGTCAGTTGTTGTAGTTGCTCAGCCCCACCATTTAGTGTGAAAATTTCCTATCTTGTGTCTTTTTCAACAGTAGACACATAACTAGAAAAAACAGAGGGGACTCTACTTTTTGCTATTGTCTTTTCCTCTATCTTTCCTTGCCTGGCCATATTATCAGACCAGAAACCTACGGCCCCTACGTCTGGAACCATAAGGCTGCTACCGGTAATCATCAACATCAATACAATCCACTAATGCTACAATTCAACCCAACAGACCAATGACCAGTTAAATGCAAAATAAACACCTACACACTGATCACATGCACGCAGTTCACAAAGCCATAGGTATCGTTTTCCAGTTCTTAGATCACACTACTTACTGCAAAATAACTCACACGGAATGGAGATAAACTAAAATCACAGAAAAAGCAAGACAATATTGTAAGAATAAGCTTACCTTATGGTCCAGCTTTCAGCATTACTTTTTCTAGACAGTCCATTCTCACTCAAGATCTGGATGGTATAATGTCTGTCTGGTTACTGTTTGGGCACCATGATTTGTGAACGAAATACACTCCATCGCTGCCATTTGAACTCCAAATTAATAAGATTTGTTTTATGAGTACTCAAGAAATCAATACAGCACAGCCCCTCATTGTGTACTGTAGACCTCAGCTTTATTTGCAGATGTGACAAGTTTAAATAGAATCACAGACAAAGAACAAGGTTCTTCTGAACTATGCACCAATAGGAACAGTAGGGGCATGATAGAAATGTGAAACTTCCCAGCCCATCAGTGTTACCTGATCATCATGACATCATAAAGTTATGACAAGATGGATACCATAAGAACAAAATGGATTCTTTGTCTCACAGTAGTTACATAGAGTGAAGGGACAACTTCTAATATGCTGCAGTCAGAATTTACCTCAGTATTTAAGAGGTTAAACAACCTGGCTCCTGCAGTGATCACATAGCTACATCTACTGTACCCTGCAGTATCACTTCATTTCTCATTTACCATAACATTGATATTGTCCTGTACTTTATCTTGATGTTTTATCCTTAGATTAGGTTAGCAATACCAGCTTGGTGAGGGTTTGACACCTGGCACCTCCACCATTCACCTGTTTTTGGTACTGGTGGCAACCAGTTGTAATAAGTTGTGGAGCAGCACAGCTCTAACAACGGGATAATGACCAAAGTTGGCACTGCAGATCCACTCATTTAAAGAAAAGATAATCAGTGAAATAAAAGATGCTACATTCTACATTCAGCTTCAGAGCTTCAAAGGGGTCGTTTGTCTTCAAAAACATATTTTCCAATATATTCATTAGAAAATTAGGGTATTTTTTGATAGTTTTCTATAAAAGCATCAGTTTTTATTATAAATAATTGTGCACTTTTATTTTTTATGTATACTACTAGTTATTTTGGCATTGATTTGATGTTCATTGCATTTATTATTTTAGATTATGCTTATATGTATCAGATCAGAGGAGATATGCCTTTTACATCTGATTCTGGGTTGAACCCAATGTATTATTTTTTATTTTTTTGTACGAGTGTATTTAGTGCATCTCAATAAATTAGAATATCATCAAAAAGTTAATTAATTTCAGTAATTCAATACAAAAAGGGAAACACATATATTATATTATATAGAGTCATTACAAACAGTTATCTATTTCAAGTGTTTACGATATGTAATGTTGATGATTATGACAAAGCAACCTGGGCTTCCTTAACACTTCAGCAGTGTCACAGGCTGATCACCTCCAATGTGGGAGGAAAATGAGGGGTGCATCTTAAAATGCGAATATAGCTTACTGGGGGGTGGTGTCAAGGGGTCGCTGGAGGCATGGGCAATGATACGGGCTGTGACCTGCTCTGTGCTGTGGGCGGGTGGTGAAATGCTGTGTGCTGTGACATTATGACATGGGTCATAATGAAGACGAGCTTCAAACAATGGTGCCCAGAGTCGGCACATGCACAGATGGAGTTCTCGGCTCAAAATCTCATCTGTACACACGCTGCCTCCGGCCCATTGATCTCCTAGCAGCACACTTAAGGAAAATGGCGCCCAGAGGTGGTGTGTGCATAGATGAGATCTTGGCTTGTCATTGAGCCGATAGCTCAGTCTGCACACGCACTGAATCTGGGCGCCATTTATTTGAAGCGTGCACCGCCAACATCTTCAGGAAGGCCCCTGCCTCTCCACAGCTCTTAGTGCACGGACCACCTATGTCACGGAGCAGAGCACCGTCCACAGCAGAGAGCAGAGCACCTCCCACCTGCAGCGAACTGCCCGCCTGCAACACAGAGCAGAGCACCGCTCGCAGTGCACCACCCGCCCAAAGCACAGAGAAGCTCACAGCATTGCCGCTGCCTCCTGCAACAGTTTTTTTATGTATTCTCTGCCTCACGGTGCTGCGAGCATACACCTGCCACACCATCTTCCTGCTCCACCACCGCCCCTGCTTCCTGCCACCCCCCTATAAGACACTACTGGATTATTAGATGGATCACTTTTTTTTCCCCCTTTTTTTCTCTAAATTTAGGGTGCGTCTAATAATTTGCTGCGTCTTATAAAATGAAAAATATGTAAATTCATGCAAAATGAGTATTGAGTGCATTTACTGTACAGACTTTTCACTAGGCGCCAACATTTCTGAGTTTAAAATCATTTTTTTCAGTTGGTCTTATATAATATTCTAATTTTCTGAGATAATGACTTTTGGGTTTTCATTGGCTGTAAGCCATAATCATCAACATTAACAGAAATAAACACTTGAAATAAAGCACTGTTTGTAATGACTCTATATAAAATATGTGTTTGCCTTTTTGTATTGAATTTATTGAACTTTTTATTGATATTCTAATTTATTGAGATGCACTTGTATTTGTGTGCATGTTTGTATGTATGGGGGGAGGAAGTAATGTTTGTGTACTATAGCTATATCCAGTTAGGTCCAGAAATATTTGGATGAATCTTCGTGATTTCGTCCTCCGCAAGTCACTATTTTTATTTAGAATGAAAAAATTGAGATATAATTGAAGTGTAGACTTTCAGGTTTAAAGGCATTGCACAAAAATATCCTTTGAAGCATTTAGGAATTTCAATAGTTTTAGTGCGAGTCTCCTCATTTTAGGAGTTCAAAAGTAACTGGACAAATTAACTACCATAACTAAAATGTTCATTTTTAATACTTAGTAGAGAATCCTTTACAGGCAATGACTGCCTAAAGTCCGGAGGCCATGGATGTCACCAAATGCTGGGTTTCCTCCTTGTGATGCGTTGATGGCCTTTACTGCAGCTTACTTCAGTTGTTGCTTACTTTTCGGTCTTTCTATCTTAACTTTTGTTAAGCTTGATGGGAATGAAATCTGGTGACTGACTCGGTCATTGCAGAATATTCCACTTCTTTGCCTGAAGGTATCCTACTGGTACTGTTAAGCGCCGTCCAGTCATATTTGCTGCATTTGGATGACTCTGAGGAGAATTTATAGCGCTGTACACTTCATCCGGCTGCTTCTGTCTTCAGTTACACTATCAATAAACACTAGTGACCCCGGGCCTATGAAAGCCATGCATGCTTGGCTATCACACTGCCTCCACCATGTTTTACAGAGGATATGGTGTGCTTTAGCTCATGAGCAGTACCTAGCCTTCTCCATACTTTGTTCTTCCTATCATTCAGAAAATGGTTGATCTTTTCCAGAACTGGGTGGCTCCTTTAGATTATTTTTTGGGCAAAATCTAATCTGGTCTTTCTATTTTTAAGGCTGAATAATGGCTGACACCTTGTTTTGATTAATCTGTATTTGCTCTCATGAATAGAGATGAGCGATGTTCGAGGTTCGCCAATTTCATGTTCTAGTGATTTTGGGGGGTGTTCGAGACGTTCGATGAACTCAAGCCTTTTGCTAAAAGTTCGACAGTTCGAGTAACGTTCGAGAACGGTTCGATCAACAAAAAGCCTATCTAGTTACTGGCTGGCTTTTCACTGTAATAGTGTGAGTCACTGTGAATCACGCTACTATCAAAAATCGGCATATAGTGTGCGGGGGGGACGGGGTTTAGATCAGTGCTGCTGGTGAGTGCTGAGAGAATGCCGATCGCCATTTCTTTTCTCCTAACCACTGTGAGGTAGCGACCACCAATGTTGTAGATGGTCGCAGTGGAGAAGGATCCCCCTGTGATATTAAACTGAAGGTGTGACTGTGGGACTTGTAGTTCCACAGAACTTGGGTTGTAATTAAGGGTTAGGTTCCCTTTAAACTGTGACCAGTGTGATGGACAGAGCTGGAGAATCACATACCTCCACCTGTGGGTGTGTCCGGTTGGGGTTTTTAGAGACTGTTAGTTTTAGAAACAGGGAGAGCCTGAGAGTGCTGCACATGGAGGATGTGTGCTGGAGATCTCAGTCTGTGTCAAGACTGAAGAGAGACTCCTGGAAATCAGTCCAGGTGAGGGCTGGGGGAAAATACTGCAGCCTGGCTGGAGAGGGCTGGAGGCTGCAGGAAGCACCACAGTGATTTGTGTTCGCTGGCTGGAGCCAGAGTGTGGAGAATCCACTATGGACATTTAATTGGACTGGAAGCCCACGGTATGTGGATGTTATATTTTCCTTTAAGCCAGGAGAGGCTTCATTGTGTTTTGGAAGGGCAGTTTATGTTGCACTAATAAACTGCTGCATTTTTGAGAGACTGCGTTGCCTGTGTATGCCTAAGCTACCCTGCATCGCTGCAAGCAAGTAAACCCCCCGGGTTGCGGTAAGCAACGTTCACATATGGTGGAGAATGCGGGCATGCGGTCTGGTTGCTAGGGGCAACGCAGCCTGGTTGCTAGGGGCAACGGCCTAGGACGTATTGCTGTGGATCGGCGGGTCCACGAAAATCGTGTCGGCGCACTCAAGCAGCTGGCGGTGGATCGGCGGGTCCACGAAAATTTTGTCTGTGCACTCAAGCAGCTGGCGGTGGATCGGCGGGTCCACGAACAGGGACAGCGTGCTCCAGCTGCTGGCGGTGAATCAGTGGGTCTGCAGGGTTCTGTGCTGCAGTGGCGAGAGACCAGTGACTGGAGGTTCCAGGCCAACCCGGAATTGCGGGGCCCTGTTTGGTGAGCAGTGATACACCACAGGCTGGAGATCCTGGTTGTACGGGCGGTACAACCTGGAAAGGTTAGTGGTTCTCTAACCCCCTCCCCCCTCTTTAGACCACCGGGTATTACCCATTGGAGCGCCCCTGCTGTTTGTTTTCTTGTTTCAGCATGGAGGGTGCACAAATGGATGCTATGGAGGAGCTGTACCAGTTCCTTGTGCGTGGACAGCAGGAGCCGTCAGTGCGGACCGATGTGGCAGCAGTGGACCAGTTGATAAACTCCCTTCTGGGGCCAGTACGAACACAGGGTGCCCAGCAAGATAAAGGGGAACTGTGTGAACTGGGGTCTAAAGACACTGCAAGGAAGCCACAGAAATCCCAAAAGGGGGTGGAATCCCATGAAGGGGTGGTTGCCCAAAAGGGGATGGAGCATCCCATAGACAAGGGTGCAGTGGCGCAGATGGACAGTAGTCAAGCACAAAGGTGTTCATGCTGCAAGTGTCCTGTCTGCAGTATAGACCACCCATCTGACGAGAAGCCACGTCTGTGTACCGTGGAAGTGGATGGGGAATCTGTAACTGGACTTGTAGACTCAAGGAGTTTGGTGACCCTGGTGAGGGCCACATCTGATGTCTACCTGATTCCTGGAAAGAAGTTCCACGCCAACTGCACCCACAATAATGATAAAGAATACCCAATGACCAGTGTGGTCATTAAGACAAAAACGGACATTGGTTCTCATGATGTTGGTGTAGTTTCAGATTTACAGCACCCAATTATTATCGGTTGGGACTCTAAATTATTTGTGGACTTGTGGAAGCAGGGGGAAGTGTCCGGGTGCTTTTGTAAGAGCTGTAACAGTCCAAAGGAAGTTCCACCACAGCGGGAGGTTAAAAAGAGTCCTTATGGGGTGGTTATGTGTGGTAAGGTGAAGATAGCACCCCCTAAAGGTGACTGTTCTAAGTTAGTGGGGAGCAAAGAAAAAGGTGGACATGCCCAACTTGGTGACATGATGGGTAAGAAAATAAATGACAATATGACCGTTAGTGACGGAGGAGCTCCAGAAAAGGGAGCCAACACCTGGTTAGGTGGGAACATGTTAGTCCAGGACACCAGGGCGAGTGACGATGACTCCAGTAAATACACTAACTCTACTAAAGTGACAAACGAGTACAGTGACGTACTGATGATCGAACAGGGGAAAACCTCCTCCCGTCGCCGAAGGCGCAACAGGCGTAGAGAGGCGGAGCGAGCTACAACCTCTGAAAATATGGTCCAGGTAGAGACCGTATCATGTAGTTCTGCCAAAAGGGTGGATTCCCTTCCAGAATCTGAGTGTGCAGAGAAGGTTGAGAAAGGCACGTTACCAATAGCAACCGCTAATGTAGTGTTGGACAGCAAAATCATGCAAAAGAAAGATGAGTCTGAGCTGGAACTGACACATTGTAACGGCAGAAATCAGCAGGGTGAAAGTGCAGAAAAGGAGCCGACCAAAACAGTAGTGGTGATGTCCCCTATGATTTCCTGGTGTGAGGCTGATGGTCTATTGAGTGAAAACCCTATAGGAGAAGAAATCCTGGAGGCTGTTGGTGGAGGAAAAATCCACAAAGGTCATGGTGAGCAGACCAGTGATCCACCCAGTGCTGGCGTGAATAATAGTGCAAACGGCACAAAAGCTGTTGTAGACCCCAGAGAATCTGAGGTTGAAGGTATGGAGTGCAAGAAAGCCTCTGAAGTTGCAGAGAATCAAGAGGAAATTGAGGGAGATTCTGCAGAGTCCCAAGAGATGGCTGAAGCTGCAGAAATTGAGAGAGCCCTTAAAGTAGGGAAATTTAGCCCAGAAGTCCCATCAGCAGCTGAGAGCTTAACTGAACTTACTGGTAAGACCAAGATGGAGGCCATAAAGATGGACTTGGTACAGAAGATTGAGAATCTTGAGCCCAAAGATGAGGAAAAATTCAAAGGCTCTGAGGCTATGGAAAAAGCTGAGGAGAATGCAACTCCAAAGGTGGAGCCTGTGATAAGAAAAGAGGATGTATATGGAAGACCCAAGGAACGGTCCGATGGCCTTACAGGTAAAGAAATTCAGCCAGTCTTTACGTGCATGGTAGAAGTCCCTGCAGACTTGAGAAAAGCCTGTGCCAGTGAGGCGGTACATGAAAAATTCAAGACGGCCGTAGGAGCCTATAAAGTGTACTTTGCCCCAGAGTCTTGTCGGTTGGTGGTGTGCTCTGTAAGTGATGTCACAAAGAAGCGGGTGGCTATCCTGAGTGGCATGCACCTACAGTGTCTTCGCACGAAGTGGCTCATCTCTACAAAGATGGATGAAGACACCAGACGATTGGAGCATATGAAGCGGCTCGCCGCAGCGTTTCAAGAATTGGTGGTTGTGAAGAAACCATTAATTGGGCTTGCAATAAGAGCGCTGAGAAGTAACATTCAGCAAGCCAGGAAGGTTCCAGGTATTACAGCTATTGAAGTGGAAAAAACCAGTGGAACATTCCGAATCTATGGGAAAACTGCAGGAGCAGTCAAGACAGCTCGAAGGTTGTTGGAGTTTGTGGAGGAGGTCACACAAGTACCCAGAGAACTGGTTAAGAAGCTTATTGGAAGAAATGGAAGAGTCATGCAGGAGATGGTTGACAAGTCCGGTGTGACGAGAGTAAGAATTGATATTCATACTGAAGCCAAGATACTCTGTGAAGTCGGTATGGTCCCATGTGTCATTGTGGGAACAAAGGAGTGTGTTGGAAATGTACGAGTCCTACTAGAGTACCGCCTGGGTTACCTGGAAGAACTAAGGCAGTTGAACCTAAAAAGGCAGAATATTGCAGAACAACTCCATCAAGTGGGTATGAGGTGGAGACCGCTTTCAGGCTGGGGCCAGGAGAAGGGTTGCCCACCTGATAAAGGTGTTGCTTCAGTTGGCACAGAAAGTAGGTCCTATAATGAAAGGAACCAAGGTCATGGAAGACCTAACTACACTTTGGGCTATAGCATAGACTCTGAATGGTCCAAGTCCTCTACTCTAAACTCCAAAGGAATGGATGAAGGGAGTGATGTATCTACAGCGAAGGATGGTCTTGAGAAAACACACCAACAGAGCGATGACAACCGAAGACGCCATGGCAGAACAAGCCATAGTAAATCTGCAAAAAGAGAATGCAGATGGTCTAGATATAGCAGATCGTCTATCCGCTCAGTGCTGAGGTGCCCAGACAGTAGCCCTTCTAGTGGATTAGATGGCTCGGAGTCAGACCAGACAGTAGTTTCGACTGGAAGAGACTTTCGCTACTACACTAGCCGTTGGAGACAGTCATGGAGAGATAGGTCTGACTGGGGGGCGTACCTGACAAGGAGGTTGACTGAGACGAGTCTGGTGGCAATGACCGACTTTCTGTCAGGAGCTAAAGCTCGAATTTATCAGAGAGGGCCCTCTCGACTTGTAGGGCAAGGTGACACTAATGCCCTGTCTCAGGGCCCCTGTGGGTTATCAAATGTTCAACCCTACAAGTGTGAACAGAGGGGGGGGATATGTGAGGTAGCGACCACCAATGTTGTGGATGGTCGCAGTGGAGAAGGATCCCCCTGTGATATTAAACTGAAGGTGTGACTGTGGGACTTGTAGTTCCACAGAACTTGGGTTGTAATTAAGGGTTAGGTTCCCTTTAAACTGTGACCAGTGTGATGGACAGAGCTGGAGAATCACATACCTCCACCTGTGGGTGTGTCCGGTTGGGGTTTTTAGAGACTGTTAGTTTTAGAAACAGGGAGAGCCTGAGAGTGCTGCACATGGAGGATGTGTGCTGGAGATCTCAGTCTGTGTCAAGACTGAAGAGAGACTCCTGGAAATCAGTCCAGGTGAGGGCTGGGGGAAAATACTGCAGCCTGGCTGGAGAGGGCTGGAGGCTGCAGGAAGCACCACAGTGATTTGTGTTCGCTGGCTGGAGCCAGAGTGTGGAGAATCCACTATGGACATTTAATTGGACTGGAAGCCCACGGTATGTGGATGTTATATTTTCCTTTAAGCCAGGAGAGGCTTCATTGTGTTTTGGAAGGGCAGTTTATGTTGCACTAATAAACTGCTGCATTTTTGAGAGACTGCGTTGCCTGTGTATGCCTAAGCTACCCTGCATCGCTGCAAGCAAGTAAACCCCCCGGGTTGCGGTAAGCAACGTTCACACCACGTGTACAGTGGGGTGGGCCAGGCTGTCAGCCAATCACAGACACACACACAGCTAAGTGGATTTTTGCCAGACAAGCAAGGGCATGTGTCATAGGCTGTGCATGTCACATGTCCTTGCCTTATAAAACACGGCCATTTTCCCCGTCGCCACCATTATCTCAGCTGCGTGTGGGTGACAGTCACCGCTCCTGCTGCTGCTGCTGTGTGTGATATAGAGATACAGTGCAATCTACACAGCACTTTAGGGATTAGGGACTACTGGTTATTTCAGCCCTTTTCAGGGCTGATTTATAGGCGATCATAGACATAGACATAGCTGCTAGGCAGGTCCGTGCTAACGCTGTGCACGGCTTTAGATAACAGCGTCTGGCTACCTCAGCACAGGCAATTCCTTGCTGCATTTTTTCATTAGCAGGGATAGAAAGTGAAGCTTCCTTTGCTGTCCTGCTACCCACAGCACCCGTGCATTCTACCCACCTGCCCATTTTTGCCACGCTATTTTATTTCCCCAAAGAGCTGATACTTTTTGTGGCATCCTAAAAGTTTCTGGAATACTAAGTTAGTGTTCCTTTGCTGTCCAGTGACCCACAGCACCCGTGCATTCTACCCACCTGCCCATTTTTGCCACGCTATTTTATTTCCCCAAAGAGCTGACACTTTTTGTGGCATCCTAAAAGTGTCTGGAATACTAAGTAAGTGTTCCCTTGCTGTCCAGTGACCCACAGCACCCATGCATTCTACCCACCTGCCCATTTTTGCCACACTATTTTATTTCCCCAAAGAGCTGACACTTTTTGTGGCATCCTAAAAGTGTCTGGAATACTAAGTTAGTGTTCCTTTGCTGTCCAGTGACCCACAGTACCCGTGCATTCTACCCACCTGCCCATTTTTGCCACACTATTTTATTTCCCCAAAGAGCTGATACTTTTTGTGGCATCCTAAAAGTGTCTGGAATACTAAGTTAGTGTTCCTTTGCTGTTTACTGACCCAAACCATCAGTGCATTCTACCCACCTGCCCAGTTTTTGCTACGCAATTCTAATTGCAAATTGTGCTGCCACTGTTAGAGGCATACTAAAATTGCCTGGGATACTACCTTAGTGTTCCTTTGCTGCCAATCATGGTACAGCACCTGTGCATGCTACACACCTGTCCATTTTTGCTACGCAATTCTAATTGCAAACTGTGCTGCCACTGTTAGGGGCATACTAAAATTGTCTGGGATAGTCAGTGTTGGTTCTTCAGCTGTCAATAAAGCTAGACCACCTCTGCAATCTACACCACCTCTCCATTTTTGCTACCACATTTTAAGTGTCCAATCTTGTTGCTAACAAAATGAGTGGCAAAAGGACAGATGCTGGTGGAAAGGGGAACAAGCGTGTTGGAAAAGGAAAAAAAGTTTGTGTCCGTGGGGTAGGTGGGAAAGCTACATTAACATCTGCTGAAGAAAGGCCATCTTCCAGCAAAAGTAAGATGTCTACTACTTTCCGTGGACAATCGAATGTGCTACCTTTTTTACGGACCTGAACAACTGTAACAAAGGTAGATGATGCACAAAAAAAGAACATGTTTGAATGGATCTCAAGTGCTCCAACAAGTGGCCTCTCCTCCACCTCAACTTCAACATCCAAAAAACAACAGTCCTCTGAGTTGTCACCCCAATCGCACTTGCTTTCTCCCAGCTCTCAAGTCTCCACCCGCCCTGCAGAGTATGGTGTAACAGAGATGGCTGAGTCTGCAGAGCTGTTCAGTCACACTATAGCCTGCGAATTAGACGTCTGCTACCAAGCTACAGTGAGTACAGACCAGGAAATGGTCTGCAGTGATGCCCAGAAGCTTTGTGAGTCTGATTCAGGCCCTGATGACCAAGTTTCTGAGCATAATGTAGACCCTAATTCCCAAACTGTAACACATGTTGGTGGAGACAATGAGGAACATACTGATGATGATGAGACGCAGATACCTGATTGGGATGACAACTTAACTATTCAGTCAGGGCAGGAAGAGGATAGGTCTGAGGACGAGGGGAGTGCAAACACAACGGTTGATGATGAAGTTGTAGATCCCACTTACTGTCAACCCACAGTCAGGCACTCGAGGAGGTCACCAGAGGTGGTGGAGGAGGATGCAACTGACGACGAAGTTACCTTGCGCCTTCCTGGACAGAGTCGGAGTACTGGAAGCATGTCAACAACTGCATCTTCAGCCACAACTCTGCCTCTGAGCACAAGTCAGGGTGGCTCTGCAGGTCGCATGGGCTCTAAGTCTTGCCTAGCCTAGTCCTTTTTTGACATCGCAAAGGATCTTTCAAATCATGTGATCTGTAAGATTTGTCGCCAATCTATAAGTAGAGGCCAAAACCTCACTAGTTTGACAACTTCTTCCATGAATCGTCACATGAATAACAAGCATAAGTCCCAGTGGGAAGCTCACCGTGCTACAATGCGGCCTAGCGGAGCGGGCCAACCACCGTCTGCCCCTTCAAGTGCATCCGCGCGCTTTTCATCCTCTATGACTGTGGGGACAGCTGTCACACATGTTTTTCCACGCAGACCTTCCACCTCTTTAACCGCAACTGGCAGTTTGCTTGGCAGGTTGTCAGTTGTTTTGGAAGGGGAAACAAGTGCTGGTGTAGAGCTCTCTCAGACATCAAGAGCACCAACTTTGGATGAAGGCAACATCATGTCTCCGCCTGTACTTTCCTCACAGACCTGCAATTTTCCAGGGACACCCTACTCGACACCGTCTCCACACAGCAGCCAGATCTCGGTCCCTCAGATGTGGACAAATAAAAGGCCATTTCCTCCGAGCCATGACAAAGCTAAGAGGTTGACTTTCACCCTCTGTAAGCTCTTGGCTACCGAAATGCTGCCTTTCCGCCTGGTGGACACACAGGATTTCCGAAACCTTATGTCAGTCGCAGTCGCCACTACTTCTCCAAGAAATGTATGCCTGCGCTACACCAGCATGTCGCGCACAACATCACCGCTTCCTTGAGAAACTCTGTGTGTGACAGGGTGCATTTCACCACCGATACTTGTACCAGTAAGCATGGACAGGGGCGTTACATGTTGCTGACTGGGCACTGGGTAACTATGGTGAGAGATGGAGAAGGGTCTGCTGAACAAGTCTTGGCGTCCCCCCGACTTGTGCGTCAATCATCTGTATGTCGAAGTTCCTCCACTGCTTCTGCCTCCTCAACCTCGCCTGGGTCCTCCACCTCCGCCCCAAGCCTGCTTGGTCAGGCCACCCGCGTTGTAACTGCGCACAAGGAGTCCCGCACACCTCCTTACTATGCTGGTAGCAGAGCTCAACGGCATCAGGTGGTCTTTACCTTGAACGCTTGCCGGGGCAAGGTGATACATGTGCCTTGTATGGCTCATGTGTTGAACCTTGTTGTCCAGCAATTTTTTACCCACTATCCCGGCCTAGATGGGCTTCTGCACAGGGCATGGTCACTCTCTGCTCACTTCCGCAGTTCAACCGGCGCAGCGTACTGACTTGCATCGCTCCAGAAGTCTTTCGGCCTGCCGGTTCATCGCCTAAAATGCGATGTTCCGACACGCTGGAATTCGAATCTCCACATGTTGCAGCGACTGTGGCAGCACCATCGAGCCCTGGTGCAATACGTTATGACGTATAGCCTGGGCCAACGAGATGCAGTGGTGGGGCAGATCACACTGCTGGAGTGGTCTCAGATCAAGGACCTATGCACCCTTCTGCACAGTTTCGACATGGCGATGAATATGTTTAGCGCTGACAATGCCATTATCAGCATGACAATTCCAGTCATTTACATGCTGGAGCACACGCTAAACACTATTCGGAGTCAGGGGGTGGGACAAGAGGAAGGGGAGGAAGTACAGGAGGATTCATATGCGCAAGGGATACCAACATCTACAAGGTCCAGACGTTCAGCATCACCAAGGTGGCAGGCATGGGATGGTGGGGGAGAGGGATTAACAAAGGCACATGGTAGCAGCGAAAATGTTGAGGAAGGTGCAAGAGACCAGGAAGAAATGGAGGACGAGCTGTTGATGGGCATGGAAGACTCAGCAGATGAGGGAGACCTTGGTCAAATTTCGGTTGAACGAGGTTGGGGGGAGATGTCATAGGAAGAAAGCACGGTTATCACCTCGCCGCCACAAACACAGCGAGGACTTGGTCTGCATGGATGCGCAAGACACATGAGTGCCTTCTTGCTGCACTACCTACAACATGACCCTCGGATTGTCCGAATTAGAAGTAATGATGACTACTGGGTTGCCACACTATTAGATTCCCGGTACAAGTCCAAATTTGGCGAAATAATTTCTGCCATAGAAAGGGACGCATGTATGCAGGAGTATCAGCAGAAGCTGTTACTCAATCTTAGCTCGGCTTTTCCACCAAACACCAGTGGTGCACGGAGTGAATCTCCCAGTTGTAACTTGCCAAGCATGGGACTGTCTCGTCATTATCAGTCAAACCGTACCAGCAACATCGTATCAGGTCCTGGTAACAGAAAATTTATGGAATCGCTTCATAATTTTTTTAGACCATCCAATGCAAGGCCACAAGAGACAAGAAGTCTGACACATAGTCAACGGCTGGAGAAGATGATACAGGAGTATCTCCAAATGAACATCAATGCCATGACTTTGCAACTGGAGTCTTGCTCATTTTGGGCTTCAAATCTTGAAAAATGGCCTGAGCTCGCCACTGACGCTTTGGAGATCTTGTCATGTTCCGCAGCCAGCGTTGTCTCAGAATGTGTCTTTAGTGTTGCTGGGTGTGTGCTGACAGATAAGCGCACGCGTCTGTCCAGTGACAATGTGGACAGACTAACGTTCATCAAGATGAACAAGTCATGGATCCGCAAGGACTTTACTACCCCTGTGTCATCCTGGGGAGAGTAAAGACTGGAATATTTTTGAATGTGCTTCATGCAAATCAACCTGTCAAGTTTGCAACTGGGGCACAAGTGATGCCACTGAAGTGGTGTGTGTGGCCCAATTTTTGGAAAAAAGGGAGACTCTGCTTGGAGTCCCCTTGCTGTGTTTTTAAAAATGATCCAAGGTGAACAAGTCATGGTTCGGCAAAGACTTTGCTACCTACCCCGGTGTCATCTTTGGGACAGTTAAGGCTGGCATATATTTGAATGTGCTTGATGCTAATCAACACGTCCAGTTTGCAACTGGGGCACGTTATGCCACTGAAGTGGTGTCTGTGTGGCCCAATTTTTGGAAAAAAGGGAGACTCTGCTTCCTTGCTGTGTTTTACATGATTTTAGAAGGGCATGACATGCCTATATCTGTGTCTCCTCCTCTTTTTCCTCGTCCAGCTGTTTTGTTTTTGCATGAGTATATGTCCTTGTCACTTTCCCATATGTTTGTGGTGTCTTGGTAGTTGTTTGTCACCTTTTGGACACCTTTTGAAGGTGTTTTCTATGTGTTTTTATGTGTTTGTGTTTGCCTCCCATTGTTTTCAATGAGGTTCGAGAGGTTCGTCGAACGGTTCGTTGAATGTTCGCCGAACCAGCCCTCCGTTCGACGAACCGAACTCGAGCCTTCAGAGGTTCGCTCATCTCTACTCAAGTCTACTCTTTTTGGTAGACTTAGGGGTACTTTACACACTGCGACATCGCATACGGAATATCGTCGGGGTCACGTCGTTAGTGACGCACCATCCGGCGCCGGTAACGACATCGCAACGTGCAAATCCTAGATGCGCCGATAAACGATCGCAAAAGTGTCGAAAATCGGTGGTCTGTGTAGCGTCGGACATTTTCATAATGTTGGGTCGACCGCAGGTATGATGTTGTTTGTCGCTCCTGCGGCAGCACACATCGCTGTGTGTAAACCCGCAGGAGCGACAAACATCTCCTTACCTGCATCCCGAAGGCAATGCGGAAGGGAGAAGGTGGGCGGGATGTTATGTCCCGCTCATCTCCGCCCCTCTGCTTCTATTGGCCGGCCGATTAGTGACGTCGCGGTGACGTCGCTGTGACGCCGAACGCACCTCCCCCTTGAAGGAGGGATAGTTCGGAAGTCACAGCGACGTCGCCGAGCAGGTATGTGCGTGTGAAGCTACCGTAGCGATAATGTTCACTATGGCAGCAATCACCACATATCGCATGTGCGGCGGGGTCTCACCGGTGCTCTCTTTCTTTGCAGAATATTCCAAACTGTTGATTTGACTGCTCCTAACATTTCTGATATCTCTCTGATGGCTTTCTTGTATTTTTTCTGCCTAATGATGGTCTGTTTCTCTTCCCAGGGCCGGCTCCAGGTTTTTGTGGGCTGCGGGCGAAAGAGTTTCAGTGAGCCTATTGCACACGCAGATAGGCACATACACAGATACGTACACATATATAGATATGCACACATACACAGATATGTACACATACAGCCATACGTACAAATACATATTTAAAGACAAATTCACAAAAAATACATATAAACAGACATAAATCCATACACAGCCATATAAACTGACATATATAGATACACACATCATAGATACACACACAGATACATTACAGATATTATTAATATGGGGATTCCGGCAGCAGCCTCACTCACCTCCTCGTTTGTCTCCCGTCCAGCTCCTCCTGTGCTTGTGGCTATGCCGCTCTGACACTGCTGTATATACACTACAGTTCAAAAGTTTAGGGTCACTTAGATATTTTCTTATTTTGAAAGAAAAGCACATTTTTTTTCAATGAAGCTAACATTAAATTAAACAGAAATAAACTCTATACATTGTTAATGTAGTAACTGACTATTCTAGCTTCAAACGTCTGGTTTTTAATGCAATATCTAAATAGGTATATAGAGGTTCATTTCCAACAACCACCACTCCAGTGTTCTAATGGTACATTGTGTTTGCTAACTGTGTTAAAAGGCTAATGGATGTTTAGAAATCCCTTGAAAACCCTTGTGCAAGTATGTTAGCACAGCTGAAAACAGTTTTGCTGATTAGAGAAGCTATAAAACTGACCTTCCTTTGAGTTGGCTGAGAATCTGGAGCATTATATTTGTTGGTTCCATTAAACTCTCAAAAATAGAACTTTCATGTGAAACTCGACAGTCTATTCTTGTTCTTAGAAATGAAGGATATTCCATGCAAGCAATTGCCAAGAAACTGCAATTTCCTACAACGGTGTGTACTACTCCCTTCAGGCTCTAACCAGAGTAGAAAGAGAAGTGGGAGGTCCTGCTGCACAACTGAGCAACAAGTACATTAGAGTCTCTAGTTTGAGAAATCGATGCCTCACAGGTCCTCAACTGGCAGCTTCATTAAATAGTACCTGCAAAATGCCAGTGGAGGTAAAAGGGATTTTGAACAAGGAAGGCTATCACTCCATTATGCAATGCCATGCCATACCGTGTGAACAGAACTTGATTGATTGGAGCCAATTTCATCTTACAACAGGACAATGACCCAAAGCACACCTCCGAATTATGCATGAACTATTTAGGGAAGAAGCAGGCAGCTGGTATTCTATCTGTAATGGAGTGGCCAGCCCAGTCACCAGATCTCAAACCTATTGAGCTGTTGTAGGAGCAGCTTGACCTTATGGTACGCGAAAAGTGCCCATCAAGCCAATCCAACTTGTGGGAGAGGCTTCAGGAAACATGGGGTGAAATATCTCCAGATTACCTCATCAAACTAACAGCTAGAATGCCAAAGGTGTGTAAAGCTGTAATAGCTACAAAGGGAGCATTCTTTGACGAAAGCAAAGTTTGAAGGAGAAAATTATTATTTCAAGTAAAAGTCATTATTTCTAACCTAGTCAATGTCTGGACTATATTTTCTATTCATTATGCAACTTATTTGATAAATAATAGTACGATTTTTCATGGAAAAGACAAAATTGTCTGGGTAAGCCCAAACTTTTGAACTGTAGTGTACATCACAGGATGGGTTGGGGGTTACAGTATATAAATAACAGGTGGGATTGGGGGGCATAGAAATTACTGGGGAATATACATGTTACTGAGTGCATATGTCGCGGGCGGAGGAGGGGACGCTGCGCTCTCCCATTGCTCGGGTCCGGCTGCTGCTGCTGCTTGGTGGTGGCTCGAGCGGTGGGCCGGATCCCGGGGACTCGAGCGGCGTTCCTCGCCCGTGAGTGAAAAGGGGGTGATTGGTTGTGGGGGTTTTGATTATGGATATTGTCCGTGACGCCACCCACGGTTGTGGTGATTTTGGTGACACCACCGCTGCTCTAGACGGGGATCCCGGGAGCAGTGACTGGGAGCAGCTTGGTTGTTAGTTCTCCCCTCCGTGGGTAGGGGGTTGGTTGTCCCGGGGCCCGGTGATGGGGTAGGGATGAATGGCAGGCAGGTTACGGGGCCTGGAGAGGTGCAGGGTCGCGGGGGCAGCGCTGTGCCGCACTGCACGGTGGCACTCACTCAGCCCAATGATGAAGACACAGTTCTCGGTAAAACACACGGCTGGATGGACGGGTCCCACAGACTGCTGCGGTGTTGTTGCTCCCAGCAGGTTGGTGGCAACTGCCTTCCCCTGCACCTAAGATGTCTGTACGGTTCCAATGGGTTCCCACCGGTAACCCGCTCCCCGGCTTGGATATGGGCCGAAGGAGCCCCTTTTGCCTGCAGGCGCTGGCCCTGAGAAACGGTTGCTTTGGCCGTGGCGGTGTCTCTCTCACTCGGTTGGACTGTTGCCTTCTGTCGGGACTTGGCTGTTTGGAAACTCAGGAGGTCCCCTTCACTAACGGATTCGGCAAATTCACGGCGACTCCTAGCCTTGCCGGGGTCCGAAAAGCCCCTGCCAGATGGTGCTGGCTTCTCTTTGTGTACCGGTCCGGTACCGCCGGGCCACCGCCCGTCCACGGTCCTTACGGTAGACTCCAATCGGCTACTCCTGCAGACGGTCACCACCGTCTGCCAACCTTGCTGATCTGTCCGGGCCACACACCCGGACCAACTTCAGGCTGCTTAGCTGTCACTTTTCTCCTCTCTCAACACTTTTCCTCCTGTCCTCACTCCTCTCCAAACTCTATCTCTGCTCTGCACTCAAGCTCTACCTGAGCTAAACTGACTACAGTTTCCTGCCTCCAGGACTGTGAACTCCTCGGTCGGCGGGGCCAACCGCCTGGCCCACCCCCTGGTGTGATCATCAACCCCTGGAGGAAGGCAACAAGGGTTTTGTGTTCTGGCTTTGGTGTGCCTGCTGGGAGTGTGGGATGTGTGGGTGTTGTGCTCTGTGGCCCCTGGCTTGTCCAGGGCGCCACATTCCCCCTTAGTTAAATGCAGACCGTCCGCGGGCTGCCCGTCCATCACCGGTTTTATTTTCACCAACTGAAAAATAAATAGAAAAACGGTAACAGACATACAATTATAATAACTTCTTCCCACATCGGGAGGTACTCTTACTTAAACATTACTAATGGTTGCAAACGGTTAAGGCTTCCGCTCTCTCCCACCCAAGCAACCTGGCCCTGATGCTGCCCCTAAGCAAACAGGCAGCACCCCTTGACCCCAGTCCTGCACAAGTTGCCCGAGCGGGTTCTGTCCTTTTCAGGGGACCCACGTCCATGGGGAACCCCTGAAACCCCCAGAGGATTGCCACCGGTTCTGGTGGTGGCTGGGCCCCAGCCTACTCCACTGCGGGCCCTTCCTCCAATCTGCCTCTCCGGAGGCGGTAACGGTAGAAGCCATAACAACATTATTTACATGCCACTAGTTTGTGGTTGCCCTGCAAGTTCTCAGGCCTGTTCATAAGTAGTTTCTTATGTAAAGTGGTGAAGGGGTCCCAACGGGGACCAGCTGCCGGCTACGACCGGTTCCAAATCACAGTTGACAATCAGGTAACTTTCTTCTGTTTCATTCACTTATCATTTTCACAAAAACTTTTAAAACTTTAAAACACACACTGTGGTCCCAACGGGGACGGTGACAACGGCATTCCTTATGGTGCACCTTCGTCCTCCCCACCCGACTCTGGGTGGAAGAACACGGGCACCAGCCCCTCCAGCGCATAGCAGGCGCGGCGAGGAAGGGCCGCCCGATACCCGTTATTTCCACTCCGGGGGATGTAAGCGGCCTCCATGTCATGCAGAGCGACAACTCCTTTATCTTCTTCCGAAACGGGCTCAGTGTCAGGCCTGGAATCACTATCGTCCGTCCCTGCGCCAGGCGGGTTGCCGCCAGCTGCTGCAGCTTCCAGGCTCGCCACTCTCTCGGCCACTGTTACGAAGGGGTGTACGCCCGACGGGCCAGACGTAGCGCGGTGCACGGGCAAGGAGGACGGAGGCGGCATGAGGGCCAGGGGCAGACCGGGTCCCTCAGCCGCAACGGCCGGTCCCTCGGGGACACAGGGGCGTGGGTCCCTCACCAGCTCCTACATCATGGCCTCCATTCCATACACCCGTGCGACTGCAGCTACCTCCTCCACCTCCGCGGTCCACTGCTCCATCAGCCTACAGATCTGGCGCTGGTAGTGTCGGCAGATCCCTGCCATTCGGGCCCTCAGCCATGCCGCTGTCCCGGGCACCGGCTCGGTGGCCTCCGCATAGCTAGGTGGAGCGGACATTCTTTGCAAGGGTCAGCGGATTGTGGGGTTCCGGCGTCCCTATCTGTACAGCCACGAGCTACATGCGGCCAGACGCCATTTCGTCCCCCTTAGCCTCTTTCCGGCTCCTCCTCTATCGGGGCGGGGTTTAGGCCTTCGCGCCTCCACTACTCGAGGAGACGCTCAAGCGGGAACTCTTCGCGCCCAAGATGGCGGCTTTTCAAATTTTCCGGCCGGACACCTCCGGCGGTCACACAAGGCGCACTTCCACCAATCGGTAGAACGGTAGGATCCTGTTCGTGACGCCAAGTTGTCACGGGCGGAGGAGGGGATGCTGTGGTCTCCCACTGCTCGGGTCCGGCTGGTGCTGCTGCTGCTCAGTGGTGGCTCAAGCGGTGGGCCGGATCCCGGGGACTCGAGCGGCGTTCCTCGCCCGTGAGTGAAAAGGGGGGTGATTGGTTGTGGGGGTTTTGATTATGGATATTGTCCGTGACGCCACCCACGGTTGTGGTGATTTTGGTGACACCACCGCTGCTCTAGATGGGGATCCCGGGAGCGGTGACTGGGAGCAGCTTGGTTGTTAGTTCTCCCCTCCGTGGGTAGGGGGTTGGTTGTCCCGGGGCCCGGTGATGGGGTAGGGATGAATGGCAGGCAGGTTACGGGGCCTGGAGAGGTGCAGGGTCGCGGGGGCAGCACTGTGCCGCACGGCACGGTGGCACTCACTCAGCCCAATGATGAAGGCACAGTTCTCGGTAAAACACACGGCTGGATGGACGGGTCCCACAGACGGCTGCGGTGTTGTTGCTCCCAGCAGGTTGGTGGCAACTGCCTTCCCCTGCACCTAAGATGTCTGTACGGTTCCAATGGGTTCCCACCGGTAACCCGCTCCCCGGCTTGGATACGGGCCAGAGGAGCCCCTTTTGCCCGCAGGCGCTGGCCCTGAGAAACGGTTGCCTTGGCGGTGGCGGTGTCTCTCTCACTCGGTTGGACTGTTGCCTTCTGTCGGGACTTGGCTGTTTGGAAACCCAGGAGGTCCCCTTCACTAACGGATTCGGCAAATTCACGGCGACTCCTAGCCTTGCCGGGGTCCGAAAAGCCCCTGCCAGATGGTGCTGGCTTCTCTTTGTGTACCGGTCCGTTACCGCCGGGCAACCACCTGTCCACGGTCCTTATGGTAGACTCCAATCGGCCAATCCTGCAGACGGTCACCACCGTCTGCCAACCTTGCTGATCTGTCCGGGCCACACACCCGGACCAACTTCAGGCTGCTTAGCTGTCACTTTTCTCCTCTCTCAACACTTTTCCCCCTGTCCTCACTCCTCTCCTAACTCTATCTCTGCTCTGCACTCAAGCTCTGCCTGAGCTAAACTGACTACAGTTTCCTGCCTCCAGGACTGTGAACTCCTCAGTGGGCGGGGCCAACCGCCTGGCTCACCCCCTGGTGTGATCATCAGCCCCTGGAGGAAGGCAACAAGGGTTTTGTGTTCTGGCTTTGGTGTGCCTGCTGGGAGTGTGGGGTGTGTGGGTGTTGTGCTCTGTGGCCCCTGGCTTGTCCAGGGCGCCCTACATACACATTACTGAGGGGCATAGATGTTACTGGGGTAGCATACAACTCTGGGGGGCATACACATTGCTCGGGTGGGTGGCATAGAGCTCTGTGGGGCAGCGCATACGGCTCTGGGGTGGCAGCACATATGGCTCTGGGGTGGTAGCACATGCAGCTCTGGGGTGGCAGCGCATATTGCTCTGAGGTGGCAGCGCATATGGCTCTGAGGTGGCAGCACATATGGCTCTGGGGTCGCAGCATATACAACTCAGGGGTGGCAGCACATATAGCTCTGGGGTGGCAGCATATATAGCTTTAGGGTGACAGCATATACGTCTCTGGGGGCAGCGCATACGGCTCTGGGGTGGCAATGCATACGGCTCTGGGGTGGCAGCATATATAGCTTTAAGGTGACAGCATATACGGCTCTGGGGGGCAGCACATACGGCTTTGGGGTGGCAATGCATACGGCTCTGGGGTGGCAGCACATATGGTTCTGGGGTGGCAGCGCAAACAGATATTGGGGGGGTCAGACATACGACTCTCTGGGGCTGCGCATATGGCTCTTGGGTGGCAGCGCATGCGGCTCTGGGGTGGCAGCGCATATGGATCTGGGGTGGCAGAACATACGGCTCTGGGGGGCATCACATAAGGCTCTGGAGGGCCTCACATAAGGCTCTGGGGGGCCCACATATGGTTCTGGGGTGGCAGCGTTGACGGCTCTGGGGTGGCAACACATACATCTCTGGGTGGCAGCGCATACGGCTCTGGAGTGGCAGCACATATGGCTCTAGGGTGGCAGCACATACGGCTCTGGGGTGGCAGCATATATGGCTCTGGGGGTCCCATACAGCTCCCGGGGGGCACCTACTGCTCTGAGAGGATCCATACAGCTCAGGAGTGGGGGCCCATACATCTCAGGAGTGGAGTCCATGTAGCTCAGGAGTGGGGGCCATTTCAGCTCAAAAGTGGGGCACATACAGCTTAGGAGTGGGGGCCCATACAGCTCAGTAGTGGGGGCACATACAGTTCAGGAGTGGGTGCCCATACAAATCAGGGGGTGTGGAACATACATCTCAGGCGGAGGGGTGATACTCCATGCAGATCATGGGAGCTAGAACATACAGTTCGGAGGAGAGGCACACAGATCAGGGGGCACAAACAGCTCAGGAGTGGTGTCCCATACAGCATGGGGGGGGAAGGGGACATACAGCTCATAAGGGGAAACACCAAACAGATCTGGGGAGAAACATACAGCTCAAGTGGAGAGGGACCCCATACAGGGTCGGAGGACATTCGCTGTGCTCAGTTTGCTGTCTGGGGGGGGACGCTGGCTGGACTGTGCTGCGGCTCCTCTTCATCTGTGGGACTGGAGTACACTGTGCTGTAGCTCCGCCCACAGATGAACTTCATTGCAGGAGGAGCATGGAGAATTCAGCAGTGAATGGTGGGTGGCAGTGTGGCTTAAAGTGCCTGCAACCGCACTATCAAGGATCCAGGATATTGCAACTACCAGCCCAAGAACTGCGGTTCCCAGAACTCAGCCCAGGTCCCGCAGGACTGAAGGTGGCGAGTGGGTCCCCTATCTGTCCAGGGCCCCCGCATGTGCCCAGGTGTGTCGGGTGTTGACACCAACCCTGTCTCTTCCATTGAGAGCTCCTTTGACTACATGTTGTGGGTTCACAGCAGCAACTTACAGATCCAAATGTCACACCTGGAATCAACTGCAGAACTTTATCTGCTTAATTGTCGATGAATTAATCAGGGAATAGCCCACGCAAACCATTAATGTGCTTTCGAGAAAACTGTCCTTATCTTTGGTCCCTTAAAAGAGTAGCAGCTATAGGCTGTTATTCCTAAACCCATGCTCCAATTAAGATGTGAACACCCTCAAATTAAAGCTGAGAGTCTGCACTATAAACCCATATTGATTATAAAATTGAGGTTGAATATATTTTGGTAAACGGCTAAAATGCCAAAACTTATGTCACTGTTCAAATATTTCTATATTTATATAACAAAGCAGTTTTGGACATTTTGTCTAAAATAATGTCCATATACAGTCATATGAAAAAGTTTAGGCACCCCTATTAATGTTAACCTTTTTTCTTTATAACAATTTGGGTTTTTGCAACAGCTATTTCAGTTTCATATATCTAATAACTGATGGACTGAGTAATATTTCTGGATTGAAATGAGGTTTATTGTACTAACAGAAAATGTGCAATCTGCATTTAAACAAAATTTGACCGGTGCAAACGTATGGGCACCCTTATCAATTTCTTGATTTGAACACTCCTAACTACTTTTTACTGACTTACTAAAGCACTAAATTGGTTTTGTAACCTCATTGAGCTTTGAACTTCATAGGCAGGTGTATCCAATCATGAGAAAAGGTATTTAAGGTGGCCACTTGCAAGTTGTTCTCCTATTTGAATCTCCTATGAAGAGTGGCATCAGGGGCTCCTCAAAACAACTCTCAAATGATCTGAAAACAAAGATTATTCAACATAGTTGTTCAGGGGAAGGATACAAAAAGTTGTCTCAGAGATTTAAACTGTCAGTTCTCACAGTGAGGAACATAGTAAGGAAATGGAAGAACACAGGTACAGTTCTTGTTAAGCCCAGAAGTGGCAGGCCAAGAAAAATATCAGAAAGGCAGAGAAGAAGAATGGTGAGAACAATCAAGGACAATCCACACACCACCTCCAAAGACCTACAGCATCATCTTGCTGCAGATGGTGTCAATGTGCATCGGTCAACAATACAGCGCACGTTGCACAAGGAGAAGCTGTATGGGAGAGTGATGCGGAAGAAGCCGTTTCTGCAAGCACGCCACAAACAGAGTCGCAGGAGGTATGCAAAAGCACATTTGGACAAGCCAGTTACATTTTGGAAGAAGGTCCTGTGGACTGATGAAACAGATTGAGTTGTTTGGTCATACAAAAAGGCGTTATGCATGGAGGCAAAAAAACACGGCATTCCAAGAAAAGCACTTGCTACCCACAGTACAATTTGGTGGAGGTTCCATCATGCTTTGGGGCTGTGTGGCCAATGCCGGCACTGGCAATCTTGTTAAAGTTGAGGGTCGCACAGATTCAACTCAGTATCAGCAGATTCTTGACAATAATGTGCAAGAATCAGTGACGAAGTTGAAGTTACGCAGGGGATGGATATTTCAGCAAGACAATGATCCAAAAGACCGCTCCAAATCTACTCAGGCATTCATGCAGAGGAACAATTGCAATGTACAGGAATGGCCATCCCAGTCCCCAGACCTGAATATCATTGAAAATCTGTGGGATGATTTGAAGCGTGCTGTCCATGCTCGGCGACCATCAAACTTAACTGAACTGGAATTGTTTTGTAAACAGGAATGGTCAAATATACCTTCATCCAGGATCCAGGAACTCATTAAAAGCTACAGGAAGCGACTAGAGGCTGTTATTTTTGCAAAAGGAGGATCTACAAAATATTAATGTCACTTTTATGTTGAGGTGCCCATACTTTTGCACCGGTCAAATTTTGTTTAAATGTGGATTGCACATTTTCTGTTAGTACAATAAACCTCATTTCAATCCAGAAATATTACTCAGTCCATCAGTTATTAGATATATGAAACTGAAATAGCTGTTGCAAAATCCCAAATTGTTATAAAGAAAAAAGGTTAACATTAATAGGGGTGCCCAAACTTTTTCATGTGACTGTATATTTTGGTAAACGGCTAAAATGCCAAAACTTATGTCACTGTTCAAATATTTCTATATTTATATAACAAAGCAGTTTTGGACATTTTGTCTAAAATAATGTTCATATATGCCTCAATTATGCAATTATTTATAATGCTTTTTCTTTGCTTCCTGTCTCAGTCTATATTACCTGAGTGAACTGTACTGGATGCACACAGATTAGAGTTGTATGTCTTATTCTATTTATTTTTTTCATCACCTTAATAATTGTTTTTTTTTAAAGGACACAAAACACCTGTAATAATGGGTTGTAAATACTTGTTTGTATCTGACTGCATGAATTAATAATTTAGTCTCATTATTTAATTACAGTACATTTTATTTACAACACTAACAAACCTTATAAAGAAAATTGATTCAGTATTTGCTTTATTTATTCATTAAGGTTATTGCAGTAATTTTACATGTCAGCAATATGATAAATATTAAAACCATTTCACACAGTGTAAAGCATTCAGTATATTAAGGAAAGTTTTATATCCTGCAATGACAGATTGTGAATATACACACATGTTCTGCAATGTGACTCTGAAAATATGCTAACAGATAATGCATTGTCCATTCCACTGAACAAACTAAATAATGCAGGACCTAAGTGGACAGCAGATCTGCAGAGAAATTTATGTTCAGAGGGATTTCAAGATTATTTTTCAATTAAAGTAACCAATACAATCATGAAAATTTAGTATCTGTCGTATTATATATTAAATAATGAAATAACTAACTAGTTAATCAATCGGTCATTATCTGCCAGTATCAAGAAAAGCTAAAATATAAAAAGTAGTACAATACTAATAGAACTTCATACAGGTTTTTTTTTTTACTGAAATCTGAGGGTTTTCTTTAATAAATCAAGATATTAAAAAAATATAGTTTGAAAATGTTACTGATTAGTCATCCTGTGATTATTGCAGAACTATGAAATGCTGATATACTCAATGAGGTTAGTAAAGTTCATTACTAAAGCTTTAGCAGGACAAAGTGACATTTTTAGTGATCCCATCTATTTTTCTATATACCATTGGATCACTTCTTTAGAAAATGTTTCACTCCTTTGTTATCATTTTTTTAAATGGCATTCATCATGTGGGTTATGGTTAGAGATGGACGGACTCGCAGAAAACCGGGACCAGCGGGTCCCTGTTATCTTTTTTTTAAACCTCAGTTCCAAACCGGAATCTGGTCCCCATATACGTCTATGGGGATCAGAAACCGGAGATTAAAAATGTTGGTAGATGGGATAAGGAGGTAGGAGGGCACGCGATCTACTTACCAAAGATCTGTCATGAAGGTAAGCTGCTTCCAGGTCGCACATTCACTTCCGAAGCAGCTAATTAACCTTCATTGAATATACAGTACTTTCCCCGCCCACCGGTGCCTGTGATTGGTAGCAGTCAGCTGCATACCCACACTGAGTGGCAGCATGTCTGCGTGTCAGATGACTGCTTCCATTCACAGGCAGTATGCTCGTCTATATCGTAGGTTGGGGGGTCACACCATATGGCATCTGATATGATATGCTAATGACCCTCGGCTCAGGCTCTACTGTGAGCATGGTCCAAGTGTCATGTAACTGTGACCCAATCCTATGATCGGAGCACAGCTGTGGAGGAGAGGGAGGGATTAATCTCCTCATCAGTTGTCAGCCTGTGTGTATATTGCACTGCACTTGGATAACATCTGAGTGCAGTCCGATGTCTCTCTTGTACCTATAGACCAGTCTGAGAATACCTGCCCCCAGCTGTCGGGCTTTATCTTAGCTGGGTATCAAAATTGGGGGTGACCGTATTCTGTTTTTTTTTTAATTATTTATTTAACTATTTAAAAAAAAAAAAAAAAAAGCTGCATGCGGTTCCCCCTTATTTTGATACACAGCCAAGATAAGTGCAGGGCTGGGGCTGTAGCCTATGGCCATGGGCTTTATCTGTGCTGGGCATCATAATACAGGGGGACGCTACCCCAATTTTTGTATTTATTTTTTTTTACTGTATGGGTAGAGTCACACTGATGTACTACTTTCATTACTGCAGTGAGAAAATTTCGCATTGCACTTGGCCCCATGTAATACAATGCTGCAGCTCACATTTGTGAGTTTTTCCTCAGCCATGATCGGACTGAGGAAAAAATTACTACATGCTGCGATTGTTTGCGAGTCTCCTATCACTCACAGCCATACAAGTCTATGGATGCAAGTGAAACATCTCACTGCACTCGGATGACATTCAAGTGCAGTGCGATATACACACAGGGTGACAATGGAGGAGATGGGGGGATTAATCCCTCCCTTTCCTCCGCAGCTGTGCTCTGGTCACAAGATCAAGTCAGTTATATGACACTCGGACCACGCTCACAGCAGAGCCTGAGCTAAAGGTCATTAGCATATGGCATCTAATGCTCTCGCATTGGATGCCATACGCCAGTGTGACCCCAGCCTACGATATAGATGAGCATAGCGTCTGTGAATAGAAGCAGTCATCTGACACAGAGATACGCTGCCACTCAGTGACTCAGTGTGGGGGCAAGTGTGGGGGCACGGCTGACTGCAACCTATTGCAGGTGCCTGAGGGCGGGGAAAGCAGTGCATATTCAATGAAAGTTACTTACCTGCTTCGGAAAAGAATGCGCGACCTGGAAGCAGCTTGCCGCCATGACAGATCCTCGGTGAGTATTATGTGCACGCTCCTATCTCCCTATCCCTTCTTCCAACATTTTTAATCTCCGGTTTCTGAACCCCATAGATTTATGTGGGGACCAGATTACGGTTCGGAACCAGATTAAAAAAAAAGATAACAGGGACCCGCCGTGCCTGGTTTTCTGCGAGTCCGCTCATCTCTAGTCATTATGGATGTGGTGCTAACAAACGTGCACTTTTTTGTTTATTTTAGTTTATATATAAGATAGCAATTTTAGTACTAAAAAAAAATGTCATGTTTTATTTTGAATTTTGTTTTACTTTTTTGTAATTTTTTACATTTTATCCTCTTCTTATAAGTAATATCATCTTACAATTAGCACCATATAGTAATTTTGGCCAATATCTTGTATTCATGTCCCCATCCTGGTACCTACCATATAGTTATGTCTCCAATCCTGGTCCTCATCTTGTAGTAATGTGCCCATCCTTGTCCCCATCTTGTTGTTTCCCCTATTCTGGTTTTATTCTTGTAGCAATGTCCCCCATTCTGGTCACCATCCGCCATATAATAATGTCTCATATTGTGCTGTTCTTCACATACACATAGAAGATATATGATTCTTCTCACTTCTCCTCTGTTCTCTCGGCATCCTCTTTTCTGCACATGCAGCCTGCTGGAACCGTAGACCCCTTGATTATCACGGCCTGCTCCAGAGGACTGCTGCCATCAGCACTTTACTTCAGTTGATTGAATTTGAGCCCAATGTTGCACAATTCAAATTTATTGCTGGCATCACGCAGAGACAAGCTCTCTGCACGCCTAGACCAATGCCATCCGCTGGCCAATCAGAGGTCAGCAGCTGATGTTGGCGAATTACCTACATTCAACTGACATAAAGCATTGATGACAGTGGCTCATTGGACTAGGTCGCGATCATGAAGGGGTCCACGGTGCCTGGTGGCTGCTTGTTTGAGATACGTGTGTTAGAGGCAAATGAGTCTAAAGTATTATTCTTTCTCTGAACGAACCTAAGAAAAATTTACTAAAAATCAATTTAACAAATCATTTCATTGAATCTGTCAGTTAGAATATACTGTGATATACATTGATTTTAACTCAAATGTAGTACTGGATGTTTTCAGGTAAAAGGCAGATTAAGAAAGAATGTTCCTTGAACATATGACAGTTACAAAAAATTACCTTTGATTTGGCTTTACCAATCTCATATTGCTGGCCAATGACATGCAACAAGTGCTTGAAGGGAGACAAGTCCAGAGATGCTGTTGGCCATGGTAGCATGTTTAGGCCATGCAGGCTGTTTGTTACAAGATGAGTAACTTGCAACCTGGCATTGTCGCCCTGAACAGCTCCTGGGACACCTTCACAATTTCTCATGAAGCCCTCTTCATGGCAAAGCCAAGGTGGTCTCCAAACCAATTTACGGTTAGCATTGTAGCTAAGCCAAAAGCGGGACTCATTGCTGAAGAGGATAGACCTATATTCCAGTTTCATGGTTATCTTGCTCTGCACCATGACAACCTTTGAGTAAGATGGGATGATTTAAAAGGAGCACCTCTACCCTAATGTCATGCAAACACCTTCTAAGGCTATGTGCACAAAGTGCATTATTATCAAGTTTTTATTGCGTTTTTGAGTGGTCTTGTTACAAAAATGCATGCAAATGTGGCGCCCTGGCCTAGCCAGGTCGTCACAAATAACACCCAAACACCCCCCACCCCCATTAGACAGGGACACCAGCCAAACAAAAACCCTTGTTGCCTCCCTCCAGTGTCTGATGTCCACACCAGGTGGAGCGGAGCTAAGCGGTTGGCTCCACCCACCGAGGAGTTCACAGGCCTGGAGGCGGGAAAAGTGACAGATAGAGTTTGGAGTTTGAGGAGTGAGGAGTAAGCACTTGGGTGTCTGGGTTTGTGGCCCAGGCACTGACAGCAAGGTTGGCAGACGGTGGTGGCCGTCTGCAGGAGTGGTGGAGCAATGCGGAACCGTAGGACCGGGGACAGGCGACGGCCCGCCGGTACTGACCGGAGAGCGAAGTGAAGCCAGCACACACAGGCAGGGCCATCGGACCCCGACCAGGCTTGGAGTCGCCAATAATAGTCAGATCCGAATGTGACTGGAACCCCAGGGGTTTCACAACAGCAAAAGTCCCGATTGAAGACAACAGCCCACACTGTGAGGGTATACAGCTACCGCCTAAGGCTAGAGACCCAAGAGCCAGCGTCTGCGGGCAAACGGGCTCCTCCGGTACCCATACACTGGGGTGCGGACTACCGTTGGGGATCCATAGTAGTCAGAAAGAGAACATTAAGGTGCAGGGAAAGACAGCCGCCATCACCTGTCCGGGGAGAAGCACTGCAGCCGGCTGCGGGACCCGTCCATCCAGCCGTTTGGTTTACCGAGGACTTTGTACATTTCTTGCTGAGGGGGTACACCCGTGCCATCCGGCACCGCGCCGCACTGTCCCTGCAACCCTGCACCTCATCAACCCTGCCTTCGCCGTCACATCATCGGGCCCCGGGACCACCGACCCCTACCCACGGAGGGGGAAAACAACATCCCAGCTGCTCCTTACCATCGCTCCCGGGATCCCCGTCATCAGCAGCGGTGGTGCCTATCTTCACCACGACCCGTGGGTGGCGTCACGGACTAAATCCCCCAAACCAACCACCCCTTTCACACACGGGGGAGGAGCGCCGCTCGAGTCCCCGGATCCGGCCCACCGCTCGAGCCACCGAGCAGCAGCAGCAGCCGCAGCAGCGCCGGACCCGAACGTTAGCGAGAGCGCAGCAGCGACGGCATCCTCCCCGCCCGCGACACAAACCTTTACACCAGCAAAGTCATTGACAATTCCGAAGTATTGTTCAAATGTTGCTTATTTCCCTTGGAGGTTTGCAGCAGAAAATAAACTGCAGGGGGTGTGTGGCTTAGCAATGGCTGTGTGAGGAAGCAGGCTTCCAGAGCTCCCTGGACCCAGGCAATTATTCCCACGTTTAGCCGTCCCTGACTGCAGTGACCATGTCCAGGAGGAAGAGGACAGAATGCAGAATAACGTCAGCTGCTGCATCATGCGGACGGAGCGGTGTATCGGCTCTTTTCTAAGGCAGGGGCCTCTAAGCATGCACCAACAGCTATGGCGTCTCAGGCGGAGGAGCAGACGCACGCTGCTGCGCAGCACAGAGAGGAGAAGTGGGGGACGTGGGCCCTTGGAGGTGGGCCCTTATGATGTCCAGGGACACCCAGAGGGTGCCACGTGTCTGATAATGACATTCACCTGGTCAGAGCTACATGGGGGGGCTGCAAACAAGCCAAGACCCACTTCATCAATGGAGACTTCATGTGGTGAGTCAGTAATGGCGCCGAAGATACAGAGGATGCCGAGAGGGCTGACTGCCACTGCTGCTTCCACAGGTACAGGGGAATTGTCTCCAGGGCCAGCAGAACGTTCCCCATTATCTAATGCACCAGCAGATCCCTGCCTACACAGCTCTGAGCCTCATATTGATACATTACGTGAGGACTGGCCTGGCCAGTCACAGTCTTCCTTAACCCTTCAGCTGCCTAAGGGTGGCTTTACATGCTGCGATATCCGGCCCGATATCGCTAGCATGACACCTGCCCCCATCGTTTGTGCGCGACGGGCATATCGCTGCCTGTCGCGCACAAAATCGTGCAGCCCCGTCACACATACTTACCTGTCCTTCGACGTCGCTTTGACCGGCAAACCGCCTCCTTTCTAAGGGGGCGGTCCGTTTGGCGTCACAGTGACGTCACTAAGCGGCCGCCTAATGTAAGCGGAGGGATGGAGATGAGCGGGACGTAACATCCCGCCCACCTCCTTCCTTCCGCATTGTGGCCGGAGGCAGGTAAGGAGATTATCCTCGTTCCTGCGGCGTCACACGTAGCGATGTGTGCTGCCGCAGGGACGAGGATCAACTTCGCCCCAGCGACAGCAGCGATAACTGGCAGCGGACCTTCATGTCAACGAGGAGCGATTTTGGACGTTTTTGCAACAATCCAAAATCGCTCCTAGGAGTCACACGCTATGACATCGCTACAGCGGCCGGATGTGCGTCACAAAATCCGTGACCCCAACGAGATCGCTGTAGCGAAATCGTAGCATGTAAAGCTCGCTTAAGTCTCTGTCAGAACAGAGCATTGACACAGGCCCTGCCATCGAAAAATGACCTGGACAGACTGACCCAAAGATTTGAAGCCTCTCAGGAAAAGGCCCTGGCAATTATTAAAGGGGACTTGGACTCTCTGGCTGAGTGGGCCTTGGATAATGAAGAGGCTCTGTCTGCCATTACAGACAGGGTGGCTGCACTGGAATCTAAATTATCCACGGCGCAGTCTCATACACAGGCCCTGGCACTCCTAGTAGATGATCAGGAGAATAGGGGGAGACGAAACAATATTCGCCTTAAAGGCATCCTAGAGCAGATCCCTGCTAAAAACCTACTGCAATTTGTGTGTTCCATTTTCAATACCATCACGCAAAAACCCTCAGACTTTACCTACATTGAACTGAATAGGATAACTGAAGTGAGCACTAATATATATATTATGAGTGCAAGCCAAAAATTACATACTATATACGGATAAGGCTGCACATCAAACTTAGATAATAGTATAATGCCTCAAGCATATGGACAAATATTGGAATATACAATGAAAAATGCTACTATTTTTTTTCTGAATGTGAACACAGCTCCGCCCCTTTCGGCCATGTTTTTTCCATCTCCTATATAAGAAAGTCCTTAGTTACCCCTCTCCACCCATAGCAGTTTTTAATTGCAATGAGATGACACACAGTTAGGGTCACAGAGCTAGGGACCCCAATATAGAGATATGCCTTGACGAGGCCTTGGGGCTCAGTTACATTGATCAATGCGATTGCTAAATATCTCCTTTTTCCTAATATTCATGGCAGGTATGCAATTCATTATTCACATGTTCAAATTAGCAAGTAGCATTTTTCATTGTATATTCCAATATTTGTCCATATGCTTGAGGCATTATACTATTATCTAAGTTTGATGTGCAGCCTTATCCGTATATAGTATGTAATTTTTGGCTTGCACTCATAATATATATATTAGTGCTCACTTCAGTTATCCTATTCAGTTATATGTAATTTTTTTTCTGAATGTGAACACAGCTCCGCCCCTTTCGGCCATGTTTTTTCCATCTCCTATATAAGAAAGTCCTTAGTTACCCCTCTCCACCCATAGCAGTTTTTAATTGCAATGAGATGACACACAGTTAGGGTCACAGAGCTAGGGACCCCAATATAGAGATATGCCTTGACGAGGCCTTGGGGCTCAGTTACATTGATCAATGCGATTGCTAAATATCTCCTTTTTCCTAATATTCATGGCAGGTATGCAATTCATTATTCACATGTTCAAATTAGCAAGTAGCATTTTTCATTGTATATTCCAATATTTGTCCATATGCTTGAGGCATTATACTATTATCTAAGTTTGATGTGCAGCCTTATCCGTATATAGTATGTAATTTTTGGCTTGCACTCATAATATATATATTAGTGCTCACTTCAGTTATCCTATTCAGTTATATGTAATTTTTTTTCTGAATGTGAACACAGCTCCGCCCCTTTCGGCCATGTTTTTTCCATCTCCTATATAAGAAAGTCCTTAGTTACCCCTCTCCACCCATAGCAGTTTTTAATTGCAATGAGATGACACACAGTTAGGGTCACAGAGCTAGGGACCCCAATATAGAGATATGCCTTGACGAGGCCTTGGGGCTCAGTTACATTGATCAATGCGATTGCTAAATATCTCCTTTTTCCTAATATTCATGGCAGGTATGCAATTCATTATTCACATGTTCAAATTAGCAAGTAGCATTTTTCATTGTATATTCCAATATTTGTCCATATGCTTGAGGCATTATACTATTATCTAAGTTTGATGTGCAGCCTTATCCGTATATAGTATGTAATTTTTGGCTTGCACTCATAATATATATATTAGTGCTCACTTCAGTTATCCTATTCAGTTATATGTAATTTTTTTTCTGAATGTGAACACAGCTCCGCCCCTTTCGGCCATGTTTTTTCCATCTCCTATATAAGAAAGTCCTTAGTTACCCCTCTCCACCCATAGCAGTTTTTAATTGCAATGAGATGACACACAGTTAGGGTCACAGAGCTAGGGACCCCAATATAGAGATATGCCTTGACGAGGCCTTGGGGCTCAGTTACATTGATCAATGCGATTGCTAAATATCTCCTTTTTCCTAATATTCATGGCAGGTATGCAATTCATTATTCACATGTTCAAATTAGCAAGTAGCATTTTTCATTGTATATTCCAATATTTGTCCATATGCTTGAGGCATTATACTATTATCTAAGTTTGATGTGCAGCCTTATCCGTATATAGTATGTAATTTTTGGCTTGCACTCATAATATATATATTAGTGCTCACTTCAGTTATCCTATTCAGTTATATGTAATTTTTTTTCTGAATGTGAACACAGCTCCGCCCCTTTCGGCCATGTTTTTTCCATCTCCTATATAAGAAAGTCCTTAGTTACCCCTCTCCACCCATAGCAGTTTTTAATTGCAATGAGATGACACACAGTTAGGGTCACAGAGCTAGGGACCCCAATATAGAGATATGCCTTGACGAGGCCTTGGGGCTCAGTTACATTGATCAATGCGATTGCTAAATATCTCCTTTTTCCTAATATTCATGGCAGGTATGCAATTCATTATTCACATGTTCAAATTAGCAAGTAGCATTTTTCATTGTATATTCCAATATTTGTCCATATGCTTGAGGCATTATACTATTATCTAAGTTTGATGTGCAGCCTTATCCGTATATAGTATGTAATTTTTGGCTTGCACTCATAATATATATATTAGTGCTCACTTCAGTTATCCTATTCAGTTATATGTAATTTTTTTTCTGAATGTGAACACAGCTCCGCCCCTTTCGGCCATGTTTTTTCCATCTCCTATATAAGAAAGTCCTTAGTTACCCCTCTCCACCCATAGCAGTTTTTAATTGCAATGAGATGACACACAGTTAGGGTCACAGAGCTAGGGACCCCAATATAGAGATATGCCTTGACGAGGCCTTGGGGCTCAGTTACATTGATCAATGCGATTGCTAAATATCTCCTTTTTCCTAATATTCATGGCAGGTATGCAATTCATTATTCACATGTTCAAATTAGCAAGTAGCATTTTTCATTGTATATTCCAATATTTGTCCATATGCTTGAGGCATTATACTATTATCTAAGTTTGATGTGCAGCCTTATCCGTATATAGTATGTAATTTTTGGCTTGCACTCATAATATATATATTAGTGCTCACTTCAGTTATCCTATTCAGTTATATGTAATTTTTTTTCTGAATGTGAACACAGCTCCGCCCCTTTCGGCCATGTTTTTTCCATCTCCTATATAAGAAAGTCCTTAGTTACCCCTCTCCACCCATAGCAGTTTTTAATTGCAATGAGATGACACACAGTTAGGGTCACAGAGCTAGGGACCCCAATATAGAGATATGCCTTGACGAGGCCTTGGGGCTCAGTTACATTGATCAATGCGATTGCTAAATATCTCCTTTTTCCTAATATTCATGGCAGGTATGCAATTCATTATTCACATGTTCAAATTAGCAAGTAGCATTTTTCATTGTATATTCCAATATTTGTCCATATGCTTGAGGCATTATACTATTATCTAAGTTTGATGTGCAGCCTTATCCGTATATAGTATGTAATTTTTGGCTTGCACTCATAATATATATATTAGTGCTCACTTCAGTTATCCTATTCAGTTATATGTAATTTTTTTTCTGAATGTGAACACAGCTCCGCCCCTTTCGGCCATGTTTTTTCCATCTCCTATATAAGAAAGTCCTTAGTTACCCCTCTCCACCCATAGCAGTTTTTAATTGCAATGAGATGACACACAGTTAGGGTCACAGAGCTAGGGACCCCAATATAGAGATATGCCTTGACGAGGCCTTGGGGCTCAGTTACATTGATCAATGCGATTGCTAAATATCTCCTTTTTCCTAATATTCATGGCAGGTATGCAATTCATTATTCACATGTTCAAATTAGCAAGTAGCATTTTTCATTGTATATTCCAATATTTGTCCATATGCTTGAGGCATTATACTATTATCTAAGTTTGATGTGCAGCCTTATCCGTATATAGTATGTAATTTTTGGCTTGCACTCATAATATATATATTAGTGCTCACTTCAGTTATCCTATTCAGTTATATGTAATTTTTTTTCTGAATGTGAACACAGCTCCGCCCCTTTCGGCCATGTTTTTTCCATCTCCTATATAAGAAAGTCCTTAGTTACCCCTCTCCACCCATAGCAGTTTTTAATTGCAATGAGATGACACACAGTTAGGGTCACAGAGCTAGGGACCCCAATATAGAGATATGCCTTGACGAGGCCTTGGGGCTCAGTTACATTGATCAATGCGATTGCTAAATATCTCCTTTTTCCTAATATTCATGGCAGGTATGCAATTCATTATTCACATGTTCAAATTAGCAAGTAGCATTTTTCATTGTATATTCCAATATTTGTCCATATGCTTGAGGCATTATACTATTATCTAAGTTTGATGTGCAGCCTTATCCGTATATAGTATGTAATTTTTGGCTTGCACTCATAATATATATATTAGTGCTCACTTCAGTTATCCTATTCAGTTATATGTAATTTTTTTTCTGAATGTGAACACAGCTCCGCCCCTTTCGGCCATGTTTTTTCCATCTCCTATATAAGAAAGTCCTTAGTTACCCCTCTCCACCCATAGCAGTTTTTAATTGCAATGAGATGACACACAGTTAGGGTCACAGAGCTAGGGACCCCAATATAGAGATATGCCTTGACGAGGCCTTGGGGCTCAGTTACATTGATCAATGCGATTGCTAAATATCTCCTTTTTCCTAATATTCATGGCAGGTATGCAATTCATTATTCACATGTTCAAATTAGCAAGTAGCATTTTTCATTGTATATTCCAATATTTGTCCATATGCTTGAGGCATTATACTATTATCTAAGTTTGATGTGCAGCCTTATCCGTATATAGTATGTAATTTTTGGCTTGCACTCATAATATATATATTAGTGCTCACTTCAGTTATCCTATTCAGTTATATGTAATTTTTTTTCTGAATGTGAACACAGCTCCGCCCCTTTCGGCCATGTTTTTTCCATCTCCTATATAAGAAAGTCCTTAGTTACCCCTCTCCACCCATAGCAGTTTTTAATTGCAATGAGATGACACACAGTTAGGGTCACAGAGCTAGGGACCCCAATATAGAGATATGCCTTGACGAGGCCTTGGGGCTCAGTTACATTGATCAATGCGATTGCTAAATATCTCCTTTTTCCTAATATTCATGGCAGGTATGCAATTCATTATTCACATGTTCAAATTAGCAAGTAGCATTTTTCATTGTATATTCCAATATTTGTCCATATGCTTGAGGCATTATACTATTATCTAAGTTTGATGTGCAGCCTTATCCGTATATAGTATGTAATTTTTGGCTTGCACTCATAATATATATATTAGTGCTCACTTCAGTTATCCTATTCAGTTATATGTAATTTTTTTTCTGAATGTGAACACAGCTCCGCCCCTTTCGGCCATGTTTTTTCCATCTCCTATATAAGAAAGTCCTTAGTTACCCCTCTCCACCCATAGCAGTTTTTAATTGCAATGAGATGACACACAGTTAGGGTCACAGAGCTAGGGACCCCAATATAGAGATATGCCTTGACGAGGCCTTGGGGCTCAGTTACATTGATCAATGCGATTGCTAAATATCTCCTTTTTCCTAATATTCATGGCAGGTATGCAATTCATTATTCACATGTTCAAATTAGCAAGTAGCATTTCTCATTGTATATTCCAATATTTGTCCATATGCTTGAGGCATTATACTATTATCTAAGTTTGATGTGCAGCCTTATCCGTATATAGTATGTAATTTTTGGCTTGCACTCATAATATATATATTAGTGCTCACTTCAGTTATCCTATTCAGTTATATGTAATTTTTTTTCTGAATGTGAACACAGCTCCGCCCCTTTCGGCCATGTTTTTTCCATCTCCTATATAAGAAAGTCCTTAGTTACCCCTCTCCACCCATAGCAGTTTTTAATTGCAATGAGATGACACACAGTTAGGGTCACAGAGCTAGGGACCCCAATATAGAGATATGCCTTGACGAGGCCTTGGGGCTCAGTTACATTGATCAATGCGATTGCTAAATATCTCCTTTTTCCTAATATTCATGGCAGGTATGCAATTCATTATTCACATGTTCAAATTAGCAAGTAGCATTTTTCATTGTATATTCCAATATTTGTCCATATGCTTGAGGCATTATACTATTATCTAAGTTTGATGTGCAGCCTTATCCGTATATAGTATGTAATTTTTGGCTTGCACTCATAATATATATATTAGTGCTCACTTCAGTTATCCTATTCAGTTATATGTAATTTTTTTTCTGAATGTGAACACAGCTCCGCCCCTTTCGGCCATGTTTTTTCCATCTCCTATATAAGAAAGTCCTTAGTTACCCCTCTCCACCCATAGCAGTTTTTAATTGCAATGAGATGACACACAGTTAGGGTCACAGAGCTAGGGACCCCAATATAGAGATATGCCTTGACGAGGCCTTGGGGCTCAGTTACATTGATCAATGCGATTGCTAAATATCTCCTTTTTCCTAATATTCATGGCAGGTATGCAATTCATTATTCACATGTTCAAATTAGCAAGTAGCATTTTTCATTGTATATTCCAATATTTGTCCATATGCTTGAGGCATTATACTATTATCTAAGTTTGATGTGCAGCCTTATCCGTATATAGTATGTAATTTTTGGCTTGCACTCATAATATATATATTAGTGCTCACTTCAGTTATCCTATTCAGTTATATGTAATTTTTTTTCTGAATGTGAACACAGCTCCGCCCCTTTCGGCCATGTTTTTTCCATCTCCTATATAAGAAAGTCCTTAGTTACTCCTCTCCACCCATAGCAGTTTTTAATTGCAATGAGATGACACACAGTTAGGGTCACAGAGCTAGGGACCCCAATATAGAGATATGCCTTGACGAGGCCTTGGGGCTCAGTTACATTGATCAATGCGATTGCTAAATATCTCCTTTTTCCTAATATTCATGGCAGGTATGCAATTCATTATTCACATGTTCAAATTAGCAAGTAGCATTTTTCATTGTATATTCCAATATTTGTCCATATGCTTGAGGCATTATACTATTATCTAAGTTTGATGTGCAGCCTTATCCGTATATAATTTACCTACATTGAGTCCATAGAGTGGCATGGTCCGGCTTCTCAGATATCGCAACAGCACGTGATGTCTTATGCAGACTACGTTATTTTACGGTTAAAGATGACATTTTACATCAGGCATGGCTGCACAGAGCAGTGTCTGTTGAGGGGGCTGAGATAAAACTGTTTCCTGACGTATCAAGCTGTACGCTATATATGCGGAGACAGCTACATCCCCTGCTACTCAAAATCAAAGAGGCCGGGGTCTCCTACTGATGGGGCCACCCTTTCCAACTCATGGTTTGCAGGAATGGCCAGGTATTCTTCCTTAAGTCCCGGCAGGAAATGGAGGGTCTTTTTGCATTTCTGGGAATTCCGTAGTTTCAGGTACCAAACTGGCTCGCAGTTGAGGGCCTCTTCTGACCCTCGCAGAGAAACAAGAAAAATATTAAGCTGGCTCCTTCCCACCATAACCTGGATAGAGACTACTCATTGCCTTATGATGATACACTACCGGAAGAACAGCTAGACCCATAAGCCTTTTTCCAGTCTTAATTCTGGATCTGATGGACACTGCAAGACATTGTTCTTGGGCATTAAATCTAAAGGGTGCTTTACACATTGCGATATCGGTAACGATATATCATCGGGGTCACGTCGTTAGTGACGCACATCTGGCTCCGTTACCGACATCGCATTGTGTAACACAAATGAGGGACGATCAACAAGCACAAAAATGTGAAAAATCATTGCTCGTTGACACGTTGCTCATTTCCTTAATATCGCTGCAGCGACAGGTACAATGTTGTTTGTCGTTCCTGCGGCATCACACTTCGCTGTGTGTGATGCCGCTGGAGTGACAAACATCTCCTTACCTGCCTCCACCGGAAAAGGAGGAAGGAAGGAGGTGGGCGGCATGTTCCGGCCGCTCATCTCCTCCCCTCCTTGTCTATTGGGCGGCGGTTCAGTGACGCTGCTGTGACGTCGCTTAGAAAGGAGGCGGTTCGCTGGTCACAGTGACGTCGCAGAGCAGGTATGTGCATGTGACACTGCCGTAACGATAATGTTTGCTACGGCAGCGATCACCACATATCGGCCCAACGATGGGGGCGGGTGCTATCGCGCTCGGCATCGCTAGCACACTTAACTTATTGTTGGATCAGCGGTCCATACTCATAATGGTTCCATACTCATCCTAGTGATTAGGCCCTGGACAGAAAAAATCCCGCCCAAGGGGTTATTGTATTTTAAATGGGTGCCATGAGTTCCATCCTACTGAATGTTTTTGGTTATGAACGGGTTTACCCGCTATGTCCTGGTTTTGGTTTGTGGGTTAATTCTGCTATATTGTTGAAAAAGTTAGTGCCTCCTTCTCTTGCCCGTCAGCAAGAAGGAAGAACGGTTAAAAAGGTATAAAGCTACATAGAGTCCTGGGTCCTATGGGACTCCATCCTATTATTATCCTCTTCCCCAGTGACCCCTCCTGTGCCTTTAGGTGGTGTCTCCTAGTCCAGATGGGTCCGAACTAGGTTTGTTTCTCTCGTACTCTTTTCTTGCTTGTTTCCCTTTTTCCTCTATATCGCTTTGATAATAGGACAGTAACTTTCCTTTTGAAGTTCTCTGTCTACACTTTATCTCGACTAACTCCTTGCACTCTTCTCCCTAATTCGACTCTAGTCTCCTCTTTCTACTCCCCTCCCCCATTTTTTTTCTCTCTTTTTCTCCCTCTAGGTGGGGTTGTGGTACTGGGCCTTTCCTCCCTTCCTGACAACATGGCGCAACAGGTGCAGAAGAAGTTTCTGTTCGGATCCTTGAATGTCAATGGCCTGCATAGCGCTGGTAAGAGATCCATCATGTTTAAAAACTAGTGTCATAAAGGTGGCATTCCTTCAGGAGACTCAAATGTGCGTGAACAAGCCATTTAAACTAGCTAACCCATTTTTACCGCATGCCTACCATAGTCTCTCACCTAATATGAAATCTTGTGGTAGTAGTATTTTGATTTCGCTAGAGATCCCTTGGGAATTTACTATCTCTTGTCATGATGATCAGGGCCAAATGCTACTGGTTAAGGGGAAAGTTGCTGCACAGCCCTACACCTTTGCCTCGCTACATCTGCCAAATACAGGGCAGATTTCAGCATTAACTCTTCTTGGAATGTGTGGACGAATTTTCAGAGGGGACCCTGGTGCTGGGGGAGACTTGAATATGGCCCTCAAACCATTAATGGACATAGGGCCGCCACTAGGAATTTCAGGGCCCCATACTGGCAAAATTTTCGGGCCCTCTTGAGACTCCGCCCAGGCTCCACCCCAGCTCCGCCTCCACCCCTCAAACCTTCCACACTCTCACTGCCACTCTTGGAAAAACGTGTATATATATATATATATATATATATATATATATATATATATATATACCTATATACACACTGTGTATTGCAATTATTATTTACCCTCTCCTGGACACATGCAGGTATATACAGTCAGGGCCAGAAATATTTGGACAGTGACACAAGTTTTGTTATTTTAGCTGTTTACAAAAACATGTTCAGAAATACAATTATATATATAATATGGGCTGAAAGTGCACACTCCCAGCTGCAATATGAGAGTTTTCACATCCAAATCGGAGAAAGGGTTTAGGAATCATAGCTCTGTAATGCATAGCCTCCTCTTTTTCAAGGGACCAAAAGTAATTGGACAAGGGACTCTAAGGGCTGCAATTAACTCTGAAGGCGTCTCCCTCGTTAACCTGTAATCAATGAAGTAGTTAAAAGGTCTGGGGTTGATTACAGGTGTGTGGTTTTGCATTTGGAAGCTGTTGCTGTGACCAGACAACATGCGGTCTAAGGAACTCTCAATTGAGGTGAAGCAGAACATCCTGAGGCTGAAAAAAAAGAAAAAATCCATCAGAGAGATAGCAGACATGCTTGGAGTAGCAAAATCAACAGTCGGGTACATTCTGAGAAAAAAGGAATTGACTGGTGAGCTTGGGAACTCAAAAAGGCCTGGGCGTCCACGGATGACAACAGTGGTGGATGATCGCCGCATACTTTCTTTGGTGAAGAAGAACCCGTTCACAACATCAACTGAAGTCCAGAACACTCTCAGTGAAGTAGGTGTATCTGTCTCTAAGTCAACAGTAAAGAGAAGACTCCATGAAAGTAAATACAAAGGGTTCACATCTAGATGCAAACCATTCATCAATTCCAAAAATAGACAGGCCAGAGTTAAATTTGCTGAAAAACACCTCATGAAGCCAGCTCAGTTCTGGAAAAGTATTCTATGGACAGATGAGACAAAGATCAACCTGTACCAGAATGATGGGAAGAAAAAAGTTTGGAGAAGAAAGGGAACGGCACATGATCCAAGGCACACCACATCCTCTGTAAAACATGGTGGAGGCAACGTGATGGCATGGGCATGCATGGCTTTCAATGGCACTGGGTCACTTGTGTTTATTGATGACATAACAGCAGACAAGAGTAGCCGGATGAATTCTGAAGTGTACAGGGATATACTTTCAGCCCAGATTCAGCCAAATGCCGCAAAGTTGATCGGACGGCGCTTCATAGTACAGATGGACAATGACCCCAAGCATACAGCCAAAGCTACCCAGGAGTTCATGAGTGCAAAAAAGTGGAACATTCTGCAATAGCCAAGTCAATCACCAGATCTTAACCCAATTGAGCATGCATTTCACTTGCTCAAATCCAGACTTAAGACGGAAAGACCCACAAACAAGCAAGACCTGAAGGCTGCGGCTGTAAAGGCCTGGCAAAGCATTAAGAAGGAGGAAACCCAGCGTTTGGTGATATCCATGGGTTCCAGACTTAAGGCAGTGATTGCCTCCAAAGGATTCGCAACAAAATATTGAAAATAAAAATATTTTGTTTGGGTTTGGTTTATTTGTCCAATTACTTTTGACCTCCTAAAATGTGGAGTGTTTGTAAAGAAATGTGTACAATTCCTACAATTTCTATCAGATATGTTTGTTCAAACCTTCAAATTAAACGTTACAATCTGCACTTGAATTCTGTTGTAGAGGTTTAATTTCAAATCCAATGTGGTGGCATGCAGAGCCCAACTCGCGAAAATTGTGTCACTGTCCAAATATTTCTGGACCTAACTGTATGTTGCCAGCTTGGTTTCTGCCCCTCCTAGTGAATATGTCCTCCTTCCGGTATATCTGTCCCATCCCAGGGGCTTTCTGGTATATGTATGTGTGTATATATATATATATGTCAAAAGATTGGTAAATCATATACATCATCTAGGAGACGCTGAAGGCACGTACATCACAGGAGGGACTGGGGGCATATATATACACATCACAGGAGGGACTGGGGGCATACATGTACATCACAGGAGGGGCTAGGGACATATATATATATACATCACAGGAGGGGCTGGGGACATATAAATATGGTGCCCTGGACAAGCCAGGACGTCACAGGTACTGCAACAACACACCCCACACCCCGGCTAGGCACACCGAAGTCAGACAAAAATCCTTGTTGCCTCTCTCCAGGGGCTGATGTCCACACCAGGGGGTGGAGCCAGGTGGTTGGCCCCACCCACCGAGGAGTTCACAGTCCTGGAGGCGGGAAAAGGCAGTTAGTTGAGTTTTGGAGTGAAGGAGGGAAGTGGTAGTAGAGGAGACTGACGGTGCGTGGCCCGGGCACATACAGCAAGGTAGGCAGACGGTGGTGACCGTCTGCAGGCGAGGTAGATTGACGTGAACCGTAAGGACCGGGGACGGGCAGTGGCCATCCGGTACCGGATCGGGGACGAAGAGAAGCCAGCACCATTCGGCAGGGCCTACGGACCCCGACCAGGCTTGGAGTCGCCGTCAAATCGGTCAAATCCGTTAGCGAAGGGAACCTCCGGGGTTTCCCAGCAGTCAAGACCCGATTGAAGGCAACAGCTCAAACCGTGAAGGGAAATACAGTCACCGCCAAGGCTACAGTTCCCAGGGCCAGAGCCTGCGGGCAAAAGGGGCTCCCTCAGCATCCATCCAAGCTGGGGAGCGGGTTACCGGTGGGAAGCCACCAGAACTGAGAACACAACACAGGTGCAGGGAAAGGCAGTCACCGCCAACCTACCGGGAGAAGAACCACCGCAGCCGTCTGTGGGACCCGTCCATCCAGCCATTTGTTTTACCGGAGACTTTGTGTTCATCATTGGCTGAGTGAGTACCACTGCCCCCCCTGCACCTCACCAGGTCCCGTAACCCACCTGCCATCCTCCCCTCACCAGGCCCCGGGACAACCAACCCCCCTACCCACGGAGGGGAAAAACAACATCCGAGCTGCTGCCTGTCATCGGTCCCGGGATCCCCGTCCAGAGCAGCGGTGGTGTCACAACCTCACCACAACCATGGGTGGCGTCACGGACAATAAATCCCCAAAATCATTCACCTTTTCACTCACGGGCGAGGAGCACCGCTCGAGTCCCCGGGATCCGGCCCACCACTCAAGCCACCACCGAGCAGCAGCAGCCGGACCCGAGCAGTGGGTGAGCGCAGGTTCCCCTCCTCCGCCCGCGACATACACACATCACAGGAGGGGCTGTGGACATATACACACATCACAGGAGGGGCTTTGGATATATACACACATGACAGGAGAGGCTGTGGACATATACATACATCACAGGAGGGGCTGTGGACATATACACACATCACAGGAGGGGCTGTGGACATAGACACACATCACAGCAGGACGGGCTGGGGACATGTATATACATCACAGGAGGGGCTGAGGACATATACACACATCACAGGAGGGGCTTTGGATATATACACACATGACAGGAGAGGCTGTGGACATATACATACATCACAGGAGGGGCTGTGGACATATACACACATCACAGGAGGGGCTGTGGACATAGACACACATCACAGCAGGAGGGGCTGGGGGCATATACACATCACAGGAGGGGCTGGGGTCAGACAGTACTCTGGCGGTGGCACGGACAACACTAAAGGGGCACAAACAGGTCTGGAGGACATGATCAGGACTGAGGGAGCACAGACAGCATTGGGTGTGGCACACAGCACTGGATGGAGGGTGGCTCACAGCAGCGGGAGGCTGGAGGCTCACAGCAGCGGGAGGCAGGAGGCTCACAAGAGAGAGGCAGGAGGCTCACAGGAGAGAGGCAGGAGGCTCACAGAAGAGAGGCAGGAGGCTCACAGGAGAGAGGCAGAAGGCTCACAGGAGAGAGGCAGAAGGCTCATAGGAGAAAGGCAGGAGGCTCACAGGAGAGGGGCAGGAGGCTCACAGGAGAGGGGCAGGAGGCTCACAGGAGAGAGGCAGGAGGCTCACAAGAGAGGGGCAGGAGGCTCACAGGAGAGAGGCAGGAGGCTCACAGGAGAGAGGAAGGAGGCTCACAGGAGAGGGGCAGGAGGCTCACAGCAGAGGGGCAGGAGGCTCACAGCAGAGGGGCAGGAGGCTCACAGGAGAGAGGCAGGAAGCTCACAGGAGAGAGGCAGGAGGCTCACAGGAGAGAGGCAGGAGGCTCACAGCAGAGGGGCAGGAGGCTCACAGCAGAGGGGCAGGAGGCTCAGAGCAGAGTATCAGGAGGCTCACAGCAGAGTGGCAGGATGCTCACAGCAGAGTGGCAGGAGGATCACATCAGGAATGCAGGAGGCTCACAGCAGGGAGTCATGAGACCATGGGCAGGAGGTTTCCCACCCCTGATCTAGCTGAAGCAAGACATGGGCAGGGGTCTGCCTGCAGTCGGGGGGGCCTGTGGTCGGCGGGTCTACGGTCAGTGGGCTTGTGGCCGGCGGGTCTGTGGTCAGCGGGCTTGCGGTCGGCGGGTCGGCGGGTCTGCGGTCGGCGGGTCTGCGGTCGGCGGGTCTGCGGTCGGCGGGGCCTGTGGTCGGTGGGTCTGCGGTCAGCGGGCTTGCGGCCAGCGGGTCTGTGGTCGGTGGACCTGTGGTCGGTGGACCTGTGGTCAGCAGGCTTGTGGTCGGCTGGTCTGCGGTCGGCGAAGCCTGTGGTCGGTGGGTCTGCAGTCGGTGGGTCTGTGGGCGGCCCCAGGCAGAGCTTAGCAGGCCCCCCTCGGGCTGGGATCAGCGAGCGGGCCTCCCCACCACCTCACCCCCCCGACGATCGTTTTCAGATTACAGCGCTTACCTGTCCCCACTGGATGCCATGTCCTCGCCACCTCTACGTTCTCCGCAGCACTGTGATGAGGCGCAGAGTGATGACCTCATCACAGTGCTGTGTGATGACGCGCCGCCTCTCTGCTCTACTCGCTTCCGGCCACATGGCTAATTTGCGTGCGATGTCCTAAAAGGGCTTAGCTAGCAGAGAGATGTCCTTAAGTCAAGGGAGGAGCTTAGGGCACTCTTAAACCAGAAAGCAAAAGGGATAAACGTCACTTTTATGAATATGGGTATGAGGGCAGCAAATCGTTGGCAAAAGCTTTATATGCTCATAAAATGAGCACATATGTATCGGAGCTTTCCTCCAGCTCACAGAACTCAAAAGTTCACTTGTCCTCGGAGATTGCATTGGCATTTCAGAACTTTTATATCTCATTATACTATATAGATGGATCAAACCCCTTCACATCCGCTCCTGACTTCCGTACACGGATTTAGGACTACATTAAAACTTCTGGCCTCCCATCTCTGCAAACAGCGGATATAGAGAATCTAGAGACACCGATAACGGAACAAGAGTAAAGGGTGCTTTACACATGCACATCCGGCATCGTTAGCGACATCCCAGCATGTGACAGCTAGGAGCGACGATCAACGATCGCAAAAACGTCAAAAATCGTCAATCGTTGACATGTCGCTCCTTTTCATAATATCGTTGGTGGTGCATGTGTGATGCCCTGGCCAGCCAGGTAGTCACAGAAAGAGTTAAACCTCCTTGGTACCACTTGATCCCACACTGGTACAGTGTGCAGTTTGCAGCCGCCCCCTCCCCCCTGTGTAACAAAAAGAGCAGGAGGGGAGGAGTTGAGTCAGTATGGAAGGAGAGCAGACAAGGGCTGCAGCTCTTGTGCTGCTGGGGAAGTAGAGCAAGGAAAAGGCAGAGTCTTGGAGCTGAAGTGGAGAGTAGGCTCAGGGGTACCCGCAGTGGACTGGGGCAGGGTAGTGCCCCGCCGGTAGTGTGCCAGGGACCCCAGACTTGTGCAGAGGGAGGACTTCCCCTGTCCGAAACGGAGAAGGTGACTCATAGCTGGAGTGCAGGAGAGACAGAGAGGGCCCTGCTTCTTGTACCGTGTGTGGGACTAGCACACCCCTCCAAAAGGCTCCCGGTCACTGGCAATTTGCTTTACAGAAAGACTGTGTGGTTCTTGACCCTCCACATGAGCTCAGCTTCATCCAACACCAAGACAACCGAACTGTGAGTTCCCTGCTTCCTGCAATCCCTACCACCACCACAACTCCCAGTTGGGCCCCGGGACTACACCTCTCCTACCCGTGGCGGGGATTCCACCTTGCTGCCCCACACCACCAGTCCCGGGCACGGTCCCCAGAGGCAGCGGAGGTGCCACTATCTCATCACCGCAACCCACGGGTGGCGTCACGAACTATCTCTCCAAACAAACCATCCCTTTTCACTCGTGGGCGAGGAGCGCCGCTCGAGTCCCCCAGGTCTGGTCCACCGCTCGAGCCACCGAGCAGCAGCAACCCCGGACCCGAGCGTAGCGAGCGTGGCCCCTCCGCCCGCGACAACTTGGCATTACGAACAGGATTGAACCCATCCACTTATCTGGAGGAAGTGCGCCTTGCTCTGGACTGTCAGTGGTGCTCCGCTGCAAAATTTTTGAAAGTCGCCATCTTCGCCGCCATTTTTGGCCACGAAACTCTCCCGCCCAGCGCCTTCTTCCCCAAGCGGTGGGCGCGAAAAATAGGCTCCGCCCCCTGAGAACGCGGGCGGAAGTGAAGCTCCGGAGGACCAGAAGCGAAAGGAAAATTTTAAAAGTTGCTAGAAGTACTGCTCCCGAGTACCAAGGGGGAGCAGCAATAAGGCGGAGTCTGCGACATGTAACAAGGACTGTAATGGCAGGGACACCAGGACTTTGCCTAATTCCATTCCTGGACAAGCCAGACCGCAGCCCCGATGACGTCATCCCCGGCACCAGCAGTCTGCCCGGCTGCAACAGCAACAGAGATGACGTCGGCTCCGGCAGTCCGCCCGGCCGCAACAGCAACAGACATGACGTCAGCTCCGGCAGTCCGCCCGGCCGCAGCAGAGGCGACACCCAACCGGAAGCCTGCCCCAGATGCGGCGCCAGCCGCTCCCAGGTACCCCGTCCCAGCTGTGGAACAGCGGGAGTGCACCTGCAGAGAGGATAAGCAGGCCACTGAGCGATGGGGCCCTCGGCAGTTAGCGAGGCCGGTTGTAGCCAGCGCCGAGGGCATCCGAGTGGGCATGGCTCCTGAGCAGGAGGCAGAGTACGGAACCCATGCCCCGTACTGGGAGTGGCGGCAGCAGCAGCGGTAGCGGAACATGGACGGCTACCCGCAAGTTTATAGTTTAAAGTTGACTGTTTTATGGACTGTCACCCCTGTTGAACGTCCTCAAGTTCCTGGAGGAGGCCATCTGCACAGCAGGTGGGGGGGTGGCAGGATAGTTAAGGGGTTAATAAAACGTACTTCCCGATGTAAGAAGATGTATGGTTGTAATGTGTTAACTTTTTCTTTTTCCCGTTTAAAAAAAAAACCACGTCGGTGAACGGACAGCCCGCGGACGGTCTGTGTTTTAGCAAGGGGGAATGTGATGCCCTGGCCAGCCAGGTAGTCACAGAAAGAGTTAAACCTCCTTGGTACCACCTGATCCCACACTGGTACAGTGAGGCAGCCGCCCCCTTCCCCCTGTGTAACAAAAAGAGCAGGAGGGGAGGAGTTGAGTCAGTGTGGAAGGAGAGCAGTCAAGGGCTGCAGCTCTTGTGCTGCTGGGGAAGTGGAGCAAGGAAAAGGCAGAGTCTTGGAGCTGAAGTGGAGAGTAGGCTCAGGGGTACCCGCAGTGCAACGGGGCAGGGTAGTGGCCCGCCGGTAGTGTGCCAGGGACCCCAGACTTGTGCAGAGGGAGGACTTCCCCTGTCCGAAACGGAGAAGGTGACTCATAGCTGTAGTGCAGAAGAGACAGAGAGCGCCCTGCTTCTTGTACCATGTGTGGGACCAGCACACCCCTCCAAAAGGCTCCCGGTCACCGGCAATTTGCTTTACAGAAAGACTGTGTGGTTCTTGACCCTCCACATGAGCTCAGCTTCATCCAACACCAAGACAACCGAACTGTGAGTTCCCTGCTCCCTGCAATCCCTGCCACCACCACAACTCCCAATTGGGCCCCGGGACTACACCTCTCCTACCCGTGGAGGGGATTCCACCTTGCTGCCCCACACCACCAGTCCCGGGCACGGTCACTGGAGGCAGCGGTGGTGCAACCATCTCATCACCACAACCCATGGGTGGCGTCACAAACTATCTACCCAAACAAACCATCCCTTTTTACTCGTGGGTGAGGAGTGCTGCTCGAGTCCCCCGGGTCCGGCCCACCGCTTGAGCCACCAAGCAGCAGCAGGCTCGGAGCCGAGCATAGTGAGCGCGGCCCCTCCGCCCGTGACACATGCCGCTGGTTGTTCGTCGTTCCTGTGGCATCACACATCGCTATGTGTGACACCGCAGGAACGATGAACATCTCCTTACCTGTGTCCACCGGCAATGAGGAAGGAAGGAGGTGGGCGGCATGTTTCAGCTGCTTATCTCCGCCCCTGCTATTGGGCGGCTGTTGTTTGACGTTGCTGTGATGCCGAACGCACCTCCCCCTTGAAGGAGAGATTGTCCGGCAGCAACAGTGACGTCGCTGAACAGGTATGTGCATGTGACGCTGCTGTAGCGATATTGTTCGCTACGGCAGCGATCACCACATATCGCAAGAATGACGGGGGCGGGTGCTATCACTCGCGACATCGCTAGCGATGTCGCAGCATGTAGCCTCTGTCCTCATCCCAATCGGGCAAAGCGCCGGGTCCAGATGGATTTTCTGTGCCATACTATAAAAAATTTCAGGACCGTTTGTCTCCTCACCTGTTGTCTTCATTTAATGCTATGTCTCGCAGTACTCCTCCGCCAATGGATATCCTGTTTTGGTGATCCACAAGCTGGGGAAGAACCCAGCACAATATTCCAACTATCGCCCCATCTCCCTCCTGAATGTTGATACTAAGCTTTTTACCAAATTCTCTCCTCCAGGTTGACACCGCCATTCACCCGGACCAGGCAGGGTTTATGATGGGGAGGGAGATATGGGACAACACCACCAAGGTGATAAACCTAATCCATAGAGCCAAACTTGCCCACACGCCATTAGTGCTCCTTTCAACTGACGCAGAGAAGGCATTTGATAGAGTACATTGGACCTTTATGGAAGAAACTCTAGTACATATTGGATTGGGAAATAAAATGTTGGATTGTGTGTTGTCCTTGTATTCTTCCCTGTCGGCCAGAATGCGGGTGAACGATATCCTATCTAACTCTTTTAGCGTATCGAATTGGACACGGCAGGACTGCCCTCTTTCCCCTTTGATTATTGTACTAACCATCGCACTCTTTCTTTGACACGTTTGGGCTAATGGGAATATTAACGGGACAAAAATTCTCTCTACACACAAAATTGCCGCTTGCACAGATGATCCTTTTCTTTATCGCCAACCCTAGAATCTTGCTCCCTAATCTAATGTCGGAATTCTGCAGTTACTCTCACATCTCTAACTTCAAAATTAATTTTTCCAAATTGGAGGCTCTGGATGTTGGTCTTCCTTCCCCGCTTGTGAGTCACTTTAAGGGAGATTTTAGTTTTAAATGGGCAGCGCAAATGTTAAGCTATCTAGGAATAAAGATTACTGCATCCCATCCGATGTTATACCAATGCAATTTCCCAAGACTTCTTAAAACAAAGAGCAGACTGTTAATGGTGGTCCAAATCTAACTTTACCTGGTTTGGTAAGTGCCAAATCTTCAAAATAAATATCCTTTCGAGAATATTATATTTGCTACAGGCTCTGCCTATCGCAGTCCCTTCAGCTTTCTTCAAAACAATAAATGCAATTCAAACGGCCTTTTTCTGGGCCAACAAGGGAGCTAGGGTTAAACGTGCTGTCCTATGTTGACCCAAGGCTGAAGGGGGTATTAGCCTCCAGAATCTCAAGCTGTATCATGTGGCTTCACACCTGATGGTTGACTGGTGTAGAAACAAACATAATAAGGCATTGGTCCAGATAGAACAGAGCTTTTCAGACTTCTCATTATGCACCTTCCCCTGGGCCGTCTCTGTTGCCCCCATCCCTTTGAAAGTGCCTCCTACAATTGGACCCACACTAAAAAAAATTTGCTTGGATCTGTTACTGGACAGGGTGGCAATTCCCCCCCTCTCGAATCTTGCACCAATTCTCAGTAACCCCGGCTTTAGTCCTGGCTCATTGGATCCCATTTTAAGGCATGGAGTAGGGCCGGTTTTGACAGAGTAGCGGGGTGGAGTATGGACTCGGACTGGCCCTCACTTGAAGAGCTGATCGCTGTTTCAGACCCGGTGCCACTTGGGAACTGGAGAATTTCTCAACTGAAGCATTTCTTAAACACACTTCCACCTAGGACGCAGTTTTTGATGGATAAGACTCTTTTTTAATCCACTTGCCTAGGATCAGTGTTGTGAAAGTTATGTTTTGGCTGCTGGGAGGCTCCCTCTGGTGGCCAGGAATGGTTTGGACTTGGACCAGGTGTGTTGTGCAGTGGGTGTTTCCTTTGCTAACTCTCTGCTTATTTAAGTCCTGGTCTGATTGCAGGCTGTTGCCGGATGTCAGTTGTTCTTTGTATCTCCAGCCTGCTTAATCCTGCTTTACACCACATCTACTCCAGATAAGTGCTTGCTCTTTATTTATTGTCTGGTTCTTTTGTTTATCTGGGTTTGTCATTTGTTGTGGTTGATTTCAGTTTATTTCCTTCCAGGGATTTTCCCCCTCAGTGGATTGTTGAGGAACTCCCTGCAGTTCTGTGTGGAGTATAGCTCCTTTGGGTCCATGTGTTTGTGGCTTGTTGAATTTGTTATAATTCTTGTTTTTTGTTCATTGGTATGAGAAGGGCACCTGGTATAGGACAGAGTTCAGATTGAGCGATCTGAGGGCCTTTTTGTACTATCAGGAAGTTGGTATTTTGCAGGGTTTTTCTCTGGTCACCATCAGTCCCCTTTCCTGTCCTTTCCTATTTTAGTCAGCGGGGGCCTCACCTTTTGCTAATCCTGTCATCTACCTGTGTATTGTGTTTTTCCTATATCACAGCAGTCTTTGAATGTGGGGGGCTTGCTATTTTTGTCTATTTTCTGAGGCAGATAGTTAATCATCTTTCCTACCTTTAGGATAGTTAGTTCTCCGGCTGGGTTCGCGGTGCACAGGATGTTAGTTCACCCCTCGGCTACTTCTAGTTGTGATGGTTAGTAAGGGGATGGCGGCCAGATTAGTTGCCAATGCTCTTGTCACCTTTTGCCAATGATTTGTGGTGGTCTTCCATGGTTCCGTATCATAACAGTACATCCGGCCAACAAATTTAAAGGGTACTCTTAAGAAGGAAAAAAAAAACTGCTGAGAAAATATATATTTTTTTTTTTGTGTTTTTCCTCTTCTTCTTTTAGTTCTGTGATAGATTTCTTTTTCTAGCATGGATGAATTGGGTGAGCGTGTTGCTCATCTTGATGCTAAGGTTCGTCATATAGTCTTATCTTGCACACACTCCCCTTGCAGAGCCTAAGATTCCTGTTCCTGAATTTTTTTCGGGAGATAGGGCGAGATTTTTGAGCTTCAAAAATAATTGTAAATTATTTTTTGACCTGCGCCCTAAGTCCTCAGGGAATCCCGTACAGCAGGTTAAGATTGTTATCTCCTTGCTGCGTGGTGACCCTCAGGACTGGGCCTTCTCTTTAGCGTCTGATGATCCGATTCTCAATGATGTGGACTCCTTTTTTCAGGCCTTGGGATTATTATATGATGAACCCAATATTGTGGACCAAGCAGAAAAGGTCTTGTTGTCCTCAACTCAGGGTTTGGATTCTGCAGAAACGTTCTGTCAGAAATTTCGAAAGTGGGCGGTCCTTACCAAATGGAATGATGATGCGCTTGCGGCTCTTTTTCGCAAGGGTATTGCTGATGCTGTGAAGGATGTAATGGTAGGATTTCCCGTCCCTTCTGGTCTTGATGCCTCTATGACCTTGGCCATTCAGATTGATAGGGTCCTTTCTAATGCTAGTCGGCAGGGGTTCAGATGGAAGAATAGACTGTGCTTCTATTGTGGAGACGCTTCTCATAACATCTCTGTCTGCCCTAAACGTGAAAGGAGATTGGCTACTTCTGTTACTGTGGGTTCTTTGCAACCAAAGTTTCTTTTGTCTGTCACATTGATTTGCTCATTGTCTTCTTTTTCTGCATTTGCCTTTGTGGACCCAGGGGCAGCGCTCAATTTGATGGATTTTGGGTTTGCTAGGGATTGTGGTTTCCCCATGGTTCCTTTGCAAACTCCTATTCCTTTAAGGGGCATTGATGCTACCCCTTTGGCAGAACATAAACCCCAATTTTGGACCCAGGTGCCTATGAGAGTTGCACCAGTGCATCAGGAAACGTGTACATTTTTAGTATTGCATAATCTACAGGATACCTTGGTACTGGGATTTCCGTGGTTGCAGACCCATAATCCGGTTCTTTACTGGAGATCCTTGTCGGTAGCTAGTTGGGGTTGTCAAGGTGTGCATCAGGACCTTTCCGTGTCATCCACGTCTGCTCAGGCAGTTGATGTTCCGGCCTTCTTGTCTGATTTCCGTGATGTATTTAATGACCAGAAATCTGATTCTCTGCCCCCACACCGGGACTGTGACTGTGCCATTGAGTTGGTGCTCGGTTGTAAATTTCCCAAGGGGCGGATTTTCAACTTGTCTGTACCCGAACATGATGCCATGCGGTCATACATCAGGGAATCATTGGAGAAGGGGCACATTCGGCTCTCATCTTCTCCTTTGGGTGCCAGTTTCTTCTTTGTTGCTAAGAAAGATGGTTCGTTGAGGCCTTGTATTGATTACCGTCTTCTTAATAAAATTACGGTTAAATATCAGTACCCTTTGCCTCTGATGTCTGATCTGTTCTCTAGAGTGAAGAGTGCCAAATGGTTTACGAAACTGGATCTCAAGGGTGCGTATAATCTCATCCGTATTAAGGAGGGTGATGAATGGAAGACGGCTTTTAATACTCCTGAGGGGCATTTTGAGTACCTAGTGATGCCTTTTGGGCTCACTAATGCACCCTCCGTCTTCCAGGCCTTCATGAATGATATTTTTCGGGACCTTATTGGTAAATTTTTGATTGTGTATTTGGATGACATCTTGATTTTTTCTGATGATTGGGACTCTCATGTTTGGCAAGTACGGGATGTTTTTCCAGATACTTAAGGATAATGCATTGTATGTTAAGGGGTCAAAGTGCCTCTTTGGGGTGCAAAGGTTTTCCTTTTTGGGCTTCATCCTGTCTCCCTCCGCTATCGAAATGGACCCGGTTAAGGTTCATGCTATTTACGACTGGGTGCAACTGACTTCTCTAAAAACCCTGCAGCAGTTTTTGGGGTTTGCTAATTTTTACCGTAAATTTATAGCCAATTTTTCTGCCATTGTCAAACCTTTGCCGGATTTGACAAAGAAGGGAGCTGATGCGGAGCATTGGACCCCTGAGGCTATTGTGGCCTTCCAGGAGCTTAAAAGGCGATTCACTTCTGCCCCAGTTCTGCAGCAACCTGATGTGTCTCGCCCATTTCAAGTTGAGATCGATGCCTCAGAGATCGGAGCAGGTGCTGTTCTGTCTCAACGAGACGCTACTTCGGGTAAACTTAAGCCCTGTGCCTTTTTCTCTCGGAAGTTTGCTCCTTCTGAACGGAATTATGATGTGGGGAACCAGGAATTATTGGCTATGAAGTGGGCATTTGAAGAGTGGAGGCATTGGTTGGCAAGAGTGGAGGCTAGGCATCAAGTTGTGGTGCTTACGGACCACAAGAATCTCATCTATCTGGAATCGGCCAAGAGGTTGAATCCTCGGCAGGCCAGGTGGGCTTTGTTTTTTACCCGGTTTAATTTTGTGGTCTCTTTTTTGCCGGGCACCAAGAATGTTAAGGCCGATGCCCTTTCCAGGAGTTTCTGCGCTGACTCTTTGGAGGTTGTTGAGCCGTCTACTATCCTGAATGATGGTATAGTTTCTCAGCTATTTCGCCTGATCTGCGGTTGGCACTGGCGGAATTTCAGGGGGATAAACCTGAGAGATGTCCTACAGGGAAACTGTTTGTCCCGGACCAATGGAGAGACCGAGTTGTCTCTGAGGTTCATTGCTCTGTTTTGGCGGGTCATCCTGGCATTTTTGGTACTCGGGATCTTGTGAGACGCTCTTTTTGGTGGCCTTCCCTGTCCCGAGATGTCCGTCGTTTTGTGCAGTCGTGTGGAGTTTGTTCTAGGTCCAAGCCCTGTTGTTCACGTTCTAGTGGGCTATTATTGCCTTTGCCTGTACCTAAGAAACCTTGGACGCACATCTCTATGGATTTTATTTCAGAGCTTCCCGTCTCTCAGAAAATGACTGTGATTTGGGTGATCTGTGACAGATTCTCCAAGATGGTCCACTTGGTTCCCCTATCTAAGTTGCCGTCTTCATCAGAGTTGGTGCCTTTGTTTTTCCAACATGTTGTTCGTTTGCATGGTATTTCCGAAAACATTGTTTCTGACAGAGGAGTGCAGTTTGTATCCAGGTTTTGGAGGATTTTTTTCTCCAAATTGGGTGTTCAGCTGTCTTTCTCCTCGGCGTTTCATCCTCAGACCAACGGTCAGACTGAAAGGGCTAACCAGACCCTAGAGACCTATTTACGGTGTTTTGTTTCTGCGGATCAGGATGACTGGGTTTCGTTTTTGCCTTTGGCTGAATTTGCCCTTAACAATAGAGCTAGCTCTACCACATTGGTGTCACCCAAAATTGCAGAAAAAGGGGGACACCCTAGGTTCCTCTCAGGGCAGCTTGAGGCGTCTGACTGTCCGGGGGTGGATTCGGTGGTCAATAGAATGCAGCAGATTTGGGGGCAGGTAGTGGATAAATTGTTTCAGTCCCAAGAAACTGCCCAAAGGTTTGCCAACCGGCGTCGGACTGTTGGTCCCCGGTTTAAAGTAGGGGACATGGTGTGGTTGTCCTCTAAAAATATTCCTATGAGAGTTCCATCTCCTAAATTTAAGCCCAGATTTATTGGACCTTATAAGATTTCGGAGATTATTAACCCTGTAGCTTTCCGTTTGACTCTGCCTGCGTCATTTAAGATTCACAATTTCTTCCATAAGTCCTTGTTGAAGAAACATGTGGAGCCAGCAGTTCCTGCAGCAGCGCCTCTTGACCCTGTTTTGGTACAAGGGGATCTGGAGTATGAGGTTGAAAAAATTCTGGATTCCCGTCGCAGTAGGTGTCAGCTTCAGTACCTTGTGAAATGGAAGGGTTATGGGCAGGAGGATAACTCTTGGGTTGTGGCTTCTGACATTCATGTGGACAGATTGGTTCGCGCCTTCCATCATGCTCATCCCGAGCGACCCGGTGGCATGGCTGAGGGTTCGGTGACCCCTCCTCAAGGGGGGGGGTACTGTTGTGAATGTTAGTTATGTTTTGGCTGCTGGGAGGCTCCCTCTGGTGGTCAGGAATGGTTTGGACTTGGACCAGGTGTGTTGTGCAGTGGGTGTTTCCTTTGCTAACTCTCTGCTTATTTAAGTCCTGGTCTGATTGCAGGCTGTTGCCGGATGTCAGTTGTTCTTTGTATCTCCAGCCTGCTTAATCCTGCTTTACACCACATCTACTCCAGATAAGTGCTTGCTCTTTATTTATTGTCTGGTTCTTTTGTTTATCTGGGTTTGTCATTTGTTGTGGTTGATTTCAGTTTATTTCCTTCCAGGGATTTTCCCCCTCAGTGGATTGTTGAGGAACTCCCTGCAGTTCTGTGTGGAGTATAGCTCCTTTGGGTCCATGTGTTTGTGGCTTGTTGAATTTGTTATAATTCTTGTTTTTTGTTCATTGGTATGACAAGGGCACCTGGTATAGGACAGAGTTCAGATTGAGCGATCTGAGGGCCTTTTTGTACTATCAGGAAGTTGGTATTTTGCAGGGTTTTTCTCTGGTCACCATCAGTCCCCTTTCCTGTCCTTTCCTATTTTAGTCAGCGGGGGCCTCACCTTTTGCTAATCCTGTCATCTACCTGTGTATTGTGTTTTTCCTATATCACCGCAGTCTTTGAATGTGGGGGGCTTGCTATTCTTCTCTATTTTCTGAGGCAGATAGTTAATCATCTTTCCTACCTTTAGGATAGTTAGTTCTCCGGCTGGGTTCGCGGTGCACAGGATGTTAGTTCACCCCTCGGCTACTTCTAGTTGTGATGGTTAGTAAGGGGATGGTGGCCAGATTAGTTGCCAATGCTCTTGTCACCTTTTGCCAATGATTTGTGGTGGTCTTCCATGGTTCCGGATCATAACAGATCAGGACCTATCCGACATATACTCTCAATGTCCTACTAACTGTTGGTCTCGCCCCCACATCAGCCACCTCCCCCCTAAATTCTGCAATGTGAAAGAGACTTAGATGTAATCTGCTCACTGGAACAGCGAGCCAACATATTTCGTGTAGCCCATAAGACGTCCTTAAGCTCGAGATTACAGGAAGAGAATTACAAAATTCTCTCACGGTGGTACAGAGTCCCCTCTCATTTACATACAATGTTACCTTCAGTGGTTACAATGTGTTGGCGGTGCAGCGGAGCAGAAGGTACTTTCCTACACATCTTTTGGAATTGTAGTGTATTGCAGCCCTTCTGGACAGGAGTGAGTCAGATTATCCACAAATGGGGTAGAAATGGGGCCAGCATTATACCTACTTCAGCACAGCGAAATGTCGGCTCCTAATACACACATTCGCTCTTGAGATTTCTAATTATGGCGGCTCGCTCGTGTGTGCCTCTTAACTGGAGTATAAATGAATGAAATAGAGAGACAGGCGCAATATGAGAAGCATCCGTGGAAAAATTCAAGATAAATAATTAAGATCTGCTTACCTTTGCAGGTTGTGTGCCCCCGCACAACCCCAGTGAAAGCGTGTCAGTCCGGGATAATCTCCATTCTGAATGCAGTGTCCAAACTTTTTGAATCCAGACTTTTGGTATCGTTGTCGGCTCCTGAACTCCACCGGCACCTTGGGATTCAGGTTTTACTCCACGATCCTCCAGTCTCCAGCTGGATTCTATAATGGGTTGGCAGGTCCTTTGCAGCTACTACCGAAATCCCAGGTAGGGAGTGGGTATATAGGAGAGAGTTCTTTCGGTCTAATTGTAGCGCTTAAGGAACCACTTGCTGATATTAATTGTTATATTTTTATCTTTTCAAGTATAAGCTCCTATTAATACAACGCGTTTCAGCAGAAAATATGCTGATGAAAGCATATTTTCTGCTGAAACGCGTTGTATTAATAGGAGCTTATAATTGAAAAAATAAAAATACAATTAATATCAGCAAGTGGTTCCTTAAGCGCTACAATTAGACCGAAAGAACTCTCTCCTCTTAACTGGAGGAAAGTTACCTGTCCCACCGTGTCACGGTGGATCGAGAGGATTAACAACATTATGCATATGAAGGACCTGACATCTTCGATCCATGACACTTACGAAAAGTTCTAGGCCACCTGGTACTATTGGCTCGATGTCCATCAGAAAGACGAATATAAGGAGGCACTGACTTAAATGGAAAGAGATACCTTGTGGATGAAGTTGTGTGGAGGGATGGCATTTGCCCCCAAACCCCCTTCCTCCCCTCACTGCCCCCCCTTTTCTTCTTTTTTTCCTTATCTTCTTTCTCTCTTCCTACCGTTCATCCTTTCTTTGTTCCCTCGCTATCTCTCTCTTTTCTATGATTTTTCCTTTCTTACTCTCTCCTCCTTGGTTGGGCTGTTGCGTCTTCCAACCACTGGGGAATTGGAGGTTGTCGTAGCTCTGTAAAAGCTTTTGACAGTCCAGTTTATATCTTGTTTTACCTAAAATGGTTTGCATTCTTCTATGTGCAATATATCTCTATGGTTTACATTTTGTTTACTGATGTCAAGTTAAATAATGAATTATAAAAAAAGAAAATAAACTACAGGATGTCAATTCAAAGTTTTGCCACCCAAAATGCATGAAAAGCTTCTTGAAAAATATGCATCGAAAATGCACAGACAACGCAGCAGAAAAGTGGCAAAAACACATTGAAAAAAGCTGTTTTTTACTGCCAAGAGATGCAGATTTGGTACAGAAATTTCTGCAACCAAATACTCAGTGTATGCTCATAGCCTAATAGTTTGTGGCAGCTGTGGAAAAATGCTGTAAAGTAAGAATGCTTTCTGAAATAGAAGTGTTAATTATTTTTTATATCAATTAACAAAATACAAAGTGAATGAATAAAGGAGAAATCTAAGGTGAAATCTAAAGCGGGCTTTGCACACTACGACATCGCAGGTGCGATGTCGGTGGGGTCAAATTGAAAGTGACGCACATCCGGCATCGCATGCGACATCGTAGTGTGTAAAGCCTAGATGATACGATTAACGAGCGCAAAATCGTCGTAATCGTATCATCAGTGCAGCGTCGGCGTAATCCATAATTACGCTGACGCGACGGTCCGATGTTGTTTCTCGCTCCTGCGGCAGCACACATCGCTGTGTGTGAAGTCGCAGGAGCGAGAAATATCTCCTACCGGCGTCACCGCGGCTTCCATAGGATATGCGGAAGGAAGGAGGTGGGCGGGTTGTTTACATCCTGCTCATCTCCGCCCCTCCACCGCTATTGGCCGCCTGCCGTGTGACATCGCTATGACGCCGCACAACCCGCCCCCTTAGGAAAGAGGCGGGTCGCCGGCCAGAGCGACGGTCGCAGGGCAGATGAGTGCATGTGAAGCTGGAGTAGCGATAATGTTCGCTACGCCAGCTATCACACGATATTGTACCTGCGACGGGGGCGGGGACGATCGCGTGCGACATCGCAGCATCGGCTTGCGATGTCGCAACGTGCAAAGCCGCCCTAAGTTTGAAGGAACTCTGGAAAGATTATGTTCTAAACATCTTGGAGAATAACCACAGATCTTCTGTGGATGTACTCTTGCACAAATTCTTCTGTCTCTTCATGTAATCCCAGGCAGATTTGATGATCTTGAGATCAGGCCCCTGTGAGGGACATATAATCATTGCTAGGACTGCTTATTCTTCGTTACACTGAAGTTAGTTCTTAATTACATAGGCCTAAAGGCCGCTTTACATGCTGCGATATCGTTACCGATATCGCTAGCGTGCATTGCCGCCCCCGTCGGTTGTGCGTCACGGGCAAATCGCTGCCCATGGCGCACAACATCGTTAGTCCCCGTCACACGTACTAACCTGCCTAGCGATGTCGCTGTTGCCGGCGATCCACTTCCTTTCTAAAGGGGCGGTTCGTTCGGCGTCACAGCGACGTCATTAAGCGGCCACCCAATACAAGCAGAGGGGCAGAGATGAGTGGGACGAACATCCCGTCCACCTCCTTCCTTCCTCATTGCGTGTGGCCGCGGGTACGATGTAGTTCCTCTTTCCTGCTGTGTCACACATAGCGATGTGTGCTGCCGCAGGAATGACAAACAACATCGTACCTGCAGCAGCAACGATATTTGGGAATAGAGCACCGTGTCAACGAACAACAATATGGTGAGTATTATTGCTCGTTAACGGTCGCTCCTGCATTTCACACGCAATGACGTCGCAAACGATACCGGATGTGCGTCACGAATTCCGTGACCCCAACGACATCTCATTAGCGATGTCGTTGCATGTAAAGCGGCCTTTACAGTATGTTTGGGGTCATTGCTATGCTGCAAATTAAATTTGGTGCCAATCAGATATTTTCATGGTAGTATTATACTGTATGATGAATAAATGGGATTATGATGTGGGGTGGCATAATGTATGATAGCTGGATCGATTTAGTCTTCATTATAAGTACACTAAAGGCCGCTTTTCACACTACGATTTATCTGACGATATGTCGTCGGGGTCACGGTTTCCGTCATCGTTAGCGACGTCGTTGCGTGTGACACCTACGTGTGACTCCGAACGATCGCAAATAGGGTGAAAATCGTTGATCATTGACACGTCGTTCAGTTTCAAAATATTGTTTGTCGTTTGGAACGCAGCAGACATATTGCTACATTTGACACTTTGCCAACGATAAACAACATCCACAAGACCGCCTTGGTCAAACAATATATCGCTGAACGATGTAGCATCGTTTATGAGATGCGTACGTGTGACCGCTACAAAACGACCTATGAGCGATCTCGGCAAATCGTAACAACGATCTGGGCATGTCACATCGCTAACGAGATCGCTAGCGATATCGTTGTGTGTAAAGCAGCCTTTACAGCTCGGTTTGGTTGATTTGGTCATGGATCCAGTAGTACAGCCATTTCACAAAAGTATCCCAGGAGCTGATTTTAATATGTCAAAGCCAGCCCAAATGTTGTTACTGTGAGCAGCCACTGTGGTCTAAAGGCTACTTTACACGCTGCGATATCAGTCCCGATATCGCTAGCTTGGGTACCCGCCCCCATCTGTTGTGCGACACGGGCAAATCGCTGCCCGTGCCGCACAACATCGCGCAGACCCGTCACACATACTTACCTGCCCGGCGACGTCGCTGTGACCGGCGAACTGCCTCCTTTCTAAAGGGGGCGGTCCGTGCGGCGTCACAGCGACGTCACTGAGCGGCCGCCCAATAGAAGCGGAGGGGCGGAGATGAGTGGCCGGAACATCCCGCCCACCTCCTTCCTTCCTCATAGCGGCCGGGAGGCAGGTAAAGAGAGGTTCCTCGTTCCTGCAGCGTTACACATAGCGATGTGTGCTGCCGCAGGAGCAACGAACTACATCGTTACTGCTGCAGTAACGATATTTGAGAATGGACCCCAATGTCACCGATGAGCGATTTTGCACGTTTTTGCAACGATACAAAATCGCTCATCGGTGTCACACGCAGCAACATCGCTAATGCGGCCGGATGTGTGTCACAAATTCCGTGACCCCAACGACTCCGCATTAGCGATGTCGCAGCGTGTAAAGCCCCCTTAAGTGTACTACCATAGCCTGCAGCAAATCTAAACCTGTCTCTTAACAAGCACATTTGGGCCATCATTGGATGGCAATTTCAAAGGACACTGCCAATAGCAGATCTTGATAATTTGCATGCCCAAGTGCATTCATTCTGACAACATTTCTCAGACAATCATTGATAACATCATTGATAGCATGCCAAGGCATGTAAGAGTGGGGATTTCTGTATGTGGCACTCATAATTGACACTGAATAAACTGAGATATTTTGAAAATGTTGTTTGCATTTTTTTTATAACTTGCATATCATTAACATCTTTATCTATCCTGTGAATTCCATAATGACACAGCTTTTTCTTCTTAGTGTTGCTAATTCAATGTTAAGGAGTGTCAACAAAGTATATGGATAGATTCTGTATATATGAATATACTGTATCTATCCATATACTGTATATCTATTTATCTTCAAAACAAAGAATATAGTAGTTCACTGTATGCACTAAGATGTGTGCAAACATTGAAATTGTGAAATTTAAACTGCATTACTGCTAAATATAATATACGTAAAAAATGAAGACATTTAGGACACAGGTTGAGAAATTTACGTGAACCCACCAGTCATGGCTTTATGGCATAGCTTTCTCTAATGGAACACTAACTATTTCTATCAGACATGCTTCTCCAGGATAAAAGCCTATAAATTTAAAGAGCAGTAAGTAGGGATGAGCGGACCCGTGGAAATTCAGGTTCATACAGACTTTAGTTAAAAGCTCTGTTCGGGACCTGAACTTGACCCTGGACTCCGAACCCCATATAAGTCAATGGAGATCTGTGCTGTAAAATGGCTGTAAAATTACCTAATTAAGTGCAAAAGGGCTGCAAAAAAAGGAAGCATAATGGGAGCATTTGCCCTGCAAGCAAAAGTGGACAGGGAATAATTAAAAAAAAGAATAACATGGGCTTCCACCTATTTTGATAATGAGTACCTGTAAAGCAAACAACTGCAGGCTGCAACCTTCAGCTGTCAGCTTTACTTTGGCTGGTTATCAATAATAGAGGGAATCCATTACCTTTCTTTAAATTATTTAAATAAATAATTTAAAATGCAGGAGTGAACTCCACCCAATTTTTCATACTCAAATAAAGCAGACAGCTGGGGTCTGGTATTATCAGGATGGGAAGGCTCATGGATATTTGGTCCCCCACAGCCTAAAAATAGCAGCCTGCAGCCACCCTAGAAGTGGTGCATCTCTTAGATGTGCCAATTCTGGCGCTTTGCCCGACTCCCCAAGATTCTCTTGGTGCAGTGGCAATCTGGGTAATACTTTTGAGGCTGATGACAGCTATCATGAAACCTAGGGGATAGTAGTAGATAAGTGTCTATCAGAAACCTCCATTACTAATCTGGTAAGTATAGAGTTAAAAAAACCCCATACATCCCCCATACTCCCTTGTTCACCAATTTAGTGAATTAAAAAAATACTTGAAGTTCTGTCGTAATGAAATTGGTGAATAAAGACTCCCACATATTCCCTCATTAAGTGATTTAATAATTAAAAAGAAATCCTGGAAGTTTCAAAGTAATATAATGGAGTAATGTCCCATGACGCCCCTCAATAACAGTCAGCAAACTCCGGCTACTGATCAGGGCCTGGCAACTTAGGAAATAAAAAAAAATAAAGGAAAAATAGAAATAAAGTAATCGCTATACTTACCGAGTCTGGCTGTAACTGCTTCCAGGCTGCTTACTCTTCTTCTGGGGCTGCTCATTTAGCTTCATGCATATGCACTGCATCCCCCACCCAATGGCAGTCATGGCATCTGTGATTGGTTGCAGTCAGACGCGCCCTCAGCCTGTGTGACAGCGTCTGACTGCTTGCGATCAAAGACCCTGTGACCCTGTCTGCGGCACTATCATTGTATAAAATAAATTTAAAAAAATTGGCGTCAGGTCCCTTCATGTTATGATACCCAGTACACATATAACATACGGCTACAGGCTGCAGTCCAGCCATGTGCTTATCTTAGCTGTGTATCAAAACAAAATGAACAAAATGCAGCGTTTTTGGTTTTTAGTTATTTAAATAAATAATAAAAAAAACTTGGCATGCGGTCCCCCCAATTTTGATACCCATCCATGATAAAGCCCAACAGCTGGTCGCTGGTATTCTCAAGCTGGGGAGACCCATACATATTGGGCCCCTTTGCCTAAAAACAGTAGCCTGCAGCTGTCCAGGATTGCCACATCCATTAGATGCGACAATCCTACAACTTTACCTAACTCTACCTGATTGCCCTGGTGCGGTGGCAATTGGGGTAATAAGGGGTTAATGTCAGCTCACAGCTGCCACTAAGCCCTAGATTAGTAATGCAGAGGCTCTGAGACCCCCTCATTACTAATTTGTAAGTGAAAAGAAAGAAACACAAATACCGAAAAAATCCTTTATTTGAAATAAAAAAAAACCAAAACACCCAGGTACTACATAATTTACACAAAGTCCCATGACAATCCCGACTCTGCTACAACTGAAGTGACAGGAGGCTGCCTTTGAACATTAACGCCTATTGTAACTTCAGGTAGAGACTGAGCCTCAGCGACCAGCGGTGACATTACACAGATTAGTCGTGGTCACAGCTGGAGGTTACCACAGTCCTCCACCTGTAACCCCAGATAACTTGACCTCAGGTGACTTCATTAAACCTATTGACCTGAGGTGAGGTTTCCTGCGATCACAGGTGGAGGACCGTGACACCTGTGACTGCAAATAACCTGAGTGACAGCGCCGTTCATCATGGGGCTCAGTCTCTGCTTGAAGATCACAGTGGGTGGTCATTGTTCTATGGCTGCACACTGTGCCTTTAGATGCAGTAGAGCTGGAATCATTATGACCCTCATGTGAATTATGTCAGGCCTGGGTGCTTTTGGGGTTAATAAATTGGGGAATGAGGATGGTTTTTTATATTTAATTTCAAATAAAGGATTTTTTCGGTGTTTGTGTTTATTTATTTTCACTTTTTACTTACAGATTAGTAATGGAGAGTCTCCTGGTCACCTCCCATTACTAATCTAGGGCTTAGTGGCAGCTGTGGGCTGCCATTAACCCCTTATTATTACCCTGATTGCCACCGCACCAGGGCAATTGGGAAAAGCCAGGTAAAGTTCCAGGATTATCACATCTAATGGATGCGCCAATCCTGGGTGGCTGCAGGCTGCTATTTTAGGCTGCAGAGGCCCAATAAGCATGGGGTCCCCAACGTGAGAATACCAGCCCCCAGCTGTTGGGCTATTTCATGGCTGGGTATCAAAATTGGGGGTGTGGTGCCCCTGACCTAGTCAGGCACCACTGAGTACTGCACACATGCTGGGTCAATATGAACAGGTAATCCTGATGGCTGAGTAGGTTGTGAACACGCAGGCACCCTTTAACCAGAACACCCATACACATGCCCGGGTTATCTCACGTATCAGAGAATTGAGTATAAACCCTGAAAGACATTGCTGCCTGTGTGTGAGTTCTTCTGCGACCTGTGGTACTAGACACTTACACCTGAGCCCCTGGGGCCAGCCTCACTCTCGGGAGGCCGTAACATTAGACTGCATTAACCATCAGCCCCAGACGCTGGTTAAACTGTAGTGGCGATCACCTCCCCTGACCGCAATTACCGAGAGTGGCGTCATGATTCCCATTGATGTTAACCTGGCCTACCCGTGGCCAGAAGATTCCCAACACGTGAAAACCCTGAGGTGACCTGCAGGTGAGCGACGGGGCTTCCCAATTCTGGCATCACAAACAGGATAAGGACTAGACCTGTTCAGACAGGTGACCGTGCACCTTGGCGGTCCGATTGAAAAATTTGAAGCACTGCCATATTGCCACCGCGGAAAGCGCGCCAAGAAACAACAGCAGCCTGTGCAAAAAGAAATAACCGCCCACGAAGAGGTGTGGCCAACCGGAGACCCCTGGAGGACTCTGGCTCCACGAGACCAGCTAGATGAGGGAGGATCTGACCTTAGCTGGCGGAGACGTCCCAAGCTGGTTGAAGAGAAAACGAAACTTAAGCTGCAACGTGACCAGAACCTGGTGAGCAGCGACGGAGAGAGGATGGCGTCTGCACGCAGCGAGCCAGAACCAGGCACTGCTGCCTGATGGGACTGGGAACTTGCCCAGTTCTGTGACCGGATGCAAGCTTGGATCATGCAGCAAGTGATGGAGTGACGCACGGAGCTACGGGAGATAGCTGTGGCAGTTCAGGCCTATGAGAGGTGGACTGCGAGACAAGTGCCGAGCCGAGAAGCGACCACCCAGACCCCCTTGCTGATGCCTTTGGGTGAGTCCCACGCTGCCCCTGCCCGCTCGGGTACGCTGACCCCGCCGGCGCTGTTACCGGAGGCGACCCCTGCCACAGTTCCCGCTGTGATCCATGCAGCGATCCCGACTGAAGTCCCTGCTGCGACGTCCGGTGCAACAATGTCCCGTCCAGCCAGACCAGACCAGGCTGCAGCAGCATCGCGCCCGGCCAGACAAGACCAGGCCGCAGTAGCGTCACGCCCAGCCAGACAAGACCAGGCCACAATGCCTTCTACTTACAGACCAGAAGCGGTCACAGCGCCCCAGTCGCAGACTGGGGATGCCGCCCATTGGTTCTTGCCAGAAGAGGCCGAAGAGGTGGCTCGAATTAAAGAGGATCTAAAGACACGGTTCCCGACGCACCTAGTGGACATGTACCTGGTCCCCAGGCAGCCAGTCCGACCACTACCACCCTGGCCAGTTGATGCAAGCCCATCCCCAGCGCTGCTGCCGAAGCAACCGGAGGAGTGCTCAACATCACTAAGGGGGAGGAGGAGAGGCCTGGAGGCTGAAGTAACAATCCCCGAGCAGCCGGAGGAGTACACAGCACCCTTAGCAAGTAAGGGAGGCCTGGAGGTCGTGCTGTTGTCCCACCACCGCTGGGAAGAGGTCACGACACCCCCTGCTGAAGAGGAAGCACTAGATGTCTACATGCCCAGTATGAGTGTGACCTGGGAGCCCGCAGACAATGAAGTGATGATGATGCGGAGGCCAGCCAGCAGAGGACGGCACCGCGTGAGGGCAAGACAACCCCCTGTGCAGCCTACCTCAGAAAGAGAAAGTGTGGAGGCCAGGGATTTACAGGAAAAGAAGTCCCTACAACAGACCGGGTTCCAGACCTGAGGTCCTATCCTCTGCGGAGTGGTTGAAGAATTTAATCTAAATACTGGCTATGGCTTTATTGTGGAGGCTGGTGTCAAGGAGGGCATTTTTGTGTCCAGAAGGGATGTCCGGTCCCACCTGCCCAGAGGACACCCTGGTCGAGACCGACATATTGGAGACCTCGTGGAATTCACCAGGCACAAGGGTGAAAGAGGCTGGTTTGCCCTAGACGTGGTACCATGTCCAAAGAGCTCCAGCTACAGCCCTGCAGCTTCCACCCAGTCCCAAAGATCTTCACCCAGCAAGCACAGCAAGCTCAGCAAGTACAGCCAGCTCAGGAAGCACAGCAAGCTCAGCAAGTACAGCCAGCTCAGCAAGGTCAGCAAGTACAGCCAGCTCAGCAAGAACAGCGACCACAGCAAACCCGAATTGTTCCAGAACCAACTTCCAGGTTTCAGTGCATCGAAGCGCCAAACCCTGGTTCAGAAAGACGCAGTTCTGTTTGATTCCAGTAAAGAAAAGTAAAGAGAAGTTCTACCAGTTTTGAAGTTAAAGCAACATTGAAGTTCAAGATGATAAGCCCACAAGAACTATCGTGAGAACCCTTTGAAAAATCCTTTTTGCACCTGGTTTGTGCATTTCTACTAAAGGACCATAAGGCTATGAACTGGCTATAGCCACAAACTCTCACAGTGTAAATAGTTGACCCAGAGGTACCAACCCAGAGCACGCCTGTTTATGGGGCCTGGCTCTGCACCGCCAGGAAGCACACCTGTGATGGCGCTTGCTGTCCAGAAGCCAAAGGAGCACGCCTGTTTATGGGGCCTGGCTCTCCACCACGCAGAAGCGGGTACACCTGTTTGTGGGGCCTACCTTTAACCACCAACCTCAGAAAAAGAAGATGAGAGGGTTTTGGGTGGGTTAACGGACTTGTGGGTGGAGGGTGGTGAAAAATGGTACCTGGTACAGTCTTTTAAATGTTTTATAATGTTTTTATGTGAACTGTTGTATTAAAGAGAAAAATGTTGTTGTCTTTGCAGCCCGAGGACATGCTGATGGTAACTAAGGGGAAATGTGGCGCCCCTGACCTGGTCAGTAGAGTTGAGCGCGGTTCGTGGTTCGTGGTTCTCCAGTTCGCGGCTCGAGTGATTTTGGGGCATGTTCTAGATCGAACTAGAACTCGAGCTTTTTGCAAAAGCTCGGTAGTTCTAGAAACGTTCGAGAACGGTTCTAGCAGCCAAAAAACAGCTAAATCATAGCTTGGTTTCTGCTGTAATAGTGTAAGTCACTCTGTGAATCAAACTATTATCACATTTCAGTGTATAGTGTGCGTGAACAGCGCCTTCAGATCACTGCTGTTTCTATAATGGCGATCGCCATTTTTTTTTTTTTTTTTTCTTGTCTTCCTTCCCTAAGCGCGCGCGTCTTGTGGGGCGGGCCAGCATGTCAGCCAATCCCAGACACACACACAGCTAAGTGGACTTTGAGCCAGAGAAGCAACGGCATGTGTGATAGGATCTGCATGTCACATGTCCCTGCATTATAAAACCGGACATTTTCTTCACGGACGCCATTATCTGCCTTCTGCGTCTTTGGTGTCAGACATCACTGTCGCAGCTCCGTCTTCCTGAGTCCTATAGCCGATACAGCTGTATGCGCTGCATACACAGCGTTAGACAGCTTAGGGAGAGCACTTTATAGCAGTCCTTTTAAGGGCTCCAACCGGCAGGGTCAGAGAGCCATAGGTGACAGGTCCTGCAAACAGCAACAGCGTCTGTGTAGCCCAGGTCAGGGATTTCCTACCTGCATTTCACCATTAGGAGGGAATAGAAAGGCAGTCTTCCATTCCTCTACCCAGAGCACCACAATCCTGCCACTGTACCCTCTTGTCCTCTGCACACTCCAACTGATAACTAAGCCATTATACTAGCAAACACTCAGTGTACCTAGTGGCATCCTATACGTGGCTATTGGACTTTGCTATAGTCCCACTAGTGCAAAGACATTTGCAGAGCGCGTCTGCCTGCGTTGCACACTACAACTCATTCTAACCAAGCCATTATACTAGCAAACACTCAGTGTACCTAGTGGCATCCTATACGTGGCTATTGGACTTTGCTATAGTCCCACTAGTGCAAAGACATTTGCAGAGCGCGTCTGCCTGCGTTGCACACTACAACTCATTCTAACCAAGCCATTATACTAGCAAACACTCAGTGTACCTAGTGGCATCCTATACGTGGCTATTGGACTTTGCTATAGTCCCACTAGTGCAAAGACATTTGCAGAGCGCGTCTGCCTGCGTTGCACACTACAACTCATTCTAACCAAGCCATTATACTAGCAAACACTCAGTGTACCTAGTGGCATCCTATACGTGGCTATTGGACTTTGCTATAGTCCCACTAGTGCAAAGACATTTGCAGAGCGCGTCTGCCTGCGTTGCACACTACAACTCATTCTAACCAAGCCATTATACTAGCAAACACTCAGTGTACCTAGTGGCATCCTATACGTGGCTATTGGACTTTGCTATAGTCCCACTAGTGCAAAGACATTTGCAGAGCGCGTCTGCCTGCGTTGCACACTACAACTCATTCTAACCAAGCCATTATACTAGCAAACACTCAGTGTACCTAGTGGCATCCTATACGTGGCTATTGGACTTTGCTATAGTCCCACTAGTGCAAAGACATTTGCAGAGCGCGTCTGCCTGCGTTGCACACTACAACTCATTCTAACCAAGCCATTATACTAGCAAACACTCAGTGTACCTAGTGGCATCCTATACGTGGCTATTGGACTTTGCTATAGTCCCACTAGTGCAAAGACATTTGCAGAGCGCGTCTGCCTGCGTTGCACACTACAACTCATTCTAACCAAGCCATTATACTAGCAAACACTCAGTGTACCTAGTGGCATCCTATACGTGGCTATTGGACTTTGCTATAGTCCCACTAGTGCAAAGACATTTGCAGAGCGCGTCTGCCTGCGTTGCACACTACAACTCATTCTAACCAAGCCATTATACTAGCAAACACTCAGTGTACCTAGTGGCATCCTATACGTGGCTATTGGACTTTGCTATAGTCCCACTAGTGCAAAGACATTTGCAGAGCGCGTCTGCCTGCGTTGCACACTACAACTCATTCTAACCAAGCCATTATACTAGCAAACACTCAGTGTACCTAGTGGCATCCTATACGTGGCTATTGGACTTTGCTATAGTCCCACTAGTGCAAAGACATTTGCAGAGCGCGTCTGCCTGCGTTGCACACTACAACTCATTCTAACCAAGCCATTATACTAGCAAACACTCAGTGTACCTAGTGGCATCCTATACGTGGCTATTGGACTTTGCTATAGTCCCACTAGTGCAAAGACATTTGCAGAGCGCGTCTGCCTGCGTTGCACACTACAACTCATTCTAACCAAGCCATTATACTAGCAAACACTCAGTGTACCTAGTGGCATCCTATACGTGGCTATTGGACTTTGCTATAGTCCCACTAGTGCAAAGACATTTGCAGAGCGCGTCTGCCTGCGTTGCACACTACAACTCATTCTAACCAAGCCATTATACTAGCAAACACTCAGTGTACCTAGTGGCATCCTATACGTGGCTATTGGACTTTGCTATAGTCCCACTAGTGCAAAGACATTTGCAGAGCGCGTCTGCCTGCGTTGCACACTACAACTCATTCTAACCAAGCCATTATACTAGCAAACACTCAGTGTACCTAGTGGCATCCTATACGTGGCTATTGGACTTTGCTATAGTCCCACTAGTGCAAAGACATTTGCAGAGCGCGTCTGCCTGCGTTGCACACTACAACTCATTCTAACCAAGCCATTATACTAGCAAACACTCAGTGTACCTAGTGGCATCCTATACGTGGCTATTGGACTTTGCTATAGTCCCACTAGTGCAAAGACATTTGCAGAGCGCGTCTGCCTGCGTTGCACACTACAACTCATTCTAACCAAGCCATTATACTAGCAAACACTCAGTGTACCTAGTGGCATCCTATACGTGGCTATTGGACTTTGCTATAGTCCCACTAGTGCAAAGACATTTGCAGAGCGCGTCTGCCTGCGTTGCACACTACAACTCATTCTAACCAAGCCATTATACTAGCAAACACTCAGTGTACCTAGTGGCATCCTATACGTGGCTATTGGACTTTGCTATAGTCCCACTAGTGCAAAGACATTTGCAGAGCGCGTCTGCCTGCGTTGCACACTACAACTCATTCTAACCAAGCCATTATACTAGCAAACACTCAGTGTACCTAGTGGCATCCTATACGTGGCTATTGGACTTTGCTATAGTCCCACTAGTGCAAAGACATTTGCAGAGCGCGTCTGCCTGCGTTGCACACTACAACTCATTCTAACCAAGCCATTATACTAGCAAACACTCAGTGTACCTAGTGGCATCCTATACGTGGCTATTGGACTTTGCTATAGTCCCACTAGTGCAAAGACATTTGCAGAGCGCGTCTGCCTGCGTTGCACACTACAACTCATTCTAACCAAGCCATTATACTAGCAAACACTCAGTGTACCTAGTGGCATCCTATACGTGGCTATTGGACTTTGCTATAGTCCCACTAGTGCAAAGACATTTGCAGAGCGCGTCTGCCTGCGTTGCACACTACAACTCATTCTAACCAAGCCATTATACTAGCAAACACTCAGTGTACCTAGTGGCATCCTATACGTGGCTATTGGACTTTGCTATAGTCCCACTAGTGCAAAGACATTTGCAGAGCGCGTCTGCCTGCGTTGCACACTACAACTCATTCTAACCAAGCCATTATACTAGCAAACACTCAGTGTACCTAGTGGCATCCTATACGTGGCTATTGGACTTTGCTATAGTCCCACTAGTGCAAAGACATTTGCAGAGCGCGTCTGCCTGCGTTGCACACTACAACTCATTCTAACCAAGCCATTATACTAGCAAACACTCAGTGTACCTAGTGGCATCCTATACGTGGCTATTGGACTTTGCTATAGTCCCACTAGTGCAAAGACATTTGCAGAGCGCGTCTGCCTGCGTTGCACACTACAACTCATTCTAACCAAGCCATTATACTAGCAAACACTCAGTGTACCTAGTGGCATCCTATACGTGGCTATTGGACTTTGCTATAGTCCCACTAGTGCAAAGACATTTGCAGAGCGCGTCTGCCTGCGTTGCACACTACAACTCATTCTAACCAAGCCATTATACTAGCAAACACTCAGTGTACCTAGTGGCATCCTATACGTGGCTATTGGACTTTGCTATAGTCCCACTAGTGCAAAGACATTTGCAGAGCGCGTCTGCCTGCGTTGCACACTACAACTCATTCTAACCAAGCCATTATACTAGCAAACACTCAGTGTACCTAGTGGCATCCTATACGTGGCTATTGGACTTTGCTATAGTCCCACTAGTGCAAAGACATTTGCAGAGCGCGTCTGCCTGCGTTGCACACTACAACTCATTCTAACCAAGCCATTATACTAGCAAACACTCAGTGTACCTAGTGGCATCCTATACGTGGCTATTGGACTTTGCTATAGTCCCACTAGTGCAAAGACATTTGCAGAGCGCGTCTGCCTGCGTTGCACACTACAACTCATTCTAACCAAGCCATTATACTAGCAAACACTCAGTGTACCTAGTGGCATCCTATACGTGGCTATTGGACTTTGCTATAGTCCCACTAGTGCAAAGACATTTGCAGAGCGCGTCTGCCTGCGTTGCACACTACAACTCATTCTAACCAAGCCATTATACTAGCAAACACTCAGTGTACCTAGTGGCATCCTATACGTGGCTATTGGACTTTGCTATAGTCCCACTAGTGCAAAGACATTTGCAGAGCGCGTCTGCCTGCGTTGCACACTACAACTCATTCTAACCAAGCCATTATACTAGCAAACACTCAGTGTACCTAGTGGCATCCTATACGTGGCTATTGGACTTTGCTATAGTCCCACTAGTGCAAAGACATTTGCAGAGCGCGTCTGCCTGCGTTGCACACTACAACTCATTCTAACCAAGCCATTATACTAGCAAACACTCAGTGTACCTAGTGGCATCCTATACGTGGCTATTGGACTTTGCTATAGTCCCACTAGTGCAAAGACATTTGCAGAGCGCGTCTGCCTGCGTTGCACACTACAACTCATTCTAACCAAGCCATTATACTAGCAAACACTCAGTGTACCTAGTGGCATCCTATACGTGGCTATTGGACTTTGCTATAGTCCCACTAGTGCAAAGACATTTGCAGAGCGCGTCTGCCTGCGTTGCACACTACAACTCATTCTAACCAAGCCATTATACTAGCAAACACTCAGTGTACCTAGTGGCATCCTATACGTGGCTATTGGACTTTGCTATAGTCCCACTAGTGCAAAGACATTTGCAGAGCGCGTCTGCCTGCGTTGCACACTACAACTCATTCTAACCAAGCCATTATACTAGCAAACACTCAGTGTACCTAGTGGCATCCTATACGTGGCTATTGGACTTTGCTATAGTCCCACTAGTGCAAAGACATTTGCAGAGCGCGTCTGCCTGCGTTGCACACTACAACTCATTCTAACCAAGCCATTATACTAGCAAACACTCAGTGTACCTAGTGGCATCCTATACGTGGCTATTGGACTTTGCTATAGTCCCACTAGTGCAAAGACATTTGCAGAGCGCGTCTGCCTGCGTTGCACACTACAACTCATTCTAACCAAGCCATTATACTAGCAAACACTCAGTGTACCTAGTGGCATCCTATACGTGGCTATTGGACTTTGCTATAGTCCCACTAGTGCAAAGACATTTGCAGAGCGCGTCTGCCTGCGTTGCACACTACAACTCATTCTAACCAAGCCATTATACTAGCAAACACTCAGTGTACCTAGTGGCATCCTATACGTGGCTATTGGACTTTGCTATAGTCCCACTAGTGCAAAGACATTTGCAGAGCGCGTCTGCCTGCGTTGCACACTACAACTCATTCTAACCAAGCCATTATACTAGCAAACACTCAGTGTACCTAGTGGCATCCTATACGTGGCTATTGGACTTTGCTATAGTCCCACTAGTGCAAAGACATTTGCAGAGCGCGTCTGCCTGCGTTGCACACTACAACTCATTCTAACCAAGCCATTATACTAGCAAACACTCAGTGTACCTAGTGGCATCCTATACGTGGCTATTGGACTTTGCTATAGTCCCACTAGTGCAAAGACATTTGCAGAGCGCGTCTGCCTGCGTTGCACACTACAACTCATTCTAACCAAGCCATTATACTAGCAAACACTCAGTGTACCTAGTGGCATCCTATACGTGGCTATTGGACTTTGCTATAGTCCCACTAGTGCAAAGACATTTGCAGAGCGCGTCTGCCTGCGTTGCACACTACAACTCATTCTAACCAAGCCATTATACTAGCAAACACTCAGTGTACCTAGTGGCATCCTATACGTGGCTATTGGACTTTGCTATAGTCCCACTAGTGCAAAGACATTTGCAGAGCGCGTCTGCCTGCGTTGCACACTACAACTCATTCTAACCAAGCCATTATACTAGCAAACACTCAGTGTACCTAGTGGCATCCTATACGTGGCTATTGGACTTTGCTATAGTCCCACTAGTGCAAAGACATTTGCAGAGCGCGTCTGCCTGCGTTGCACACTACAACTCATTCTAACCAAGCCATTATACTAGCAAACACTCAGTGTACCTAGTGGCATCCTATACGTGGCTATTGGACTTTGCTATAGTCCCACTAGTGCAAAGACATTTGCAGAGCGCGTCTGCCTGCGTTGCACACTACAACTCATTCTAACCAAGCCATTATACTAGCAAACACTCAGTGTACCTAGTGGCATCCTATACGTGGCTATTGGACTTTGCTATAGTCCCACTAGTGCAAAGACATTTGCAGAGCGCGTCTGCCTGCGTTGCACACTACAACTCATTCTAACCAAGCCATTATACTAGCAAACACTCAGTGTACCTAGTGGCATCCTATACGTGGCTATTGGACTTTGCTATAGTCCCACTAGTGCAAAGACATTTGCAGAGCGCGTCTGCCTGCGTTGCACACTACAACTCATTCTAACCAAGCCATTATACTAGCAAACACTCAGTGTACCTAGTGGCATCCTATACGTGGCTATTGGACTTTGCTATAGTCCCACTAGTGCAAAGACATTTGCAGAGCGCGTCTGCCTGCGTTGCACACTACAACTCATTCTAACCAAGCCATTATACTAGCAAACACTCAGTGTACCTAGTGGCATCCTATACGTGGCTATTGGACTTTGCTATAGTCCCACTAGTGCAAAGACATTTGCAGAGCGCGTCTGCCTGCGTTGCACACTACAACTCATTCTAACCAAGCCATTATACTAGCAAACACTCAGTGTACCTAGTGGCATCCTATACGTGGCTATTGGACTTTGCTATAGTCCCACTAGTGCAAAGACATTTGCAGAGCGCGTCTGCCTGCGTTGCACACTACAACTCATTCTAACCAAGCCATTATACTAGCAAACACTCAGTGTACCTAGTGGCATCCTATACGTGGCTATTGGACTTTGCTATAGTCCCACTAGTGCAAAGACATTTGCAGCACGTCTGCCTGCGTTGCACACTCCAACTAATTATAACTAAGTTGCATTGTCAGGGATATTTATTCTTTATTATTCTGCTGTTAATAAAGCTAGACCACCACTGCAATCTTCACCACCTCTCAATTTTTACTACCACATTTTCAGTCCACAATCTTGTCGCAATCAACATGAGTGGCAAAATGACAGATGCTGGTGGAAAGGGGAAGAGGCGTGGTGGAAAAGGCAAAAAAGGTTTTGTCCGTGGGGAAGGTGGCAAAGCTCCATTATCATCTGCTGAAGATAGACCATCTACCAGCAAAAGTAAGATGTCTACTACTTACCGTGGACAATCCGATGTGCTCCCTTTGTTACGGACACGAACAACAGGAACAAAGGTAGATGATGGGCAAAAAAGGAAAATGCTTGAATGGATCTCAAGTGGTCCAACAAGTGCCCTCTCTGCCACTTCAAGTACCGCATCCAAAAAACACCAGTCCTCTGAGTTGTCATCCCAATCAAACTTGCTTTCTCCCAGCTCTGAAGTCTCCATCAGCCCTGCACAGTATGGTGGAACTGAGATGGCTGAGTCTGCAGAGCTGTTCAGTCACACTATAGCCTGGGAATCAGAGGTCTGCTCCCAAGCTACAGTGAGTACAGAACAGGAAATGGTCTGCAGTGATGCCCAGAACCTTTGTGACTCAGATTCAGGCCGTGAGGACCAAGTTTCTGAGCATAATGTTGACCCTTTGTCACAAACTGTAACACCTGTGGTTATAGACAATGAGGAACATACTGATGAAGATGAGACGCAGATACCCGATTGGGATGACAACTTAAATATTCCGTCAGGGCAAGAAGAGGCTCGGTCTGAGGGGGAGGGGAGTGCAAACACAACAATTGATGATGACGTTCTAGATCCCACCTACTGTCAACCCCCAGTCAGGCACTCGAGGAGGTCAACAGAGGCGGTGGAGGAGGATGCAACCGACGACGAAGTTACCTTGCGCCTTCCTGGACAGAGTCGGAGCACTGGTAGCACGTCTACAACTGCATCCTCAGCCACCACTCTGCCTATGAGCATTATTCGGGGTGGATCAACAGGTCGCATGGCCTCTAAGCCTTGCCTAGCCTGGTCCTTTTTTCACATCGAAAAAGATCGCCCAACTCATGTGATATGTAACATTTGTCATGATTCTGTTAGTAGAGGTCAAAACCTCAGCAGTTTGACAACTTCTTCCATGAATCGTCACATGACTAAATATCATAAGTCCCGGTGGGAAGCTCACCGTGCTGCAATGCGGCCTAGTGGAGCGAACCATCCACCGCCCGCCCCTTCCACTGCATCCGCGCGCTCTTCATCTTCTAGGACTGTGGGGACAGCTGCCACACCTGTTTTTCCACGCAAAACTTCCACCACTGTAACCGCAACAGGCAGTTTGCTTGTAAGGTCGTCAGTTGGTTTGGAAGGGGAAACAAGTGAGTGTGTACAGCTCTCTCAGACATCGATAGCACCAACGTTGGATGAAGGCAACATCATGTCTCCGCCTGCACTTTCCTCACAAACCTGCATTTTTCAAGGGACACCCTACTCAACACCGTCTACACACAGCAGCCAGATCTCTGTCCCTCAGATGTGGTCAAATAAAAGGCCACTTCCTCCGACCCATGACAAAGCTAAGAGGTTGACTCTATCCCTCTGTAAGCTGTTGGCTACCGAAATGCTGCCTTTCCGCCTAGTGGACACACAGGATTTTAGAGACCTTATGTCTGTCGCTGTGCCCCAGTACCAGATGCCTAGTCGCCACTACTTCTCTAAGAAAGGTGTGCCCGCGCTACACCAGCATGTCGCACACAACATCACCGCTTCCTTGAGAAACTCTGTGTGTGAACGGGTGCATTTCACCACCGATACTTGGACCAGTAAGCATGGACAGGGACGTTACATGTCGCTGACTGGGCACTGGGTAACTATGGTGATAGATGGTGAAGGGTCTGCTGCACAAGTCTTGCCGTCCCCACGACTTGTGTGTCAATCCTCTGTCTGTCCAAGTTCCGCCACTGCTTCTGCATCCTCCACCTCATCTGGGTCCTCCACCTCCGCCCCAAGCCTGCCTGGTCAGGCCACCAGCGTTCTCACTGCGCAGAAGGAATCACGCACCCCTCATTACTATGCTGGCAGCAGAGCGCAACGGCATCAGGCGGTCTTTAGCTTGACATGTCTTGGTAATAAGAGTCACACAGCTGAGGAGTTGTGGTCAGCTTTGCGGTCCGAGTTTAATAAATGGTTGTCTCCACTCAAACTGCAGCCTGGTAAGGCCGTGTGCGACAATGCTGCAAACCTGGGTGCGGCACTTCGCCTGGGCAAGGTGACACACGTACCTTGTATGGCTCACGTGTTGAACCTTGTCGTGCAGCAATTTTTAACACACTATCCCGGCCTAGATGGCCTTCTGAACAGGGCACGAAAACTGTCAGCTCACTTCCGCCGTTCAAGCGCCGCAGCAGAGCGACTTGCATCGCTCCAGAAGTCTTTCGGCCTGCCGGTTCATCGCCTGAAATGCGATGTGGCGACACGCTGGAATTCAACTCTCCACATGTTACAGCGACTGTGGCAGCACCGCAGAGCCCTGGTGCAATACGTCATGACGTATAGCCTGGGCCAACGAGATGCAGAGGTGGGGCAGATCACCCTGATGGAGTGGTCTCAGATCAAGGACCTATGCACCCTTCTGCACAGTTTCGACATGGCGACGAATATGTTTAGCTCTGACAATGCCATTATCAGCATGACGATTCCAGTCATTTACATGCTGGAGCACACGCTAAACACTATTCGGAGTCAGGGGGTGGGACAACATGAAGGGGAGGAACTACAGGAGGATTCATATGCGCAAGGGACAACAACATCACGAAGGTCCAGACGTTCATCATCACCAACGCAGCAGGCATGGGACCATGGGGGACAGGGATCGACAAGGGCGCATAGTAGCAGGCGAAATGTTGAGCAAGGTGCAGGAGAACATGAAGAAATGGAGGACGAACTGTCCATGGACATGGAAGACTCAGCGGATGAGGGAGACCTTGGTCAAATTTCAGTTGAAAGAGGTTGGGGTCAGATGTCAGAGGAAGAAAGAACGGGTAGCACCTCTATGCCACAAACACAGCATGGACTTGGTCCGCATGGCTGCGCAAGACACATGAGTGCCTTTTTGTTGCACTACCTCCAACATGACAGTCGTATTGTCAAAATTAGAAGTGATGATGACTACTGGATTGCCACACTATTAGATCCCCGGTACAAGTCCAAATTTTGTGACATAATTCCAGCCATAGAAAGGGACGCACGTATGCAGGAGTATCAGCAGAAGCTGTTACTAGATCTTAGCTCGGCTTTTCCACCAAACAACCGTGCAGGTGCAGGGAGTGAATCTCCCAGTTGTAACTTGACAAACATGGGACGGTCTCGTCATCTTCAACAGTCTACCCGTACCAGTAGGACCTTTTCTGGTGCCGGTAACAGCAATTTTATGGAATCTTTTCATAATTTTTTTAGACCCTCTTTTGCAAGGCCACCAGAGACAACAAGTCTGACACATAGTCAACGGCTGGAGAGGATGATACAGGAGTATCTCCAAATGAACATCGATGCCATGACTGTGCAACTGGAGCCTTGCTCCTTTTGGGCTTCAAACCTACAAAAATGGCCAGAGCTCGCAACTTACGCCTTGGAGATTTTGTCGTGTCCAGCTGCCAGCGTTGTCTCTGAACGTGTATTCAGTGCTGCTGGGTGTGTGCTGACAGATAAGCGCACGCGTCTGTCCAGTGACAATGTGGACAGACTGACGTTCATCAAAATGAACAAGTCATGGATCCAGAAGGAATTTACTACCCCTGTGTCATCCTGGGGAGAGTAAATGCTTGTGGATTTGGAATGTGCTTGATGCAAATCAAAACATCCTGTTTGCAACTAGGGCCCAAGTGCTGCCACTGATGGGGTGGGTGTCTGTGTGGCCCAATTTTTGGAAAAAAGGGAGACTCCGCTTGGAGTAACCCTTGCTTGCTGTGTTTTTAAAAGAAGCCAAGATGAACAGAGCTGGGATCAGGAAAGACTTTGCTACCTACCCCGGTGTCATCCTGGGGACGGCTAAGAATAGCGTATTTTTGAATGTGCTTGATGCAAATCAAAACATCCTGTTTGCAACTAGGGCCCAAGTGCTGCCACTGATGGGGTGGGTGTCTGTGTGGCCCAATTTTTGGAAAAAAGGGAGACTCCGCTTGGAGTAACCCTTGCTTGCTGTGTTTTTAAAAGAAGCCAAGATGAACAGAGCTGGGATCAGGAAAGACTTTGCTACCTACCCCGGTGTCATCCTGGGGACGGATAAGAATGGCGTATTTTTGAATGTGCTTGATGCAAATCTAGCTGTGAAGTGTACAACTGGGGCACAACTGCTGCCACTGAATGGGTGGGTGTGTGTGGGGCCCAATTTTTGGAAAAAAGGGGAGACTCCGCTTGGAGTAACCCTTGCTTACATTGTTTTTAAAAGAAGCCAAGATGAACAAGTCATGGGTCAGCAAAGACTTTGCTACCTACCCCAGTGTCATCCTGGGGACGGCTAAGAATAGCGTATTTTTGAATGTGCTTGATGCAAATCAAAACATCCTGTTTGCAACTAGGGCCCAAGTGCTGCCACTGATGGGGTGGGTGTCTGTGTGGCCCAATTTTTGGAAAAAAGGGAGACTCCGCTTGGAGTAACCCTTGCTTGCTGTGTTTTTAAAAGAAGCCAAGATGAACAGAGCTGGGATCAGGAAAGACTTTGCTACCTACCCCGGTGTCATCCTGGGGACGGCTAAGAATAGCGTATTTTTGAATGTGCTTGATGCAAATCAAAACATCCTGTTTGCAACTAGGGCCCAAGTGCTGCCACTGATGGGGTGGGTGTCTGTGTGGCCCAATTTTTGGAAAAAAGGGAGACTCCGCTTGGAGTAACCCTTGCTTACATTGTTTTTAAAAGAAGCCAAGATGAACAAGTCATGGGTCAGCAAAGACTTTGCTACCTACCCCGGTGTCATCCTGGGGACGGCTAAGAATAGCGTATTTTTGAATGTGCTTGATGCAAATCAAAACATCCTGTTTGCAACTAGGGCCCAAGTGCTGCCACTGATGTGGTGGGTGTCTGTGTGGCCCAATTTTTGGAAAAAAGGGAGACTCCGCTTGGAGTAACCCTTGCTTGCTGTGTTTTTAAAAGAAGCCAAGATGAACAGAGCTGGGATCAGGAAAGACTTTGCTACCTACCCCGGTGTCATCCTGGGGACGGATAAGAATGGCGTATTTTTGAATGTGCTTGATGCAAATCTAGCTGTGAAGTGTACAACTGGGGCACAACTGCTGCCACTGAATGGGTGGGTGTGTGTGGGGCCCAATTTTTGGAAAAAAGGGGAGACTCCGCTTGGAGTAACCCTTGCTTACATTGTTTTTAAAAGAAGCCAAGATGAACAAGTCATGGGTCAGCAAAGACTTTGCTACCTACCCCAGTGTCATCCTGGGGACGGCTAAGAATAGCGTATTTTTGAATGTGCTTGATGCAAATCAAAACATCCTGTTTGCAACTAGGGCCCAAGTGCTGCCACTGATGGGGTGGGTGTCTGTGTGGCCCAATTTTTGGAAAAAAGGGAGACTCCGCTTGGAGTAACCCTTGCTTGCTGTGTTTTTAAAAGAAGCCAAGATGAACAGAGCTGGGATCAGGAAAGACTTTGCTACCTACCCCGGTGTCATCCTGTGGACGGCTAAGAATAGCGTATTTTTGAATGTGCTTGATGCAAATCAAAACATCCTGTTTGCAACTAGGGCCCAAGTGCTGCCACTGATGGGGTGGGTGTCTGTGTGGCCCAATTTTTGGAAAAAAGGGAGACTCCGCTTGGAGTAACCCTTGCTTACATTGTTTTTAAAAGAAGCCAAGATGAACAAGTCATGGGTCAGCAAAGACTTTGCTACCTACCCCGGTGTCATCCTGGGGACGGCTAAGAATAGCGTATTTTTGAATGTGCTTGATGCAAATCAAAACATCCTGTTTGCAACTAGGGCCCAAGTGCTGCCACTGATGGGGTGGGTGTCTGTGTGGCCCAATTTTTGGAAAAAAGGGAGACTCCGCTTGGAGTAACCCTTGCTTGCTGTGTTTTTAAAAGAAGCCAAGATGAACAGAGCTGGGATCAGGAAAGACTTTGCTACCTACCCCGGTGTCATCCTGGGGACGGATAAGAATGGCGTATTTTTGAATGTGCTTGATGCAAATCTAGCTGTGAAGTGTACAACTGGGGCACAACTGCTGCCACTGAATGGGTGGGTGTGTGTGGGGCCCAATTTTTGGAAAAAAGGGGAGACTCCGCTTGGAGTAACCCTTGCTTACATTGTTTTTAAAAGAAGCCAAGATGAACAAGTCATGGGTCAGCAAAGACTTTGCTACCTACCCCAGTGTCATCCTGGGGACGGCTAAGAATAGCGTATTTTTGAATGTGCTTGATGCAAATCAAAACATCCTGTTTGCAACTAGGGCCCAAGTGCTGCCACTGATGGGGTGGGTGTCTGTGTGGCCCAATTTTTGGAAAAAAGGGAGACTCCGCTTGGAGTAACCCTTGCTTGCTGTGTTTTTAAAAGAAGCCAAGATGAACAGAGCTGGGATCAGGAAAGACTTTGCTACCTACCCCGGTGTCATCCTGGGGACGGCTAAGAATAGCGTATTTTTGAATGTGCTTGATGCAAATCAAAACATCCTGTTTGCAACTAGGGCCCAAGTGCTGCCACTGATGGGGTGGGTGTCTGTGTGGCCCAATTTTTGGAAAAAAGGGAGACTCCGCTTGGAGTAACCCTTGCTTACATTGTTTTTAAAAGAAGCCAAGATGAACAAGTCATGGGTCAGCAAAGACTTTGCTACCTACCCCGGTGTCATCCTGGGGACGGCTAAGAATAGCGTATTTTTGAATGTGCTTGATGCAAATCAAAACATCCTGTTTGCAACTAGGGCCCAAGTGCTGCCACTGATGTGGTGGGTGTCTGTGTGGCCCAATTTTTGGAAAAAAGGGAGACTCCGCTTGGAGTAACCCTTGCTTGCTGTGTTTTTAAAAGAAGCCAAGATGAACAGAGCTGGGATCAGGAAAGACTTTGCTACCTACCCCGGTGTCATCCTGGGGACGGATAAGAATGGCGTATTTTTGAATGTGCTTGATGCAAATCTAGCTGTGAAGTGTACAACTGGGGCACAACTGCTGCCACTGAATGGGTGGGTGTGTGTGGGGCCCAATTTTTGGAAAAAAGGGGAGACTCCGCTTGGAGTAACCCTTGCTTACATTGTTTTTAAAAGAAGCCAAGATGAACAAGTCATGGGTCAGCAAAGACTTTGCTACCTACCCCAGTGTCATCCTGGGGACGGCTAAGAATAGCGTATTTTTGAATGTGCTTGATGCAAATCAAAACATCCTGTTTGCAACTAGGGCCCAAGTGCTGCCACTGATGGGGTGGGTGTCTGTGTGGCCCAATTTTTGGAAAAAAGGGAGACTCCGCTTGGAGTAACCCTTGCTTGCTGTGTTTTTAAAAGAAGCCAAGATGAACAGAGCTGGGATCAGGAAAGACTTTGCTACCTACCCCGGTGTCATCCTGTGGACGGCTAAGAATAGCGTATTTTTGAATGTGCTTGATGCAAATCAAAACATCCTGTTTGCAACTAGGGCCCAAGTGCTGCCACTGATGGGGTGGGTGTCTGTGTGGCCCAATTTTTGGAAAAAAGGGAGACTCCGCTTGGAGTAACCCTTGCTTACATTGTTTTTAAAAGAAGCCAAGATGAACAAGTCATGGGTCAGCAAAGACTTTGCTACCTACCCCGGTGTCATCCTGGGGACGGCTAAGAATAGCGTATTTTTGAATGTGCTTGATGCAAATCAAAACATCCTGTTTGCAACTAGGGCCCAAGTGCTGCCACTGATGGGGTGGGTGTCTGTGTGGCCCAATTTTTGGAAAAAAGGGAGACTCCGCTTGGAGTAACCCTTGCTTGCTGTGTTTTTAAAAGAAGCCAAGATGAACAGAGCTGGGATCAGGAAAGACTTTGCTACCTACCCCGGTGTCATCCTGGGGACGGCTAAGAATAGCGTATTTTTGAATGTGCTTGATGCAAATCAAAACATCCTGTTTGCAACTAGGGCCCAAGTGCTGCCACTGATGGGGTGGGTGTCTGTGTGGCCCAATTTTTGGAAAAAAGGGAGACTCCGCTTGGAGTAACCCTTGCTTGCTGTGTTTTTAAAAGAAGCCAAGATGAACAGAGCTGGGATCAGGAAAGACTTTGCTACCTACCCCGGTGTCATCCTGGGGACGGCTAAGAATAGCGTATTTTTGAATGTGCTTGATGCAAATCAAAACATCCTGTTTGCAACTAGGGCCCAAGTGCTGCCACTGATGGGGTGGGTGTCTGTGTGGCCCAATTTTTGGAAAAAAGGGAGACTCCGCTTGGAGTAACCCTTGCTTACATTGTTTTTAAAAGAAGCCAAGATGAACAAGTCATGGGTCAGCAAAGACTTTGCTACCTACCCCGGTGTCATCCTGGGGACGGCTAAGAATAGCGTATTTTTGAATGTGCTTGATGCAAATCAAAACATCCTGTTTGCAACTAGGGCCCAAGTGCTGCCACTGATGTGGTGGGTGTCTGTGTGGCCCAATTTTTGGAAAAAAGGGAGACTCCGCTTGGAGTAACCCTTGCTTGCTGTGTTTTTAAAAGAAGCCAAGATGAACAGAGCTGGGATCAGGAAAGACTTTGCTACCTACCCCGGTGTCATCCTGGGGACGGATAAGAATGGCGTATTTTTGAATGTGCTTGATGCAAATCTAGCTGTGAAGTGTACAACTGGGGCACAACTGCTGCCACTGAATGGGTGGGTGTGTGTGGGGCCCAATTTTTGGAAAAAAGGGGAGACTCCGCTTGGAGTAACCCTTGCTTACATTGTTTTTAAAAGAAGCCAAGATGAACAAGTCATGGGTCAGCAAAGACTTTGCTACCTACCCCAGTGTCATCCTGGGGACGGCTAAGAATAGCGTATTTTTGAATGTGCTTGATGCAAATCAAAACATCCTGTTTGCAACTAGGGCCCAAGTGCTGCCACTGATGGGGTGGGTGTCTGTGTGGCCCAATTTTTGGAAAAAAGGGAGACTCCGCTTGGAGTAACCCTTGCTTGCTGTGTTTTTAAAAGAAGCCAAGATGAACAGAGCTGGGATCAGGAAAGACTTTGCTACCTACCCCGGTGTCATCCTGTGGACGGCTAAGAATAGCGTATTTTTGAATGTGCTTGATGCAAATCAAAACATCCTGTTTGCAACTAGGGCCCAAGTGCTGCCACTGATGGGGTGGGTGTCTGTGTGGCCCAATTTTTGGAAAAATGGGAGACTCCGCTTGGAGTAACCCTTGCTTACATTGTTTTTAAAAGAAGCCAAGATGAACAAGTCATGGGTCAGCAAAGACTTTGCTACCTACCCCGGTGTCATCCTGGGGACGGCTAAGAATAGCGTATTTTTGAATGTGCTTGATGCAAATCAAAACATCCTGTTTGCAACTAGGGCCCAAGTGCTGCCACTGATGGGGTGGGTGTCTGTGTGGCCCAATTTTTGGAAAAAAGGGAGACTCCGCTTGGAGTAACCCTTGCTTGCTGTGTTTTTAAAAGAAGCCAAGATGAACAGAGCTGGGATCAGGAAAGACTTTGCTACCTACCCCGGTGTCATCCTGGGGACGGATAAGAATGGCGTATTTTTGAATGTGCTTGATGCAAATCTAGCTGTGAAGTGTACAACTGGGGCACAACTGCTGCCACTGAATGGGTGGGTGTGTGTGGGGCCCAATTTTTGGAAAAAAGGGGAGACTCCGCTTGGAGTAACCCTTGCTTACATTGTTTTTAAAAGAAGCCAAGATGAACAAGTCATGGGTCAGCAAAGACTTTGCTACCTACCCCGGTGTCATCCTGGGGACGGCTAAGAATAGCGTATTTTTGAATGTGCTTGATGCAAATCAAAACATCCTGTTTGCAACTAGGGCCCAAGTGCTGCCACTGATGTGGTGGGTGTCTGTGTGGCCCAATTTTTGGAAAAAAGGGAGACTCCGCTTGGAGTAACCCTTGCTTGCTGTGTTTTTAAAAGAAGCCAAGATGAACAGAGCTGGGATCAGGAAAGACTTTGCTACCTACCCCGGTGTCATCCTGGGGACGGATAAGAATGGCGTATTTTTGAATGTGCTTGATGCAAATCTAGCTGTGAAGTGTACAACTGGGGCACAACTGCTGCCACTGAATGGGTGGGTGTGTGTGGGGCCCAATTTTTGGAAAAAAGGGGAGACTCCGCTTGGAGTAACCCTTGCTTACATTGTTTTTAAAAGAAGCCAAGATGAACAAGTCATGGGTCAGCAAAGACTTTGCTACCTACCCCAGTGTCATCCTGGGGACGGCTAAGAATAGCGTATTTTTGAATGTGCTTGATGCAAATCAAAACATCCTGTTTGCAACTAGGGCCCAAGTGCTGCCACTGATGGGGTGGGTGTCTGTGTGGCCCAATTTTTGGAAAAAAGGGAGACTCCGCTTGGAGTAACCCTTGCTTGCTGTGTTTTTAAAAGAAGCCAAGATGAACAGAGCTGGGATCAGGAAAGACTTTGCTACCTACCCCGGTGTCATCCTGTGGACGGCTAAGAATAGCGTATTTTTGAATGTGCTTGATGCAAATCAAAACATCCTGTTTGCAACTAGGGCCCAAGTGCTGCCACTGATGGGGTGGGTGTCTGTGTGGCCCAATTTTTGGAAAAAAGGGAGACTCCGCTTGGAGTAACCCTTGCTTACATTGTTTTTAAAAGAAGCCAAGATGAACAAGTCATGGGTCAGCAAAGACTTTGCTACCTACCCCGGTGTCATCCTGGGGACGGCTAAGAATAGCGTATTTTTGAATGTGTTTGATGCAAATCAAAACATCCTGTTTGCAACTAGGGCCCAAGTGCTGCCACTGATGGGGTGGGTGTCTGTGTGGCCCAATTTTTGGAAAAAAGGGAGACTCCGCTTGGAGTAACCCTTGCTTGCTGTGTTTTTAAAAGAAGCCAAGATGAACAGAGCTGGGATCAGGAAAGACTTTGCTACCTACCCCGGTGTCATCCTGGGGACGGCTAAGAATAGCGTATTTTTGAATGTGCTTGATGCAAATCAAAACATCCTGTTTGCAACTAGGGCCCAAGTGCTGCCACTGATGGGGTGGGTGTCTGTGTGGCCCAATTTTTGGAAAAAAGGGAGACTCCGCTTGGAGTAACCCTTGCTTGCTGTGTTTTTAAAAGAAGCCAAGATGAACAGAGCTGGGATCAGGAAAGACTTTGCTACCTACCCCGGTGTCATCCTGGGGACGGCTAAGAATAGCGTATTTTTGAATGTGCTTGATGCAAATCAAAACATCCTGTTTGCAACTAGGGCCCAAGTGCTGCCACTGATGGGGTGGGTGTCTGTGTGGCCCAATTTTTGGAAAAAAGGGAGACTCCGCTTGGAGTAACCCTTGCTTACATTGTTTTTAAAAGAAGCCAAGATGAACAAGTCATGGGTCAGCAAAGACTTTGCTACCTACCCCGGTGTCATCCTGGGGACGGCTAAGAATAGCGTATTTTTGAATGTGCTTGATGCAAATCAAAACATCCTGTTTGCAACTAGGGCCCAAGTGCTGCCACTGATGTGGTGGGTGTCTGTGTGGCCCAATTTTTGGAAAAAAGGGAGACTCCGCTTGGAGTAACCCTTGCTTGCTGTGTTTTTAAAAGAAGCCAAGATGAACAGAGCTGGGATCAGGAAAGACTTTGCTACCTACCCCGGTGTCATCCTGGGGACGGATAAGAATGGCGTATTTTTGAATGTGCTTGATGCAAATCTAGCTGTGAAGTGTACAACTGGGGCACAACTGCTGCCACTGAATGGGTGGGTGTGTGTGGGGCCCAATTTTTGGAAAAAAGGGGAGACTCCGCTTGGAGTAACCCTTGCTTACATTGTTTTTAAAAGAAGCCAAGATGAACAAGTCATGGGTCAGCAAAGACTTTGCTACCTACCCCAGTGTCATCCTGGGGACGGCTAAGAATAGCGTATTTTTGAATGTGCTTGATGCAAATCAAAACATCCTGTTTGCAACTAGGGCCCAAGTGCTGCCACTGATGGGGTGGGTGTCTGTGTGGCCCAATTTTTGGAAAAAAGGGAGACTCCGCTTGGAGTAACCCTTGCTTGCTGTGTTTTTAAAAGAAGCCAAGATGAACAGAGCTGGGATCAGGAAAGACTTTGCTACCTACCCCGGTGTCATCCTGGGGACGGCTAAGAATAGCGTATTTTTGAATGTGCTTGATGCAAATCAAAACATCCTGTTTGCAACTAGGGCCCAAGTGCTGCCACTGATGGGGTGGGTGTCTGTGTGGCCCAATTTTTGGAAAAAAGGGAGACTCCGCTTGGAGTAACCCTTGCTTGCTGTGTTTTTAAAAGAAGCCAAGATGAACAGAGCTGGGATCAGGAAAGACTTTGCTACCTACCCCGGTGTCATCCTGGGGACGGTTAAGAATAGCGTATTTTTGAATGTGCTTGATGCAAATCTAGCTGTGAAGTGTACAACTGGGGCCCAAGTGCTGCCACTGAAGGGGTGGGTGTGTGTGGGGCCCAATTTTTGGAAAAAAGGGAGACTCCGCTTGGAGTAACCCTTGCTTGCTGTGTTTTTAAAAGAAGCCAAGATGAACAGAGCTGGGATCAGGAAAGACTTTGCTACCTACCCCGGTGTCATCCTGGGGACGGATAAGAATGGCGTATTTTTGAATGTGCTTGATGCAAATCTAGCTGTGAAGTGTACAACTGGGGCACAACTGCTGCCACTGAAGGGGTGGGTGTGTGGGGCCCAATTTTTGGAAAAAAGGGAGACTCCGCTTGGAGTCACCTTGCGGTGTTTTACATGACTTTAGAAGGGCGTGCCATGCCTATATCTGTGTGTCCTCCTCTTTTTCCTTGTCCAGCTGTTTTGTTTTCGCATGAGTACATGTCCTTGTCACTTTCCCATGTGTTTGTGTTGTGTTGTGAGTTGTTTGTCACCTTTTGGACACCTTTGAGGGTGTTTTCTAGGTGTTTTACTGTGTTTGTGATTGCCTGCCATTGTTTCCTATGGGCTCGAGTTCGGTTCGTCGAACGTTCGACGAGCCGAACTCGAGCCAGACCCCCCGTTCGGCGAACCGCCTCGAGCCGAACCGGGACCGGTTCGCTCATCTCTACTGGTCAGGCACCACTAAGTACTGCAACCATGCTTGGTCAGTACGAACAGGTAATCCTGATGGCTGAGTTCACATTAGAGGGGACCCCTGGACAGACCCAGGGAGGGGGCGTAGCCCTCGCATCTCAGTTAGTGTGGTGTTGTAGTGTAGCTGGGTGGAGAATTGTGCAGTGGCAGTCAGAGGAGAAGGAGGTGAGCAGCCATGTCTGAAGTGTAGGGCTGAAGAGCCTAACACTGTCAGATCCTGCATGTGCAGTGGCTGCTGACGTAGGAGAACACTGCCACACAGTTGCTTGGAAAGACACCAGAATAAAGAGAGAAGTACGGAGTCGAGTACGGGAACTCCTGGCAGTGAAAGCACATACGGGGTACAGGTCCCTAGAGCCAGACATCCATTTAATGGTCTGCTGAATCCTGCCGGTGGGGTGGACAAAAAGTCCCACACCAACCAACACAGAACCCGCAGCATCAACAGCAATGAGGGGGCCCCTAAGGAGGATCGATCCTGGAGCCATCTTATCCTTGGTCCATGCTGTCAGCAAATGGGTCAGAAAGGGGAGAACGGCAGTAGCGACTTCCCTGGATGCATCCCACGATACGCTTCAAGTCAGGGGTGATCCGAAACAAAGGTGCAGGAAGGCGAGTCAGCAGTCACCCCTATATCAGCCTGAGGGATACCTGGTTCCACCTGGTTCAGCATAGCATCGCCCGGGTTATCTCACGTTACCATCAGAGAAGTGAGTAAAAACCCTGAAAGACATTGCTGCCTGTGTGGGAGTTCTTCTGCGACCTGTGGTACTACACACTTACTCCTGAACCCCTGGGGCCAGCCTCACTCTTGGGAGGCCGTAACATCAGACTGCATTTACCATCAGCCCCAGACGCTCGTTAAACTGCAGTGGCGGTCACCTCGCATGACCGCAATTACCAAGAGTGGCGTCACGATTCCCATTGAAGTTAACCTGACCTACCCATTGCCAGAAGACTCCCAACACGTGAAGACCCTGAGGTGACCTGCAGGTGAGCAAAAAGCCGCATGCAGTTCCTCTTATCTTGATACACAGCCAAGATCACCACACGGCTGGGGGCTTCAGCCTGTAGCCGTATGCTTTATCTGTGCTGGATATCATAATACAGGGGGGAACTAAATGCCAATTTTTTTATTTATTTATTTATTATTACACCATGCCACGATAGAGCCACAAACAGAGTCTGTGATCTGAAGCAGTTAGACATGCTGTCCCACAGGCTAGGGGCGCGTCTAACTGTAACCAATACCAAACACCAAGTCTGCTGGTGGGCGGGGGAAGCAGTGAATATGGTTGAGCAATAATGAGTAGCCCCCGAAAGTGAGCGGCCTGGAAGAAATTCAATGTGCGCCAGAGACTCAGTAAGTATAGCGCATTTGCTCTAATCTCTCTATCCTTTCTACCACCATTTTTAAGCCACGGATTCAGGTCCCCATAGACTTATATGGGGACTGGTGTTTGGCCAGATTTCCAGGATCAATTCCGGGCTGGAGTGCATTTTCTTTCAAGTCTGGTTAGTCCCGCCGATCCCGGATATCTGCGAGTCCGCCCATCACTAGTGTTAAGCCATCCATCCATCTACTTTGTTAGATCTCTTGTTGCTTTTTAACAAGCTAACTAGATATTAATGCCCCCTTGCTGCAGACCTCATATTGTTGTTTTTGAAGAATTTCTTATTTTTTTCCTCCATTTCTTCTAAGAGCCATACATTTTATATATTTTTTTCAGTTTAATACTATGAGCGCTTGTTTTTTGTGCAATGAGTTAATCTTTTGAATAACACCATTCATTCTGTCACATATTGTACTGGAAAACAGAAAACAAATTCCAAGTGCGGTGAAATTGCAAAAAAAAAGTGCAATTAGACAATTATTTTTTGGGTTTTTTATTTACTATATTTACCATATGGTAAAACTGACCTGGTAATATGATTCGCTGGGTCAGTACGAGATCATAAATATCAAACATGTATAGTTTTACTTTTATCTAAATGCTGAAATAAATGTCAGAAATTTGTAAAAAAAAAAAAAAAAAGAGTTGAGCTTTTGATGTCATTTTCAGAAACCTGTAGCATGTAGCATTCTCATTTTTCAGGATCTGGGGCTTTGTTATGGCTTATTTTTTGCGTGTTGAGCTGATATTTTTAATTATACCATTTTTGGGTAGATGCGATGTTTTGATTGTCTGTAACTGCATTTTATTTGAATGTTGCAAAGACCAAAAAAACACCTTTACCGATCAGATTAATTTATTTTATATCTTGATAGAGCAGGCATTTCTGAGTGCACGAATACCAGATATGTGATTGTTTTTTTCAATGGTTATATTTTAAATGGTGCAAATGGTTATTTGTATTTTTGTGTTTTTTTTATTTTTTCATATGTTTAAAATCTTATCTTTTACTTTTTATTGATTTTACTAGTCCCCTTAGGAGACATGAAGGCTGCACTGTCCGATCGCTTCTGCTGTTCAGAGTGGTGCTTGAGTGTCCACAGCAAGTTCGTCATGACAGTGACAGGGGTCATCAGCTGACCACCAGCTGTCATGAAAACTCATCAGAGTCCCTTTTTTACTTAGTTTACAGGTGCGGATAAATCTCCGATCCACCCGCAACTATTAGCTGCACATGCTGGCTGATCAGATGAGTTGACATGTGGAGGGAAAAATGCGGACTCGCTGTGTGAGCCCGAATTAAAGGGACAGACGTGGCTTTGGGCATACAGGTACATCCAAGATCGTGAAGGGATTAAGTGCTTTCACTCCATAGTAATATTTATTACAACATTTATTACAAAAAAAAATTGCTAAGGAGACAAGAGGCGCAATATGGGGTCTTATCCTTGTAGGATAGAAGGATGACAAACAGGGAATTGCTCACCTTGGTAGGTTGTGATCAGTTACAACCACAATATTAGCTTGAATAAAAAACGGCCGCAGCAGTCCCCGTAGAGTAGCTATAACATGGTTGGAGAAGTGAAGGGGTTAACACCGCACTGCCAAGTTCATGGATCACATGGAAATTATTGAAGGTGACTTTATTCTATGCGTTTCAGAGGCTATGCCTCCTTCTTCAGGACAAATCACAAATATACCACAAGCATCTATAATGATCAACTATATATACAATAACAAATTCCGTTTTTTGAATTCCAAACTAAATTTGTTATTCTGTTTATAGCTGATTATTATGAAAACTTGTTATATATTTGTGAATTCTCCTTAAGAAGGAGGCATAGCCTCCGAGACGTGTAGAATAAAGTCATCTTCAATAATTTCTGTCTGATCCATGAGCTTGGCAGCGCTGTGTTAACCCCTTCACTTCTCCATCCATAGTATACCATTTAGTACAACAAACATGATACACAGATTTAATTTTGTTATATAATAAAGTTCAGATTTAATGTACAGCTATAATGGGGGATTAATTAGGTCTTTGGTTTTAAGTTCATTAATACGTGTAATGTCATCATGTTAGTCAGATAGTGCTCATGTTTCATCATGGTTAATTCCATGCTGCTACAGGTATGTTCATTTTCTGTTTATTCAGAATTTAATATAAATAAAAATATATTCTATGCTATTATAATTTAAATAAATCAGCTCACAGGTTTTTAACATTAAAGAAAAAGTAGATAAAAACTAACATTTTAAAATTTTGTTCTGAAAGTAGTTTGCCATTTTTCATAGTGTTTTTTAGTTATCATTTTCTAATGCTTTGGGATATGAATGATAAAGTGTTTTTCACACTGATCACAGGAGTATACATACAATCTGCTGACAATTCTCTTTATATACAAGGGTTCGTTTACAGGAGCAGGTAATCGATTAAACGATGAATGATGTTATTGTAATTCACGATTAGCAAGCAATGTCAGACAAGTGTTACACAGGATAAGAATCATAAATGAAATAGTTGATTAGTGATCGTTATGTAAGATTGTCAAATTCCTACCCCTGAAGACACCAAAAGTGTTCTCAAATATGTATGTGTGATAATATATAAAGTTATGTAGGAAGGTAATGTAAGATATAGAAATGCATAAAATTTAGTGTAATGTAAAGCTTTAGCAGTGATGGTTAGGCAATGTTGTATAATGAGGTCTGCAAGTGAATGTCACCATCTAATGGCTGGACATTGTAAGAATATAAGTGAGATAGCTGTAACGCTCACCAACAGGGGGCGCAGGTACACTGGAATGGTGTAGTATTCCTAGGTGTAGTGAGGTGTTTTCCCGCTTTGGGTCACTAGTATCAAGGCGGGGAAGGTCTGCAGAGTAGTCGATCAAGCCAAGTGTCAGAAGCCGGGAGGTCACGTCAGACAGAGGAGTAAGAGCAGCCGAGGTTACGTGCAAGCGGGTTGTCGGTAAGCTAGGCAGTAGCATCAGGTACAGAAGGGGAGCAGAGCCATGGTCAGAGAACAAGCTGGAGTCGGAAGCCAAGAGGAGAGAGCCGGGCCAGGGTCACAAGACATGTCGAGGATCAGGGAGACAGGGAGTATCGGCAATAGGGCAAAAAACAGTTAAGCTGTTGGATTAGCCCACAGGGGGAAGAGCCAGTACCTAGGGAAAGGACAGACTCCATCCTAGAATTCAGATAGGGAACTGCTAGTTAGTAGGGCATGCAGACTGTTGAGTCATGTTTTGGTCTCATTTTGTGGGTAACTTGTAGAGGCTGTAATGTTTTGACCAAAGAAGAGCAGTATGAGGGAACAAACAGAGGCACGGAGGGTGGTTGTAACTCAGAACAAATATTAGCAACTAAACCTGAGAATGATAAAAAGCCAAACGCAATCCTTGTGGGTAGGATCTAGAAACAGATGCTTAGTAGAAGGTCCTGAGTAGCTTACAACTGAGAGGTAACAGGCCAAAACGGTGTTGGACACAAAATGAGTATCCAGTCCTGTGAGGCAGATCCAAGAATGTCATTAGCCCCTGTGACTTGGAGGACGCAGAACCAAGGGGGGAAAAGAAAGACGTGCTATTCTGTTATGATAAGCTGGGGGTGGCAGGAGGACTGAAAACATCCACTTCCCGCGAAATGGGGCCGGGGCCTCTACCGGAGGGTGTCCCTCCCCGCGGCTACCACCCTGTGTTTCAGCTTTACAGTTACACTGTAATATCGAACATCAATCACTGTGTGCAGACAGATACCTATACAGTGTCATACTAGGGTAGCAAGAGTCCACCAGTAACATTGATGCTGGGGGCCCACCCTTCAGCTACATGCAAATATTATTGAGATGGAGGATATTATGCTATGTGTAACTGCTCTTTTTATGTAATTTCAGCCCATGTTTCAAAAAAAAAAAAAATAATATAATGGTTAGCTTTTAAATAAATGAGATACTGTATGCTGCCTCTGTCTACATATTGTGCATAAAGTGTACCATGCCAAGCACTGCTCATGTGGTGGGTCCACTCATGCACATGGTCCAACCAGGGCATTCACCTGTTCTCCAGTGAACCATAGCCTTTACCTATTTAGAACTTGAATTTCCACTTCTTTTTTTCTGTGACATATTTAAATAAGCGAACAATCTCTTTATTTTACACAATTTTCAAGGATTCAAATATTTTTTTTTCTCTTGCCTAAATGATTTCATGTACGATTAATGAGTGTTTTTGGACACACTATTTAGCGGAACAACTCATTCATAATGGACAATTATCATGAATGATGAGTCGTTAGCGTGAATCTGAAAAATGATCAGTTGATATAATGGGACTATTTTAGTTTTGTTGTATAAACAATGATATTAAAGTTGTCTTAATAGAATTAGTAGGCATGAGGTTATACTGTCAGGAGAATAGATGTAATACACAGTCATACAGAGTCCTATCTTATAACTTCTCGAGCAAAATCTCAACAGGAATCACTTTTATTTTTATTTGACCACTTTAATGCAGTACTGGATAAAACAACATGTTATGCAAAAGATACTTTTTATCTCAAAGTTTCAAAAAAGTGATAAAACTTTACTTACAAGCTGTTTACTATGTAGTTTTCTGTGTCTGTTGTTAAGATTATCAAACATTTTACGGTTTAATCGTATTTCATTTGAATTTTATTAAATTGTTCTATTTGTTTGCTGTTTTATCCCCTTTCTGTTAGGGACCATCGCTTTAACAAGCCAGACTAGCACACAGCATGGTGCTTTATGTGGCCGAAACCTCAGCTCTAAGGTCAAAGTCACTCAGATGGCATTTTTTCCAATTCTTTTATTTTTGTATTTCCAGCTTAACTTCTAGTGATAAAAAAATGTACTGAAGAAATGTTACTATAGTTTGGAATTATTAAGAGGTTTTTTTTAATAAATGTACAGAATTGGAAAACAATATTAGGCTTGTGCCCACAGGGTGTTTTTCTAGCGTTTTTTCTTGCTTTTTTAATCAATAACAGCAAGGAAAAATCATCCCAGCAAAGCCTATGAGAATCGTGACTTGCGGTGCACACGTTGCTTCTTTCTTCCTTGCATTTTTTGTTGCTAAAAAAATAAGCAGCAGATCAATTGTTTAACATTTTTTTCTTGCTTTTCTCCCCAATTGACTTCAGTGAAGTCATTGAAAAAAGCAGGAAAAAACGGATGTGTAATGCCCACGTTGCTTTTTTGTGCGTGCTTATGGGCCTTTTTTTACATCACTGGGGATCCCTGCAGCTTCCTCTTGTGATCTCTACCGCAGGACCTACTGCAGGGAACCGAGGTGAATCCAGTTCATGCTGGTGAATCACTGGGGTTTCCTGTAGATACGCCGGCATGAACACGGTTCACTTCTCCTTATCCCTAGGGTACCTATGTCACTGGAGTTCTTTCCAGCAAGGTCACGTGGTAAAGCTCACGAGGCCTAGGTGCAGGAAACTCTGGTAATCCACTGGCATGAACTCAATTCACCTTGTCTCAGTCTTTTCTTTCCCCTGACGAAGCTGGTAGTTACCTCACTCATGTGAAACGTACGTAAGGTGTTTCCAGGTCCCAGGATTCAATTTTTGCTGACAGTGTTGCCTGTGTTTCTTTGACGTTATATTTTACTGGAATGTCAATCGTACTCTGAGGTTTTTTGCACTATGATCAGTTTAGCTCTCTAAACATCCAGTCATTGTTTACCTTTATTTGCACAGGCACTTTTGTATGCACAATTTGTCCATCATTGCACTTTAATGTTTACATGGGTTTTTTGCAATACCCTGCTAAAGGTCCAGTCACACTAAGCAACTTACCAGCGATCCCAACAACGATAGGGATCGCTGGTAAGTTGCTAGGAGGTTGCTGGTGAGCTGTCACACTGCGACGCTCCAGCGATCCCACCAGCAACCTGACCTGGCAGGGATCGCTGGAGCGTGGCTACACGAGTTGCTGGTGAGCTCACCAGCAACCAGTGACCAGCCCCCAGTCTCCTAGTTACAGCACACATCAGGTTAATTAACCCGATGTGTGCTGCAGCTAAATGTGCACAGAGCAGGGAGCAGCGCACAATGCTTAGTGCTGGCTCCTTGCTCTCCTAGTTACAGCACACATCGGGTTAATTACCTGATGTGTGCTGCAGCTACATGTGCACAGAGCTGGAGCCGGCAGCACAGGCAGTGAGAGCGGAGGAGGCTGGTATCAAAGGTAAATATCGGGTAACCAAGGACAGGGCTTCTTGGTTACCCGATGTTTACATTAGTTACCAGCCTCAGCAGAAGCTGGCTCCCTGCTCACTGCACATTAGTTGTTGCTGTCTCGCTGTCACACACAGCGATCTGTGCTTCACAGCAGGACAGCAACAACTAAAAAATGGCCCAGGACATTCAGCAACAACCAACGACCTCACAGCAGGGGCCAGGTTGTTGCTGGATGTCACACACAGCAACATCGCTAGCAACGTCACAAAAGTTGTTCGTTACCAGCGATGTTGCTAGCGATGTTGCTTAGTGTGACGGGGCCTTAATGTGAATATATGTATGGATGATTTATTCTGTAAGCATTGTGTTTTTCCTTGTATTTTTCCTTGCATTTTTCCTGTTTTTTTTCTGTCCCCCTTTCTGTTTTTCTTCACCATAATTGTTTTTAATTGTCACAGTGTCTTTATTTCAATAAATATTTTTGCAGCACTATTACTCCCTTTTCTCCTGCTGTCTGTGAAAGTTCTGTAATTGTCACATATAATGGATGGGTCTCCCCAGCCTGAAAATACCATCCTCCAGCTGTCGTACTTTATGTTGGCTGGGTAACAAAATTTTGGGGGGACTGCACTGTTATACACCGGCGCCACTGATGCTGGAGACGGCCTTCTGCGGTTTCTACTCCGCTTGGGCGCTGACATCAGATTCTGGTGTTGCCTCGGGTTGTTCAGCTGGCTGCTCTGGCCTCCGCGTCTTAGTGTGGAGTGCCGGCTACTGAGCATGCGCGGCCTGAATTCCCCTCGCCAGATTCTGAGTGCCGAGAGTACCCCACAGTGCATGCGCAGGCTGTATTGCCAGCGCCAGGTTCTAAGTCCTGAAATGCCTCTATGGCACATGTTCAGACTCTTAGTGCTCTGCCAGAGTCTAAAGGCCGCTTTACACGCAGCGATATCGCTATCGATATCGCTAGCGTGCGTACCCGCCCCCGTCGGTTGTGCGTCGTGGGCAAATCGTTGCCCGTGGCACACAACATCCCTAACACCCGTCACACTACTTACCTGCCCAGCGACATCGCTGTTGCCGGCAAACCGCCTCCTTTCTAAGAGGGGCGATTCGTTCGGCGTCATAGCGATGTCACTAAGCAGCCGCCCAATAGAAGCGGAGGGAAGGAGATGAGCGGGACAAACATTCCGCCCACCTCCTTCCTTCCTCATTGCGGCTGGCTGCAGGTACGAGGTTGTTCCTCGTTCCTGTGGTGTCACACATAGAGATGTGTGCTGCCGCAGGAACGATGAACAACCTGCATCCAGCAGCAGCAACGATATTTGGGAAATGGACAGCGTGTCAACGATCAACGATAAGGTAAGTAAAATTACTCGGTAACGGTCGTTCGTGCGTCTCACACGCAACGACGTCGCTAACGAGGCCGGATATGCGTCACGAATTCCGTGACCCCAATGACATCGCTAACGCGATGTCATTGCTTGTAAAGCGGCCTTAAGTCCTGTGTTTGGGCTACTGAGCATGCGCAGGCAGAATCTCCACAACCAGAGACTAAAGGCCACTTTACACGCAACAACATCGCTAATGCGATGTCGTTGAGGTCATGGAATTCGTGACGCACATCTGGCCTTGTTAGCGACGTCATTGCGTGTGAAAAGCACGAATGACCATTACCGAGCAATTTTACTTACCTTATCGTTAATCGTTGACACGCTGTCCATTTCCCAAATATCGTTGCTGTAGCAGGACGCAGGTTGTTCGTCGTTCCTGCGGCAGCACACATCGCTATGTGTGACACCGGAGGAATGAGGAACAACCTCATACCTGCGGCCGGCCACAATGAGGAAGGAAGGAGGTGGGCGGAATGTTTGTCCCGCTCATTTCCACCCCTCCGCTTCTATTGGGCGGCCGCTTAGTGACGTCGCTGTGACGCTGAACGAACCGCCCCGGTTCGCCGGTCACAGCGACGTCGCTAGGCAGGTAAGTAGTGTGATGGGTCCGAGCGATGTTGTGCGCCACAGGCAGTGATTTGCCCGAAACACACAACCGACGGGGGTGGGTACGCATGCTAGCGATATCGGTAACGATATTGCAGCATGTAAAGCGGCCTTAAGTCTGGAAATCTGTCCACTGGCATGTGCAGGCAGATGCCACTCTGGTTGACGCTAAGTCCAGAAAGGACTCATCTGAGCATGTCCGTGATGTGGCAGGTCCCAATTGGCTCTCCTTCATCAGCTGTCCTGCTGACATGTCGGTTGCTGATTTGCTGTCGGACGCCTGTTCTGATGACTATGCCTTTCAAGATTGGTCATCTGACGCCCTCATTTGGGGCAGTGCTGAGGTTATTTAAACTTCCACTGGCACACATGGGTGCACACTTATCATTTTGCCTTAGGGAATGAGGATGTCTGGCTGAACACCATTACCGTTGTCTGGACTTGTGAGAGTTACTCCACACCGTAGGCAGGTTGCTTAGGCAGGTACCGTGCACACCGTGACCTGGTTCTGTGAGAGCGATACTCTACATCTTAGACAGGTCGCCTAGGCATGTACTGTTTACACCAAGACCTGATTTGGTGAGAGGAATACTCCACATCTTAGACAGGTCGCCCTGCAGGTATCACTCATGCCGTGACCTGGTCCTGTGAGAGGGATACTCCACACCTTAGACAGGTTGTCTAGGCAGGTGGCCTGTTGACACAAGCCTGTTATATGCACAGTGTGCTAAAGCTTCTACTGTGAGTTATTTATTGGCATAACCTATGTGAGGTCAACATTGGTTACAGTGGCTTTCTCCATTTAATTTGCATAATTTCTGTGAGGTAAACACAGGTTATAGCGACTCACTCATACTCCTGTGTGCCGTGAACACAGGCTAGTGGGTGTTCATTTATAGTTACCTTTAGCTGTTGTGTCTGCCTTGTCCTTTGGACTACTAGCTGCAGTATTCCATCTCTCCACGGTGGACCCCAGGTTGCGATTGAATTATTTCTGTTCAATCCGCCAACCCCATGACACTACACACCTTTTTTTTTACAATTTATTTAAGTAATTAAAAAAAAAAAAAGGTTCATGCGATTCCTCTTATTTTGATACACAGCCATGATAAGCACATGGTTGGGAACTGCAGCCTGTAGCTGTGGACTTTATCTGTGTTGGTATCAATAAATGGATGGACCCTATGCCATTTTATTTTTTTTCCATTACAATATAAAACTAACCAATCACATACACTGTCTGGGGTCGGGGTTTGACTATTGCCAATTAGATATGCTGGTGGGCGGGGAAAGCATTGAATGTGTATGAGGGATAATGAGTGGCCCCAGAAGTACAGCCCTGGGAGTAGTTACAGCCACGCCGAAGACTCGGTAAGTATGTCAAGCCTAATTCCTTCCTCATTTTATTTCTTTTGCAGCCCCCTACAACATTTTACAACACATAAGTTTGGCCTCCCATTGAATTCAATGCATTCGGCATGTTCGTCGAACAGCTCGACGAACACTGGCAAGCTCGGTAAAGATCGGTGAACTGAACTTTGAAAGGTTCGCTGATCTATACTTATTAGGAATCTACTGTATCCTCACCCATCCCCTGTAGACTGTGAGCCCTCACGGGCAGGGTCCTCTCTCCTCCTGTACCAGTCTTTGCCTTGTATTGTTTATGAATATTGTACTTGTTTTTATTATGTATACCAACTTTTCACATGTAAAGCGCCATGGAATAAATGGCGCTATAATAAAAAATAATAATAATTAGTCCTGTAAAGCTGTTACTCTTAGTGAAATAAATTCAAAGGTGATTTTATTTTTTTTACTTTACATCACAGAAAAACATAGTCGGCTAATATTCTTTTCAGCACAATGTTTTTCTCTGTTATTCTGTTTATTGTTTTTATAGAAAACAGAGAAATATTTATGTTAACAACCCTATTGATTTTAATGCCACAAGCAGCCTATGCTCATTTAGGAAATTCTTCAATATTTAATAATAGTAAAGCCTTCATATGTATGTAGCGCCCCACGGGACCTGCAGAGCATAACTCGTTACCGGGCCAATGCTTTTGTGGGGTTGCTGTGAATGGCCTGACCCGGCTCCATGGCCCTGTCGGCCACAGGCAAAGAGAGAGTCAAAAAGTGGGAATGGGGGTTTGCTTTGCAGCGCCACTCGTGGTGCGCGGCCAGGGATTAGCCGCCGCTGCAAGATGTCGCTCTCCTCCAGGGCTGATGTTACCGCAGCCCAGATAGTCCAGCTCCCCCAGGTGGAGCAAACCCCAGGGAGTACGTAGGTGACGGGGGAAGGGCCGTTGGCGCCGAAGTGCGGGGAGGCGGCGCCGGCAAATCAGAGTCTCACACAGGGGCTGCGGTTCCAGGTGTTTTACTCACAGTTTGTGTGCTGCGCCCGCAGAGTATCGGTCATTGCCGTGATGGGCCTCAGCCGATCCCGGATGAAGCAGAGGTCACTACCGGTGTTGTGAAGCGTGTGAGACCTTCCTCCTTTGGCCTTGTAGTGTGGATCCCCGTGGTGTGAAGCTACTTAGGGACCCCAGTGTTTTTGGCTTTAGTTGCTGTCCCATACACAGGCAGCGCGAAACTTGTTATGGACTTGACCGTGCCCATGGCTCCGGTCTCTGTCTGCTGCCGTTCCCCGGGACGTTTGGTGGTGGACAATGGGACGTGAAATCCTCTTTCCCTGCAGATTTGTTAAAGTCCATGAAGGTTCCCCTAACCGAGGACTCTGCACCCTGACTGGCACCGGTCCCGAAGGGGCTGTTGGGGGCTCACCCTCCAGTTACTGAGTTGCTCCTCTCTCTTACAGCTCCACTTGGTTGTCTCCTGCTTCTCTCAGTCCGTCCTGTGCAAACTCAGTGCGGTGTCATGGCCCCTGGTCCTGGGACTAATTCCTCCAGTCTCCTGTCCCCAGGACCAGTCTGTTAAACGCTGCTCTCCTAGGGCTGTCTGCTCTCTTCTGCTCCCAAACTGTTCTCAGGTAAAACTCCCTCTTAAGTAAAACTAAGTGTGTTCGCTCACTTCCCAGTCAGCCCCCACCTTTTTGATGACTCATCCTGCCCGAGAATTTCCCATCCTGGTTTCCTGAGTAATGTTAGTGCTGGTTCACTAACTGGGTGTTTATGTAAGTGTATTGTGTAAGCTCCAAGCACCAGCAGTTAACCTCCTCTTACCCGGATAAGCATTACACCTTAAGACAGATGCAATACTCTGTGGCGACTGAAGCCTCAGGGACGTCACACATAGACCCATTATAATCAATAGGTCTGCGCACACGGCTGTGTTTTCACAGGACCGTATGTTTGTGTGGAGCACATGTGTCTGTGTGCTCTACATGGCAACATGTCCATTTTGCTCCGGCAGCACTGATGTCACACGGACCTCACACTGATGTGATTCATTTTACATGTACCAGAGAAAACAAAAGTCATATAAAAATTAAGGATTTCCATGCTTACCTGTCTCCAGCGCTGCTGTTATTTCCAAGCCTGCTCATTATGCTCATGCATATTCTCTGCACTCATTGCGGACCCGGAAGTAACAGCAAAGCGGGAGACAGCAGCGCTGGAGACAGGTAAGTATACCAACTCATGCTGTCTGTGTGCTATCCGGATGTCACATGGATAGCACAGGGACAGCACACGTAAAACACACACACACATATGGACACACATAGCACCTTCAACATGAAACATGAGTGTGTTTTACGCTGACATGTGAAGGAGGCCTAAACCTGTATCAAAGCCACCTATGGGAAAGATAGCTTTACATGTTAGTTTGATGGTCTGACCTGGGACAACTAGCCTGGAGCTGCCCCAAAACGACCTCTCCCAACGCCGCTCCAAGCGATTGCCAGGTCTCTCACCATGGAGGGAGACAATAGATAATGGATGAAAAATAATATGTACATCATTTGAAATAAATTCTTGAACTTTCCCTAATTACCTAAAAATGCTGCTTTATTTTTACTAGAAAATAAACCACATTGTCAATATTCATTTTATTATATACGCATCATACAAAAGTGATATTATGCAAAATATTTTTTATTATGACACAATTTTCCTAGATCTGAAAAGGTAATCTAGCAGCACTATAGGGATATAGATATTTGAGAGGAAAGTACATAGCACCTTAGAAAATATGGCTCCTATGTGTAGGTGGGGGAAAGCACATCATTTGCACTGCATAGTTTGATAGAGTATATTGTTTTCCTAGAAACAATATTATCACAAGATCAGTGAATAAGTATGATGTGATAATCACAGTTTTTACCAGATGCCATGATAATTTAATCTTATATAATAGCATTGATTGTCGTAATGAATAATGACAAGAAATTGCAAAATATTTATGCTATATTCCGAAAGATTATTGTATGGGATTTATCATTAATATTCCTATAGTTACAGGCTCTACCAGAATTCTGTCACTATGTTGCTTCTTGCCTGTATTTCCTCTATACCGCACTGTTACTGATTTGTCTTGGTGACCTTGTCATACCCTGCCTAGATCTGGGAAGGACACATGCTGTGGGGAGTAGATCATTATTCTGATTGATTAGACTGTACATTATTCATTCACTTAGCAGGTATAAATATCCTTCTACTTCTTGATTTAGAGATTTGTAGCCATGCTGCATTGAACAGAAAGATAGGGAGAGAGCAAAGAGGGAGAGATAAAGAGCTGAGAGCTTAGAAAGAGTGGAATGTAAGGGAGATTAAAGCAAGAGAGAGATAGAGAGAGGAGAATCAGAGGAAGATAAGTAAGAGAACACAGGAGAGGAAGGAGAGGGAGAGGAAAGGGCAGCAAGGAGAGAGGAAAGGGCAGCAAGGAGAGAGGGGGAGAGAAATGATAGGACAGGGAGAGAATAAGTATAGTATGGGCAGAGAGGAAGGTGGGGCAATGTAGGGAAGAAATAATGTTCTAGGAAAGGAGGGAGTGAGGAGGGAAGATACACTGCTTGGCTGGGTAAGAAAGCTGCTGCCTGCATTCTGTTCCTGGGCAGGCTATGAGACTGCAACACACATCATAGGCTGAGTTGAATCCAGGTTCTGCACAACTCACTAGATTTTGATTGCTCAGTAGGAGACTGAAGACAGCCAGAAGTGGGTGAGATGACATGACATGATGGACTAGGCTATGGAGAGGAGGCATCCTGTATGTTTTGGAGGATGCAGATCACAGAAGGGGTGGCTTAATGGTTGCAAAGGCACAACGAGGGGTGAGAGGAAAGGAGTGGGTTTCCTAAAACCAAGCATCATGCCAGCCAGTATTGCCTTGGTGTGATGCTGCTGCTGCTGCACAAAGAGCCATGGAGACACGGGGCTTGGTCACTGCTGTTAGCCTGGCTCTGAGCCTTCTCTCCCTGATTCTGCTGGTCATAGCTATATTCACAGACCACTGGTATGAGACAGACACACGCAAACACAAGGAGATATGTGAGAGCCAGGGGAACTCAGACCCTACAGACCAGAAGAACAGACTCATGCCCCTCTATCAGCTGCCCTTCCGTGGAGATTCCTCAAAGAACCGCAAGATGGGTCTTCTGTCACCAGCCCCAGCTGGCGGGGTAAGAGAACCAGAGGATCTGCTGGAGAATTGGAGGTCTCTCTTGGGACTGGGGGTGCTGGAATCAGACTGTGGACGCCCCCTCTTCTCTACCTACTCTGGGCTATGGAGGAAATGTTACATTATGGGAATTGACAAGGACATTGACCATCTGATCCTGAAAGGTGGGCATGGTTACATAGGGTGGAATTATCTTTCTGGGGTTTGTTGATACCATGTGCTCAGTATTTGGCGTGGTGTGTAAGCTCCATTAAACTAGGGGTCTTCTTGTGAAAAGTTTCAGCATTATAACTATGCCATTGTTTTTTTAACAATTTTTTTTGCAAATATAAAAACACAAATAAAACAGTATCCGTACTTTGTATGACATTTCTAAAAACAGAATAGTAGAAATAATTTGTTTAGTCAGATCAATCATTTGAGCTAATTTACAGCATTGAAGACTATTGATTACGCGTATTTACACGTAATCCAATAATACCCGGTGTTAGTGGGAATAATGCGTGTAAACAGGAAAAGGGACAAGATGTTGGACTTGTTCTTAGGATGACTGTTCTTTTTATGATTGGAGTGCGTAAATGGTGAAATAGCACAAAATACATTTTGGGTTATAGCAGCGTTTATAGCTTTTCACGGTTCATTAAAAAATGTTCCCATTCTAGACGAGTCTAGATAAATGTCCTAATTATCAATGTCAGTCTGATTGGTGTTAAAATCAATATAGCTGAGCTGTTCTCTTGTTTAAGGCTGTGGGAATACGACAACATTGTCAAATTACTATATATCATCAAAGAAATTGACTGGAGCTAAGGGCAAGAATTAGCTTTTCGTATGATCTAAGTCCTCATAGTCATCCACATCCTCAGCCAGCTGAGATAGAGGAAATGACAGCTTAATTACAAACAACTGACTCCTAAAAATGGACCATATATGACTTTACTTTCTTACTTTTCATTAGTGGCAATTATTTTCACAATGTATAGCCCATGTCCTATCAATAACATAGATAATTTACAATTTGAACAGCCAAGTTCTCCTATCATGGTATAAACATATTTTATATACTGAATATTTACACATGTAGATAATAATTGTACATGAAAACCACTAAAATTAGCCATAATGAATTGAATAATCATATGTATATGTGTTTATGAGTCCAATGTCCGCATTTTTCTGGCATGTTTCCCCTGACTGAAGACACAGGGTATAAAAACAATAGCTGTGCAATCTGTTCGATTTCTAATTGAACCATTAATTAAAATAATAAGTTAACTGTATTGGCCGGGTTTATAAATCTTATTCAAATCACTGTAAATTGACAGAGCAATAATAAAACCCCCTAAGTATAAAAAATATAAGTCATAATGTTTATGGCAGCTCAAATCTAGATATTATTATATTAATTTATATAGGGCTAACATATTCTGCAGGGCTGTACTGATATTGGCACCACTAATATCAGTCCCTGTCACCATTAGTACCCCCAATTATTGGAGTGTGGGACTAAACCCACACACAGGGGGTCATACAGATGATTCTCTTGGTCAGATTCAATGTTAACTACTAGTGATGAGCAAATACTAAAATATTTGGGTTTGGGATATTTGTACTAATATCAAGTACTATTCCAGTATTCGTCACAAATAACGAGCCTAATGCAAGTCAATGAGGAAAAAGAGCATTTTTCTGGGAAGTCTTCAAGAAAAATGCTCAGTTTCCTCATTGACTTACATTGGGTTCATTATTCGTGACGAATAACTGGAATAGTAGTAGGTAGTCGGTACGAATATCCACAACCCAAATATTTTAGTTATACGCTCATCACTAGTAACTACTGAGCCACCATACTGCCCACATATAGAACCAAAACCCCATAATAGTAGGTATTCAGTTCAAATATCCCAAACCTGCATATTTTAATATTTACTCATCACTATTAACTATTGAGCCACCATACTACCCACATCTAGAACCAAAATCCCATAGTAGTAGGTAGTCGGTACGAGTATCCATAACCCAAATATTTATATATACACTCATCACTAGTAACTACTGAGCCACCATACTGCCCACAAATAGAACCAAAATCCCATAGTAGTAGGTTTTCAGTACAAATATCCCAAACCCGAATATTTTAATATTTACTCATTACTATTAACTACTGAGCCACCATAGTGCCCACATATAGAACCAAAATCCCATAGTAGTAGGTAGTCGGTACAAATATCCATAACTCAAATATTTTAATATTCGCTCATCACTTGTAACTACTGAGCCACCATACTGTCCATATATAAAAACAAAATCCATAGTAGTAGGTATTCAGTACAAATATCCCAAACCTGAATATTTAGTATTTACTCATCGCTTATAACTATTGAGTCACCATACTGCCCACATAAAACCAAAATCCTATATGTAAAGTTATAGCACATGACTATTGGGAATATGGGTCGGGCTACCTGGCGACTTATGATGATATGACATGAGCCTGAAATGTTACTTTGTTATATCGCAACTCGTGATAGTCAATGTGGTCCCTTGTGGTCTTGACTATGACAAGATAGTTGGCAAAAATCCAAACCGCCCGGATTGACTTATACATTACCTTCGAGCCACGTGACATTGCGACCCTATGTCGCTCAGCCACAATTTACCGTACAACCCTTGCCTAACTCCTATGTGTATGTATTAGCATATGACTATTTGATTGTTATAATTAGTATCCTAAAACAGATTGGGATGTATAATTGTTGCCTAGCTACACATCATAGATTTATTTACCAGCCATCTGCGATTTATGTAATGCTAGTGCCTAGAAAGTGTTGATACCCATAAATACTCATTGTAAGTGTATTCACACAGAATGCATCTTTGACACTCTAGAACACGAGTTAATGGACTATGCTCTGCACGGCACTGTAAACTGCAGCTGGCACCCTTAGGAAATAGAGCAGATCATTATAAGAATTGAAATAAACTGGAGGGAACCAAGGCATATATTTCTTCTCTTCCAAAAGGAAGATGAATGACACTTGTTTGTTAGTAAATGCGCTTGAATTCGAGCAATTATCCCTGGAATCATTCGTGTAGGGAGGTTTTCTAAAAATGGATGTGAGAATTGACCTATAAACCTCTTTACACAATTATACCTCGACTGTGTCACATCAATCTAATTTACCCATCGTTAATGTATGTAATGAATAGGATAAGTCACAATGATTATATTCATAGCTCTTTAACCTCTTTCCACTGGTAACATTTGCTGAAACCTTTCGCATCTCACATAAATTAATTTGTGTACGGCTCTGCATTTTTATTTTAGAAGCCCTTAGCTATGTCCATATCTTGTATACAAGCACATAAGACTCCTAAGGAATAAATAGCATTCAGCAGTTCTAGAGGTTGGTACAATGTCAGTGCCCAACCTCACTTCCAATAGACAAATTTAATATATAAAATATACTGAAAAATCATTTGAATTGGAAAAACAAATACAAAGTTAAATTATACTATGTAAGAATACACAGGGGACATTTCAATAACCTTTTCAAAGGCAGATATGGTATAAAAAGCTGCAATATCTTAATATATAGCCTTATCTGACCGACTGTAATTCACAGACAGATTTTTGGCGCTCAGATTTGATGTGCTTGCTGAACAGATGTATATGGGATGTATCAACATAATTGTTTAATGCCCTCCAAAAAATGCAGAAACTGCATAAATATTGTCAGCAGTTTGCAACTTGGCATGGCTTTGTATTCATTTTCCTACTGAATGGTGAAAAACAGACTCTTTTTGGAAGCAGAGCACATATTTATTTTATTAAGCGTATAAAAGTCCCTTATATCGCTTAACGTACACAGAAAAACAAGTTTGAGATTAAATTAATGCCTTTTTCCTGCTCATCCCTCTGTTTTTTAGTAGCATTATCTTGTTTACATAAAGGACTTTTATAAGCTTTAAATTGTAAAATAATTTTTCGCGCTATTTGTAAAAGAAAATAGATATAGGCTATATTTGTGTAGATGTCTATACTACATTGGCAGTATCAGTGCTGCCCAAATTGTATGGAGTGCTACAATAGTAGTAGAATTAATTGCCCTTTTTGTTACATTTCATTTTTAGAGGCAGAGAATTAGACAGATCTGCTTCATTTTGGCGCTGAAATTCTAATTGATTATCCCTATAGGTCTCCTTACGGCCTCTTTCACACATCTGTGAAAAACCACGCACGTTTTTCACGGATGTTTCAAAGGTGCGTTTTGCCCTCCGTGAGCCGTGTTTATGGCACACGTGTGTTCTCCGTGTGTTATCCGTGATAACACATGGAGAACAGGAACTTTCTACTCACCTGTCCCTGGCTTCGCTGTCCGTGGTGCTGATCTTTGGTCTCCGGTCCTGCCGACTCCCCGCTGCTGCTGCTTCCAGCCGCAGTGAAGTGAATATGCAATGAGCATAATGAGCGGCGGTCGGAAGCAAGTGATAGCAACGGCAGAGACAGGAGGGCTGGAGAAGGTGAGTAAAGTTTTTTTTATTATTTTCTCAGACATGTGTGTTTTCTCCGGCGCGTGTCACATGGAACACCTCTGTGTGGTCCGTTTGCATTCCGTGTGACACCCGTGATGCCGGAGAAAAACGGACATGTCTATGTGTGGAGCACACGGGCACACATATGCTCCACACGTACACACGGTCCATGGCAGAATATGCACGTGAGCGCAGACCCATTGATTTAAATGGGTCTACATGTACCCATGTCTCCGGTACGTGAGGAAACGGACCAAACACGTGCCGGAGTCACGGACTTGTGAAAGAGGCCTAAAGTGCATTAAATGGGAAATATCCTTGTGAGAGCTCACATATTGGCTTAGTGGTTAGCACTCTTGATTTGCAGTGCTTGGCTTCTTGGATCAAATCTCTCTAAAGACAACACCTGCAAGGAGTTTGTATGTTCTCACCATGTTGTGTGTCTACTGGGTACTCCAGCTTCCTTCCACATGGCTAAAACATACTGATAGGGAATCCCTATGGGGACAGTAATGATAATGTCTGTAAAGTGCAGTGGAATTATTGGTTCAAAATCAGTGAGTAAATTAACCTATTTACGACCTATGATGTTCTGAGCGAAATGCACTTCTTTTATGCCATTGGAAACTCCAAATTAGTAACATTTGTTTTACGAGCACTCTGGAAATGATTGGAGCACACACGCTGGTGTGTACTCCAATAATCATGTGAGCAGTTTGTATAGTATCCCAAACAAAGAACTAAATTCTCAGAACTGTGCTCTAATTAGAGCCACAGGTGTGTGTATAGAAATGTGAAACTTCCCCTCCCATCAGTGTTAGCTGAGCCCTATGACATCATTCAGTTTATTTAATCGTATGAACGTATATCTTACCATCATATAAAAATAAACAGACAATAGACAGTGATTGAAAAATATCAACAGGATAAAAATCAAATTTGAATATCAAGATTTTCTATATATGCAATAGCGTTATCATTTACAATATAGAAATCCTTCTTGTCACCATGGTTGGATCTCAGGGGGCACTCCTCAACAATGTGCTGGATAGTTTGACGATCTGCTCCACAGTCACAGGTCGGAGAGTCATATTTTCCCCACTTATACATAAAATCTGCACAGACGCCAAAGTTTGTTCTGATACGATTTAGAGTAACCCATGTTTTCCTTGGTAGATTGAAGCTTGGTGGAGGGTTTTGTAAATTAGGGAACATTTGGGGATCACCTTCTACTACATTGACCCAAAGTTCTCGCCATTTCTCCTCTAAATTGAAGTTTTGTTCGTGCAAGGTGATTGCAGTTCGGATGGGTGGATGTCTTGATTTCAATCGTTGTATTGTAACATCTCTGATATTTTGGTGTATTGGAAGTTTTTCATTATTCACTACTTTAGTGTACTCTTTAAGTAGGAGCTTTTGTCTTCTTAGATTTGCGGGTGCGATATGACCCAGCACAGGTAACCAGTGAACAGGTGTAGGTCTAATAGCACCAGATATTATACGCAAAGAGTTGTTCAGCTGAGTGTCAATTAAGTTTACATGACAGCTATTTAACCATGCTGGAGCACAGTATTCTGCAGCAGAGTACACCAGGGCAAGAGTAGATGTTCTCAAAACAGATGTTGCCGAGCCCCAGGAGGATCCACAAAGTTTCTGAATAATATTATTACGTGCTTTCAAAACAATCAAATTATATCTAGATTTCCTGGTCAATATATCTTACCTCATACCTGATAATCATTCAGTTATAAGACAAGATGGTTTCTATAAAAACAGAATGGATTGTATTCTCTCCCAATGTGCTATGTACATCATGGGTCTTTTCCCTGCCTTTGATGCTGGCTTGCATGCTGAACCTGTGTCATTCCCTGCAGATGAAGGGTGAATCATTCAACCTTTATCTGCTTCTATCAGCCATGGTCCACCCGCAGCTGTTAAATGCCAATGTCAGAGGCCTTTCACGTGCGCTATCGGGGGGCTTGCTCTTCTGAGCCCTCATTGGCGTGCCTGCGTCGCGAACGCGAGTTGCTGATGAGATGTCATGACAGCCAGGGGTCACCTGATGACCCCTGTGTATGTCATCTCAGTACTCCTGAGAAAAACAGCCTGTCGCTGGGGTTCATAGGAGGCCGTGATTTCTTCTATATACAGCAACACTGTATCAATGCTGTATATAGAACAAGTGATCAGACTATTGCTATTTCAACGTGTATATACCCCCAAATAATATCAATAAAAACATCAACTCGGGGCACAAAAAATAAGTCCTTCCACAGCCCCAGATGCCAAAAATATAAAACGTTACTGCTTTGGGAAAGTCATGACACAAGAAACATGTTTGTTTTTCAAAATTTCCGGATTTTTTTCACAACTTAAATAAAACAAAAACTATACATGTTTGGCATCTATATAATTGTGCTGACCTGCAGAATCATATTTCCAGTTCAGTTTAATGGTAAAATAAACTCTATAAATAAAATAAAAACCAAAAACAATTGCAGAATTTCATTTTTGTTGCTATTTCGCCATATTTTTTGCTGCTTCCCATTACATCATATGATAAAATGAAGGGTGTCATTCAAAAGTTCAACTCATCCCTTACAAAACAAAACCCTCACATGGGTATATCAGCGGGAAAAGAAAAAGTTGTGGCTTTTGGAATAAGGGGAGGAAAAAAACTAAAGAGCAAAATAGTGCTCTTTCGCCTGGCCCTTAAGGGATTAAATATACAGCATATAGCTAGGCATGGGCTGGTGGATACAACAGTCAGCAGAGTGCAGTTACTACTTGTTATCTTGGCACTGAAGAGGGGGGTCTTAGTATTTGGACCACCATCAATCACAACTTTTGACATCTATAAATCAAAATATCTTGTTTCGCACAAATGTTCATCACTTAAGTCCTTCCTTAGGTATGTCCAGATGCTTCCTCCTCTCCAGTTAAAGGGGTTGTCCGACATAAAAATTTTTGAGTTTAAGCTAATCTGTGCTGTATTGTCATATAAATCACCCCTCATTGTTATTTTTTGTTTTCTAACTTTTGTTCCTCTTGAATTCACCCTTTATTCTCTGCAGCTCTCTGTTTACATTCAGCACAAGCAATCTGACCACTTCCTGTGCCAAACCTCAGTCAGAGCTGACACCGCCTGGCCTCACTGTCCAGCCCCACCCCAGTGTCCAGCCTCGCCCCCTGCCCACCCCCTGCACACACATTCCCTGTCAGTATATTCTGCCCCAGCACTGACCTGTTATCACTACAGCATTGCAAATAACAGCCCCACATCGGGCTCTGCACCGCACACGCACACATATGGCTCTGTACTCCACACACACATCAGGCTCTGCACCGCATACACACATCGGGCTCTGCACCGCATACACACATCGGGCTCTGTACTCCACACACACATCAGGCTCTGCACCGCATACACACATCAGGCTATGCACCGCATACACACATCAGGCTCTGCACCGCATACACACATCAGGCTCTGCACCGCATACACACATCAGACTCTGCACCGCATACACACATCAGGCTCTGCACTGCATACACACATCAGTCTCTGCACCGCATACACACATCAGGCTCTGCACCGCATACACACATCAGGCTCTGCACCGCATACACACATCAGGCTCTGCACGCACACACGGCGCTCTATACCGACCCCCCCCTACCCTCAAAGGGAACACATGTAGGGAGTACATACTCACCCGTCCTCGGTCCCCGCCGCCGCTGCACGTTCGTCCACTGTCTGTGCTCTGGACATATAAGCACAGTAGTGACGTCACCGCTGTGCTGAAGAGAGCACAGACAGCGGGGCAGTGATGAGAAGCGCAACGCTCCTTCTCATCAGCGTTTTCAAATATACCGGCATTTGTGATCTGTGATGCTGGTATATTTGAATGTGTGATCCTGAGCAGGGGCCCGGTGCTGGAGCTGACACCATGGCAGCCGCCGCCAGGCCCCACCCCCAGGTCACGGACCCCACAGCAGTGCAGGGGGAGTTTGTGGGCAGAGTACGGGGTGCGGGGGAATGTGTGGGAGGGTGCAGGGACGGGGACGGGGACTCCACGCACCGTACAGCCTAGCAGGGCGGCTACATGCTGTTTCCAGATTTGCATGTCAACATAGCCCTGCCCATGTTGACATGAAATGACCGGAAGCAGCAAAATCGCGGCAGGAGCGGTCACATGACCACTCTGAGCCGGGGGAGAGGAGCTGACAGCAGGGCAGGTAAGTGGTCTCTATCTACTTACCTGGCCCAATGTAGCCCAATAGGGTAATAATGAAAAAAACTCAAAATAAGCCGGATAACCCCTTTAATGACTTAATAAGGGTCCACACTGTTTATACATGTAGTAGGCAATATATCTGTGCTAACCATCAGTAACAGGTAGATTATTTCCTATAAGAAATCCTTGGTAGTTTATGACCAGTGCTGTCCCATGATCATCTTATCATTGTGGAATGTGGTTTACAGCTACCATATAGCATTTCCTATGCTGATTTCCAGTTGTGTACCTGTATCATGACTATTTTAGTAGTAGCTCGTAAGCACGGACAACTTCAAGATTAAATTAAGCCCAAAAGTGCTTGGCCAACCCTTGTACATATGTAAAATGTAAAAAAAATTATAGCAGGTGACGTGTGTTGTATCATTATTTTTCTCCCATTATTTTATTTTAATCTGTTTTTTTTTATTTTGTAATTCAAATATCATGAGATAAATGTAATGCGGCTTTGGTATTATTATACGTTGGAACTCGAATGGTAGCAAGGATTGTTGCCTTAGTAATATTTGCATCCTGTAAGACTTTAAGAGAATCTGTCCATAGGATTGTGATATGTAATCTGAGAGCAGCATCATGTATAGGCAGAGACCCTGATTCCAAACATATGTCCCTTATCGGGCTGTGTTTTGCTGTTTTAATATAATCAGTGCTTTTTCAACAAGAGGTTATCATTACAGGACACTACTCCAAGCTTGCTCCTGGCACTGATTAGCAGCTTTCTTTCTCTATAGAATATGTGTTGAAAGCCGTGGTCTGGGCGGGTTATACACAACTCAACAACTGAGCTCTGCTAGATCTACAACAGTGAAAACTGTGATTCTATCATAACTGCTGCACCTAGTAAAGTAACTGACATATCTCTTGAATAAGGGTCTCTGTCCCTACCTTATACTGCTGTTATCTTACATAGCAAAAATCTGATGACAGATTCCTTCATGAATCTCAATTCACACTGCACAACGATTCTAAGAAGTTAAAAAACAGATTATTTTTTGTAATAATGTAACAGTTTCAAACAGATAGTAGTGATACATATTTATTTTTTGCAATATATTTTTATTTCATGAACATGAGTTTTAATCCTATTTCCTGAGCATGATTATATGGTCTGGTATCATGCATGGGTCTCTGTTGATGGCACTTAGAGGTATGTTTTATAGTAGTCATATGGACTGTAGACAGCAATAAACAGGCTGTGACTTATTGACTTCTATAGGATAGTTTTGTAAACATGCCATGTGTCCTTTCCAGACATCATTGTGCAGGGAAGGGGAAGTGGTGAGCTGTGACATCCCATATTGCAAATTGTACATCCTGTGTAATAACTCTTGGATATAGAGGTGTCATCATTACAATCCAGCCAGCCAAGATAATGAGATGACTGATAGTAAGTGCTCTTTACAGGCAACCATTGATAACCTCATGTTAGGTGAGTGTTTTCTGCATGTGGAGCTCATATTCGACTGAATTCATTGAGATACTTTGAAAATGTTGTTTCCACTTTTTCATCATTTGCATATCATTAACATTGCTATTGATCCTCTGATTTACATAATTGCACTATTTTTCCTTCTTTGTGTTGCAATTTCAATGTTGAGGAGTGTTGAAGTAATTGTCACTTCAATTAAAAGTTTTTGGGATTTATTCTACGGCGTCGTTGAGAATTAAAGAAATACACAGACATGTGATTTCCAAAGCTCTCAAAATGACTTTAATGAGAATCATCTTTATTATAATCTTCAGAAATATGGGCATACCATGCAGAAATGTAAGCCTTTTTTTTACATGATAGCAAATAGTAAAATACATAACTGCATAGTAAATGCAGACACTCCCAGAATCCCCCCAGCTTAACCAACCCCCCCTCCAAGCAGTTCTTTGTCTAAAGAGTGAACTCTCACCCCTATAAACTTTTTTTTTTGCAGGCTTGAAGATTTTAGTTCCTTCCTTACTTTAACAGTAGTGAAAGAAATGTTAAGCCCTTTATAAGAAAAAATGAAATTAGGACGGGGGGGGGGTTAAGAAATTTATCAACACAGATTTTTTTAACCTATTTGGATAAAGTATACAGTTCAATCAAGAGCTTTTGAGTTACTGTATATTTTCATGATGTTAGTTAAAAAACAATCTCTCACTGGATTTATAAAAAAAAAAAAAATAATTCAAACTGATTGCCTCCTCTACTTGCCACTGCTGCTCTGCACAACAATTTTTATTTTTCTGCTGTGCCACACTAATCCAAAGTTAGAAACACTGGTAACGGTGTAAATTTTTCCTTCAATCAACTGGGTTTGTACCATAAATGTTATCTGTGGGAGCAGATGTGTTTTGTCTGCATTAAAAGAGAAAAGCAAATGCTCATAGAGTCGTGTGGCCCAGTTGGGTGAAGGGAAAATTTACATCTTTATTACCTGAGGGCATAACTTTAGAATGAAGAACGCAGAAGAGAATCAGATTGCAGTTTTAGGTTTATAAGAATAAGCATATTATATAGTTACATGATAGACAGATTATTATGTACATAAATAATCAATACCATTTGCATATCATGGTCTTGACATTATCATTATAAAATTTTAAAATGCCCTAAAAATATTCCTTAGTTTTTCTCATTATTAAAGTTAATAATAAATGTTTAATGTGAAAGATATCTAACTACAGTTTACTCATTCCACATCATACTTTCAATCAAATCTTTTTGAACCCCAGTGGTTCCCTATGTACGTGTGACTTGACTTCCAATGCTTCGAAGCACATCCCCATGACATTCTGTAATTTATTCACACCAAGCAGGCTGTATATTCAGAATACTACATGCACAAGTTTCTGGTATTATGTTTCTGCATTTATAATGCTAACATCTGGATAGACAAACCATGTCTGTCAAGGAGCATGGATATTACATTTTGATGAAGTAATATCACTGGAAATGGAGCCTGTCAGCGCCAAATGGCATACTAAACTGAGCACATAGTCTGCTACAAATCATAGCCTCGATCAAAAGCTTACCTAATATTTATATTTTTCTGACTCCATTGTGGATAAAATAATTTATTTTGTATGTTGGATAGGGTGCTCAATACATCCTGAACCACATTTTTATCTGGCCACATGTGGTAACTATCAGCCTTCTGATGAACCAGAGTGTTGGGGAAACGCGTTGAGGAATGAGGCGATAAAAAGATAAGTTATACTCCAGGCTTTCACTGATTAAGTTGTTGTTCTCATAGAGAACTATTGTGACCTGGGTTCTCCGGGGGGAGGTTGTGAACCCAGCTATTGCACTTGAATCACTTTATTTTGAGCACTGCGCTTTATTCTTTGTTGCAGGGGTTTGCAGGGTTAGGACAGGAAAGCCGTCAACGAGTGGGGTCACCACATTGTACATCTAGGGTGCCAACCTCCACGGCTAGGTGGGACACAGGAGGGAGTGGATATTGTAGGGTCTATGTTTATATGTATGAATACCTGATAACTAGTATTTTTATACATTATTATTAAATGCCAGGCCATTAAAACCCATAGTAAAATAGAGACCTTATTTATAGATCATTACTTTCTAATTACTTTCTAACTGGCCGCTGACCTTAGTTTCCTATGTTATCCTTTTGGTGAGCTCTCCCTAATAGCAATATTTAAAATTATTCAGCTCCTAGTCTCCCCAAGATGTTTTACCATGTCTGGCTTCATCAGGGGACTGATAAGCCTCTGTCACCTGGTGAAGCCAGACATGGTGAAACATGTTGGGGAGCTAGGAGCTGAAACATTTTACATATTGCTATTAGTGAGTGCTCACCAAAGGGGTAACATAGGAAACTCAGGTCCGCGGCCTGTTAGTCCATATGAGACAATAATTATCTATAAATAAGTTCTCCCTTTTGCTATGGGTTTTAATGGTCAGGCATTTAATAATAATGACAATAAATGTTAAGTTTTAATGGTTTTGAGTTAGGGTATCTTCAGTTGCCTATGACAATTTGTTTGTAACTTAACTGGTGTTTCATTCGCTTTCCCAGAGACAGTGCCTCCTCCAGTCTAAGCTCTGGCATTGCAGTGTGCACAGCCTTGTCTCCTGTCTTCAATCACCTACTACACCCAGCTATATAGCAGAGTGGCTTCCATATTTGCAATGTGCACATCTACTGTACATGTAAAATGGATGTCTTCAATGCTTTATCATGAATTAACAATGTTTAAACCAAATTTCTTGTGGTAAACATATTTTTTAAATTGTTGTGATTTTCCTTTAATTATCTATCTTTATTGAAAATAAGTATTAAAAGTTTACTATTAGTCGTATACTTTCTGTTAAAAATGTGTCCCAGAAGACATTTTTCAATATAATGCCAGGCCGCATGTTGCTTGCGCTACTGTGAGCTGGCATGTCGTCAACTTGCTACCATGGCCTGCAACATCTCCAGACTTGTCTTTCATCACACACATCTTGAACCCTATTGGTTGTCGCTGGCAGCGGCGGATCTTGATGATTTGCTACCCAAGTGCATTCAGCATGGCAGAACAATCCTCAGACAGTCTTTAGTAACCTCACTGATGGCATGCCAACGCATGAGCATGGTGCTCATACCTGATGCTATATAATTTGGGAAGTTTTAAGAATTTTGTTTCTATTTCTCATCATTTGCATATCATTAACCTTTCTATCGATCCTGTGATTTCCATAGATCCAAGACTTTTCCTTCTTGGTGTAGCACATGGGCGTACCCAGGATCAAAACTATGGGGGCGGGGGGGGGCAAGCCATGGTCGTTCAGGTTGTAAAATATTAGAACGGAAAAGGTGAATAAAACAAAAATTTTAAGAGAATTAAATGTAATTATAGCAGTGCTTTATTAGTTATTACAATTATTTTCTTGCAAATAAATTTAAATTTTTATTCTGATTACATGTCTTATACTAATATAATTTTTCTTGGGTTTGAAGAAAACTTGTTCAAAACTTTTGTTTCAATCCAGTCCCGATTTTCCTTGAAGAATTTCCGATGGACGTTCATCAAGCACAACCCAGTCAGTCTGTCCTCTCCCATTGTACTTCTGAGCCAGGTTTTTACCCTTCGAAGGGTACTAAAAGATCGTTCAACAGTAGCTGTCTCTCATATACATCTCATATACAGCCCCTCATAGGGTTCCCATCTCATATACAGCACCCCCATAGGGCTCCCATGTCATATACAGCCCCTCATAGGGCTCCCATATCATATACAGCCCCTCCATAGGGCTCACATGATAGGAGCCTTATGGGGGACTGTATCTCATATAAGGCCCCCCATAGGGCTCCCATATTCAGCCCTCCATCATATACAACAGCTCCCCAGACCCCCAGACTGTCTGATTTAATATTTACATTTTTTTTACTTGTGGCAGCAGCTCAGCCTCCCAGCAGTCTCCCCAGCTTGTGTTTGTGCCGGCCACTCTGCACTGCAGGACTCAACACAACGGGGCGCAGAGTGATGATGTCAATGTCATCACTCCGGTCACGTCCCCGCTAGCTGTACTGATTTGCAGTGCAGAGCGGCCGGCAGGCACTGAGGACGGGATTTTACAGCTCCTACTACGAGTGGCTGCGGGAGCAGCATTCAGCCTGTCCTGCGGTACTAGTGGGTGGCGGGTGGCGATGCACCCTGTCCTCTCCTCACCACCCGCACTGCCTGACGCACCCGCTACCTGACAGAGACAGTTCATAATAGGTGTGTGCCCCTGCTTCTAGGGGGGGCAGCTGCCCCCCCCACCCCTCGCTGGGTACCCCCATGGTGTAGCAATTTAAATGTTGAGCACTTTAGTTAAATGATGGCATTCTTGCTGTTGCATATACCCTTTTTAGGTTACTTAACAGCTGATTCCATAGTATTTATGCAATGAAGTCATATTCAAATTCCCAGATGAGCATTTCATGACCTATAAGTTTCTTCATGCCAAATTGGCAATTGCCACAAAGCACTGCAACTTGGCATAACTACCACCCAGACAAATCAGTTTCTTTGCTTTTAATTAATAAGAAGCAAACATCCTGAAACACGAGTCTGCAAATCAAATTTCTGGTTTTGCTTTTTATCCTACATAATGTGGCAAGGCAATTTAAAGGTGTTAGGATTGCTACTTCTAATAGTTGGAATTAGAGTTCATGTTCTCTTACTCTTTGAAGATGCTACTTTCACATATTTTGAAGTAACACACCTGTATGTACTAAAGTCTTAATTGATCAATTAATCATCGTACCATTTCATTATATGGTGCAGAAAATTTTGAATTTTGCATGAGAGAGAGAAATTCATCAGCTTGGAAAGTTCAACCTCAAAATGGCATGATGTTAAAAAAAATGACATTTTCTTTTAAAATATAACACTTGTTCTGTTCAAGGCTTAATAGAATAACAAAAAACAGTTCAGGTATGGTAATAGATGTTGGATCAGGTGTCTGATTGATGATATGTAAAAGTGCTTGTCAAAGGGTTAAATTCCTTAGTGTTTTAGAAAGCAAGGCAACCATTATATAAAGATATTTGAGTAGTTTGCTCCTAGAAAAGTCTGGATGTAAAGGCCCTTAGTTGTCTCCCAAGTGAAGATGGAGGAAGAGAGGCAAGGTTGCACCAGTGACAGTTAACTTTACATTTGATAATAAGATTGATGGTTACTGAATATTTAATGAGGCAAGGTCTTGGTAGTTATATAATCTTTCATTAGGCAATGTGTTTGGTGGTTACAAAGTCTTACAAGAGGCAACAAAGCTTGAATAAGGGTTTACAGTTGATATAACAATGAGCTAATAATGGGCTAACATGTACTTGCAAAACTTTTCTTGTGCTTGTGACAAGAAGCCACGTGGATAGTGAATACTCTGGGTTTCCAAGAATAGAGGGAAGTGTTATGGTGAAGTCTTTTTGAGCAATGGTTGACGAGAGACAGTCAGTTAATACATATTTGCAGTGCTAAATCAGTCCATCTAATACCTAATAGGAGTACAAGGTCAGGGACAAGCCAAATCTTTCTCAGAAAACACCAAAGACTAGCAACTCTGCATGTCAACTGAATCAACAACAACACCAATGACCCACTAAAACACCAACCAAGGTAATCTGCTGTTCTGGCACAGGATTATGTAAAGGAGAGCTCTATGTTACAGTCCTTGTTGACACGAAAATTGCCATCCAGGAAGCAAATGAGCAACAGAACAGAAAAGGTTAACATAGAAAAGACCTGATTGAAGTTGCTTGGTGTGGTCAAGAGAGGCAGACAGAAACATAGTAGAATTAAGAGCCAAAGAATACCCAATTCATCAAATAGTTTTGACCATTTTCTGTCAATAAACTGCTTGAAATGTTTCAAAATATTTGTGTAACTCCTTTTTGTGCAAACATTTTGCAACTTATGGACTCTACGTCAGTTCCGGCTAGTTCCGCTAACTTTTTGAAACATGGGATAGAACTTATAAAGGAAGAAGCATTACCGAGTTTAGTGACAAATTCTACGAAGAATTGGTGTAAATTATGACAGAAATGTACTTTAGTCCAGTTTTGTTCACTTCCAGTTCTCAAGGCCCACCAACATATCACGTGTTCAGGATTTGTTTGGTATTCTACAGCTTCTTTATATTGCACAGATGGTAATTCCATCAGTAGAATACTAAGGGAATCCTGAAAACATGATATGTTTGTTGTCCTTGAGGACTAGAGTTGAGGAACACTGCTCTAAAGACCCGGCTGTACTTCATTTCTTGTGGTGGTGCAGTCTAAAACAGAGGGGCGGAACCTTTTTTCTGCAAAAAGTGATTTGGATATTGTTACCATCATTCAGGGGCCGCACAATATTTTGACTTGAAAATTACCCTGCTTTATTTGGTAAAAAATTAATTAACCCATCCCTATTGTTGTGGCTGGGCTCGCTTCTCTTTGGTACTGCTGTAATGCTAGATGATATTGATCATGTTGCTTCTCACAACTGCTTTTCTGGGTTTGCATTGGCTGGAGCACAGTCAATTTGTAACAATAAGTATTGTAAATCATATATATCACATAGGAAACAATGCGACTGCTGTATATACATCACATAGGAAGACACTGGGACTGTAGTATATACATCACAGAAGATACTAGGGCTGAAGCATATATATCACAAGAGACTTGGGGACTGTACTATATACATCATAGGAGACATGAGGGCTGCAGTATATACATCAAAGGAGGCATGGAGGCTGCAGTATAAACATCACTGAAGATGCTGAGAGCATATGCATTACAGGAAATGTTGGGATCATATACATCACAGGAGACACTGGGGGCATATATATCACAGGAATTGGGGATATATACATCACTTGAGAGGTTGAGCATTTACATCACAGAAGATGCTGGGGCATTTACATCACCAGAGACGTTGAGGACATATACATCACATTAAACACTGGGGCATATATATCATAGGAGATGCTGGGGAAATATACATCGTAGGAGATGTTAGGGGCATACATATATCACAGGAAACTTTGGGGGCCACATGATCTAGGATAAGAAGCAAATCCAGAAATTCGATTAGCAAACATGTGTTTCAGGATGCTTGTTTAAAACCTCCATTTGTACTGCGAGCATGTGCACGCAGAGTGTACTACTGCACATTCCTCTTTTTTGTGAAGGAGGTAACTTATTGATGCTTGGTGTGGTCAAGAGAGGCAGACAGAAACATAGTAGAATTAAGAGCCAAAGAATACCCAATTCATCAAATAGTTTTGACCATTTTCTGTCAATAAACTGCTTGAAATGTTTCAAAATATTTGTGTAACTCCTTTTTGTGCAAACATTTTGCAACTTATGGACTTTACGTCAGTCCCGGCTAGTTCCGCTAACTTTTTGAAACATGGGATAGAACTTATAAAGGAAGAAGCATTACCGAGTTTAGTGACAAATTCTACGAAGAATTGGTGTAAATTATGACAGAAATGTACTTTAGTCCAGTTTTGTTCACTTCCAGTTCTCAAGGCCCACCAACATATCACGTGTTCAGGATTTGTTTGGTATTCTACAGCTTCTTTATATTGCACAGATGGTAATTCCATCAGTAGAATACTAAGGGAATCCTGAAAACATGATATGTTTGTTGTCCTTGAGGACTAGAGTTGAGGAACACTGCTCTAAAGACCCGGCTGTACTTCATTTCTTGTGGTGGTGCAGTCTAAAACAGAGGGGCGGAACCTTTTTTCTGCAAAAAGTGATTTGGATATTGTTACCATCATTCAGGGGCCGACAGACACACTCACACACAGATCGCAAACACACACATGCACACACACACATTACATCCAGCTTTACAGAATACTTCTGGCCGCAGGGAATGATGAGAGGAAGTCACGTGTCTGGCCCGCAGGTCCTGTAAGCTAGCATTGCGGCAGGTCCTTGCGCTCCACTGCACAGCCTCTCAGGATTCTGCCAGCCAGAAGAAATCAGTGTCGCTGGATGTGGTGAGTATGTGTGTGATCTCATGTGTGTGTGATCCGATATTTATGTGCATGATCTGATTGTGTGTGTGTGAGAGAGATCAGATGTGTGTATGAGATAGGATGTTTGTGTGTGCGATCTGATTGTGTGTGTGTGAGATCAGATGTGTGTGTGTGAGATCGGATGTGTGTGTGAGATTGGATGTGTGTGGGGGTGCGATCTACTGCAGGTCCTCTGCCCTTGCGTCTGGTGAGTGTTATTTCAGGGTGTCCACTGTTTATAATGAAGTGTCCTGCAGTATCTTTAACTTTTTTAGCTGCACGGACACTTCATTATTGAACCGCGACTGCGGCTTATTTTCGAGGTAGGGCTTATATTTAAAGGAGTTGTCCGATATTAGCTTAACAAAAAATTTTGAGTTTATCTGTGCTGTATTGTCATATAAATCACACCTACATTGTTATTTTTTGTTTTCTAACTTTTGTTCCTCTTGAATTATCCCTTTATTCGCTGCAGCTTCTTGTTTACATTCAGATCCAGCAAACATGACCACTTCCTGTGCAAAACCTCAGTCAGAGCTGTCACCACCCACCCCAGTGTCCAGCCTCGCCCCCTGCCCGCCCCCTGCACATACATTCCCTGTCAGTATTCTTCCCCAGCACCTGACCTGGTATCACTACAGCATTGCAAATAACAGCCCCACATCGGGCTCTGCACCGCACACGCACACATATGGCTCTGCACCGCACACGTATACTCTGCACCGCACACATATGGCTCTGTACCGCACACATATAGCTCTGCACCGCACACGCACACATATGGCTCTGTACCGCACACGCACACATATGGCTCTGCACCGCACACGCACACATATGGCTCTGTACCGCACACGCACACATATGGCTCTGCACCGCACATGCACACATATGGCTCTGCACCACACACATATGGCTCTGCACCGCACACGCACACATATGGCTCTGTACCGCACACATATGGCTCTGCACCGCACACATATGGCTCTGCACCGCACACGCATGGCTCTGTACCGCACACGCACACATATGGCTTTGTACCGCACACGCACACATATGGCTCTGCACACGCACACATATGGCTCTGCACACGCACACATATGGCTCTGCACCGCACACATATGGCTCTGTACCGCACACGTACACATATGGCTCTGCACCGCACATGCACACATATGGCTCTGCACCGCACACGCACACATATGGCTCTGCACCGCACACGCATGGCTCTGCACCGCACACATATGGCTCTGCACCGCACACATATGGCTCTGCACCGCACACGCACACATATGGCTCTGCACACGCACACATATGGCTCTGCACCGCACACATATGGCTCTGCACACGCACACATATGGCTCTGCACCGCACACATATGGCTCTGTACCGCACACGCACACATATGGCTCTGCACACGCACACATATGGCTCTGCACCCCCCCCCATAGGGAACACATGTAGGGAGTACATACTCACCCGTCCTCGGTCCCCGCCGCTCTTGCACGTTCGCCAGCTGTCTGTGCTCTGGACATATCAGCACAGTAGTGACGTCACCGCTGTGCTGAAGAGAGCACAGACAGCCGGAGGGACAGTGATGAGAAGCAGCGTGTGGGAGGGTGCAGGGACAGGGGGCGGGGACTCCTCGCACTGTACAGCCCAGCAGGGCGGCAACATGCTGTTCCACATTTGCATGTCAACATGGCCCTGCCCATGTTGACATGAAATGACCGGAAGCAGCAAAATCGCGGCAGGAGCGGTCACATGACCGCTCTGAGCCGGGGGAGAGGGGCTGACAGCAGGGCAGGTAAGTGGTCTCTATCTACTTACCTACCCCAATGTAGCCCAATAGGGAAATAAAAAAAAAAGTTAAAGAAGCCGGATAACCCCTTTAAGCCTTGCTCCGAAAATGCTGAAAATCCTTGCTAGGGCTTATTTTTGGGGGAGGGCTTATTTTTGGAAAAACATAGTAGAATACATTTTTTAGAAACATTAGCTTTATTATTAATATATAAAAACCATTTAAAACATATGTGTGAGACACAATCTTACACATATAAACCAAAATATTCAGTGCTTATGTTTACTTTAATCCTATGAATCTTAAAATGGCTCCAAATACAATTGATAGCATTTCAGGAAGTAAAAAAAATATAAATTCAACACTTATTTTTACTTCTATTTTTCATGAGCTGAATATGTACGATTTTTTTATATGTACACAAAAGGCCTTTTTCTCTGAAATATTGTTCACAGGTTTGCCTAAATTTGTGTTAGTGAGCACTTCTGATTAGACAGCATAATTATTGCACAGGTGTGCCTTAGGCTGGCCACAATAAAAGGCCACAGTAAAATGTGCAGTTTAGTCACACATCCACAGATGTCGCAAGTTTTGAGGGAGTTTGCAATTGGCATTCTGACTGCAGGAATGAGATTTCTTGAACCATTTGTTTCCAGGTCCCCTGAAAAAAAAATGACCTAAATGAGCCCCCAGTAGGCCTGGCATCTGCTGTTAAGACTACTGGATCTAGTTGTTTCCAAAGAAATGTTTTATTCCCAATTCAATGTCTTACACCCATCGAATGTTTGAATTTTTTTGCCAAGCTGGCTAGATGTTAGCCTATCTTCCTCCTACTCGTCTCCCTCAATCATTTTGAAAAAATAGCAATCCTCTAGTGTTTGTTTTTGACAATCTACATCTATTTTCTTATTTTTTCACATGTTGGTGGGACTGTATAGAGCTTTTTGAGCAAAAAACCCATTTCTTTTTGGTGGGAAATATAGAGGATATCCTTTTTTGCCTCTATGCAGCTTTGCCTAAGAAATAATCTAGCACTGATCTGAAAAGGAAACCTTGTTCACGTGAACATATTACACCAGCAATTCTCAGAACCTGAGTCTTCTAACCAATTATTCAACCATAATGCGTGTCAAGCTGAGTTAGATAGGTGTGCTGATCTAGCTGAACATCTTAATGCATCTGAGGATGCATCTGCCAGAAAGCCGACACTTTTTTATGTAACAGGACAGAATAAAGTGAACTGTCCCTAGAAGTTTTACTCTGAATAAGAGCTTTTAATTGATTCAGCCATACTAATGAAGACATACAGTTAGGTCTAGAAATATTTGGAAAGTGAACAAGCCTTTGTGATTTGTGCACTGCTAGCCGCTATTTTTTCTTTAGCATGAAATAACTAACATGCCATTGAAGTATAGACTTTCAGGTTGAATTAAAGAGGTTGAAACATTTAGGAATTGCAGCCATTTTTCCACAATCCCTCCTCATTTCAGGGTCTCAAAAGTATTTTTAGAAATTTTCTTTACCATAAATAAAATGTTTATTTTTAATACTTTTTAGAGAATCCTTTGCAGGCAATGGCTGCTCGAAGTCTGGAAGCCATGGATATCACCAAATGCTGGGTTTCCTCCTTTGTGATGTTTTGCCAGCTTTACTGCAGAATACTTAAATTGTTGCTTTTTTGTGGGTCTTTCTGCCTTACGTTTTGTCTTAAGCATGTGAAGTACAGCTCAAGGGCAGAGATAACTAGTGATTGACTAGGCTATTGCAGAATATTCCACTTCTTTGCCTTAAAAAACCCTGGGTTGCTTCCCAGCATGCTTTGGGTCATTTTCCATCCATACTGTGAAGTGCTGTCCAATCAACCTTGCTGCATTTGGTTTAATCAGAGCAGAAAGAATAGCCCTGCATGGTTCTGCCTTAAGTTACATCATCAATAAACACTAGTGGACCAGTGCCATTGGAAGCCATGCATGCACATGCCATCACACTGCCTCCACCATATTTTACAGAGGATGTGGTGTGCTGTGGTGATTTGAACCATGAGCCATTTCAAGCTGTCTTTATTCTTTTTTTTCTTCCCATCATTCTGCTGCAGTTTGATCTTAGTTTAATCTGTCCACAGAATGCTTTTGCAGAATTGGGATGGCTTCTTTAGATGTATTTTTGCTAAGTTTAATCTGGCCTTTCTAGTTTTAAGGCTGATTAATGGTTTGCACCTTGTGGTTAACCCTCTATATTTTCTCCCATTAAGTCTTCTCTTTATGGTAGACTTAGATACTGGAACACCTACTTCTTGGAGAGTGTTTTTCACTTGGGTGCATGTGGTTTTTCTTCACCATGTAAACTATTCTGCAATCCTCCACCTTTGTAAATGGATGTGCAGGCCTTTTTGAGTTCCCAAGCTCACTAGTGGACTTTTTTCTTTATAGAATGTACCAAACTGTTGATTTTGCAACTCCGAACATTTTTGCTGTCTAATGGATTTGTTTTTTCAGACTAATGATGGTCTGTTTCTCTGCGATTGAGAGCTCCTATGACCACATGTTGTGGGTTCACGAGAACAGCTTTCAAGTGCAAACTCCATACATGGAGTCAGCTCCAGATCTTTTACCTGCTTAATTGATTATGAGGGAATAGCAAATGCAACCCATTAAAGAACATTTGACATAATTGTCCAGTTACCTTTGTTATCTTGGAAATGAGACAGCTACATATGAAAGAGCTGTACTTCCTAAACCCTTAATTCAATTAAGATGTGAATACCCTCATATTAAAGCTTGGGGTTGGCACTTTAATGCCATATTGATTATATAACTGCATCTTGAATATGCTTTGGTAAACAGCTAAAATGCCAACACTTTTTTAATGGTCCAAATATTTATGGACCTAACTGTAGTTAAAAATGTAGACGATACTTTGGGTTACAAGCTGCAATGGCAAACCAGGTCTTCTTAAGGGAAATATCTGCCCTCTTATTCATATGACCCATATGCGAACCAATGTTCTCAAAGTGGAGACTAGCATTAAGGAATATGTTAGCCACTGAACATCAGTTTTGGAGGCAATATTTCAGGTGGATTTTTGGTTGTCGTCAATTGAAGATTTCCTTTTTCATGCTTCAGCAATAAGTAGTTTTTATCCATTTTTTCCATTATTTTCTTTTTAGGGGAAAAAGTATTTTATGGGCAACAAAAACAAGGCACTTCCAAGTTTCCAATCCTTCAAACATTCTATCTTGTGTAGATCTGTCTTCTTTAGGTGCCTCTATTTTCATTAGCTTCATTCAACATCTTTTAAAGCAAGCTGAACAAGCCGACTTATCATAATTAACAAAGTTGACTTTTCTCGTAGTCTTTATATTCTTTCCTTCCCCCTAAATGATGTAAATCAGTAATATTTTCACAGAAGGTAAAACCATATATCGCACCAACCCTGATGCATTTTCACCACATTATACTTTCAGGAGACCATACAACAGATTTTTATGACTTTGGTTGAGCAGCTGAATCAATATGCTTTGCAAGTATTCCAAAGACAGAACTCCCACCAGGGCTCAACAGCTTGTTCTCTCCCAGAGAGAGACACTGTAAGTGCCCATCTCATGCTTTATTTTTGGATCTCCCCTTCCTGTACATGTAAAAAACAACTGGAAGTGCATCAGAACCCTCAATTTCAGACGCTAACAACATCTTCTACTATACGTAGCACTGCCGCAATGGCAATTGCTTTCACAGCAATGGAGCAAGAGCATAGCTGCAGAAATTCCTGCTTGGGTGCTAGAGAAATCCACAAAAAACTTGAACTTACACCTGCAAACCAACATTTTAGGGACTCCCCTCAGAGATGTCCAGCAGATCAGGCCTCAGGCAGCTAGGAGCTCTAGCATTCTAAATACTTACATATAAGTACATGGTTATATAGTGTCACGCTCCCCGGATCCCGGCGCCGCCGCCTGTCACTCACCGCTCCGGTCCTCCTGCCCGCAGTGTTCCCGCTCACTCCTCCTCTCGTGCGTCCTACATGCCTCCCGTCCGCCGCTTCCGTCGCCACTCTGCGACCCAGGACTCTCTGCCGGGCTCCCCTGCGTCTCTTTCACCCTCCTCCTTGCTTCCTTGCATTGGTCTCTGGCACTCGGGCCGCGCGCATGCGCATTAGGGCACGAGCGCGCTCACTCACCTCTTCTTAAAGGGCCAGCGTCCGGGAACAGGAAATGGCTGATACAGGTACAGGGTATATAAGACTTCCCTTTCCAGGTGGGCAGTGCCTGTTCAATGTGTTTCCATAGCTAGGTGTTCAGGTCCCTCTGTGTCTTGTTTCCAGAATAACACTGTCTCTTCCGCAGAGCCCGTCTGCCATCCTGACCTGGTCCAGATTGCTGATTCCCCAGGAAGTGTCCCGGTCACTGTCTGCTCTGGATCCCACCATTTTCCGTCAGCCTGATCCTGTCACCGGTCCCCGATTCCACCTGGTAACTTCAGCCTGCACATCTCTCTGGATCCGGACCCCGTCTGCTGTTCCTACTCGGCACCTGAAACTGGTTCCAGACTTCCGTCCTGCCTATGGTTCCCGTTGGACTAATGGTCACCTCCCGAACAGACTTCCGTAGGACCCATAATCCATACCCAAAGTGTTTCGGCTGCCGTACATCTAGGCTCTCTGGAGGGGTGATCAGACAGTCCCTGTATAGGGGTTCGCTCTTGTTGCCTCTCTGAGGAAGTCCGGTGCACGGTCCCGTGGATCCACCTCCAGGACATTACAGTTTGAACAGGCCATGCATTCCGCTGGAGCACAAGCGTCCCAGCTGACCGGATTACAACAAGAACTGGTACGACAACGCGAGACCCAATCTCGCATGCTGGCCTTTATGTTTTCAGTGGACACCCATCTGGATAATCTCCAAGCAACAGCCACATCCCTGTCGGATCAGAACACGGCAGCGGCTTCTGTAGTGGATTTCTCTTCAACCTCGAGACTCCGCCTAGCTTCTCCGCCCCGGTACGCCGGTGATCCCAAGACCTGTAGAGGTTTTCTAAATCAATGCTCACTGCATTTCAAGTTGCTTCCACACCTCTTTGCCTCTGATCAAGCAAAGGTGGCCTTTCTGATGTCCCATCTGGAGGGTGAAGCCTTGGCCTGGATAAATCCCTTGTGGGAGAATGAAGATCCGGTGACTACCAACATCCGGGGATTCCTTGAGGCCTTCTGTAACACCTTTGATGAACCAGGACGCACCTCTACGGCCGCCTCTTCGCTCCTTCGGCTACGCCAAGGAACCCTAACGGTTGGCCAGTACGCCATCCGATGCCGCACGCTTGCCACTGAGTTAGGATGGAACAACAAGGCATTGACAGCAGCCTTCTGGGAGGGCCTCTCCGGCCGCATCAAGGATGAATTGGCCGGTCGTGACGTTCCTCCTACCTTGGATGGTTTGGTCTCTCTAGCAACCTGGATTGATCTCCGTTTCCAGGAACGGTCCAAGGAAGTATCCCGGAAGAGGCGACCGACACGTCACACCTTCACTCCGCAGAGGTCCACCGTCCCTCAGTCAGTGCCATCCGGCAACTCTACTCCCGAACCTATGCAAATAGATCGTCTGGGACAAGCTGAGCAACGCCGAGCAGAGCGACTCGCCAAGGGTCTGTGTTTCTACTGTGGAAGTGGTACACACCTGCTTCGTTCCTGTCCCAAGAAGCCTGGAGAACTCCAAAGCCTAGGGTTGGTAGGAGAGGCAACCCTAGGTACTGGAACCCTCTCAGACCCGGTTACGCTGACCATCCAAGTGACGACGGAGGACACCCGCTTTACGGCGGAGGCGTACCTTGATTCAGAGGCAGCGGGCAAAATTTCATCCAACAGGCTACGGTGGACAAATACCGGGTGCCTGTCATCCTGTTTTGAGAACCCCTTGTGATCGCCTCCGTGGATGGGAAACCGCTATCTGAACCCGTGTTGTTTATTACCAAACCCGTGGAACTCCGTATTGGCGCTAAGCATACTGAAAAGATTGCTCTATATGTTCTCCCGAAACTGGCTCACTCACTCCTGCTGGGCCTATCCTGGTTACGAGTACATGAACCTATCGTCAGTTGGCGCTCTGGAGAGATTACTCGTTGGGGCCCGTCTTGCCACAAGAACTGTCTACAGTCTGTACGGCCCGTCCATCAGTCACCGGCACCAGAGTCTTTACCGGGACTGCCTTCCGCATATTGGTCTTTTGTGGACATTTTCGATAAGACGGAGACAACGGTATTACCGCCACATTGACCCTACGACTGTGGCATCGACTTGCTACCGGGCACTACTCCTCCCCATGGACGGATCTATCCCTTGTCCCCTGCCGAGACCCAGGCCATGTCGGACTACATTGCAGATAACCTGGCAAGAGGGTTCATCAGGAGATCCTCGTCTCCTGCAGAAGCAGGGTTTTTCTTCATCAAGACGAAAGAAGGTGACTTATGCCCTTCCATCGACTACTGGGGCTTGAACCAGATCACAGTAAAGAATAAATATCCTCTACCTCTGATCCCAGAGCTATTCGATCGGCTCAGGGGGGCCCATATTTTCACCAAGCCAGACCTTTGCGGAGCTTAAAACCTGGTCCTTATTCGCCCGGGAGATGAATGGAAGACGGCATTCAACACCCGTGACAGGCACTATGCATACTGTGTGATGCCCTTCGGTCTCTGTAACGCCCCAGCTGTTTTCCAGCAACTGGTGAACGACGTCTTCAGGGATCTTCTCTACGTCTGTGTGGGCGTATATCTGGACAATATCCTGGTCTATTCCCCTGACTTGTCGACCCACAGAAAAAACGTACAACTCATTCTACAAAGGCTTAGGGAGAACCGTCTGTTCCCGAGAAGGTGTCTTCTATCGTCAAGTGGCCTCCTCCCTCCGGACTGAAAGCCATCCAACGCTTCCTAGGCTTCGCCAATTATTATCGCCAATTTATCCCTTACTTCTCTGCTTTGACGGCGCCTCTCTCCGCCTTGACCAAGAAGGGGGCCAGCCCGAAAGACTGGTCACCTGAGGCCGACGCCGCTTTCTGTTCCCTGAAATGGGTGTTTGCCTCCTCTCCCGTTCTCCACAGACCGGAGTTGAACCAACAATTCACCTTGGAGGTGGATGCCTCCTCCACAGGAGCCAGGACCGTGCTAATGCAGAAGTCGTCCAGCGGGAAGTTGGTCACCTGCAGCTTCTTCTCCAAAATCTTCTCGGCACCAGAACGCAACTATACCATTGGCGATCGAGAGCTCTTGGCGATCAAGCTGGCTTTGGAGGAATGGCATTACCTGTTGGAGGGTGCGGTATACCCAGTTATCATCTACACCAACCATAAAAACCTGAGGTTCCTTCGATCTGCTCGAAGACTGAACCCGCGACAAGCCCATTGGTCCCTGTTCTTTGCCCGGTTTGACTTCCAACTACACTTCCGGCCCGCGGACAAGAACATGCGGGCTGATGCCTTGTCCTGGTCCTTCATTCCGGTGGAGCAAGAGGAAGAGACGAACCAGTCCATCATCTGTCCTAGCAAGGTCATCCCGGTGACTCCCGTCACTCTGGCACAGATACCCCCTGGGAAGACCTTCGTCACAGAGACCGACAAACTTTTTGGTCCTTCAGTGGGAGAATTCTTCGAAAGTGGCCAGGCACGCCGGTCAGAAGAAAGTGTGGAGTGCTATCGTCCGTCACTATTGGTGGCCGTCTCTCCGTAAGGATGTCGTCTCCTTTGTCTTCGCTTGTCCATCCTGTTCCCGGAACAAGACGCCCAAACACCTGCCCTATGGCCGTCTCCTGCCTCTACCAATTCCCTCCGTTCCATGGCAACACATTGCCATGGATTTTATCACGGACTTGCCGTTATCTTCTGGATATACAGTCATTTGGGTCGTGGTGGACCGATGCTCCAAGATGGCTCATTTCGTCCCCATGGTCGGCCTACCCTCTGCCCCGGAACTCGCCGATGCCTTCATTCATCATATCTTCCGGCTGCACGGCTTTCTCTTGTATATAGTGTCCGACAGGGGAACCCAGTTCACCTCGTACTTCTGGAGGGTGCTCTGTAAACATCTGGGAGTGTCTCTGGACTTTTCATCGGCTTACCATCCCCAGTCTAATGGCCAAGTCGAATGTGTCAACCAGGTCCTGACTTCCTTCTTTCGACACTACATCAACGTCCATCATGACAACTGGTCCACGCTACTCCCTTGGGCTGAGTTCTCCCATAATCATCACGTCAGTGAATCTTCCTCCAGCTCTCCCTTCTATGTTGTCTACGGTCTTCAGCCTACCGTCCCATTACCGGTATCCTCCAAGTCTGATGTTCCCGCTGCAGATGCCCTATCCAGGGACTTCTCTAATATATGGAGTTCTGTCAAAACCTCCCTTGATAGTGCTTCCACCCAGATGAAGAAACATGCTGACAAGAGACGCCTTGATCCTCCTCACTTCTCTCCTGGTGATATGGTGTGGCTTGCCTCCAAATACGTCCGGTTGAAGATTCCATCTTACAAGTTGGGTCCGCGGTACATCGGTCCTTTCAAGGTCATCAAAAGGATCAAAGAGGTCTCATACAAACTGCAGCTCCCAGCCATGATGCGGATCCCTAATTCCTTCCACGTATCCTTGCTCAAGCCCGTCATCCTTGGTCCCTTCTTGTCTGATTCCGGTACTCCTCCTCCTCCTATTGCTGACGACGATGTGTATGCGGTAAGAGACATAGTGGCCATGAAGAGAGTGCAGGGTAAGCAGTTCTTCCTTGTTGATTGGGAGGGCTACGGTCCCGAAGACCAGTCCTGGGAACCCCGGGAGAACATTGCTGTTCCGCTGCTACGCGACTTCTTGTCCCGATTGTGGGGAGGGGGGCGTGAGGGAGAGGGTACTGTCACGCTCTCCAGATCCCGGCGCCGCCGCCTGTCACTCACAGCTCCAGTCCCCAGTCCTCCTGCCCGTGGCGTTCCCGCTCACTCCTCCTTCCGTGCGTCCTCCATGCCTCCCGTCCGCCGCTTCCGGCGCCACGCTGCGATCCAGGACTCTTCTGGGCTCCCCTGCATTTCCTTCACCCTCCTCCTTGCTCCTGCATTGGTCTCCGGCACTCGGGCCTCACGCTTGCGCACTAGGGCGCAGGCGTGCTCACTCACCTCTTTTTAAAGGGCCAGCGTCCCGGGAACAGGAAATGGCTGATACAGGTATAGGGTATATAAGACTTCCCTTTCCAGGTGGGCGGTGCCTGTTCAACGTGTTTCCATACCTAGGTGTTCAGGTCCCTCTGTGTCTTGTCTCCAGAATAACACGTCTCTTCCGCAGAGCCCGTCTGCTGTCCTGACCTGATCCAGATTGCTGATTCCCCAGGAAGTGTCCCGGTGACTGTCTGCTGTGGATCCCGCCATCTTCTGTCAGCCTGATCCTGTCACCGGTCCCCGATTCCACCTGGTAACTTCAGCCTGCACATCTCGCTGGATCCGGACCCCGTCTGCTGTTCCTACTTGGCACCTGAACCAAGTTCCAGACTTCCGTCCTGCCTATGGTTCCCGTTGGACTAATGGTCACCTCCCAAACAGACTTCCGTAGGACCCGTAATCCGTACCCCAAGCGTTCCGGCTGTCGTGCATCTAGGCCCTCTGGAGGGGTGATCAGACAGTCCCTGTATAGGGGTTCGCTCTTGGTTGCCTCTCTTGGGAAGTCCAGTGCACAGTCCCGTGGATCCACCTCCAGGACGTTACATATAGATTGTGTTTTGTGTGGAGATTATCATTCTCTGTTGGGGGACTGTGAATTGGTTTGTCATACTGTGTGCGGAGATGGTGGGAGCCATCATACTGAGTTGGTGGCTTGTTAGAGCCATTATACTGTGTTGTGGTGATCATACTATGTTGGGGGAGATAATACTGTTGGCAGGGTCTTCATACTGTGTTTGGAAATTTTGGGGGCTGACCTTACTTAGGGACAATCATATTGTGTATAGAGGATTGTGGGGGTGATCATACTGTCTGGGGGCTATGTTGGACATCATAATGTGTTGGGGGTTATGAGTGCTCATAATGTGAATATTCTTTAAATAGGGAGCTGTAGAGGATCATAATGCATGGGTGTCATTACTCTGTACGAGGATTCACACTTTTTAGAGGGCTGTGCGAGACATCATACTGTGTGTGGACTGTTGGAGTCATCATACTGAGGGACTGTCTGGAATTATACTGTTGTCAATATTATCACTGCACCACTAGATGATTTAATTAGGAAATGGGGTATGTAAAATGGGGTCACTTATTCGGGGGTTCTGCTGCTCTGACACATCAGATTAGAGGTTCTGCTAATGTGACATGGAACCGCAATGCATTCCAGCCAAATCTGCACTTTGATATGGTGCTCCTACTTTTCTGAGCTTTGCACTTTGCCTGAAAGTAGTTTCCGACCACATATGGGGTATTGCCTTATTCAGGAGAAATTGCCCAACAAATTTTGTGGTTCATTTTGTTCTGTTACCCTAGTGAAAATTAAAAATTTGGGCCTTCAGCATCAATTTTGTTGAATAAAAGGTAATATTTCATTTTCATGGCCCAATGTTATAAATTAAGGTGAAGCACCTCAGGGTTCAAAATCCTTATTACACCCCTAGATAAACTTCTTGATGGATGTAGTTTTCAAAATGGGCTCATTTGTGGGAGCTTTCCACTGTCTAAGCACATCAGGGTCTCGGCAACCGTGACATGGTATCTGCTATCTATTCCAGCCAATTTTTCTCTCCAAAAGCCAAATTGTGCTCAAACCCCTATGAGCCCTGCCATGCGCCCAAACAGTAGTTTTCCGCCACATATTGGGTGTCAGTGTACTTATGAAAAATTGCACAACAAATTGTATGGTCCATTTTTTCCTGTTACCATTGTGACAATGCAAAATTTGGGGTTAAAACAACATTTTTGGGGGAAATGTATGATTTTTTTTAGCTCAACGTTATAGAATTCTGTAAAGCTCTTGGTGCTTCAAGACTCTCAAGACACATTTAGATACTTTTTTGAGGGGTTTAGTTTCCAATACTAGGTCACCTGTATGAGGTTTCCTATATTTAGGCACTTCAGTGGCTCTGCAAATGCGACATAGTATTCTCCATCAATTCCTGCCAATTTTGCGTTCCAAAATCAAATGGTGCTCCTTCCTTTCAGAGCCTCGCTGTCTGTGCAAACTGTAGTTTTATACTACATATGAAGTATCAGTGTACTTTGAAAAAATTACATAAAAAAGTGTTGGGTGCTTTTTCTCCTGTAACTCTTGTGATAATGTAAAATTTGGGGTTAAAATAAAATTTTTGTGGGAAAAATATGATTTTTTATTTTCTCATCTCAACATTATAAAATTCTGTAAAGCACCTGGGGGTTCAGATTGCTCACCACACATGTAGATAAATTCCTTGTGGGGTTTAGTTTCCGAAATTGGGTCACTTGTGGCGGTTTACACTGTTTAAGCACATCAGGGGCTCTGCAAACACAACACAGCGTACACTGTCGATTCCAGATGATTTTGTATTTCGTAAATCAAATGGTGCTTTTTCCTTTCTGAGCACTACTGTGCGCCCAAACAGTAGCTTTCCACCACACAGGGGACATCGGCATACTCAGGATAAATTGCACAACAAATTTTATGATGCATTTTCTCGTGCTTCCATTGTGAAAATGCTAAATTTGAGGCTAAAATAACATTTTTGTGATAAAAACTAAAATGTTCATGTTTTCCTGCCACACTGCTTTAGTTCCTCTAAAGCAGCTGAAAGGTTAATAAACTTCTCAGATGTCGTTTTCAGCAGTGTTAGGGTTGCAGTTTTTCAAGTGGTGTCATTTTGGGGTTTTTTCTGTGACATAGGCATCTTAAAGTCATTTCAAATGTGATGTGGTCCCTAAAAAAATGTTATTGTAAATTTTTAATAAGTAAAAATTAATTATGTTTCAAAAATAGTCAAAATGGTGCTGATGTAAAGTAGACATACATGTGGCAAATATTATTTATTAACTATTTTGTGTTGTGGTTTAAATATCTGATTTAAAGGCATAACAAATTTGAGAATAGTGAAAAAAAAATTGGACACATTTTCGATATTTTCATAATAAACGCAATAATATCGAACAAAATTTACCACTATCATGAAGTACAATATCATGAAAAAATATTCTCAGAATGACTGAGATATGTTGAAGCAACACTGGTCAGACTTAGAAAATGAGCCTCGGCTATTAACGTACAAAGTGGCTCAGTCCTTAAGGGGTTTAAACAACTGAGAAAAAGCTCAATGCTAATAATAACAACATTTATTTTCATATACACAAAGGCACTGGGAGCACTTCACATATAATTCAAGTGAAAACATGAGCAAAATATCAATTTTTTAAACTGAAAAAGAAGTAAAAGGAATAATTGGCAGTTAAAAAATAGCAGTGTCTGTATATTTTAATTTACAAACTCGAATATTTACAGCATCACTGAATTTGTTTACAGATTCAGCTTTTCTATTCATCACTAAACTAATGTTTAGTTGTATAACATTTATTTCTGATACTTGCTTTATGTCTGTGTACTATGGAATATACTAACATGTGACATCTGAGAACAGATATTCCAGTGCAAGCTGACTGGACTACATTCCACAGTTCTTTTGCATCAAAGACACAATTTTTGATGTCACTACACAAATTCTCAATTAGATGGTGATCTTAGGATTGGGCTGGCCTCAACATAACATCAGTCTTGTTAGTTTGAAACCAGGATGTTGAATGCTTGTTGGTGTATTTGCGGTCATTGTTCTGTTGAAACACCCATTTCAAGAGCATTTCTTCCTCAGCATAAGGCAACATGACCTCTTCCAGAATTTTGATATATTCAGACTGTTCCATGGTGCCTGGTATGCAATAAATGCGATTAACTCCAGAGAATGAGAAACATCCTCAAACTCTTAAGCTTGTACCTTCATGTATTACAGTCTTCACAGTGTATTCTGGCTTGAATAGATAAAAAAGGGTAAACCCGCTCATCTGTTCCTGAGACCACTAGTTGGACCGTTCACGGAAGGTATTAGGTCGGCAAACCTGAGCAACAATGAATGAGGGAGGATTTTTCCAGCAACTAGGCCCAAAAATAGGTTAAAAATACAACATTTTATTTTATGTGATTAAAAAGAATTCCATCATGACATCATGGTAAATTTGCTGAGAGTACGCGTTTTGAACATGTTGTTCTTAGTCTGTCTCTGAGAGACAGACTAAGAACAACATGTTCGAAACGCGAACTCTCAGCAAATTTACCATGATGTCATGATGGAATTCTTTTTAATCACCATGATATAAAATTTGTATTTTTAACCTATTTCTATTGTTTGTCATCTCACAAAGTGTATGTGGCCTTAGACCCAATAAGAACAGTCTTGCTTTCATCTGTCTATTTACTGTTGTACCACCTCTCTTTGGACCAATCAATGTGTTCTTTGGCAAACTTTAACCTTTATAACGTCTTTTTTTCAGTAATGGTACTTTAAAATGGTTTCTTGCAAATAGTTTGGCTTCACGTAGGTGTCTTCTGATGGTTGCAGTACTCACAGGTAGCTGAAGATCTTCTTTGATCTCCTTGAAGCTGATGATTGGATGCTTCTTTGCTATTCTTGTTTTTCTATGTTCTATGCGGATGACAGCATTTATTTTCCTACAACGTTTAGTTTGCCATTTTAAAGCATTGGAAATTTTTTTAGCTAAGCGGCTAATTGTTTTCTATATTTCTTTATATGTTTTCCCTCTCCAATCAACTTATTGATCAAAGTTTTTTCTCCTTCGGAACAATCTCTTGAACAACCCATTTTACTCACTGAGCAAGGGCTAAAACCAGCAGGTACATTTGCTGCCCTCCTTATTAAGCGCAATTAATTGCACCTGTTTCTTTACAGAATAAATAACCTCACTAATTAAACTCCACATTGCTATTAAGTTGAACATCCCCTTTCATTTAATTAGTCAATTTTACCCAATTAGCAGCTTGCATGTCATGACTGTTCATTCTGTTGGTTGCCTATTTCTCGCCTACACCTAGTCATGATTTTTTTCCCATGTTTTATGATCTTTTCTCACAAAAATCATAAGTAAACATAGTAGTGAAGTTAGACTGGTATTATTTTGCACAGAACTGTATGTGTGTATGTTGTATAAATATATATGTTTCTATGTTTGCTCCTATTCCTTTCCTACAGAGGTACATGCAAGAATTTAATTTTTTTGAAAGCATTATTACTAGAGATAAGCGAACCCGAGGTTCGTTGTTTGTACCAAACACAGACTTTACGAAAAAAAACAGAGTTCGGATTCAGAGTTTGGGTGGTTTAAGTATGAACACCACTCTCGCGAGTATTGCTGTGCTCGGGTACGCTCGGTGCTCTGCCCAGTGTGAGCCGCTTACAGTGTTTGAACAGCTCACAGTGGGGGAAACAGCAGCGTAATCAGATGTAGTGTGCACCAAAAGGAAAAATCCTGCCCACTCTCCCCCGGAAGTGATCTGTTTATGGCTGGCTGCATGTGGGCAGAAACCTGAACTGCCCAATTAGTGACTTCAATTGGGGTTCAGGTAAAGTCCAAGTCCCAAACAGAAGTTTATCTAAAGGCCGGATGAAGCCGCAGAACCAAACTCCAATGGGTCCTTTGATCTTTATTCATTACTAGACATGAGCAAATCTGTCAAAATTCAAATTCAGCAGAATCGCTCAAACTTAGACAGGAAAATTTGATTTGCATTGTGGTTTACCCAGAACACAAAGCTTATTAACCTTGGGTTAAAAAAATATTTTTTATATTTAAAAATATATTTTAGTTTCATATTGTACATTCATATATTTATATATATTTTAATTTATATATAGATCCTTAAATTTAATTTTAGCCGAACAGCCATCTTTCTGAATATACAGTAGATGAACCCTTAAAATAGATTCTGTGAAGCAAATGCATGTTAAAAAGATGACATCAAATTCTTTATTACCCTACAATCACAATCAGTGTAGTCATTGTTTGCCATGCTTTAGGAATAAAAGAACAAACTCAGTCAGCTGCAAATAAGAACAATAACATTCTAATTCATGTACCTCATTCAGTAGTATTTCTTCTGTCCTTGAAGGTCAGTCTTAAGTCTCTTGACTATTAGTAATGGAATAGTCATTCTACATTAAAACGTACAAACCAGATTATTTAACCCCTTAATGACCTCGGGCGATAAAATGACGTCCTAGCAGTCATAGTGTTAATCTTCCCCGGCTGCTGGCAGCAGGGGAAGATCGGCGCACATCTCAGCTGATTTATACAGCTGACATGTGTGCCTGCCAGGCTCGAGCGGAATCATTTATCCGTCCATGCCTTTTAACCCCTTAAATGGCGCTGTCAATAAGTGACAGTGCCATTATAAACGCGATGGCGCTGAAACTTTACTTACAGGTCGATATCGGAAGTCACATGACGTGCTCACATGACTTCTGGTGGTTGTCATGTGATGACTCCTGATGACTCCTGTGCTCACATGACTAAGGTCCTGTAAACAAACAGCCGAGTACTGTCTGTTACAAGAGATGTTCATTTCTCCCGGTCGGAGCGATGCAGCTCTGATAGCGAGAAATAAATGAGCGATCAGACTGCTGATCATTATAGTCCACTAGGGAAACTCGGAAAATAAAAAAAAGTTCTAAAAAAGTTTTAAAAAATGAAAAAAAATAAAATAAAAGTTCAAATCACCCCCCTTAGACCCCATTGAAAATTAAAGGGTTAAAAAAATAAATAAATAAAATAAATAAATAAATAAAAAAATAAAAAATATACACATATTTGGTATTGTCCAGAAATTGTTCAGAAATGCCCGATCTATCAAAATATAAAATCAATTAATCTGATTGGTAAGCAATGTAGCGGCAAAAAATTCCAAACACCAAAATTACATTTTTTGGTTGCCGCAGATTTTGCGCAAATGCAATAACAGGCGATCAAAACGTACCATCTGTGCAAAAATGGTACGGTTAAAAACGTCAGCTCAAGATACAAAAAATAATCCGCCATAGATCCCAAAAAATGAGAACGCTAAGGGGCCGGAAAATGGTTCAAAACGTACACCACTTGTTTCGGACAAACTTCTGATTTTTTTTTAACCGCTTAGATAAAAGTAAACTTATTCATGTTTGGTGTCTACGAACTCGCACCAACCTGAGGCATCACACCAACACATCAGTTTTAGCATATAGTGAACACTGTGAATAAAATATCTCAAAAACTATAGTGCAATCAAATTTTTTTTTTAAAATTTTTCCACATTTGGAATTATATTGACATTTTCCAAAACTATATGGTATAACTCTTGGTTTCATTTAAAAGTACAGCTCATTCCACAAAGAACGAGCCCTCACATAACCATATTGACTGAAAAATATAAAAGTTACGTCTCTCAGAAGAAGAATGGCAAAAAAAAACGCAAAACGCAAAATCGGCCAATCATGAAAGAGTTAACCCCTTCACGACCTTGGACGGATCTATCCATCAAGGATCGTGTCCCGTTAAGCCCCGCCCCCTGCCGCGGGCAGGCGGCAGCGGTCGGCACACATGTCAGCTGTTTTCAACACCTGACATGTGTGCCTGCATGTTGCGAGTGGAAGCGATTCCACTCGCAACATTTAACCCCTTAAATCTCACTGCCAAAGTCTGGCAGCGAGATCTATTTGCGCGCGTCCATGTTTTTTACTTACCGCCGCCCCCACCGGAAGTCACATGAGTGATCATGTGACGTTCGGTGGTTGCCATCGTAGCACAGGGTCATGTGATGACGCCTGCAGCTACGAAGTTTCACTCGTTTTTCCTCGGCAAGGAGCAGAGGGAAACCGGATTTGACTGAATCTGCTGTTTACAGCTGTATAGCTGTGATCAGCAGATAGATAACAGCGATCGGATTGCTGATCGCTATAGCCCCCTAGGGGGACTAGTAAAATAAAATAAAAAAAGTAAAAAAAGTTTTAAAAAATAAAAAAAACCCCAAAAAACCTAAAAGTTCAAATCACCCCCCTTTCACCCCATTGAAAATTAAAGGGTTAAAAAAAAATATATACACATATTTGGTATCGCCGCGTTCAGAAATGCCCGATCTATCAAAATATAAAATCAATTAATCTGATTGGTAAACGGCATAGTGGCAAAACAATTGCAAATGCCAAAATTACGTTTTTTGGTCGCCGCCTGTTTTACGCAAAATGCAATAACAGGCGATCAAAACGTAGCATCTGCGCAAAAATGGTACCAATAAAAATGTTAGCTCTAGACGCAAAAAATAAGCCACCACTGAGCCATAGATCCCGAAAAATGAGAACGCTATGTGTTTCGGAAAATGGCGCAAAACGTACGCCACTTTTATTGGACAAACTTGTGAATTTTTTTAACCTTTTAGATACAAGTAAACCTATACATGTTTGGTATCGACAAACTCGCACCAACCTGAGGCATCACATAGATACATCAGTTTTACAATATAGTGAACACGGTGAATAAAACATCCCAAAAACTATTGTGCGATCACACTTTTTTTTGCAGTTTTTCCACACTTGGAATTTTTTTGCTGTTTTCCAATACAATATATGGTAAAACCTATGGTTTCACGTAAAAGTACAACTCGTCCCGCAAAAAACAAGCCCTCATATGGCAAGATTGACGGAATAATAAAAATGTTACGGCTCTCGGAAGAAGGGGAGCAAAAAACGAAAACGCAAAAACGGAAAGTGCCCAGGGGCTGAAGGGGTTAAAAGAGTGATGTGGCACTGTATATGACAAAAATACCATAATTTTTTTTTTAAATTTGTCATTGTTGTCATGTATTAGCCTGAATTCACATGTCCTGTAATCATCTGTTAGAACGGATCCTGCAGAGATCCGTTGGCAAAATAATGTCTACCGGATCAGTTTTGTTAACATGGGAGTCTATGAAGAACGGATTGCTATTTGTCTTCCATCTGTAATAGAGCCTGTAAGAAAAAAATAGATCTGTTACAAATGCAAGAATAACGGATGACTAAATAGCAATCCGTTAATGTATCCGTTCTTCATAGACTCCCATGTAAAAAAACGGATCCAGCAGACATCAGTTATTTAACAAATGATAAAAAAAAGTTGTATTTGCAGAATACGGATCTCTGCAAGATCCCTTCTAAGGCTGGACTAACACGAGCGTATGGCATCCGATGCGAGAGCATCAGATGTGATATGCTTATGACCCTCGTCATAAGGCTCTGCTGCGAGCGTGAGCCCGAGTTTCATGTGACTGTGACCCGATCTTGCAATCGGGTCACAGCTGCGAAGCTGAGGGCGGGCGCTGCGAAGGAGAGGGAGGGGTTAATCCCCCCATCTCCTCTATTGTCAGCCTGTGCGTATATCGCACTGCACTGGGAAAACATCCGAGTGCAGTCCGAAGTTTCTCTCGCACCCATTCACTTGAATGGGTGCGAGAGATACAGCACTCGCAGAAAACCGCAGCATGCTGCTACTTTTTTCGCATCCAGAATCTGGATGCGAGAAAAGCTGACCAATAGCGCTCCCTCATTGACTAGAAATGGTCAGAGTGCAATGCGAGATTACTGGATATGTGAATGCAGCCTTATATACTAGCTTATTTAACTTAAAACACAAGGACTAAGGATAACATACATGTGGTGACTTTATGACATTATTAATCTGAGCAAAGCTTTTAGCATTGTGGACTCCACAACACATAAGAGCACTTGCTTGGCTGATTACTCCTGTTTTCTCTATGAGAGACATGATCAGAGATATCTGGCAGTGCCTTATCTCTGGGAGACAGTACAATCAGTAGTCTGAAAATGGATATGCCAATCGATAATATATATATATATATATATATATGTATATATATATATATATATATATATATATATATATATTAGTGATGAGCGAGCATGCTTGTCACTACTCGGTACTCGCACGAGTATCGCTGTACTCGGGCTGCTCGGCGGGGACCGAGTAATCTCGCGATACTCGTGCTGTACTCATGGTCTTCATTTCTGCATGTTGGCGCTCTTTTGAGAGCCAGCCCTCATGCAGGGATTGGCTGGCAGACCACTGCAATGCCACAGCCCTGTTAGTTGTGGAATTGCAGTGATTGGCCGGCCTGCACAGCGTGACCGAGCCTTTATATCGGCCGGCGCGCTGTGCTCTGCTCACAACTATCCAGACAGTCAGTGCAGGGAGAGTGTCGCTGCTTCAGGGAAAGCTTTGCGGCCCTTTATAGTTAGTTCCGGAGCAGGGCTGCAAACAGTGTGACCAGAAGTCCTTCTCAGGACTATTCTAGTTGTATACAGGCAGGCAGGGTATAGCCAGGTCGGAGTACAGTAGCAGAGTCCTTCTCAGGACTATTGTTGCTATATACAGGCAGGGTATAGCCAGGTCTGAATACAGGCTAGTGACCAGAAGAGTCCTTGTCAGGACTATTGTAGCAGTATACAGGCAGGCAGGCAGGGTAGTGGTGACCGTATACCAGCCTTCATCATATCTGGGGCTGGTGTACACAGTGTAAAACAGTCCAGATAGTGTCAGACTTCTCAGTAATTGTCGCTCCTAAAAACCAGTTAGGTTCTTATTGCGTCCGTGCTTGCATTTAAAAATAGCACGTGTGTGGCAGTCAGTGGCAGCGTACAGGTGCGCGTTTTGCACAAACTATTATATAACGCACAAGTCTAGTGTATAATACACGTCAGTCAGCAGTGTCTGATAGTGTCAGACTTCTCAGTAATTGTCGCTCCTAAAAACCAGTTAGGTTCTTATTGCGTCCGTGCTTGCATTTAAAAACAGCACGTGTGTGGCAGTCGGTGGCAGGGGACAGGTGCGCGTATTGCACAAACTATTATATAACGCACAAGTCTAGTGTATAATACACGTCAGTCAGCAGTGTCTGATAGTGTCAGACTTCTCAGTAATTGTCGCTCCTAAAAACCAGTTAGGTTCTTATTGCGTCCGTGCTTGCATTTAAAAACAGCACGTGTGTGGCAGTCGGTGGCAGGGTACAGGTGCGCGTTTTGCACAAACTATTATATAACGCACAAGTGTAGTGAATAATACACGTCAGTCAGCAGTGTCTGATAGTGTCAGACTTCTCAGTAATTGTCGCTCCTAAAAACCAGTTAGGTTCTTATTGCGTCCGTGCTTGCATTTAAAAACAGCACGTGTGTGGCAGTCGGTGGCAGGGGACAGGTGCGCGTTTTGCACAAACTATTATATAACGCACAAGTCTAGTGTATAATAATACACGTCAGTCAGCAGTGTCTGATAGTGTCAGACTTCTCAGTAATTGTCGCTCCTAAAAACCAGTTAGGTTCTTATTGCGTCCGTGGTTGCATTTAAAAACAGCACGTGTGTGGCAGTCGGTGGCAGGGGACAGGTGCGCGTTTTGCACAAACTATTATATAACGCACAAGTCTAGTGTATAATACACGTCAGTCAGCAGTGTCTGATAGTGTCAGACTTCTCAGTAATTGTCGCTCCTAAAAACCAGTTAGGTTCTTATTGCGTCCGTGGTTGCATTTAAAAACAGCACGTGTGTGGCAGTCGGTGGCAGGGTACAGGTGCGCGTTTTGCACAAACTATTATATAACGCACAAGTCTAGTGTATAATACACGTCAGTCAGCAGTGTCTGATAGTGTCAGACTTCTCAGTAATTGTCGCTCCTAAAAACCAGTTAGGTTCTTATTGCGTCCGTGGTTGCATTTAAAAACAGCACGTGTGTGGCAGTCGGTGGCAGGGGACAGGTGCGCGTTTTGCACAAACTATTATATAACGCACAAGTCTAGTGTATAATACACGTCAGTCAGCAGTGTCTGATAGTGTCAGACTTCTCAGTAATTGTCGCTCCTAAAAACCAGTTAGGTTCTTATTGCGTCCGTGGTTGCATTTAAAAACAGCACGTGTGTGGCAGTCGGTGGCAGGGGACAGGTGCGCGTTTTGCACCAACTATTATATAACGCACAAGTCTAGTGTATAACACACGTCAGTCAGCAGTGTCTGATAGTGTCAGACTTCTCAGTAATTGTCGCTCCTAAAAACCAGTTAGGTTCTTATTGCGTCCGTGGTTGCATTTAAAAACAGCACGTGTGTGGCAGTCGGTGGCAGGGGACAGGTGCGCGTTTTGCACAAACTATTATATAACGCACAAGTCTAGTGTATAATACACGTCAGTCAGCAGTGTCTGATAGTGTCAGACTTCTCAGTAATTGTCGCTCCTAAAAACCAGTTAGGTTCTTATTGCGTCCGTGGTTGCATTTAAAAACAGCACGTGTGTGGCAGTCGGTGGCAGGGGACAGGTGCGCGTTTTGCACAAACTATTATATAACGCACAAGTCTAGTGTATAATACACGTCAGTCAGCAGTGTCTGATAGTGTCAGACTTCTCAGTAATTGTCGCTCCTAAAAACCAGTTAGGTTCTTATTGCGTCCGTGCTTGCATTTAAAAACAGCATGTGTGTGGCAGTCGGTGGCAGCGTCAGGCTCCATATTGTCCCTGGATAGAGACGTGCATGATGGCCTGTAAACATGAAGTGCCCATTGTAAGGAAGTGGGTCTATTGTAGTATAGCCCTTAGGCAGGGCAGCCAAAAATTGGGAGGCTCCACGTTGTCCCTGGATAGAGACGTGCATGAGGGCCTGTAAACCTGAAGTGCCCATTGGAAGGAAGTGGGTCTATTGTAGTATAGCCCTTAGGCAGGGCAGCCAAAAATTGGGAGGCTCCACGTTGTCCCTGGGTAGAGACGTGCATGAGGGCCTCAAAACATTGTTCCCATTGCAAAGGAGCGGGTCTCCTGTCGTTGTAATGTCCATTCTGCAAAGAATGGGCGAAAAAATTTACCACTGGGGGTATACCTGAAACAAAGGCCTAAGTATTGCAATTTGTAACGGTCATCATCATGGTGGCGCCTGAGGAGAAGGAGGAGCAGTCCAGCGATTATCCAAAGTCCAGAAGTGTGTACCCATGGGTGAGTGGAGGTACATGGCAAACTTTAAATTCCGCTCTCATTTGCTGGTGGTGTGGTGAAGTCTGGCACAATCCAACCCTTGTTCATCTTGATCAGAGTCAGCCTGTCAGCATTTTCAGTTGACAGGCGGGTGCGTTTATCTGTAATGATTCCACCTGCGGCACTAAAAACACGCTCTGACAAAACGCTAGCAGCAGGGCAGGCCAGGACTTCCAAGGCGTAGAGAGCCAATTCATGTCACGTGTCCAGCTTGGATACCCAATAATTGTAAGGCACAGAGGAATGTCGGAGTACAGTTGTTCGATCTGCAAGATACTCCTTCAGCATCTGGGCAAACTTAGGATTTCTTGTGGCACTACCCCGCACCTCAGGGGCTGTGGTACGTGAGGGGCTGAGAAAACTGTCCCACATCTTAAAGACTGTTCCCCTACCACTGGCGGATTGGACTTGTGCCTCTCTCGGCTGTACGCCTCGGTTGTCCACTGATTCCTGACCTATGCCGCTAGCGTTTTGTGAGGGGAATGCTTTGCCTACTTCCGTGACTATGGCCTTCCGGAACTGCTGCATTTTGGTTGACCTCTCCTCCACGGGAATAAGAGACAAAAAGTTCTCCTTGTAGCGTGGGTCTAACAGTGTTACCAACCAGTAATGATTGTCGGCCAAGATGTTCTTAACGCGAGGGTCACGAGACAGGCAGCTTACCATAAAGTCAGCCATGTGTGCCAGACTCTTAACAGCCATCACTTCAGTATCCTGACCAACACGATGACTGAACATGCTGTCCTCCTCCTCCTCCTCCTCATCATCTACCCTGTCCTCTGGCCAGCCACGCTGAACCGAGGATATGACTGCATGTCATATCCTCAATTTGGCCAGAGAGTTGCTCCATGTCTTCATCCTCCTCCTCGTCATAGTCCTCCACTGCACGTTGTGATGAGACGAGGCTGGGCTGTGTGTTATCACCCACACCCACTACTGTTTCTTGCTCAAACTCATCGCGCTCCGCCTGCAATGCATCATGGTTGTTTTTTGAGCAGAGACCATTTTAGAAGGCAGAGAAGCGGTATGGTGACGCTAATAATGTCGTCATCGCCGCTCACCATCTTGGTGGAGTCCTCAAAGTTTTGGCGGATGGTGCATAGGTCGGACATCCATCTCCACTCCTCAGGTGTTATGTGTGGAGTTTGACCCATTTCCCGACGGCTTAGGTGATGCAGGTACTCAACAACTGCCCTCTTCTGCTCACATATCCTGACCAACTTGTGCAGAGTTGAATTCCAACGCGTGGGGACATCACACACCAGTCTGTGTGCCGGAAGATGCAAACGGCGTCTTAAGCCAGCAAGGCCGGCTGAAGCAGTAGGTGACTTTCGAAAATGTGCAGACAGGCGGCGAACTTTTACCAGCAGATCAGACAGCTCTGAGTATGACTTTAGAAACCGCTGAACCACGAGGTTGAGCACATGGGCCACGCATGGAACATGTGTCAGCTGGCCTCGCCTCAAAGCCGCCACCAGGTTCCGGCCATTGTCACACACGACCTTTCCTGGCTTTAGGTTCAGAGTTGTGAGCCAGTGATCTGCCTTCTGTTTCAGAGCTGTCCACACCTCTTCTGCATTGTGGGGTTTGTTGTCACCTATGCAGATTAGCTTCAGCACTGCCTGTTGCCGCTTCGCCGAGGCAGTGCTGCAGTGCTTCTGTGTCGCCCTGGACAAGCCAGGGGCCACAGAGCACAACACTTAAACACCCCACACTCCCTGCAGGCATATCATAGTCAAAACACAAAATCCTTGTTGCCTTCCCCAGGGGCTGTTGTCCACACCAGGGTGTGGAGCCAGGCGGTTGGTCTCCACCCACCGAGGAGGAGGGAAAACACAGGCAGTGAGAGTTAAGCTAAGGAAGTGGAAGGAGGAAAGTAGTAGAGAGGAGAAAAGTGACAGCAAAGAGCCTGAAGTTGGTCCGGGTGTGTGGCCCGGACAGGACAGCAAGGTTGGCAGGATGTGGTGACCGTCTGCAGTGGAGGCCGATTGGAGTCTGCCGTAAGGACCGTGGACGGGTGGTGACCCGGCCGTACCGGACCGGTATACAAAGAGAAGCCAGCACCATTGGCAGAGGACTTTCGGATCCCGGCAAGGCTTGGTGTCGCCGTGAATTTGCCAAATCCGTTAGTGAAGGGAACCTCAGGGTTTCCAAACAGCCAAGTCCAGATAGAAGGCAACCGTACAACCGTGAAGGGGAGACACAGCCACCGCCAAGGGCAAGCGTCTCCCAGGGCCAGCGCCTGTGGGCAAAAGGGGCTCCTCCGGCCCATATCCAGGTCGGGGAGCGGGTTACCGTTGGGAAACCATCACTACCAACACTTAACTTAGGTGCAGGGAGAGACAGTCATCACTAACCTGCAGGGAGGAACAACCGCAGCCGTCCGAGTGACCCGTCCATCCAGCCACTTGTTTAACCGTGAACTGTGTCATCATCATTGGGCTGAGTGAGTACCTCCGTGCCGTGCAGCACAGCGCTGCCCCTGCGACCCTGCACCTCATCAGGCCCCGCAACCCGCCTGTCATCCATGTCTACCCCATCACCAGGCCCCGGGACAACCAACCCCCCTACCCACGGAGGGGAGAAATAACAACAAAGCTGCTCCCTGTCACAGGCTCCCGGGATCCCCGTCCAGAGCAGCGGTGGTGTCCACACAATCACCACAACCGTGGGTGGCGTCACGGACAATATCCCCAAAACCCAAACCACCCCTTTTCACTCACGGGCGAGTAGCGCCGCTCGAGTCCCCGGGATCCGGCCATCGCTCGAGCCAACGAGCAGCAGCAGCCGTAGAGCAGCGTCAGCCGGACCCGAGCAGTGGGAGAGCGCACCGTCCCCTCCTCCGCCCGCGACACTTCCAGCTTGGGACTGGTGTGGAGGGTAAAGTGGATCAGGATGCGCAGGAGGAGGAGGAGGCTGAGGAGCATGACATTCCGGAGCTGTAGAGTGTGTGTGAAACCCTGACTGAGGTAGGGCCTGCAAAACTTGGTGTGTGAAGGACGTGTTCCGTCCCTCGCTCAGACTGGGTCCCAGCTTGCACAATATTAACCCAGTGTGACGTCAACGAGATGTAGCGGCCTTGCCCACATGCACTTGTCCACGTGTCTGTGGTTAGGTGGACTTTGGCTGAAACAGCGTTGTTCAGGGCACGTGTGATGTTTTGTGACACGTGGTTATGCAATGCGGGGACGGCACACCGGGAGAAATAGTGGCGGCTGTGGACCGAGTAACGTGGGACAGCTGCCACCATCAGGTCGCGGAATGCTTCTGTCTTAACCAGCCTAAAAGGCAACATTTCCAGCGCAAGCAGTCGCGAAATGTTAGCATTTAGAACTGTGGCATGTGGGGTGTTGGCAGTGTATTTGCGCCTGCGTTCAAAGGTTTGCTGAATGGATAACTGAATGTTGCGCTGGGACAAGGACGTGCTTGATGATGGTGTTCTTTCTGCGTAGGCAACTGCAGGTGCAGGAGTGGAGGAGGCTTGTTCGCAGGCAGCATGGACAGGGGATTGGCTCGCATGCACAACCAGCGAAGACGTAGCAGTGACATCAGCAAGCACTGCTCCTGGACTCTGTTGTACTTCCCACAAAGTCGGGTGCTTGGCTGACATGTGCCTGATCATGCTGCTGGTGGTCAGGCTGCTAGTTTTGGTACCCCTGCTGATGCTGGCATGGCAGGTGTTGCAAATGGCCTTTTTAGAATCATCTGGAGCCAACTTAAAAAACTGCCAGTGTCAGAGTTCCGGGTTTTCCAGTTTTCTTTTGAAAGAGCTTGCCCTTTGTTAACATGGAGTTTTCTGTTCTGTTGCCCTACTTCCTGTCCATCTGTTTAAAAGCCGCCCCTAAAGCTTAGTCCAGTGCCTGAGTATACTGCTTCCTGTGTGCTCCTGCCCTGCTGCTTTTGGTTCCTGATTGTTATTCGGATCCTCTTGGAAAACAACCGACACCGACTCTGGACTTCATCTGGTATCATCTAGCTGTGCCCGGACTCCGTTTGCCGTCTTTGGTCGGCACTTCTGCCCGGTTCCTTCCGTTTAATACCACTCTGGACTCACATCACGTACGGACATTTTTGGACTTACCTATTGCCCTTTTGTGTCCCGGCTGCTGCGCATTTAGGGCTTCTGGGGTGATTGCCAGACAGTCCCTGTATAGGGGTTCGCTCTTGGTGGTCTCCCTGGGGGAGTCCGGTGCGCGGTCCCGGGAATTCCCTTTCGCTCCGTCCCTGGAAGGTATTTCCTGTATTTATGTTCTACTGTGTTTTTGTTCCGTTTATGTACATATTTGCTGGTTGCATATTATAAACGTCTTGCACCAAGAACTCGTCTCTGGTTGTCATTGCCCTAACGCAATCGAAATCCTCAATACATACAATAGTATTACAGCCAGACTCGGGAAGACCTAACATTTGTACAGGCACCTTGTGTCGTGTTGTTCCGGGGAACAGTTGCCTGACGTCTGCCTGGGGCCACCACTCTGCTTCTTACTGCCTGTTGTGATGCTACGCCTCCCTCCCCCTGTGCACTGCTGTCCTCGCTCTGCATATCCTCCTGCCAGGTTGGGTCATTTACTGGATCATCCACCACGTCGTCTTCCTCTTCCGCACCCTGCTCCTCCTCCTGACTTCCTGACAATTGTGTCTCATCATCGTCCACCCCTTGTTGAGACACGTTGCCAACTTCGTGAGAACGTGGCTGCTCAAATATTTGGGCATCTGTACATACAATCTCGTCATGGCCCACTTCAACAGGAGCTGGCGAGAGGCCAGAATTTGTGAATGGAAACGTGAACGAACAGCTCTTCCGAGTGTCCAAGTGTGGGATCAGTAATGTCCGTGGACGTGTACTCGGCCTGGTGGTAGGAAGGAGGATCAGGTTCTGAAATGTGCGGTGCAGTATCACGGCTACTGACACTTGACCGTGTGGAAGACAGAGTGTTTGTGGTGGTGCCAATCTGACTGGAAGCATTATCCGCTATCCAACTAACAACCTGTTGACACTGGTCTTGGTTCAAGAGCGGTGTACTGCTGCGGTCCCCAAGAATTTGGGACAGGATGTGCGAGCAACTAGATGTGGCCCTTTGTTGTGGCGAAATTAGAGCTTGCACACAACCTCGGTCTCTGCCTGCACCACCATCACGTCCACTTCCTTGTTCGTTGACAACGCCCTTGCGCATTTTGCAATGCTGTGCTGATGTGTATTCACTAGACTTGTGCGTTATATCCAAGTTTTTGCAAAACTCACACAAATGCAGCGGAAAGCTGCCACCAACAGGCACACACGTGCGATTTTTAAATGCAAGCACGGAGGCACTAAGAACCTAACAGGTCTCTATCCAGGGACAACGTGGAGCCTCCCAATTTTTGGCTGCCCTGCCTAAGGGCTATACTATAATACACCCACTTCCTTACAATGGGCACTTCAGGTTTACAGGCCCTCATGCACGTCTCTATCCAGGGACAACGTGGAGCCTCCCAATTTTTGGCTGCCCTGCCTAAGGGCTATACTATAATACACCCACTTCCTTACAATGGGCACTTCAGGTTTACAGGCCCTCATGCACGTCTCTATCCAGGGACAACGTGGAGCCTCCCAATTTTTGGCTGCCCTGCCTAAGGGCTATACTATAATACACCCACTTCCTTCCAATGGGCACTTCAGGTTTACAGGCCCTCATGCACGTCTCTATCCAGGGACAACGTGGAGCCTCCCAATTTTTGGCTGCCCTGCCTAAGGGCTATACTATAATACACCCACTTCCTTCCAATGGGCACTTCAGGTTTACAGGCCCTCATGCACGTCTCTATCCAGGGACAACGTGGAGCCTCCCAATTTTTGGCTGCCCTGCCTAAGGGCTATACTATAATACACCCACTTCCTTACAATGGGCACTTCAGGTTTACAAGCCCTCATGCACGTCTCTATCCAGGGACAACGTGGAGCCTCCCAATTTTTGGCTGCCCTGCCTAAGGGCTATACTATAATACACCCACTTCCTTCCAATGGGCACTTCAGGTTTACAGGCCCTCATGCACGTCTCTATCCAGGGACAACGTGGAGCCTCCCAATTTTTGGCTGCCCTGCCTAAGGGCTATACTATAATACACCCACTTCCTTCCAATGGGCACTTCAGGTTTACAGGCCCTCATGCACGTCTCTATCCAGGGACAACGTGGAGCCTCCCAATTTTTGGCTGCCCTGCCTAAGGGCTATACTATAATACACCCACTTCCTGACAATGGACACTTAATGTTTTGAGGCCCTCATGCACGTCTGTATGCAGGGGCATTGGTGAACCTCACAATTTTGGACTGCCCTGGCAAAGGAAAATACTACAAAGACTCACTTCCTCAAAATGGGCACATTAGACTCAAGAGGCCTTCATGTACGTCTCTTCTCAGGGACATCGGAGTGCCACACAATGTTTTCACGTAAAATCTTTCATGTATTAATCTCAAAAAGTAACATACACCAGCTCTATCTCACTATTGGGTATGTGCCCTTAACATTTCCGCCATGAAAAATCATTTTGGGGTCATTTTGGAAGGTTTTCTGGTGAGTCCGTAAAAATGGCGTAAAACGCGGACAAAATTGTTCACAGCTGTGACTTTTCAGTGATAAATGCTTCAAGGGGTCTTCCCCATGCTGTTGCCATGTCATTTGAGCACTCTTCTGAGACTTTTGTGCCATTTTTAGGGTTTCTCCATGCTGCCGGGGGGTCATTTCACAAAAATACTCGGGTCTCCCATAGGATAACATTGGGCTCGTTGCTCGGCCCGAGTACACGAGTATCTTGGGAGGCTCGGCCCGAGCTTCGAGCACCCGAGCTTTTTAGTACTCGCTCATCACTAATATATATATATATATCGTATCAGAAAAATACCTTTGAGTGACAAAAATTTTTCATCTTTATTTGAATATATTAAAAGGGGGTTTTCTGACCAAGACAAACATAACGCCAACACATAAAGTTAGCAATAATACATATAATAAAAGACAAAAATAGTCTCAACCACTTTGTTAGAGACAACTAGAGAGGTATAGAGTGGAAGACTATCAGTACCTCCATCCGGAATACCATCAATAATCAAGGAAATTGGTAGGAAAGTATTCTGTCCTTAATCTTCCCCTCACAAGGCATTCCTGCCTATCAACTGAGCACATCCTTAATTAAACGATTCCCCCATTCCTTGGCGACTCACCCTTAGAGGTCCCTTCTCTATCCCTCTCAAAAAAATAGGAGTATCTCTGAATGTGGTAACAACCACCAATATTTCTGGCACATAAAAAATACGATGATTTTATTTATGCAGACAAGCAATATTTTTAGGGGAGGGGCTGTCCCTGGATAGTCTATCACCTGCCTAACAATGGAGTACACCCTTATTTATACGGAGCCCCCATTCCTCGGCGGCTTGCCCTAGAAAAGGCCCTACACTCCTGAAAAATATTTCTTATTCAGGTACTGTTAATATTCGAAGAAAAATTCTTCAGTAAATATTCGAAGAAAAATTCTTCAGTAAGATTGTGTTCATGTGCCCCATCTTACGCCAACTTGTTCCTGGGCTGGTGGGAAGACACTTTAGTCTTCCAAGAACACATGTCGAGATGGACTGATTATCTGCTGTTCTGGGGCCGGTACATAGATGATATTTTGATTCTATGGGCCGGCCCCCGGGACCTGTTTAGGGATTTTGTGCAGGAATTGAACAAAAATAGTGTAGGGTTGTTCTTCACATCAGAGATCCAGAAAAATGAGCTATCCTTCCTTGACGTAGTCCTAAGTAAAGATGAAAAAGGGCTTATACAGACTAAAGTCCATCGTAAACCCACCGCATCGAATCATTTACTTCATTGGTCAAGTCATCACCCAACTCCTTTAAAAAGAGGGATACCGAGGGGGCAGTACCTCAGATTGAGGAGAACCTGCTCATCAAATGTTGCCTTTTACAATCAGGCAAAATATCTACGTACCAGGTTCTCTGAACGAGGATATCCCTTGGATGTATTAACAAAAGCATATAAAGGGGCAATTGAAAAGGATAGGCAAGATCTTCTTGTCCCAAGACCCAAAGAGACCTCTGAGCAGATAGTGCGATTGATCGGTACCTTTGACAATTGCAGTGAGGAAGTAATGACAGTTCTGCGTAGACATTGGGGTATCCTTAGGGCGGACCCAAGCCTGCAGGATTACATTCCGTCCAGGCCACTGGTGACATTCAGGAAAGGGAGAGCCCTTAAAGATCGGTTAGTCCAAAGCTTTTATGAGGCCCCAAAAGCCCCTGGAACATGGCTTGACAGAAAACCTATAAGGACATTCAGATGTGGGCATTGCAAGTTCTGTAAGTGGGTTACACAACAGAAGGAAGTAGTGAGTGCCACCACGGGTAGGATCTACCAGATACGGGAATTTGCAAATTGCGGTTCAGTGGGAGTAATTTATTTGATCACCTGTAATTGCCCTTTAAACTATATAGGCAAAACTAAAAGAGAATTTAGCAAGCGGATAGAAGAACACTTGGGTGATATCAGGAATGCAAGAGACACCCCGATATCTAGGCATGTAAGGTCAGTTCATGGAGGAGATCTAGAAAGTATTAAATTTACTGTGATTGAACAAGTGTCCCCTTCACCTAGGAGAGGAGATTGGAATAGAACCTTGCTCCAAAGGTTACTTTTTATGTCACCATACAATAATTAGGATCCCCTATGTGGTACCATAAAATAATTAAATCCTTTTGGTCCCTATACAATACTTAGGTCCCCTTTGTACCCCCAAATAAATAGGTTCTCATTTGTGATCACTTGCAATAATTAGGTTGCTAATTGTACTCACATACAATAATTCCACCCTCTTTTGTGCCCCCATACAATAAATAGGTCTCTTTTTGTGCCACTATTTAATTATGATTATGCCCTTTGAGTCCCCCATGCTCAGGTTTTCAATTAAAAAAATTAAAATCAAACTCATCTCATCCCTCTTCTGTGAAGAGTGGCAAGATTCTTCTTTTTCTCCCTGCAGCATTTGCTCCATTATTCCCAACACTTGTTATTGTCTAAATTAATTTTACAATCCACTATATTTTATAATTTTGCTGAATTTATCCTCTGGCATGTCATACCCAAGAGAATCAAGCACAATCCAGTGACAGGGTCATTATTTTTTTTGCTCTATTTACCTATTAAGACATACTAATTAATAATATATCTTGAAACTCTAGTGAGACATCTTACAAATGTTGCATTATAAGACATCTTCCAGTGCCAGAAGGTGTCTGCTAGAATAACATGCCTTGAAAGTGTGATATTGATGTTTCCACACTAATTAAATGCTTTGGCTTCAAATACTATGCACAACAAAAGTGCTTTATTTCTGCTTCTAACATAATCTTATTTTTTTTTTTCTGAGATCAGTTTGTAATAGCATACAATGATATAGTAAATGATAATCTGTTTACTTATTCTCATTTTCACTGAATTTTAGATAACGTGATAGCTAATTTTTACACCTAAAGTGCTGGTATTACATTCAGGGTATATGTCTTGTGAATTATTTGTCTAGTTATCATTCTCTACACATTATGTAGCACCAACTTGTTCTATGACACTGTCTGCGTCACAATTTTCTACTCTTTAAAGGGAACCTGTCAGGTGCAATATGCACCCAGAACCACAAGCAGTTCTGGCTGTATATTGCTAATCCCTGCCTAACTGTCCCTGTATGCACTAGCATTGATGAAGGGATCTTTAGAAAAGTATTTCTAAAGATCATTTATTATATGCTAATGAGGCCATTGACTTGTTGCAAGGGTGTTGCTTCCCTTGGGTAGTTGGCCCACATAGCATGTTTGCATGCCCCTGTGGGCGTCCTAATATGCTAATGAATGCGCAGTGACGCCGCACAAACCTTACTCTTGATGGAGGCCAGCGGAGCATGGATGTGCACTGCGCATGATCCGGAGTCTCCTGGACTTCCAATCATGCACATTAAACTAATGCCGGGTGTAAGCTTCCTGGCTTCAGTGAGATATGGTGCGCATGACTGAAAGTGCTGGAGACATCGGATCAAGAGTCGCTGGCTTCATTAGCATATAATTAGCGATCTTTCAAAATATTTTTCTAAAGATCTCTTTATCTATGCTAATGTATACAAGGACAGTTAGGCAGAGATTAGCAATATGCACCCAGAACTGCTCGTGATTCTGGGTGCATATTGAACCCGACAGGTTCCCTTTAAAGATAATCTGTCACCCCCGCAATGTAAATTAAAACAATTAAGCTAATTAAGTTATATTGGGTGATTTAACCCCTATAAAAAAAATCATATAAGAATAGATTTATTTCTGTAATTGCTTTTAAACTCATTTTATTTCATATATAAATGAGGGAGTTTGGTGCACCCTTGGCATGGCCAAGAGCACAGAGGTCCTTTACGCCCCCTCGGGTTGCATATTCAGCAGTTCCCTAACTCTAACAACACCAACTTGGCCAAAGCAAGTGTTTCTTCCTGAATCCTAACCACACGACCCTGTGTATGCACGTCCACTATGAAGAAGTGAACGACATGCACATAGTGTGGGAGAAGACCCCTACCACTCACTAGACCCAGAAGTGTAGTGAGTTACTTCAGAGAGAAGGAGAGGATTAGTTACTGTAAATTCTTCTCCTGTCTTTGGTGCATCAAAGAATAGGGCAATGTCACCAGTGCTATAGACCTATTCAGTGAACTGAACATAGGAGGAGAAAGTGATTGATCCTCTCTACCTCCCTGAAGCCGCATACTAGACTTTTGCTTGCAGCAATCAGTGCCTGCTGTCAGGAGGTAATGATGAAAAGGTGATCTGCCCCTGTACTCTGTGTATACCACTCAGGGCCGCTTTTATACAAAGTGGGGCAAAACTTTAAAGTGGGCCTTAGATGCCCACATATTGCACCATCACACTCAAACATTTAGGTTGCATTTACATGCGCTGAGTTCAGACTGGTAAATGAATGTGATCAAAAATATTCATGCCCTTCAGAGCTTGTTTCCTGGACTCTTTACAGAGGATGAGGAAGAATGATGGGCACAGAACAATCACTAGTAGATCATCCTGTCCCTATACAGTATCATGTTATCAGCAGCACATGTACAGTTTGCATCAGGCGATGTACTGCAGAGAACAAGGAATTTTTTTTCAGCCATAAACAATTCAATGAGCAATATGTTGCTCATCCATTGGGCAATTGCTGACATGTTTACACCTCTGGACTCTCGTCTGGGCTGCTGGGATTTATAAATGGATACTACATACACATGTAACAAAGCACTATGGTGATAATTAAAACTTAACGTTTACTAATATTATTAAAAGCATAAATACCTGTGTAAAATCATCCAAATCAAAGTGAACAGGTATACATTAAAATTCCACACTGGTGGATGTATTGCTGCCGCTTAGAGGTATCGGGATGCCAAATAGAATAAATAATTAGTATTCAACTAATGAAGAAAAAAGGCACCACTCATTACCAAAAATGAATATGAAGACGTCCAGATACTATTGATACAGCAAAAATATTGTATGTTCAAATTACTTCTTAAAAGATACAGTAGCTAAAGACAAATTGATTATAGTTAGTGATGAGCGGATCCGTAGATATTGAGGTTCGCTGAAAAAACACAAACTAAATGAAAAATCGGGTTCGGCAAGTGAACTTGATGCTGAACTTGACGCATAACAATGAAACTCATACAAGTCAATGGGAATGAGATGTTTAAGGCCTAAAACACACTTCCGCAAAAAAAACGTACATGTCTCACGGTCCGTTTTTCGAGTCCGTGTTCCGTTTTTTAGGGGTGTTTCTCCGGTACGTATGGCATCCGTGTGATGGCATATGCGAGCCGTGTGTGCGTGTGGAATGTCCGTATTGACATAAAATACGTACGTGTGCTGTCCGTGTGCTGTCCGTTTTTAAAGGCCCACATTCTTACCAAATTAACGTTGTTAATCATTCATCATGAGATCCTGGTGTTGTTGTTTGCCATCAATTGACCTGATAGATTGGTAACAAGTGTTTCAGATTTTGTGATTAAAAACGGACACGTACGATACGTGCTGAACACGGACATACTCCGTGTGCGGTCCGTGCAGGCACGGACCCATAGACTAAAGCGGGTCCGTGCCTGCGTGCTGCCGGCCAAAAACGGACATGTCGTCCGTGTAGAAAAGCGCACACACGTACTTACGACACGGACACACGTTCCGTGTGATTTTACGTGTGTGTGCCATCTACCATTGAATAACATGGGTCTCCGTGTGTACGTGCAAATACGTTCCGTACACGTACAGAAAAAACGGATGTGTGTTGCGGGTCTAAGGCTGTAAAATGGCCACAGAAAGCGCTAGGGGGCTGTGAATGGAAGTTAAATTGTAGTAATACATTCCGTGTTTTCTGGAGGATCACGCTGCAGTCAGACTCTCCTCGCCCGATAATTAAGGTTCAATATTTCCTGCTTCCCCGCTCACCCTTACGTGAGTATCTGTGATTGGTTGCAGACTGCTATACACGCTCCCATCCTGTGTCTGCGTCTGTGATTGGTTGCAGTCAGTTTGCTGTATAGTAGTGTAAAAAGAAATAATAAAGTTTTAAAAAAATAACGTAGGCTTCCGCCATATTTTGTTAGCCAGTGCAGTAAAACAACAGTTGCAGGCTGCAGCCACCACCTGTGAGCTTTTTCATGGTTGGATATCAAAATCTGACATCTGGCAGCACGGTCACTGTCAAAAAAATGCATAAAAAACATGGTGCATGTTTGCTGTGTTTGTGTCATGTGTTTTTGATAATGAAGTCAATGGGTGGAAGGACTGAAAAACGCAGGCAAAAATGCATTAAGAATTTACAAGCATTTTCTCCACCAAATGTGCAAGGAAAAAATAAGCAACATGTGATCATTACTTTAGAATTCTCATTGACTTTGCTGTCATAAGGATAGATTTGCAGATTTGTGACAAATCTGCATCCAAAAACGCATAAAAAACGCAGTGTGTGCACATGGCCTATGAATGCTTTCTTTGCCAATTTCCTACTACTCAACTTGAGCAGTTGCAGAGAGCCTTGTATGTGGAGCCATAATCTCCTTTCTGTGCTGCTGCCTGCAATGCTATAGGATCCACAGATTCACTGAGTGACTGCTCATTCCCCCAGTCTCTTTTCAAATTATTTCTGACTGGTTAGAAGGGTGGACTTTTTTTCATAACTCCTTCTCCATTTTCTATTAGTTGAGTAGAAATGCCATCCACTTAAAAGTAGTGATGGGTGGACTGTAAAAGTCCGGATGCACGCAGGTTCAAAAGTAGCCAAACACCGACCCTGGGCCCAGAGTTCTCATGGAACTCTGGGCAATGAAAAAGTAATATAAAAAATGTAAAGGAAAAATAAAGAAAGAATGGGGAAAGCAGGCACGTTATACTTACCGAGTCTCTCGCACAGCAGTACACTGCTTCTGAGGCCGCTCGTATTACTTACGGGGCCGCTCATTAACCTCATACATATGCACTGGTTCCCCCGCCCACTGGCAGTCCTGGCATCTCTGATTGGTTGCAATCAGACGTGCCCCCACCGTGTGTGACAGCGTATCTGACTACCTTCAATCAGAGACGCTCTGTGTGTTTGCACGACTCCATTGCTGTAAAAATAAATAAATAGATTGTCAAAGTGTCCCTCCAGATTATGATACCCAGCAGAGATAAAGCATATGGCTCCCTGATGCAGCCCCAGTCATGCGCTTATTTTGGCTGTGTATCAAAATAAGAGCAACCACATTCTGCTTTTTTTCTAATTATTTAAATAAATAATAATTTAATATTTTTATTAAAATGGGGTGCAGTCCCCCCTATTTTAAGCCATGATAAAGGCAATAGCTGGGGGCTGGTATTCTCAGACTGGGGAAACCCATGGTTATTGCCCCCACAGCCTAAAATATCAGCCTGCAGCTGCCCAGGGTTGTCACATGCATCAGATGCAACAATTCCATAACTTTAGCTGGCTCATCCAGATTGCCCTAGTCTGGTGGTAATCGGGAAAATAAGGGGTTAATAACAGCTTACAGCTGCCGCTATGCCCCAAAATTAGTTATTAGAAGCATCTATGAGACTCCCCCCAGTACTAATCTGTAAGTGAAAAGAAATAAACATAAAAGACAAAAAAATCCTTTATTTGAACTAAAATACAAAAAACCCTCTTTCATCAATATATTAACACCCAAAACACCCAGGTCCGACGTAATCCACACAAGGTCTCTTCACGATTCCAGCTCTGCTACATCTGAAGTGACAGAGAGCGAGTATAGAACATAATTGCCTGCTGTGAGCTTCAGGCAGAGACCCCAGAGATGAGTGGTGACATCACTCAGGTTATTTGCTGGTACAGCTGGAGGTTTCCACGATTATCCACCTGTGAGTGCAGGTAACCTGACCTCAGGTCAGGCCTTAAACCTTCTGTATTTCTCCGGTCAAACCTTGGAAAGTCATACCTCACTTTCCAAGGTGTACCTTGAACACATCTGCTGTTCAATCATGCAAAACACAAAAACCTTTTCTTCTTTTTCCAGTGGTAAGAACAATGATATATATCAGTATATTAATTGTAATAATTATTTTTTCATTTGTTTAGTTTTATATAATATATGTGAGCTAAAATATGTAGGACGCACCTCTGGCCCATTAAAAATCAGAACTAGGAGGCACTGTCAGATAATGGAAGTAAAACCCGAAATGTTTCAGCAATTTCAATCTATTTCCCAACAGTTCATAACTCTAATCTTTCAGGTTTTTCCATGCAGGGAACTGAAAGAGTTAATCCACCTGCATGTGGAGGGAATCATCGCAGCACGCTTTTCAGCCGTGATGCACATTGGATTTTAGAAATGTACACCAGAGTTCACTTTGGTTTAAATAAAAAGCAAGATTTATTTCTGCATTATTAAATCATACATGATCGTTTCCTCATGTATTATACATGTTCTCCGATTCGTAAATATATACATACTGTATGTTGAATGGGTATGACAATTTTTTTTTCATTGTATCCAACTGTCACTGCTAAATGTGAATTCCCATGTGATTGATGTTGGATTTCCATCTGTGTTCTCTTAATGAATTGATTATTTCCATTGCATAACGGTCCATTTTAATTGGTGTATTTGTACTTTATATTTGTCATGAGGAGTATGTTTTCTATACCGTGTCACACTACGTGCTCGGAACACGAAAAAATTATTCCTATGTTTAAATGTGTTAGATATACTATTGAATCTGTCCTAGAAACTGAGTGCTGGATTTTTTTTTTTATTTTTTTATTTTTTTTTTACTGTGGATTTGTTAAATGTGTCTAAACTGGGTTGTTTTATTTTACAATTAATCTATACAATACTCACTGAAATCCTCCTCTAGTTATTCTACATTGTTATGATCTTTACAAGGAATCCGTTTTTGCTACCAAACCTAAAAGCAGCATGATTTAGGGGCAGAGGATCACTTACTAGGCTACTTGCTGTAGTTTTGGTAAAATCACTGTTTTATTTTGGCAGATCTACCATTACTCTGACTTCTGAGCTCAGTATAGCCCTGCCCACTCCACTGTGTACACTGAATAGGCAGGAAGCTGCCAATCAGTACTGAGGGTGGGGTTATGCAGAGCTCACAAATATGGAGGACTACATAGCAGGAGGGTTACTAGTACTCCTGCTGATAGCACTGATATTATCACAACTACAATACGCAGCGGCACAAGTGACACATTGCTGGAATAAGTTGGCGGCAGATTCCCTTTAACTTTCTCCAATATCTCATGTTTTGTCTGTTAGAAAATACACCTGTTCTTGCTGCCTCTCACTGGTGAGAAAGATAAGAGTATCAGAAATATTAAACTTCAAAACTCCATTGATCAGCTGTCGGACTTTTAACTCCTTTGAAAGGGCTGGAGTTGTTAAGAAATGTATCCTTAGTAACTAAGCAGACTGTCAAGTATGACTCACCGGTAAAAAGCAGAAGACAAAAGTAGCTATGACACTCCATGACAATGCCTAGCTTAGCTTGAAGTATTAAAAAAGATTAAACCCCTTTTAAAATATTTTAAAGGGGTTGTCTACTACTTTTATATAAATGGACGATTTCTAGGATAGATCTTCAAAGTAAGATTGTGGGTGTCCGACAACCAAAACCCCCACCAATCAGCCGTTGTAACCTCCAGCATCCGGAACAGTTGACCATCACCTTCTCCTTCACTCTGGTGACTGTTGATGGGTTCTGAAGATCAGCTCCTATTGAAGAGGATAAGAGCTGATCTGCAGTACTTGGCAGCAGCCACTAACCAAAGTGGAGGAGCTGTACTGATCCGATCAATACACTGTTTACATCTGTCTACAGCTCAGTGGTAATAACATCTAATTGGTGGCCATGTCAGGTGAAAGACCACCACTAATCCTTCCTTAGGCCCTGTGCACACACTGCCTTTTTACCCGCGTTTTTTTTGTGTTTTTGCCGCAGAAATTTCTTGAGAAAATAGTTGTAACCTTTCTGCAGACATTCCCCAGCAAAACCTATGGAAAAAAAATAGCTGTGAGCACACTGCGTTTTTCTCTCAAGAAATTTTTTTTTGCAGAATTTCTTGAGAAAAAGAATAAGTATGTCACTTCTTTTTTGCAGGAACCTGTGTTTTTTGCCAAAGATAGTGGTAAAAAAACCCCAGGGACCAACCTGCAGAAAAAACGCATCAAAAACGCATGCGTTATTGGTGCGATTTTTTAACGCAAGTGTGCTAATCTTTCAGACTCTCAAGAAATTTTTTGAGAAAAATCCTTTTTGTAGTGCGCACAGGGCCTGAAAATAAGGATAGATAATTAATACAAACGTAGTGGACAACCCATATACCTCTGCATGGGCGGTTTTTAACATTAAACATTTTTCTTTTTAAAGTGAACCTATCGGGTCTGATATGCACCCAGAACCACAAGCAGTTCTGGATGCATATTGCTAATCCCTGCCTAAAGCTGGGTTCACACATAGCGACAGCGACAACGACGTCGCTGTTACGTCACCATTTTATGTGACGCAACAGCGACCTTGTAAGTCGCTGTTATGATCGCTGCTTAGCTGTCAAACACAGCAGACGCAGCAGCGATCATAACGACACGCGTCGCTGTGCTACATGTGCAGAGAGCAGGGAGCCGCGCATACTGCTTAGCGCTGGCTCCCTGCACTCCTCGCTACAGTACACATCGGGTTAATTACCCGATGTGTACTGCAGCTACTTGTGCAGAGAGCAAGGAGCCGGCACTGGCAGCGAGAGCGGCGGATGCTGATAACGAAGGTAAATATCGGGCAACCAGGGAAAGGTCTTCCCTTGGTTACCCGATGTTTACCCTGGTTACAGCTTACCGCTGCTGCCAGATGCCGGCTACTGCTCCCTGCTCGCTTCATTTCGTCGCTCTCTTGCTGTCACACACAGCGATGTGTGCGTCACAGCGGGAGAGCGACGACCAAAAAATGAAGCTGGACATTCAGCAACGACCGGCGACCTCACAGCAGGGGCCAGGTCGTTGCTGGATGTCACACACAGCGACAGCGACGGGACATCGCTGCAACGTCACAGAAAATGGTGACGTAGCAGCGACGTCGTTGTCGTCGTCACTGTGTGTGACACCACCCTAACTGTCCCTGTATACACTAGCATAGATAAAAAGATATCTGTAGAAAAAGTATTTCTAAAGATCTTTATTATATGCTAATGAGGCCAAGGACTAGTCAAAAGGAAGTTAGTTCCCTTGGCTAGTCGGCCCACTTAGCATGTTAGCAAGCCCTTATGGGCATACTAACATGCTAATGAATGCGCAGCGATGCCGCACAAACCTCACTGTTGATGGCGGACGGTAGAGGATGGATGTGCTCTGTGCATGTTTGGTAGTCCCAGCACTTTCGATCATGTGCACTAAATTGATGCCAGGTGTAAGCTTCCCAGCTTCAGGGAGGTATTGTGTGCCTGACCGGAAGCGCTGGGACTCCAGATCATCCGCAGTGTGCATCCATCCTCTGCTGGCCACCATCAAGAGTGAGGTGTGTATGGTGTCGTTACGCTGCTATGTGGTCCGACTAGCCAAGGGAACTAATGCCCTTGCGACTAGTCCCTGCTCTCATTAGCATATAATAAACAATCTTTAGAAATACTTTTTCTACAGATCTGTTTATTTATGCTAGTGTATACAGGGACAGTTAGGCAGGGATTAGCAATATGCACCCAGAACTGCTCTTGGTTCTGGGTGCATATTGGACCTGACAGGTTTCCTTTAAATTACTAATGTATAGGACACATGATGCACTACTTCTGTAGGACCTTAACTGTAGCAGCATAAATTAAACTATAAATGTAATTATTATTTCTCATATTCCATTTGAGTTATTAAAGATGTAATGAATTTGTTGAGACTACAATTACATATTTCCTAGTTGTAAGTTTGACAAAAGGCACATGTCCATTGAGCTCAACCTAAAATCTAACATTATGACCAAATGGAAAGTAAAATCCGTCTTCGGCCAATGGTAATTGCCCCATATTAGAGGGAAATACCTTCCCAATTCCACATATGCCAATCAGACTAGTTCTCTGGAGCAATGTCCCATCAGAGTCCTTAGACGCCTAACAGGGGATACCTGTTACCATATAACCGTAGTCCTTCATGTCATCCTCTCTGTCTAATTTAAATTTCATTCTGCTGATTTCTTTTTAATGGCATATGTGTCTTATATGTTATGTTGAATGGAATCTGATTTAGTGTAATTGAAGCTAGTCTGTTCCGTATGGTTTAATCACTTGCTCAACATAACTTCACATGGAAAGAACTTTAAAATCTTAATGGGACTTTCTGAGATTTTATATTGGCTCATGATCAATGGAAATGCCCTCTCTTCCAAGCCTTACCCCTGCCACCCTGTTGATCGGCAGAATAAAAGGGCAGCAGTGCTTGATTGAATGCAGCATCCTTTTACTAGAATTCACGGCATAGCGACATCCATACTTGGGCCATTGTGTCTAATACTGCAGTTCAAGTGAACGAGGTGTGCTTCTGAGTCACACACATGGATATAGTTGTGTCAGGTACTGTAATAAATGGTCTCCGGTGCTATAGAGAGTGCAACATTTGTTTGCTCTCCATTTAGAAAAGGGCTCTGTCTGTTGGACACTGATGATACATTAATGACTTGTCCTTTGAAAAACCCCATAGTCCATCCCTTCAGTGCATTTGAGTGAGATAAGTAATACACAGTAAACTAATCTGTCTCTTTCCTCTGTTCAAAGTTTTGGTTTATTTTTAAGAAACTATAGACTATATTCTCTCATAATTATTTTTTCCTTTGAGATCAAAAATGGCTCACATTTATAATATTTATACAAGAAAGAGCCTTTATCTCTAAAGCACAAAGGCTTGCTAGCATTTTATGCCTAATAATTAATGTGAGGAGAGCCAGAAACAAGAAAGATGTCAAGTTGATTGCCCAAAGAAATGCATGCATGTGATAAAATTTCAATATAAAAGTAATAAATTTTCATAGTTACACGGTCCATAACACATTTGCAGCAGGCGAGGCAAGCCTTATACACACAGGGTGCAGAATGCTGTGAATGTTAATAGAATGGAGCCTGAGGCTCTGTGTAATAAATGAATACAAACGTACAATTAACATTTATGGGTTAACATTAACTTTTTTATATAATTTTAGATTAATTCTATCATGGATTATTTTATATACCGAAAGAAGCAACTATGGATTATTTTTGGACAGCCAAGTAGAAAATATTTAAATTCATGGACAGTTTCTGTTTGGTTACATAGGTTGAAAAAAGATCTAGGTCCATCTAGTTCAACCTTCTTCCACCAATTATACATTTTCTCACTGAATCATTTATAACCAACAATGTTATGTGTACTGAGTAGTGATGGGTGAACTCAAACTGTAAAAGTCTGGATCTGCATGGGATCCCTAGTGCCTGTGCACCGATCCTGGGCCCAGAGTTCTCAGGGAACGGTAACTATCTGGATCCGGCCACCCGAGTAATAAAAAAAAAAGAAAAAAAAAGTAAATAGGAATAAAGCAAGCACTTATAATTACCAGTCTCTACGCGCGGCTGTAGCGCAACTTCCGGGGCTGCTCATTACCCTCATACCTATGCACTGCTTCCCTCGCCCTCCAGCAGTCCTGGTGTCTGTGATTGATTGCAGTCAGACCACACCCCCACCCTGTGTGACATTGTGTCTGCTTGGAATCACAGATGCTGTGTGCCTCTATAGATAGGTATAAAAATAAGTAAATATAAAAATTGGCATAGAGTCCCCCCATATTATGATACCCAGCACAGATAAAGCATACGGCTACAGTCTGCAGCTCCCAGCTGTGTGCTTATCTTGGCTGTGTATCAAAATAAGAGGAACATCTGTGACTACAGGTAAACTGACCTCAGGTAACCTCACTGAACTCAGTGACCTCATTTCAGGGGATGTCACTGAGTTCACATATCTGCATCTGCTGGCATAAAACCACATTTTTTTTGCCAAGAAATGCAGATCTGGTGCTGAAATTTATACACCATATTCCTGCACCCAATCTGTATCTCCTAGCAAAAAATCATATCAAAACCAAATCATAATGCATGCGGTTTTAATGCGATTTTTTTTGCCAGGAGATGCAGGGTAGGTGCAGGAATATGGTGTATCAGGTAACCTCACTGAACTCAGTGACCTCATTTCAGGGGATGTCACTGAGTTCACATATCTGCATCTGCTGGCATAAAACCACATTTTTTTTGCCAAGAAATGCAGATTTGGTGCTGAAATTTATACACCATATTCCTGCACCCAATCTGTATCTCCTAGCAAAAAATCATATCAAAACCAAATCATAATGCATGCGGTTTTAATGCGATTTTTTTTTGCCAGGAGATGCAGGGTAGGTGCAGGAATATGGTGTATAAATTTCAGCACCAATTTAGATCTGGCCAAACCGTGTTGTTTTTTTTCTAAATCCGGTTGGACTACCTACTGTGGTAGGGTATTCCACAATATGACTGCTCTAGCTGTAAAGAAATCTTTAAAATTTAGCTGCTGGAATTGTCTTTGTGCCACCCACAGTGAATCCCCCCTGGTCCTTAGTATTGTCTTTGGAAGGAATAAGTCATGAGCCAGTCCTTTATATTGACCACACATGTATTAATACATACAAATGAAATCTCCTCTGAGACGTCTTTTTTTCCAAATAAACAAATCCTACTTTTCCAACCTCTCATCATATATGAGGCCTTCCATCCCTTGTAGTAGTCTAGTTAGCCGCCTTTGAACTGACTCTAACTTCTGAATGTCCTTTATAAAATGTGGAGCCCAAAACGGGATCCCATATTCCAGATGTGGCCTTACAAGTGATTTAACTTTTCAGATTACTAGTCCTGTTTTACTTCTATTATTTTTTGTTAATATTTTAAAAAAAAAATTGAGTTTTCTCAAACTGTTTGGAACTTCAATCTATTTCCATTGTTATTATTTGCTCTTTTCTTTATTAATTGTTGTATAACTTGAAATGAATAAGCCACCTGAAATCTGATTCCCTTATGCATCGTTCTGGCACACTTTTTTTATAAACCTGTCATCTTCTTAATGCTTGTATTCTGCCTATCTCAATGTTTTATTGTCTTGATGAAGAAACCAGAATGTTTTGAAATGTGGAGACTTTAAATAATACTGCATGTCATCCACTCCTTGCCTAGTGTGATTTGGATTATCAGCAGCAGCGTGATACATGTCCAATTTCTCCTGATATCTATTGACTGAAAATAGCGTGGCTTTACTTGAGAATTTAGCAAATTGCATGTAAATACTTTTATGACAATAGACAAAAAGTATTACACGTAGGTTTGCTACCTTAATTGGCTAGCAAAAAAATATATGCTTTTGGAGCACAGAGATTCCTTCATCAGTCAAGTTTATAAACTGTTGAAAAGTTTTTTGTGCTCCAAACTCTTGTAAATAATATTTTTTTAGGTTAGCTAATGAAGGTATAACGCCTAAAATACTTTTTGTCATTTTTGATATAAAAGTAGTTACAAAGCTTTTTTCGCCTAACACTGCACCGCAATATCAGTTTTTTTATTTTACATAGTCAAAATGTACAATGTGATCAAGTTTTGCTGAAGCACAATATCTAAGTAGAGATATACTTTGTGCCTGAAACCTACAGTTTTCGTTACTGTCCAATATTTATACCAGTATTGAGATTTGAGTCGTCTACTTTACTGTCATATGTGAAATAGGAAATAATTATAATTTCTACATTTAATGCAGATAGAATTATTGATATACAGTAGGAGAGGATTTTTTTGTAAGTCTGTTAGCAGATTGCTTCTCTCATTGTTGAAGACAGCTACTGGCTAGCTATGAAATAACGGAAAAACTTAACTAAATATAAGATCCATAAATAAATGACTGATATCTCTTTTCCATCATGTGCGTACATGTATGTCACGCCCAGGGAAGGTGGAATTCGGTCCTGGGCGGTTGCAAATGGGAATGTCATTCTAGTGGCCGTTGCCTGGTCCCATGCCCTGGGGCTTCTTTTGTAAAAGGAGAATATTTACAGGGAGATAACAGTTAATGTTCATGTGGCGCCACCTGCGGGTTGCGGTTAAGGGTAGAGAACCGTCGCTGCTTAATGTGGGTACTCCCAGGGCTGGTGGTGGTTGCAGCTGTGGTGGTAGGCCCTCCGCAGGTAGGGCTGAGCCTGGGAGATGTATCGTGCAGTAATAAGGGAGGCCAGTCCGTAGATTGTATTAAAACAGTCCTTACTGTGGACCCTGGGGTGCTGGTTCCGTTCTCGTATTGCCATTGTTGGTGACCTAGCTGCTCTATCCCCGGCACTCTCAGTGTAGTTGAGACCCCAAAGCCTGGAACTTTGGGGGTCCCCCAGCTGTGATACAGTGGTCTGTCCATTCGGCTGGCAGTGCGGACCCTGTGGGGAGGTACGTGTCCGAACCCCGATCCTAGTTTACTGCTGATGCCCCCAGATCTGTAAGGTCAGTGAGTCCCCTGGAGAGCCCTCAACGAGCAGGTAATTGCCAGGCTCTATGAAACTGATGCTTGACCTAGGGCCCTGTGCCCCGTGCATGCCCAGGTTCCAGTGGTGCTCCCTCGTACCGCCCCTGGGGTCTTGACTCCAGCCCAGAGGTACTCGTTTGCCCTATGCTGGCAACCTGACTCCTTTGTGCCCCCGGGTCACCGTTACACAGACCAAGCTATAGGCACGTCTGCTCCCTTCACTACATTTCTGCAGACTCCTCTACTTCCCCCCCACCAGGTTGCCTAGTTCCTGGTCAGGCTCTGCCCACTGGGTGGCTCTCCCCCTATTTGACTAGCATTGTAGTGAGGGAACTCGGAATTTAGGTGTGTGTTGCTGTTGCTGGCACTGGTGTTACAGGACCGAGGGGGGAGATCCTGCATCCCTGGGAGGATGTGTGATGCCCTGGCCGGGCCAGGTAGTCACAAATAGGGCCCCACACAACACCCTTCCCTCACAGGTGACATCAGCCAACCTTAAAACCCTAGTCACCCCCTAAGGGCTTGATAGACACACCGGGGGGGGGCGGAACCAGGTGGTTGGAAGACACCCACCAAGGAGACAGCCCGAGGGCGGGAAAGTAAACAGTTGAGTACAGAGAGAGTGGAGTTTAGTTGTAGAGTTCAAGGCGAGTGGAGGTCAGGCCTGTGTCTCAGGCCTGAAGGAAAACTGACAGGTACCAGGGTAGGAGCCCTGGTGCCTTTGGCTAGGAGGCAGATGGCGGTTTCCGTCTGCAGGAGCCAGGAAAACGGCTCGGTGGAACCGAGGTGGACCAGGACAGGGTTCTAGCCCGCCGGTACCGACCCGGGGAACCGACTCGGAAACCGGAGCACAGTGGGGGGATACTCAGACCCAGAAGCTTGGTCCAGAAGCGACTGGAACTGGTTAATTAACTGATTGAGGCCAGGACTAGAGGTCCTGTCCCACCCAAAGTGCCGATTGAAGGCAACAGCCCACTGAGGGGGATAACAGGCCACCGCCAGGGCTCAGAGATCCCATGGGCCAGCGTCTGCGTGCAAGGGCTCCTTAGGCCACATCCAGCTGGGAGCGGACTCCTGACGATGAAAGCACAGGCAGTCCACCATTCTAAAAAAGGTGCAGGAGAAAGACGGAGACCACCAGCCGGGTGGGGGAACCAAAACGCAGCCAGCTGCAGGCTCCGACTACCATGACCTTGGTTTACCAGAGACTCATGTGTTTTCTTAATAGTGAGTACACCAGCACCCTGCGGTCGCCCACATCCCTGCACCACCAACCCCAACGGGTCTTGGGGCCTCACCAACTTGCTGCACAACATCTCCCCCGGGTGCCCCGTAACTGCAGCGGTGGTGTCCAATATCACCACATACCGTGCCTGGCGTCACAAACCTAGTACGGCCCAGCCCGTACATAAACGTCTACCACCCCCCGACCCTTTTCATTCGGAGTGTCCGCGGGATCCCCCGGGTCCAGAGACCCTCGAGCCACCCACCGGAAGGTCCGGACCCGAGCAGCGGCAGGCTGCTGGCACGGGGGTGGCACAGATGCAGTTCCCTGTAGTGCCCTAAGTGGGTCAGGGGTGCCACATGTACGTCAAACATCCAATACAGGTTTATAAATCAGGAGCTCAGTCCACGCCACACAGGGATCTTGATGGCAATGTTATCTACTACCTCCAACAGCAGCGATTACAGCGCTGTTTAACACCTTAAAAATGCAACATGATAGCAACGTAGTAGGTGAGGTGTTTTAATGTTTATTTTTTGCAGCATTTCTTCAGCTATTAGTTAAAATTGGTTACTTGCATTTTTTTAATTGCGTGTTTTGCCTCTTTTTGGTATTTCATGATTGAAATAATTTTTATTTATTTTACTCACTTACATAGCGCCATTAATTCCACACTGCTTTACAGATGTGATCATCACTGTCCCCTTTGGGCCTCATAATCTAAATTCCCTATCCCTACTGTATGTCTTTGGAGTGTAGGAGGAAACCCATGCAAACATTGGAAGAACATACAAAATTTTCTAGAAATCCCATCCAGTTTGCTGGATCTGTTAAACACAGCTTTCTTTATGTGCTGCAAAAATATGCAGGGTCAAAAACTCACAAAAAAATGATCGTGGGAACTTCTCCTAAGGGTACGTGCCACGATCAGTGTTTGCAGCGTTTTGGATGCAGCTTGTTATCGCTATGTCCAAAACGCTGCATTGTACAGTACAAGCATAGTGATTGGGAATTATGGAAATCCCATGCCCACTGTGCGTGTACGGCCCGCAGTGAAAACTGACCTGCGGTGCAGCTTTCCAAGCCGCAGGCATGTCAATTCTTTGCTGCGGAGTCGCAAGCGTCCTCCATAAGGAAAACACAAGCTAGAGACCGCAGCTCACCAAAATCTGATCGTGGGCACGAACAGCTGCGGTCTCTTGAGTTTTCCTGCGGAGGAGACTCGCAGTTCTGCAGGTCAGGACCCGCCGTGTACATGACGCAGCGGGTCCTGATCATGGGCACGTACCCTTAGGGTACAGGCTGCGGGGTGACTTTGCTATCTAAACAGTAAAATCACTTTGTTACTTTGTGATAATACTAGTAATGCATCAGAATGTGGTTACTTTGCTACCATCGACATGATTTATCTGTCTTTATGTGACAGCTGTAGAAATATTTAAATCTGTCACATTTTTGAGCACACTTTGAGTTCAATGTAAGTCTCATGTGACTGCGACTCATTTGTGATATCTCATATTTTTAGTTGCTATTGGGTGTCATAAATCCTAAATTACACACAACTCAAAACCAAATCACACCCTGGAATAGACATGGAACTTATTGCAACAGCAAGTCACAGAAAAATCTCACTAGTGATGGGAGGACTCGAAGATCAATCCACCGCCAACTCGGGGTTGGCAGGGGGTTGATCCCTGGTATCTGGCAGGATGCCAGTCCCCATATAAAGTCTATGGGGACTAGAATCCGGCGCAAAGGGATAGGAGCAAGCGCGTCATACATACTGAGTCACCAGCACGGCAGTATGCTCCTGCAGCTGCTCATTCACTTCCAAGGCCGCTCATTACCTTAACTGAATATGCACTGCTATTGACTCCCACTGGTGTCTGTGATTGATTGCAGTCAGACTCGCCCCAACGCTGAGTGACAGTGTGTCTGATGCTTCCAATTACAGACGCCGGTGGACAGGTCTATATCGTACAGTGAAATAAATAAATAAAGTGATGAAGTGTTCCCCCATATTATGATACCCAGCATAGAGAAAGCATACAGCTATAGGCTGCAGCCCCCAGCAGTGTTATCTTGGCTGTGTATCAAAATAGGAATTACCGCATACGGCTATTTTTATCATTTCATTTTTTATTATTATTTCAATAAATAATTTTAAAAAACAGCGTGTGGTCGCCCCAATTTGGATACCTAGCTATGATAAAGCCCAACAGATGGGGGCTGATATTCTCAGGCTAGAGAGACCCATGCTTATTGGGCCCCCCAGCCTAAAAATAGCAGCCTGCAGCCACCCTGGATTGTTGCATCTATTCGATGCGACAATCCCAGCACTCTACCCGGTTCTTTTCGATTGCCCTGGTGCGGTGGCAATAGGGGTAATAAGGGGTTAATAACAGTTGCCACTAAGCCCTAGATTAGTAATGGGAGGTGTCTATGAGACCCCCCCAATTACTAATCTGTAAGTGAAAAATAAATACAAACACGCAAAAATTCTTTATTTGAAATAAAATATAAAAAACTCTCTTTAACCACTTTATTAATCCCAAAAACTCCCCTGGAGGTTCGATGCAATCCACACGAGGTCCCATGACAACTCTAACTCTCCTACATCTAAAGTGTCAGCGTGCGATGATGGAACAAGACTGCCTGCTGTGAGCTTAAGGCAGTGACTGAGTGAGCCACATGATCAGCAGTGACGTCGCTCAGATTAGCCGTGGCCACATCTGGAGGTTCCCACGGCCCTCCATTTGTGACTGCAGGTAACCTGACCTCTGGGGACCTCAATGCTTCATTTCTGGAACAGTTTCAAGGGTGCCAACACTTTCGGCCATGAAGGCATCAATTTGAAAAAAATATATGTTTTTTGAATGTTTCAAAAAAACTTTCTAATAAAGTGTTTATTGATAGGTTCCATTTGGCAACCATTTTTTCATGTACAAAGAAAAAATAAATTGAAAAAATAAAGAACAGAAAAGAAATAACAGCTGCCACTAAGCCCTAGATTAGTAATGGGAGGTGTCTATGAGACCCCCCCAATTACTAATCTGTAAGTGAAAAGAAATAAATACAAACACGCAAAAATTCTTTATTTGAAATAAAATATAAAAAACTCTCTTTAACCACTTTATTAATCCCAAAAACTCCCCTGGAGGTTCGATGCAATCCACACGAGGTCCCATGACAACTCTAACTCTCCTACATCTAAAGTGTCAGCGTGCGATGATGGAACAAGACTGCCTGCTGTGAGCTTAAGGCAGTGACTGAGTGAGCCACATGATCAGCAGTGACGTCGCTCAGATTAGCCGTGGCCACATCTGGAGGTTCCCACGGCCCTCCATTTGTGACTGCAGGTAACCTGACCTCTGGGGACCTCAATGCTTCATTTCTGAAACAGTTTCAAGGGTGCCAACACTTTCGGCCATGAAGGCATCAATTTTAAAAAAATATATGTTTTTTGAATGTTTCAAAAAAACTTTCTAATAAAGTGTTTATTGATAGGTTCCATTTGGCAACCATTTTTTCATGTACAAAGAAAAAATAAATTGAAAAAATAAAGAACAGAAAAGAAATAAACGTATATTACAATGGTTCTAGATTTTCCCTATACTGATTGTAAATTAAGAGCCAAGGGGAACATTACTATACTGCTCTCACTTTGAATCTAATTTGAACAATATAAATTAATTAGAATCAGCAAGCAGATCTTGGATCAGAAATTGCCATATTTGAAAAATGACCACCTGTTTTCAGTAAGAATTATAGTACTTTCATCTAATCAATACGCTGAGCAAAAGACTGGTCTCTGAGCTCAGCTTCCTTTGTTCTTCTGCGGTACAATACTTCCTGCGCTGTATTGGCAGTTTTTATGGATGAATGCAAGTGTTTCCTTCACAATGTCAGCACAGAACATTCTGGAGCAAGAGAGTAACCATTTTATCTAACATTGGCATACCTTGCAAATTATTTTAGTGATCCCTACAAAACAAGTGATGTCCACCTATTATGTGGGTTAAGTAAACAAGGTAAAAAAAAAATTGTATATTTTAACATTCTTTTTTAAGTATACTTAATAATTATATGAATAATATAAAAAAAGCTAACTTTTTTTTAAAAATATAAATTTTACATATTAGGCTGCTTTCATACTTCCGTCTTTTTCCAGCAGTCACAATCCTTCGCTTTGAGAAAAAACTGAATCCTGCAAAAGAATTTGCAGAATTCAGTTTTTTCCCATAGACTTGTATTAACGATGGATTGCGACTGATGGCCCTGCGTTGCATCCGTCTCGCAACTGATCAGTCGTGGAATGACTCTCTCTCTCAGACAGACAGAGACAGACAGAATGAGAGAGACAGACAGACAAAGAGATACAGAGACAGACAGAAGATGTGTGACTGCTGTGGCTATACAGTGGCAGCGTTAGAAGTTGCACAATATACCTATGTAGCAGGTCAGGCGATAAGATGTCTGTCAGTGTATGTGAAGCCAGGAGTGGCTGGCATGGCTTTGCACTGGCAGCAGCAGAACCTGTACCTTATAAAAATTAGGAAAGAAGATGTTTAGCAGTGTAGGGACAGCAATGACAGCCCCAGCAGCCTTACATTATAGATTACATGATAGACAGGGAGTAGATGTCTGGATAAGCATTGGCCATTGGTACTGACAGCAGCAGAACAGTGTAGACGATAGATAATGGAACAACAGGTAGACAATAGGGCTGAGCGAACCTGGACTGTTATAGTCCGGATCCGCGTGGTTTAAAAGATTTCCGGGATTCCGGGTGTACGATCTGGATTCGGTATTGGGGAAATTAAAGGAAAAATAAAGAAATAAAGAATTAGGTGAGCGTTTCATACTTACGGAGACTTGGTGTCATGGTGACAAACTGCTTCCAGGTCGCACATTGACTTAATGTACTGTGCAATAGGCTCATCGATAAACACAGCTTTCCATGCTTTCCCCGCCCACCGGCCATCCTGTCATCTGTGATTGGTTGCAGTCAGAAGCGCCCCAAGCCTGTGACAGTGCCCGCCTGCAGTCATTGCTCATCGCGGCTCAGTCATTGTCAGTGCTCACAGCCGGCGGTCATGTTCTATGGCCACTCACTGTGAGATGTAGCAGAGCTGGAAGCAGCGTGGGACCTCATGTGGATTACGCCGGACCTGGAGGGGTGTGTTCGGGGTTAATAAAGGGGTGAAAGAGCATGTGTTTTTGTATTTTATTCCAAATAAAGGATTTTTCTCTGTGTTTGTACTTATTTACTTTCATGTACAGGTTAGTGATGCAGGTATCTCATTCATAGATGCCTGTGCCATCATAACTTAGGGTTTAGTAGCAGCTGTGCTCTATTATTAACCCCTGCTATTACCACAATTGCCACTACACCAGTACAATGGGAAGAGCCGGTAAAGCATCGGGATTGTCACATCTAATGTATGTGGCAATACCGTGCGGCTGCGGGCTAAAAAAAACAGCCCCCAGCTGGCTTTATCTTGGCTGGGTATCAAAATTGGGGGGGGGGCTGTATGTCGTTTTTTTTTTTTATATATATAATTATTTATTTAAATAATAATAATGAAAAAAAAAGCTGCATGCGGTTTCACTTAGGCTGGAATCACACTTGCGAGGGATTCGCATTAGTCTCGCGTCACATCACCCGGAACAGCCGCACACTCTCCTAACATGAACGGGTCGTCCCTTCTGTTTTTATGTACCTGCATGCTCATGTTTGGAGAGTGGCAGGCTGTGCCAGGGGATGTCATGCCAGACTCACACGAGTCTCGATTCGCATCACCCGGCGCACACTCTTCTGACAGGAGCGGGTTGGCAGCATGTGTTTCTATATACCTGCACGCTCCTTTCAGGGGAGTGTGCAGCTGTCAGGTGAAGTGATGCGAGTCCCTCGCCGTGCGACTCTGGGCTTATTTTGATACACAGCACAAATAAAGCCCAACAACTGGCGGCTGCAGCCGTAGGCTTTATCTGTGCTGGCATCAGAATTTGGGGGGACCCTGCACCAATTGTTTTATTTATTCATTTATTTTTATACACCATACTGACCCGTAGACACTTTCACTACTTTCCTCGCCCACTGACTGTCCTGGCGCCTGTGATTGGTTGCAGTCAGTTGACACGCTGCCACTCAGGGTGGGAGCGCGTCTAACTACAACCAATTACACAAGACGGTGGGTGGGCAAAGCAGTGAATATTCAATTGTCAGCTCCAGAAGGGAAAGCGTGACTCAGAAGCAGTGTGCTGCCATGACACAGCCTCGGTGAGTACACCGGATTCTGGTCCCCGTAGATTTATATGGGTACCGGATTCCGGACCGGATCGGGGTTTTTTTTAAATTTAGAAGGGACCGGTCCCGGTTTTTTGCTAGTTCGACCAGCTCTAGTAGACAGATAGTACAACCAATGTTATCACTGGCATCCATCATAGGTGAATGAAGGTCAACATTGTTCCATGCCTAATTAATTTTGACAAATGTAAGGTCTTCCATGCTTGCGGATGATATACTGGTCCTTTTGGGTGTGACAAAGTTACTGGCCATGGTGAATACCCTCAATGACAGTACATTGGAGGCTAGACATGACAGTATGCTGAAAGCTGACACAGTTCTTGCCACTGATCCAGTCTACTAAGCCAGACGTTAATAGGATTGGGTTAGGGGCATCTGCTGGAGAAACGGACAAGAAAGGACACAATCTGGCGATCGCGCTACTCATGTGCTTACTATCTGCCATGTGATGCATTGTATTGAGACTAAATAAATAAGAATTTGCATGTTCAGAGTAGGATTTCCTTTCTTTCGATTCTGTGGATTGTGCTGGCTGTGGCGAGGCTGAACCCGAGCTCAATAGCAAAGTGGGATAGGCAATATGGTGAGCTGGACTTCATACAATCGTCAATTTCACTGTGATTGTCAACATCATCCCCTGCCTGTGCCATTGCAATGTTCTCCTCCACATCCACCTGCTGCTGTTTCTATTCCACTCCATCATGCTGCATATAACATACATCTTACGGTATATGTTTGAGCAGATGTCCAAACCTGTACAGTGGGGAACTTCAGTCAACCCCACTGATAACAATTTAGACAAAAATGGAGAACTTTGTTAAAGCAAATTGTATTAACGGAAATCAAAGAATTTTTGTTAGGCCAAAAACACACTTCCGCATAAAAAAAACGTACGTGTCTCACGTTCCGTTTATCGGGTCCGTGTTCCGTTTTTTAGAGGCGTTTCTCCCGTACGTATGACATCCGTGTGATGGCGTATGCTCTCCGTGTGTACGTGTGGAGTGTCCGTATTGGCATAAAATACGTACGTATGCAATCCGTGTGCTGTCCGTTTTTAGAGGTCCGCATTCTTACCCAAATAACGTTGTTAATCCTTCATAATGAGATCCTGGTGTTGTTAATTGGTCAATTTCCGTCCCTCATCAGTGGATAAGGTTTAAAAACATTTCAAATCATTGTTTTTAGGCTCTTCCACTCATTAGACTGACTCCAAAATGTCTCTCTCCAATGAAGCAACCATGTATTTGCTATGGTTGATATCTAGGAGATTTGGGGTTAGGAGACATATGCTTGAAAAAAGGATGTTGGTCCACCCCCTTGTCAAGCTAAGGAAGACGCATGGCCACTTTAATATTCTTTATGGAGAAATGTGCAAATTTCCACCTAAATTTCAAGCATACTGCCATATAACTGTAACGTCCTTTGACAACATCCTTTGCCTTGTGCATCACCAATTGAAACATCAGGACATTTGACAATTTGACAATTGACCTGATAGATTGGAAACAAGTGTTGCTGATGTTTGGATTAAAAACGCACACGGACGATACGTGCTGAACACAGACATGCTACGTGTGCCGTCCATGCAGACACGGACCCATAGACTTTAGCGGGTCCGTGCCTGCGTGTTGACGGCCAAAAACTGACATGTCGTCCGTGCGGGAAACGCACACACGTACTTACCACACGGACACACGTTCCGTGTGATTTTCCGCGTGTGTGCCATCACCCATAGGGTAACATTGTTCAACATGTCTCCGTGTCCCTGGTAGATGCAAAAACGTACCAAACACATACCGGAGGCACAGATGTGTGTTGCGGGCCTTAGCTAGGTTCCAATAATTCAGCCCAATGGCTCAGTCTTGTGCAGGGTCCTACCGAGGAAGTCACCCAGTGTATGCTCTCCAAATCTTTTATACTGGCTAAAAATGATGGTGAAGCAGAGAAAGATTTTAAGTAATCACAGCCAAACATTTTTTTAAATCAATTTTTGCCCTTTGTACACAAACATGTGCAGGTCGTAAACCTGCACTGTGTCCTCCATGTGGAATTCACCCCAGATGCTAGCACAAAAAAAAAAATCTACTTTCACAAACAATGTCAAAAGAGCAAACATTTTATGCACACATATAGTTTTTTAAAAAATACTTGGATTTTTTGCCCAGACCTGGCAGGGATGGCATTTTTGATAAATAATGAAGGTGCTATTGAGGCTTGGTACATGAAATTCTTTCACAAAAGGCAGTATAATCCAGGTATTTCAGGGCATCACTTGTGGTGAACTTGGACATATGGAAGTTCAGTTTCCACATGAACGGATGACTGAACGCATGTTTCTTGGACACACAAAAGGAAAATTGCAATCACAATGAAGGGAGAAGATTGCGGACAGCTTCAGTCTTGCTCATCTTGCTGGTCAGTTTGCTTTCTGTACTTGAGAAAGTGATTCTGTTTCATATGCTGAAGAAGTGACGTTGTTCCTAATTGTCTTCACATTGCAAAAGATTGGACCTTTGACAAAGAATTCCCACACCTGAGATGCCCGAACATAGGATAATAGAGTTGTTTGGTATATGGTTGCCAAAATCAAATATTAAAACTGTATGGAAAAAATAGATTTTACTATTATTATTATTATTTTTTTTTTTTTTTTTTTAAATCCTGTTATCCCCAGTGACAAAAAAAACCCCATAACTAAAAATGCTATGTTGGTTGGTAAATACATGCATGGAATGGAACTTGATGGAAAACATGAGCCATCAGTGCGTGCTGCAGTAAAAAAAGGCTAACAAAGTTCTGGGATTTATCAAGACAAGCCTTGAATTTAGATCAAGAAAGATAATTATTCCCCTATACTCTGCCCTGATCAGTCCACCGGGAATATTGTGTACAGTTCTGGGCTCCCCAATTCAAGAAATACATCAATATATTCGAGTAAGTCCAGAGAAGAACAACCAAAATGATACAAGTTCTGCAAACTATGTCCTACGAAGACCGGCTAAATGGACTAGGAATATTTCGTTTTCAAAGAAGGCTGACAGGATACTTAATAGTGGTCCACAAATGTCTGAAAGGTCGTCACAGTGCAGAGGGAACTACCCTATTCTCATTAGCCCAAAGAAGTACAAGAGCAATGGGGTGAAACTAAAAGGAAGGAAATTCAGATTAGACATTAGTAAAAAACTTTCAGACAGTGGAGGCAGTTGTTATGCTTACAGGGGGAGCAGAGGATATAGCAAAACAATTGCGCCACAGCACACAGAAAACTCAGAGGGGTCTTGATTACAAAACCACACCTAGTTTTCACCAGAGACTCTAAGGCTATGTGCGCACGTGTGCGTAATTCATGCAGTTACGCTGCGATTTGTAGCGCAGCGTAACTGCATGCGTCCTGCGTCCCCTGCACAATCTATGGAGATTGTGCAGGGGCCGTGCGCACGTGGCGTCTTAGAGCGCAGCGCTATGGCTGCTGCCCAAAGCGCGCGTTCTAAGAAGTGACATGTCACTTCTTCCGTGCGTTTTGCCGGCAGCCCCTGCTCTGTCTATGGCAGGAGCTGCAGGCAGAGCGCACGTTCTCTGCCGGCACCATGCTCTTCAGAATGGAGCTTTTCAGCTGCGCCCTGAAGCGCACTTTTTAGGTGCGGTGCAGAGCGCACACGTGTGCACATAGCCTAATGGTGAGGGTGCAGGTGTGAGTCCGGTGCCACTCAGGAAGACTGCTTCTGTGACGGCTGTTCCCAGGAGTACGGGTGAGACAGTCTCTGGTAGAAATGGTAGAAACAGCAGCAACAGCAGGCAGGGGAGAGGATCCATCCATGATGGATGGATGGATGGCAGCAGCGATAATTGGGGCACCTTGTATGGTAGTAGACAGCCGGTGTTGATGATCTCAGCAGTAGTAGCAGATAGGGGCATATTGCAATAGAGGTACAGGTCAGAAACAGCAACAATATCAGTAACAGCAGTAGCAGCACTGAGGACCTGAGAACTAGCAAATAAACTATCAAGTTGCCCAGCACTCCCTAAAGGGAGGAAGTGCCTTAAATAGCCGTAGCCTCTCAGCTGACTTGTGAGCCACTTCCCGGTGAAGGGACACTGGCTCTTTAAGAATAGGGCGTGGCCGCATGCCCACTCTTCAGGCAGAGGCCAGAAGCCTTCAAGGGAGACAGTAGTATGGGATGGGGATGGAACATATGAGTGATATAGCAGTCAGGGAGTGAAACAGGCTGCCACAGAGGTAGTGAGCTCTCCATCAATGGAGATCTTCAAACGGAAGCTGGGATGATTCAGGAAAACTTGCACTCGCAGGGAGTTGGACCTGATGGCCTTTGAGGTCCCTTCAAATTCTACAATTCTATGATTCTATGATTAAAAGCCAGCAGTATTTTTGTGGTGCATATGCTTTTTAACCCCTTCACGACCAATGACGGATCTATCCGTCATGGAGCGTGTGAGGTTTTGCCCCATTGAAAATTAAAGGGTTAAAAAATTAAAAAATATACACATATTTGGTATCGCCATGTTCAGAAATGCCAGATCTATCAAAATATAAATCAATTAATCTGACCAGCAAACGGCGTAGCGGCAAAATAATTCCAAACGCCAAAATTACGTTTTTTGGTCACCGCAAGTTTTGCACAAATGCAATAACAGGCGATCAAAACGTAGCATCGGCGCACAAATAGTACCATTAGAAACGTCAGCTTGAGATGCAAAAAATAAGCCATCACTGAGCCATAGATCCTGAAAAATGAGAACGCTACGGGTTTCAGAAAATGGCACAAAACGTGCGCCACTTTTATTGGACAAACTTGTGAATCTTTTTAACCCCTTAGATACAAGTAAACCTAAACATGTTTGGTGTCTACAAACTCGCACCGACCTCAGGCATCACAATAACACATCAGTTTTACCATATAGTGAACACGGTGAATAAAATATTCCAAAAACTATTGTGCGATCACACTTTTTTTTTTTTTGCAGTTTTTCCACACTTGGAATTTTTTTGCTGTTTTCCAGTACACCATATGGTAAAACTTATGGTTTCATTTAAAAGTACAACTCGTCTCGCAAAAAACAAGCCCTCATATGGCAAGATTGACAGAAAAATAAAAAAATTACGGCTCTCGGAAGAAGGGGAGCAAAAAACAAAAACGCAAAAACGGAAAAGGCTCTGGGGCTGAAGGGGTTAAATGTACTAGCAAAGCAGCTATGCAAAAGTTTAACCTCTTTTTGTATTTTCTTTATAATTATCTTTATCTGTAAATATAAAATCTCTTCCACCTCATCAAAAATTCCTTGACTCTAAAAAAATTATATCGCTGGATAGGTTCACGGACAGGAAGAGAGTTGCGGCAACGGCCAGCAGTATTTTTGTAGTGTGTATGCTGGTTAGATTGCACTAATGCAAAACCTATAATTTTTTTTTAATGATCCCCCCTCGATCAAAAATGAAACGTAACCCTAAAAGGCCGTGTTTCTAAGTAGCTACACGACCATAAAGGAACAGGCCCCAACATATTGCATTATTCATGTGGGGTATACGATTGCTATATTGGTCTATAAAACATGTATTCAACTTTTAAAATGTGTCTTTTTTTAAAATATTAACCCCTTCACGACCGGCCGATTTTTCGCTTTCCGTTTTTTTTTTTCGCCATTCTTTTTCTGAGAGACGTAACTTTTTTATTTTTCAGTCAATATGGTCATGTGAGGGCTCATTTTTTGCGGAACGAGCTGTACTTTTAAATGAAACCATCAGTTTTCCCATATAGTGTACTAGAAAATGGCAAAAAAATTCCAAATGCTGAAAAATTGCAAAAAAAGTGCGATAGCACTATGGTTTTTGAGATATTTTATTCACTGTGTTCACTATATGGTAAAACTGATGTGTGGGTGTGATGCCTCAGGTCAGTGCGAGTTCGTAGACACCAAACATGTATAGGTTTACTTTTATATAAGGGGTTAAAAAAAAATCGGAAGTTTGTCCGAAAAAAGTGGCGCACGTTTTACGCCATGTTCCGTGACCCGTAGCGTTCTCATTTTTCGGGATCTTAGGCTCAATGACGGCTTATTTTTTGCGTCTCGAGCTGACGTTTTTAACGGTACCATTTTTGCGCAGATGCTACGTTTTGATCGCCTCTTATTGCATTTTGCGCAAAAGTTGTGGCGACAAAAAAACGTCGTTTTGGCGTTTGGAATTTTTTTGCCACTACGCCGTTTACTGATCAGATTCATTGATTTTATATTTTGATAGATTGGGCGTTTCTGAACGCGGCGATACCAAATGTGTGTATATTTTTTATTTTTTTAACCCTTTAATTTTCAATGGGGCGAATGGGGGGTGATTTGAACTTTTAGGTTTTTTTGTTTTTTTTTAATTTTTTAAAACTTATTTTTTAACTTTTTTTTTTTATTTTACTAGTCCCCCTAGGGGGCTATTGCGATCAGCATTTCGATCGCTCTGCAGTATCTGCTGATCACAGCTGCAAGGCTGTAAACAGCAGATACGCTCTCTTTCTCTTTTGCTGTGCCCCGGGCACAGCGAAAGTGAAACTAAGTCAGGTGTAGTACAGGAGTCATCACATGACCCTGTGCTACCATGACAACTATCGGGAGTCACGTGATCGCGTCACGTGACTTCCGGTTTCGGCGGTAAGTAAAAACTTTACCGCGATTGCGCTTATAATGGCGCTGTCATGTATTGACAGCGCCATATAAGGGGTTAATCGGCACGAGCAGATAACGATTCTGCTCGTGCCTAGCAGGCACACATCTCAGCTGTGAAAATCAGCTGAGATGTGTGCCGATCGCGGCATGCTGCCGCCGGAGGACCGCGGGCAGTAAGATTATGTCATTTAGGACGTAATTTTACGGCCCGCGGTCGTTAAGGGGTTAAAAAAGAAAAATTGCAAAGTAACACCACCCCTGAATCTTTGCCAAAATTTTTCAAAGTACCTAAATAAATGTATTTTAAAATAGTAAGAGATAATTTTGAATATTTTTCCACTTCCTCCTTTGTTATTAGCTATTAGAACCTACTCAAAACTAAGGAGCATTATGGCTAACAGTCCTAATACATAATCTACTCTTATCTCAAAATGACGATCGTACTTGTTGAGCGCTTTGTGCCATAATGAAGTTGCCATGGCTGCACCTATTTATATAGTTCACAATTAAATGCACTGCCAAAGAAATATGATCTATTCTAGCTGGTAACCCAAACCTTTAATTCTATACATTGGCAGACACAGACAGAAAAGGGCCCCGTGCAAAAACAGTAAGGTTATGTTCACACAGTGCATCTTTTGGTGCGTTTTTGAGGTCACAAAGATGCACCAAAATGCATGCATTTCCTTCCCCCAGTAAAGTGTATGAGATTTCTATTTTGCTGTCTACACTGTGCATGTTTTTTTGTCTGCATCTTGGCTGCGTTTTTGACGATGCAGCATGTCAATTCATTTAGCATTTTCCAGCGTTTTTGAGCCCTTCCAGTCAATAGATTTGACCTTGGGCTAAATGCGGTAAAAACGTGGCAAAAACGCATGCATTTTTGCCGTGGGTGTGTTTTTTGTGCACTTTTTTTGGCCAAAAACGTTCCATCTTTGTAGTTAGAAAAGATGCACTGTGTGAATGTGTCGCCCAGGGATAGGGGGGTACTCAGATCCGGGCCAAGGGGTCACTTCTGCAGGTATCCCGGTGGCGTGACCCGGTCTGTGATCCCAGGCTCCACAATAAAAGGGGGATCAGGTAGGGGGAATTGCCCGTGACGCCACCCGTGGGTTGCTGTGATAAGGTGGTGGCACCGCCGCTGTCTCTGGGGACCGTACCCGGGACTGATGGTGTGGGGCAGCAAGGTGGGATCCCCTCCACGAGTAGGGGAGGTGTAGTCACGGGGCCCAATTGGTAGTTGTGGTGGTGGCAGGGATTGCAGGGAATAGTACACTCATAGTTCGGTTATCATGGTGCTGGAGGAAGCTGGATTGGTGTGGAGGATCAGGAACACAGATGGAAGAAATATTCAGAGTCTTTTGTAAACCAAATTGCTGGTAACTGGTGCCCACGGCTGCTGTGAGGATGGGTCCCACACCCGTGTGTGTAATTCAGGTGTTGTTTTCCTGCCTGAGGTCTGTGTCAATGTATGCTCCGTGCACCAGTCCGGACAGGGTCCCGACAGCTGGCACCTGGGGGGGGGGGGGGCACTACCCTCTCCCAGTCCACTTCGGGTCCCCAGAAGCGGCTGGCCTATTCCTGAGGCCCTCACTACCACTTCTCCTAGCCCCACACAGGGGCTGCTTCCAGACTCCTCTCCTTCTGCAGACTGACTGAAACTAAACTCTGCTCTCTCCAAGCCCCTCTCTCACCCTGTCGTTTTCCTGAGGAGGGGGCGAGTGGGGCATGATTGGCTGGTGTGTGTTTGTGTGGAAACTCCCCAAGGGAGAGTGAGATCTGCACCAAAACATGGATGCAGACCTCTATGACACCCTGGTTTTGCCAGGGCGGCACATGAACATACCCTCAATGGGTAATTTGCAGTCCAATAACTAATCAAAATGCACAATTCCACTTATTTTGGAGGTAAAAATGGTCCCCCATACCTTTTGGGCTGCTATGCGGCTGCAAATGTTGCACCAATGATATGTCCACCCCTGAAGCTATAATTGTTAAAAAATATCCAATTTAACTCAAAAATTATTTTGAAGGTGCTCTGGCAAAAATTGAGAGACCACTGCACATTTTTATAAAAATCATCTTCTCTACATGTCTGATAGCCATTCCATTCCAGTGTCAGTCGAATTCCAAGCAGAGTACTGACTGGCAGAGGGCAAAAGCAACTCTCCACTGACCGTGATGATCGTCATCTTATTTGAATGTCACTCAGCAACCGCAGGATGACATCAAGTGACCTATAAAAGCAATGACAAATGGCAGATGGGGTGAAGTGCACGGCAAGAACAGTTCATAATAGGATCCTAGAGGCAAGGTTCAAGTCATGTAAAGCTAGAAAAAAGCCTTTGATCAATGAGAAGCAAAGGAGAGCCAGGCTGAAGTTTGCCAAAGACCGTAAGGATTGGATCATAGACTGTGTGCAGAATTATTAGGCAAATGAGCATTTTGATCACATGATACTTTTTATACATATAAGGTGTGCTTAATTATTAGGCAACTTCCTTTCCTTTGGCAACATGGGTCAGAAGAGAAATTTGACGGGCTCTGAAAAGTCCAAAATTGTGAGATGTCTTGCAGAGGGATGCAACAGTCTTGAAATTGCCAAACTTTTCAAGCGTGATCACCGAACTATCAAGCGTTTCATGGCAAATAGCCAACAGGGTCGCAAGAAGTGTTGGGCAAAAAAGGCGCAAAATAACTGCCCATGAATTAAGGAAAATCAAGCGTGAAGCTGCCAAGATGCCATTTGCTACCAGTTTAGCCATATTTCAGAGCTGCAACATTACTAGAGTATCAAAAAGCACAAGGTGTGCCATACTCAGGGACATGGCCGAGGTAAGGAAGGCTGAAAAACGAACACCTTTGAACAAGAAACATAAGATAAAACGTCAAGACTGGACCAAGAAATATCTTAAGACTGATTTATCAAAGGTTTTATGGACTGATAAAATGAGAGTGACTCTTGATGGGCCAGATGGATGGGCCAGAGGCTGGATCAATAAAGGGCAGAGAGCTCCACTTGGACTCAGACGCCAGCAAGGTGGAGGTGGGGTACTGGTATGGCCTGGTATCATCAAAGATAAATTTGTGGGACCTTTTTGGGTTGAGGATGGAGTGAAGCTAAACTCCCAGACCTACTGCCAGTTTCTAGAAGACAACTTCTTCAAGCAGTGGTACAAGAAGAAGTCGGTATCGTTCAAGAAAAACATGATTTTCATGCAGGACAATGCTCCATCACATGCATCCAACTACTCCACAGTGTGGCTGGGCAGTAAAGGTCTAAAAGATGAAAAAATAATGACATGGACCCCTTGTTCACCTGATCTGAACCCCATAGAGAACCTATGGTCCCTCATAAAATGTGAGATCTACAGGGAAGGAAAACAGTACACCTCTCGGAACAGTGTCTGGGAGGCTGTGGTGGCTGCTGTATGCAATGTTGATAGTAAACAGATCAAGCAACTGACAGAATCTATGGGTGGTAGGCTGTTGAGTGTCATCATAAAGAAAAGTGGCTATATTGGTCACTAATTTTTTGGGGGTTTGTTTTTGCATGTCAGAAATGTTTATTTCTAAATTTTGTGCAGTTATATTGGTTTACCTGGTGAAAGTAAACAAATGAGATGGGAATATATTTGGTTTTTATTAAGTTGTCTAATAATGCTGCACAGTAATAGTTACCTGCACAAATGGATATCCTCCTAAGATTGCCAAATCTAAAAAAAAAACCACTCCAACTTCCACAAATATTAAGCTTTGATATTTATGAGTCTTTCGGGTTGATCAATAATAAAAAAATCCTCTAAAATACAACTTGCCAATTAATTCTGCACACGGTGTAGAGGACTGGAGTAAAGTAATCTCTGATGAGTCTAATTTTCAGCTTTGCCCAACACCTGGTCGTCTAATGGTTAGATGGAGACCTGGAGAGGCATACAAGCCACAGTGTCTTGCACCCACTGTGAAATTTGGTGGAGGATCGGTGATGATCTGGGGATGCTTTAGCAAGGCTGGAATTGGGCAGATTTAACTTTGCGAAGGACGTATGAATTAAGCCGCATACAAGGTTATCCTAGAAAAACAGTTGCTTCCTTCTGCTCAAGCAATGTTCCCCAACTCTGAGGACTGTTTTTTCCAGCTAGGTCAATCAATGTGTGGTTGAAGGAACACCACATCAAAACCCTGTCATGGCCAGCCCAATCTTCAGACCTGAACCCCATTGAAAACCTCTGGAATGTAATCAAGAGGAAGATTGATAGTCACAAGCCAGCAAACAGAACTGCTTACATTTTTGCACCAGGAGTGGCATAAGGTCACTCAAAAGCAGTGTAAAATGGGCGGCACGGTGGCTCAGTGGTTAGCACTGCAGCCTTGCAGCGCTGGGGTCCTGGGTTCAATTCCCACCAAGGACACCATCTGCAAGGAGTTTGTATGTTCTCCCCGTGTTTGCGTGGGTTTACTCCGGGTTCTCCGGTTTCCTCCCACACTCCAAAGACATACAGATAGGGACTATAGATTGTGAGCCCCAATGGGGACAGTGTTGCCAATGTATGTAAAGTGCTATGGAATTAATAGCGCTATATAAATGAATAAATTATTATTATTATTATTATTAAAAGACTGATGGAAAGCATGTCAAGACGCATGAAAGCTGTGATACGGAGTGGAGAACATAAACAACAGAGAGCGGTATCCTAGCTGGTCTTCCACTTACTGTCCGAAACTAACAGCAATATGGACTTCAAAATGAGAATATCACCAGCAGGAAATACCAGCAGAAGGAATATGTTTAAAGACACACCCGAAAGGAGATTGGGTAGGCAACCAAGTAAATTAATACACCTGTTACCCTAATAGAACTTAAGCAAGGATAAAAGAAACTAAAAACTAGAAGAAAAGGCATATTTGCTGTGGTCTGGTGGAAAGAGAGGCCGACCACAGACTCCAGGGTTGAAATCCGTATGCATGCCAGTTGCCAAAAAGCTTGTGTATCTGCAATGTGTAAGTGTCCCAGTCCTTTACATTATCCATAGTATATTATGTGGCTATAGGATATTGAGCAACCTAAAAGTAAAACTCCACTAAAAACTGAATACTTTAATGTGCATATTACAGGGCTTGAGAATCTTTGCATGACACTGATTTAAGGAAAGCCAAAGATAAAGTAATGCATTTTCCCTTCAAATCCTGCACTAGTTATAACACTGTGTGGATGATTTATAACTCAAAATGCACCAGAATTTGGACTTAATTGAGGCAGAATTCTGGAGCACATGCCATGCTCCATGTTATTGTTTTGATGCCAAATTTATCATCCAGCCTGAGCCACTATGATAAATTTGTTACCTCTAGTCTAATTCTAAGCTGTTTAATTTTAAAACTGTTTTAGTAAATCCGCTCCAGTATATTTATATATTTCAAGCATGTTACATTAACTAACCCCTTGATGATGGGCGATTTTCTATTTTTTCATTTTCTTCACTCCTTCTTCCAAGAGCCATAACATTTATATTTTTCCATCCACAAAATCGTATGAGGGCTTGCTTTTTGTGAGACGAATTGTACTTTTGAATGAAACTATTCATTGGTCATGTGATTATGACACCCCTGCGGTAACCAAGAGTCACAAAAACAAGGTAACAACAAGGTAACACCTCGGGACCAACATGACTGTGCCAGTCAGTACACACACACTAGCACCCCAGGAGATTTACACTCACAACCAGGGTGGGAGACCCCCGTTAGAACTAGGTGACAGGGCTGGGCACTGTGAGCTAACAGGCAGCCAACTGGGAAGGGAGGGACCAGACCTGGGGGAGGAGAGAGTGACCTGGGAAGTGTGGGTAGACAGCGGGAGGAGTTACTTAGTGAGTGAGTCGGAAAAAGGAAGTGAAAGAGGAAAGAGTTGAGGAGAGAAGTGTGAAGTGAGCGGTAGTAAAAGAACAGGTGTCAAGACAGGCAACAGACTCTTGAGACACAAGGAAAGTAGCACAGAATATGCAAAGAACTGAGTAGAAAAATCAGCCACTCAAAAGAGAAAAGTAGATGGAGAGCGAGAGAGCAAGCTGCAAGGACAGAGGGATCCTGTGGGGTGGATATCCAGGGCTCACAGTACTTTGCACGCACAGGGTACAGATCCCAGAACAGACCAGAACTTCAAGCCATCTGTTAACTCTGCCAGGCGGGTGAGTTTCCAGGACTCATCTGCCACCACTAAAGGCATCAGCAGCAAAGAGGGGACCGGGAGAGATTCCCTTAAATAGTCCAAGCTGCCTGCAGCAGGACCCAGACACCAGAAAGACCTCCAAGAGCTCCACACCAGGGAGGACTGACAAATACACCATTGTGCATCGGTGGGAGAGTGGTACCAGGTTGGCTGGCACAGCTATAAAGGACACGGGTGCACATCCCCAGGGCGCGTATCCAGTGAGTAAAAACCATCAAACTGCACTCCCTGTCTGGACTGACCTATTGCTGTGTGACTCCACGTTAACCCTTCACCTTCCCCTGGGGAAAATCCCTGCTCTCAGAGGGCTCCACCATCCACGTTGCCCCCATCCATCATCCCGAGCGGGAACCAGCAGCGGTGACCCTACAATCCCTGGCAGCAAACCGCGAGTGACGTAGTCGGACGTTTTATTATTTTATTTTTCTTTTCATTTAAAACTGGTCGACAGTGCCCCTGGATCCGGAACCCCTCGAGCCACGGACCGTCCGGATCCAAGCAGCTCGGCTGACCTGGGGTGCGACATGATGCACTTTAAAGAGGGAAAAATTCCAAGTTCCAGAAATGGTGCAATTTCACAACTGTTGTTTTGTTGTTTTTTTTTACCATATTCACTATACAGGTAATATGATTCTCCAGGAAATAGTGGAATACAATTTTGGAAATTTGTAAAAATGTTTTGCCTGTTTTGTTTTGCCTGTGCCACTATTTTCTGAGACCTGCAACACTTTCAATTTTCGGTATATATGGCTCTGTGATAGCATATTTTTTATGCCCAGAGCTGATGTTTTCACTCATAAAAATTTGGGGTAGATACCATCTTTTGATCATTTCTTGCATTTTATTACATCATTGCCGTGGCCAAAAAACCTTAATTCTGGTGTTTCAGTTTTTCTCATTATATTGTTTACTGGTGAGGCTAATTTATTTTATATTTTGATATTTCTCATTTTTGCGATCATAGTGATACCAAATATGTATATCTATATACAGTGTGTCACAGCTGTCACTCAGTGAGAGGCAGCCCCTCCCCCACTAGTGATACTGTTCAGTATGTCCGATTCTAGTCCACAGATTGGAAGTAGCTTTGCTGCGTCACAATAGGAGTAATAAAGCAGCTGCACAGACATAGACTTACAGGAATGGGCTAGGAAATAGAAAAAAGTATATTAGAAAAATGAAAAATTAGTACTGGAAAACCTCTTTAAGGAGCTGAGCCTGCTCCACGTGTGTAAAATGACGACTGTGTTACACAGCAGATATGTATTTCTGAAAACAGCAGGCAGTTTCTCCATTTAGATGCGGCTGTAAATATCTGAAAGTTATATATAAATTGAGCTGTTGGCCCACAAAGTGAATGCAGAGTACTGTCGGGTTACCATGGCAGCCTGGGGCTTGTTGAAGGCCTCATGCCTACTATCACAATACTCTTGTGCAGCCAAGCAAAAGTCTCAGTTCATATGAGACCATAATTTCCACTACATACTGCAATACTGTGACATTGCATTATATAGAAACTGCAATTTAACAATTGCAGATTCAAGTAACCTAAGGGAACTAAAAAAGAAAATACAGAATTCTTATTCTTTTGGTATTGCTATATCAGTAAAAGATTGGTCTATCAAATATATCATTAATTAAGCCATTTGGTATCGCAATGTCAATAATAGTCAGGACTATCAAAATATGATATGAACTCAATAATCAGATTAAAGATAAAAAAAATCAAAATGTCATGAGGGCTTTTTTAAGTCTCAAAAATTAAGCCCTCACATAGCTACATTAACAGAATTTTTTTTTCCAAATCTCTGAAAATGGTGACAGACGCTGAAATTTCTATTTTACAAACTTGCAATTTTATTGTTTTTTATACCACTACACAATTCCAAGGGGCTGTCTGCACTCTCTGCTCTGCTGCACCAAGATATCTGTCCACACAACACTACTATTCCAAAGTGCTCTTATACTTGGCTCCACTGCATCAACATACCTATCTGTCTATATACCTCTGATATCCTAGGTGCTGTCTGCACGCTTAGCTCTGCTGTATCAGGGTACCCATCTGTCTACATGGCTATGCTATTTCAAGGGGCTGTCCGCCCTCTCTGCTCTGCTGCACCAAGATATCTGTCTACACAACACCACTATTCCAAAGTGCTCTTATACTTGGCTCCACTGCATCAACATACCTATCTGTCCATATACCTCTGCTGTTCCTAAATGCTGTCTGCACTCTTAGCTCTGCTGTATCAAGGTACCCATCCATCTACATGGCTATGCTATTTCAAAGTGTTGTCCACACATTTAGCCCTGCTGTACCAAGTTGTCTAACAATAAATACTAAATTGCTGCTTCATGGTGCAGTCTGCACTACCAGCTCTGCTATTCTAAAGTTAATATCCACATTTCCGGTTCCACTGATCCAAATTAGGGTGTATAAAAAGAGAGATTAGATCCCAGGATCCCAATGTATTGTTACCCCTCTATAAATCACTTGTAAGGCCACATGTGGAATATGGGATACAGTTTTGGGCTCCGCATTTTAAGAAGGACATTTAGAAGGTAGAGTTAGTGTCGCGGGTGGGGAGGGGACGCTGCGCTCACCACGCTCGGGTCCGGCGCTGCTGTTACTGCTGCTCGGTGGCTCGAGCGGTGGGCCGGATCCGGGGACTCGAGCGGCCCTCCTCGCCCGTGAGTGAAAAGGGGATAGTTTGGTTTGGGGATGTAGTCTGTGACGCCACCCACGGTTTGTGGTGTTAATGGGACACCACCGCTGCTCTGGACGGGGATCTTGGGAGCGATGATAGGGAGCAGCTGAGATGTTTCTCTCCCCTCCGTGGGTAGGGGGGTTTGGCGGTCCCGGGGCCCGGTGATGGGGACTGTAAGGTGGATGACGGGGTTTGGCGAGGTGCAGGGTCACGGGGGTCAGCTCAGTGCCAGACGGCACGGTGGTACTCACTCAGCCAATAACTTATACGGAGTCTCTGGTAAAACAAACGGCTGGATGGACGGGTCCCGCAGCCGGCTGCTGTAGTTTCTCCCCTGACTCCAGGCTAATAGTGTGCGTCCTTCCCTGCACTTTCTTTATATGCTCCTCCTGTGCTCCGGTTTCCAGCTGGCTCCCCGGTTCAGTACCGGACGGGTCACCACCCTGTCCCGGCTACCTACGGTTCCACCAGGACTGTCTTCCCGGCCCCTGCAGACGGCCACTACCGTCTGCCTGACTGACTACAAGAGGGTCCTAGGCTCCAACCTAGGCCCCTGTCTGCTTCTGCCACTCTGCACACCTCCTCTCCCTTCCTCTGCCTGGACTTGTCTGTCTTGTTTCCTGCCTCAGACCAGCTAGACTCCTCGGTGGGCGTGTCCATCTGCCTGACTCCGCCCACCTGGTGTGTCTGTCTGAACCCGAGGGAAGAAATCAGGTCTCATTGGAGATGACTGCTGTGACCTGCTGGGGGTGGGGGTGTGTGTGTGTTGTTACCTGTGGCCCCTGGCTAGTCCAGGGCGCCACATTCCCCCTTGGTTAAATGCAGACCGTCCGCGGGCTGCCCGTCCATCACCGGTTTTATTTTCACAACTGAAAAAGAAAATAAACAAGCATGTTCAGAAATCTTCCCTTACGGGAGGCATATCACTTCAACCGTTGCAACAACAATAAAACACTTTTAATAATAACAACGGAACGGGTCCTTCAGTCACCCACCCAAACAACCTGGCCCTGATGCTGCCCCTAAGAAGTGGGCAGCACCCCTTGACCCCAGTCCAGGAACGGGCCCAGATTTGTTAACGGGATGGGTACTTCGCTGCCGTTGCGGCCGGGCAGACTGCCGGAGCCGTCGTCATCTCCGTTGCGGCTGGGCGGACTGCCGGGGCCGTCGTCATCAGCGATGCGGCCGCGATGGAAGCCGGGGCCGGTGGCAGGGTGGTGACAAAGGTAAGGCCTGGGGACCCCAGGTCTGGGCCCTCCCTCACAGACGCTGCGAGCCCCGCTACCGGTGACAGTCGTAACGGGTCGGTCGGTGCGTTGGCCGCGGGCATGGGCACTGAGGTTTCAGCGGTGCCGGACGGACGGGACATCTCGTGCAGCGGTGCACCAGGAACCAAATACTTGCAGAGTCCTGGCGTCCATGCTTCCACAGCCGCGGTTCACATGCGGCCGGACGCCATCCGTCCCCCCTTGGCTTCTTTTTTGGCACCTCCTCTTCAAGGGCGGAGCTTCGGCTTTCGCGCCTCCACTGCTCGGGAAGACGCTCGAGCGGGGACTTTTCGCGCCCAAGATGGCGGCTTCTGAAAATATTCGGCCGGACCCTCCGGCGGGACACAAGGCGCACCTCTACCAGATGGCAGAGCGGTAAGATCCTGTTCGTGACGCCAAGTTGTCGCGGGCGGGGAGGGGACGCTGCGCTCACCTCGCTCGGGTCCAGCGCTGCTGTTACTGCTGCTCGGTGGCTCGAGCGGTGGGCCAGATCCGGGGACTCGAGCGGCGCTCCTCACCCGTGAGTGAAAAGGAAATGGTTTGGTTTGGGGATGTAGTCCGTGACGCCACCCACGGTTTGTGGTGATAATGGGACACCACCGCTGCTCTGGACGGGGATCCCGGGAGCGATGATAGGGAGCAGCTGAGATGTTTCTCTCCCCTCCGTGGGTAGGGGGGTTTGGTGGTCCCGGGGCCCGGTGATGGGGACTGTAAGGTGGATGACGGGGTTTGGCGAGGTGCAGGGTCGCGGGGGTCAGCGCAGTGCCAGACGGCACGGTGGTACTAACTCAGCCAATAACGTATACGGAGTCTCTGGTAAAACAAACGGCTGGATGGACGGGTCCCGCAGCCGGCTGCTGTAGTTTCTCCCCTGACTCCAGGCTAATAGTGTGCGTCCTTCCCTGCACTTTCTTTATATGCTCCTCCTGTGCTCCGGTTTCCAGCTGGCTCCCCAGTTCGGTACTGGACGGGCCACCACCCTGTCCCGGCTACCTATGGTTCCATCAGGTCTGTCTTCCCGGCCCCTGCAGACGGCCACTAACGTCTGCCTGACTGACTACAAGAGGGTCCTAGGCTCCAACCTAGGCCCCTGTCTGCTTCTGCCACTCTGCACACCTCCTCTCCCTTCCTCTGCCTGGACTTGTCTGTCTTGTTTCCTGCCTCAGACCAGCTAGACTCCTCAGTGGGCGTGTCCATCTGCCTGACTCCGCCCACCTGGTGTGTCTGTCTGAACCCGAGGGAGGAAATCAGGTCTCACTGGAGATGACTGCTGTGACCTGCTGGGGGTGGGGGTGTGCGTGTGTTGTTACCCGTGGCCCCTAGCTATTCCAGGGCGCCACATTAGTTCAAAGGCGGCTAACTAGACTACTACAACTACTACAAGGAATGGAAGGCATCCCATATGATGAGAGGTTGAAAAAGTTAGATATGTTTAGCTTAGAAAAAAGACGTCTCAGAGGAGATCTCATTTATATGTGTAAATACATGTATGGTCAATATAAAGGACTGGCACATAACTTATTCCTTCAAAACACAGTAATAAGGAGCAGGGGGCATACACTGCGAGTGGAAGAAAAGCGATTCCAACAGCTAAATAGGAAAGGGTTATTTACAGTTAGAGCAGTAAGACTGTGGAATGCTCTACCACAAGAGGTAGTAATGGCAGACACTGGATAATTTCCTCAGTGCACACAACATTGTTGGTTATAAGTGACTTAGGGACAAAATGTAGAATTGGTGGAGGAAGGTTGAACTAGATGGACTTAGGTCTTTTTTTAACCTATGTAACTATGTAAAAAAATTCTGTTGAGCATATCTGATCCCCATTGTTCCACGTGCCACCCATCTAATCCAAACATACTATATCAACGTTTCTAGTCTGTGTTGCTCAGCTATGGCTCAGCAAATCCACCTTAGGCTGGATTCACATGATGGTATGGCATCCGATGCGAGTGTATCGGATGCGATATGCTAATGACCCTCAGCTCCCGCTTTGCTGTCAGCATGAGCCGAGTGTCATGCAACTGTGATCCGATCCTGCACTCAGATCCCAGCTGTGGAGGAGAGGGTGGGAGCTGCGGAGGAGACAGAGGGATTCATCTTCCCATCTCTTCCATTGTCAGCTGATGCGATTATCGCACTGCACTCGGATATCATCTGAGTGCAGTCCGCTGTTTCACTCACACCAGCACTTGATTGTATGGGTGTGAGTGACACATCTCTCGCTGACAATGGCAGCATGCTGCTACTTTTCTCTCATTCAGAATCTGGATGAGAAAAAAGCTGACCATCTGCTCTACCTCATTGATTAACATTGGTCCGAGTGCAATGTGAGATTTTCTCGCATTGCACTCGTCCGATTCATACCCTCGTGTGAGCGCTTCTAAGGCCGGAGTCACACTTGCAAGTGACTCGCGCGTATCTTGCATCGCATCACCCGGCATGGCTTGCAGCTCTCTGGACAGGAGTGTCTCAGCTGCATAGAAATACATGCAGCCGACCCGCTCCTGTCAGGAGAGTCTGCGGCCATGCCGAGTGATGCAATGCGAGATATGCGCGAATCACTCGCAAGTGTGACTCTGGCCTTATAAGGAAGGTGATAACAATTTAACGTTTAATGTATTAAAGTGTACTTTGTAATACAAAATAAAATCAAGTAGCGCGTGCACATCGTGGTATGTTTTCTACATATACTTAAAATACTATAGTTGTCCTTTATGGAGGACAGAACTCTCCATTTGCATAATAAAATGAGATATTTTTTGTTTTAAGTTAAGTAAATACCAAATCAAATCAATATTATTCTTTTTATTTTATGTTAATGTACAGTAAAATATTCAGTTTTCCACCTTCATGGCAGAAGAGGATAAAGTATAATTAATTGTGTGACATTTTTCAGTTTTTATTTTTTTAATTATTTTATTATTTATTATATTACTGCAAAGATCCAATTTTGCTTTCTGAAGAAAATTTTAAAGACAAAGGTTTTTTCTCCTTTTATAATGAACATTGATTGCAGGAATATGAAGGCTCTATTTAACTTGAATAATATAATCAAACAAATAAATGTGTTGTGTGTAGATGTAGTAAACAACTAAACAGTCTGTAATGTGTTTGTGCACAGACAGAATAAATAAATATGCTGTGCGTAGGCTGAATACGTTTCTGCACAGGTAAAATAGGAAATAAATACATTATGTCGGACTTGATTGCTGTACTTAATGCATTTTATAATCTGAGCTACAAAATAAAACTTTTTTTCTTTAGTAGTGGAGTCTTTAGTTTCAAATTATATATAGACTAGGGATTTTTTTGTGCACAATTTCAACTTTAGTAGAATTAGCATTTTAATTTTCTTCAGATTAGTCACTTGGTATAAATTTGTTTTAGGTGTGCTACAGTGTTATTATTGTATGAATACACTATTTTCGGGGCAGCATACCATTGATGCAACCTGTGTAGCAGCACAGGGGCAGAAGAGGTGAGAGGGCCCTCTTTAACCTCCAAAGCAGCAACAGCTTCTATCACAGACACAAAGTGGTGCATTATGATGAGCAAATGGGCTGTAAAGGACCCATGTATTGTTTTTGCACAGGGGACCACTTCTGTCTGCATCTGTCCTTGCTTTGGCATTAATGCCCCTGACATTGTTTTATCTTCTTAAATTGTATAGTTGTTTCATCTAGATAATTACTGCAGTTGATATTATTGCTAACAATATTATGACATTTTTTTTCTATTTCCTTTAGTAGACATGCATGCGCACACACGCCCATGCGCACACACGCCCATGCGCACACACGCCCATGCGCACACATGCCCATGCACGCCCATGCACACACTTGCCCATGCACGCCCGTGCACACGTGCGCATTCGCAACACATACGCGCATGTGCTCACACATACGCGCATGTGCTCACACATACGCGCATGTGCTCACACATACGCGCATGTGCTCACACATACGCGCATGTGCTCACACATACGCGCATGTGCTCACACATACGCGCATGTGCTCACACATACGCGCATGTGCACACACATACGCGCATGTGACACACATACGCGCATGTGCACACACATACTTGCATGTGCACACACACACAAACACGCCCATGCACACACACGTGCACACACATAGGCGCTTGTGCACACACATAGGCGCATGTGCACACACACACAAACACAGCCATGCACACACATACGCGCATGTGCACACACATACGCGCAAGTGCACACACATACGCGCATGTGCACACACATACGAGCATGTGCACACACATACGCGCATGTGCACACACGCGCACGCATGTGCACACACGCGCACACATGTGCACACACAAAGATTGAAAGAGTGAATGACTTCCGTTTCTCTATTCTTGCAAGGTAAACTGTATTATTAAAATGTACAGATAATTTGATAGTCATATCATTTGGATTACTGTAGTAATGGGAGCAGCATAGGATGGCTTCTGTAGCATTTGATAAGTTATAACAAGAAGAGGAAAAAGTCAACAGATTAATAATGCAAGACTGGATTTCAATTTATAAAACGTGTTTGCATTCTTCTATGCATTTTACAGTTCTTACTGCTGATTTTTATGGCCATCAATATTGATTCCAGTTGGATACTTTCACAATCAGCATTTTCACAGATACACCGTGCATACAAACAAGCAAAATAGCATGATGCATTACAAAACAGTAAAGCCCTTCATTTGACTGTCAATGAAATAATCTCTCAGGAATCTGCATGCTTGTTTATATTACTTGGAACATTTATTTTCTAAAATTTATGTTGTATTTGTGTTGATTTTTGCAGAGACTGGAACTATTTTAAACTTCCCGTGGCAATTCAGAAATATGTTGAATTGGCTAGAGAAAGCTTTTAAATTATTTAATAAGACAAGCAAGGATTGCAGCCAGATCCTTTATCAAAGGACATTCCTCTCCTTGTAAGTGACATTTTTCCCCAGTGATTGAGACATTGCCAAAAAAAATTCTGTGTGCATAACAGCCTCTGCAGTGCCTATGAACTTCATTTCCTTTTCTATCTATAGCAACAGCTGGAAAACATAATTAGACCTGATTTTGTGAGTTGGATAATGACTGGTAGACTGTATATAGTTCATTGTCTCATTAGTTAAAGTTACCAGTTTTTTTCTTTTGCTTTGTGTAAAATATTTACAATATAGAAATGTAATTTTTTTATTGATTTAATATAATTCACAATGATCAATTATGTTAGAAAGTACTTTAGAATCAGATTTGACACGTCTCCTAATGATGGGCGTACAAGCGATAATACATGCTCATACATGCTCTAACCAATACTTAATTTTGATGGGATTTTTTTTTTAGTGACTAATGAACCTCCCTATAATCTATTTTTGCCTTTTCCATATTTTGTACATGCTCTCATGGTTGGAAGACTGAGACATCTCCCTAAGTAAGTGTTAGGCTAGGTGCACACTGCGTCTGTGCACTTAGTCAACATTACATCTTGGGAGCTTTCCTGACGCATTCTGTAAGATTGTTATAGATGATCATTTACCAGATGGAGGAGAAGAGTGTCTTTTTTCTACATTCATCTGATAGGTATGCTTATGTTTGCCGTTCGTTTAACTGCATAGGAAAGTGCTACAGTTGGCAATAAGAGATAGTCTGCAAGAGGGACATGCTGGAACTCTGATTGTCAAAGTGAGGAAATTGGTTATTGCTGCCAGAACCCCCAAAATTGATTCCATCTTGAAGAGATGTGCTGGAAAAGGGGTAATTGTCGATCAAGACACTCGGTGGGGCAGCACTTATTTAATGATTAAGCGATCGCTTGAGCATAAACCCTTTCTTGTAAACATGGCCATCCCTCAGGTAACACTAAGGGGTACTTTGCACACTACGACATCGCAAGCAGATGCTTGCGATGCCAAGTGCGATAGTACCCGCCCCCGTCGCAGCAGCGATATCTTGTGATTGCTGTTGTAGTGAACATTATCGCTACGGCAGCTTCACATGCACTTACCTGCCCAGCGACGTCGCTCTGGCCGGCGAACCGCCTCCTTCCTAAGGTGGCGGGTCGTGCGGCGTCACAGCGATGTCACACGGCAGGCGGCCAATAGGAGCGGAGGGGCGGAGATGAACGGGACGTAAACATCCCGCCCACCTCCTTCCTTCCGCATTGCAGCCGGGATGCAGGTAAAGTGATGTTCCTCGCTCCTGCGACTTCTCACACAGCGATGTGTGCTGCCGAAGGAACGAGGAACAACATCATACCGTCGCTGCTGCTAAATTATGGAAATGTTGGACCCTACACCGATCATACGATAACGACGCTTTTGCGCTCGTTAATCGTATGTAAAAGGATTTGCACACTACGATATTGACAGCGACGCCGGATGTGCGTCACTTTCGATTTGACCCCACCGTCATCGCACCTGCGATGTCGTAGTGTGCAAAGTACCCCTAAGTGAAGGCCAATGGACACAGGTGACTGAATTGAAGGAATTGCTTCATCATCCGTTTACAGAAACTAAAAAATTATAAACTCAGGATTTAACTCCCAACATTTTCATAAAAGAGTGGAATAACTAACTGTTTTTCCTGTCCCAAATAGGAGGTTTAATCACAGATCGCATTGCTGCTTCAAAGAAATGAAGAGAAACACTGCTTTTAGAAAATAAAATTCTTCTGGCAGCTGTTTATGTGGACTCAAGTCATTGTATATTGCTAGATTATCAACAGCTTACTAAAGAAAAAGAACCTTTGACAAAAGAAGCAGATAGGATAAGTGGGCTACAGGACTGCCAAGAGCAATAGGACTTGGATCTTGCCAGTGCTATTGCTGCTGTATCTTCAGCCTCATCAAATGAGGAGTTTAATTTTGAAAAGTATTTGGATGACAATGGAGCAGCAAAACGTTGAAGCATGGAAAAAGATTCCACTCCCATAGCAAACAGATTGATCATATTTCAGCAAAATTTTTCACTTTCTCACAAAAAAATAGAAGGGTTTAACCATTCATTCAAACTGACTGTGCATGAGGCAATTCCTTTATACCCTGAAATTGTTAGAGATGTTGTCCGTGTGGTCACCGCTTCGCCACCAATGCAAGTTAGTGTAGAGAGGTTGTTCTCTAGCCTTAAAACAATTAGGTCAGATTTGAGGTCACCTATGAAGGAGGATCTATACTATTTCTCAGAACAAATTCATGTTATTCAGTACATTTTTGTTTAAAAGTGTTTTTTCCCCCACTTACTGCATAGTGTATTGCATATTTACAATTTATTAGTTTTTTTGTATTCCTTGTATTCCAATAAATATATTATGTTCTATCTAAACAGTTTGATTACTGCATCATAATAATGATTAAAAGCCTGATATTACCATTTTAATACAGTAAATTTATCACAAAGATGAGTCATGGATAAGGCTAGTTTCACACTTGCGTTGAACGGCATCCGTTGCATTGCGTTATGTGACGGATGCAACGGATGCGTTGCATATAATGGCACAACGAATGCAACAGATCGTACAAAACAACGGAAAGCTTTTTTTTTTTTCCTCTTTTTTTTTTTCTTTACAGTTTTACCGGCGGCAGACTATTGTGAACGATCAGCTGATCACCCGGCTGCCGGGCGCTCAGCTGAGCGCTCTCAAAAGCTGGCTGCCGGGCGCTCAGCTGAGCGCTCTCAAAAGCCGACTGCCGGGCGATCAGCTGAGCGCTCTCAAAAGCCGTCTGCCGGGCGCTCAGCTGAGCGCTCTCAAAAGCTGATTGTTCGGCCACCGAGAGACAAAATAAAGTTTCTGTGATTAAAAAAAAAAAAAAAGAAGATGAGCATGCGCAGTGAAAAAATAAAGGATTCCGCTACTCAAAAAAACGTTACATGCTGCGTTCCTTCCGCCTGGCGGAAGCAACGCAGCGCTGGCCAGCAGAAGCAACGCAGGTACTTTTGGCACAATCCGTCATCCATACAAGTCTATGGGAAACAGCGGAATCCGTTAACGGATTCGGCTGTTTTCCAAAAGGGCGGATTGTGACTGAAGGTAATTAACGCAAATGTGAAAGTACCCTAAGGGAGTCGTGGAGTTGGAGTTGAAATCAGGACAATTGTGGAGTCGGAGGTTTGGCTTATTGACTCCACAGCTCTGTTTTCTGGTGCATAGCTCCTGACCACAAATGTGACCTATATCTAGCGCTAGAATATATAATAGGGGCAATAAATACGATTGTATTTTAACCCCTTAAGAACCGGGCGATTTTTCGTTTTTCACTTTAGTTTTTTACTCCCCTTATTCTAAGAGCGATAACTTTTTTCTTTACATCAATATAGCTGTGTGAGTGTTTTTGCAGGATAAGTGGAATTTTTGAATGACGCCATTCATTTTATCATATGATGTAATGGTTAGCACAAAAAAAAAATCCAAGTGTGGCGAAATAGAAAAAAAGTGAAATTCTGCAATTGTTATTAGGATTTTTATTTCTAGCATTTATTTGACCGTGAAACTGACCTGGCAGTAATTTGTATAGGTTTTTGATTTATTTAAGTGGTGAAAAAAGTTCAGAAATGTTGAATAAAAAGCTTGCTTTTGCCACGATTTTCTGAGAGTCATATCGTTTTCAATTTTTAGGATATGGAGCAGTGTGAGGGCTTGTTTTTTGTGCTTTGAGACAATGTTTTTATTGATATTATTTTGGGGTATATACAATGTTTTGATCGCCTTTAATTACATTTTTACTGTTGTTGCAGCTGCTGAAAAACTGCAGATTCTGGCATTCAGATTTTTTTTCTCATTACGCTGTTTACCAATTGGATGAATTTGTTTTATATTTTGATAGATCGGACATTTTTGAACACAGCAATACCAAATATGCATTTTTTTAAATGGTTCCATCTTCAATAGGGCAAAAGGGTGTCACGCTTCCCGGTCCTCGTGCCCCGCTCTCCGGTCCCCGTGGCCTGCTCTCCGGTCCCCCTGGTCCGCTCCCCGGTTCCCGACGGCGTCCCCTGCCCTCTGCACCGCTCCCTGGACTGGCTTCTGGCACACGGGCCTCGCGCATGCGCATTAGGGCGCACGCGCGGTCATTGACTCTCTCTTAAAGGGCCAGCACCCAGAAACAGGAAATTGCATAGACAGGTACAGGGTATATTAGGATTCTCTTTCCTGGTGGGCGGGGCCTGTTCTACGTGTTTAGTAAACTAGGAGTTCAGGTCCCCGTATTGCTGTGTCCAGGATTAACCCCTGTCTGTCTCGCAGAGCCTGTCCTGCCACGCCAACCGGTCCTGACCACGTCCGTTCCAGTACTACTGACGGTAACTTCGGCGGAAGTTCCACCACCTCTGCAGCTCCGCCAGTCTCCAGTCCCTGGCTCCGTTTGGTGACCCGTCCCCTCGCTCAGCAGGTTCCGGATTCAGTCTGACCCTTCAACCCGGCCTCGGACCCTGAGCCTTGTCACCCGGACTACCGTCTAAAACTCCGTGTTCTCAGCGACATCTACTTTCCAGCTCTCCTACGGACTGGCTTGCTACCAATAGTGCTTTGGCTGCCATGCATCAAGACCCTTTGGCGGGGTGACTGGCCTGGCTGCCTCACCAGGGGAACCCGGTGTACGGTCCAGTGTTTCCACCACCCGGACATAACAGCTAGAACAGGCCATGGATCCCGCCGAAGCACTAGCAGCCCAGCTGGGCAACTTGCAGCAGGAACTCGGACGACAGCGCGAGACCCAGTCCCGCATGCTGGCCTTCATGTCCTCGGTGGATGCTCGCCTGAACACTCTGCAAGCAACAGCCACGTCCCTGGCATCTCAGGCTTCTACAGCACAGTCCACGGCTGCTGTTCATGTGGCGGCTTCCTCGGAAACTTCTAAACTCCGCTTGGCCTCTCCACCCCGATATGCCGGAGATCCTAAGACCTGCAGAGGATTCTTGAATCAGTGCTCCCTCCACTTTAAGCTGCTTCCGCACCTGTTTGCCTCTGACCAAGCCAAGGTGGCGTTTGTGATGTCCCATCTGGAGGGAGAAGCACTGGCCTGGATGAACCCTTTATGGGAGAAGGAGGATCCGGTAACCACCAACATCCAGGAATTCCTGCAGGCTTTTCGTATCACCTTTGACGAGCCCGGACGCGCCTCCGCTTCCGCCTCATCGCTCCTCAGGCTACGTCAGGGGACTTTGACGGTGGGCCAATATGCTATCCGCTTCCGCAACTTGGCCTCAGAATTAGGGTGGAACAATGAGGCCCTAACCGCTGCCTTCTGGGAGGGACTCTCGGGCCGTATTAAAGATGAGCTGGCTGGTCGTGACAAGCCTTCCACCCTGGATGCCCTGATCGCTCTAGCGACCCGAGTGGATCTTGGCTTTCAGGAACGATCCAAAGAGGTGTCCCGCGAGAGGCGTCCGATACGGCACTCCTCCCCACCACTGAAGTCCATCGCTCCCCAGTCGGCGTCACCTGGCGCTTCTACCTACGAGCCCATGCAGATTGACCGCCTGAGGCAGTCTGAGCAACGCAGAGCAGAACGACTAGCAAAGGGTCTCTGCTTCTACTGCGAAGAGGGCACACACCTGCTACGTTCCTGTCCCGAGAAGCTGGGAAACTCCAAAGCCTAGGCTTGGTAGGAGAGGCCACCCTAGGTGCTGGGACTCTCTCAGACTCCGTCACATGGACTGTTCAAGTGACTACAGAAGAGACCTGGTTCACGGCAGAGGCATATCTCGATTCCGAAGCAGCAGGCAACTTCATCCAGCAGGCCACGGTGGATAAGTACCAGGTGCCTGTTCTCCCACTAGAAAAACCGCTGGTGATCGCCTCTGTAGATGGGAGACCCCTCTCTGACACCGTCTCGTTGATCACCAAGCCTGTGGAATTACGGATCGGTGCCCTGCACACCGAAAATATCACCTTCTACGTCCTCCCGCGCATGTCTTATCAGATCCTGCTGGGACTCCCATGGTTACGGGCACACAAACCGTCGGTCAGATGGAGTACAGGTGAAATTACCCGATGGGGCTCCTCGTGTCACGAGAGATGCCTGAAATCCATACAGCCCATCCGACGACCTCCGGTTCCAGAGTCTCTACCAGGACTGCCTTCTGCCTACTGGTCCTTCACGGACGTGTTTGATAAAAAGGAGTCAGAGGTACTACCGCCTCATCGTCCCTACGACTGTGCCATCGACTTACTGCCGGGAACTACGCCTCCTAGAGGTAGGATATACCCTTTGTCCCCTGCTGAAACACGGGCCATGTCTGCCTATATCACCGAGAGCCTGGCAAAGGGGTTCATTCGGAGATCCTCGTCCCCTGCCGGAGCAGGTTTTTTCTTCGTCAAGAAGAAGGAAGGTGATCTGCGCCCTTGCATTGACTACCGGGGATTAAACCAGATCACCGTAAAAAACAAATACCCTCTGCCACTCATCCCCGAACTATTCGATCGGCTTCGAGGAGCTCGTGTATTCACCAAGTTGGACCTCCGTGGGGCCTATAACCTGGTTCGCATTCGCTCTGGAGACGAATGGAAGACCGCATTCAACACTCGGGATGGGCACTACGAGTATTGTGTCATGCCCTTTGGTCTGTGTAATGCTCCGGCAGTCTTCCAAGAACTGGTGAACGACGTGTTCAGAGACCTCCTCTATGTCTGTGTCGTGGTGTATCTGGACGACAACCTTGTCTTCTCTCCGGACCTACAGACCCACAGAGAGAATGTGCAGCTAGTACTCCAAAGGCTTAGAGAGAACCGTCTGTACGCCAAGTACGAGAAGTGCGTCTTTGAAAAGTCGTCTCTTCCCTTCCTGGGTTATGTAATCTCGGACACTGGCCTGCAGATGGACCCAGAGAAAGTGTCTTCCATCCTCAACTGGCCTCCTCCTTCCGGACTGAAGGCCATCCAACGCTTCCTCGGCTTTGCAAACTATTATCGTCAATTCATCCCGCACTTCTCTGCCCTGACTGCGCCTCTCTCTGCCTTGACTAAGAAGGGAGCTAATCCTAAGGACTGGCCACCGGCGGCCGATGCCGCGTTCTGCTCTTTGAAACAGGCGTTTGCTTCTTCCCCGGTTCTCCATCGCCCTGAATTGAACCGACAGTTCACCTTGGAGGTGGATGCCTCCTCCTCAGGGGCCGGGGCAGTGTTGATGCAGAAATCCTCCACCGGGAAGATGGTCACTTGCGGATTCTTCTCCAAGAGCTTCTCGGCACCCGAACGCAACTACACCATCGGTGATCGGGAGTTACTGGCCATCAAGCTGGCCTTGGAGGAATGGCGCTACCTCTTGGAGGGAGCAGTATACCCCGTGATCATCTACACAGACCACAAGAATCTGGAGTACCTACGGTCAGCCCAAAGACTGAACCCGCGACAAGCCCGCTGGTCCTTGTTTTTTGCTCGATTTGATTTCCAACTCCATTTTCGGCCCGCGGATAAGAACGTGCGGGCAGACGCCTTGTCTAGGTCCTTCGTGCCCGTGGAGCAGGAGGAGGAGACGTTCCAGCCCATCATCAGCCCCAGTAAAGTTATTCCGGTGGCTCCTGTCGCTCTGACTCAGATACCCCCAGGGAAGACCTATGTCTCAGATACTGACAAACAGAGAGTCCTGCACTGGGGTCATGCCTCGAAGATCGCCGGCCATGCTGGTCAGAAGAAGATTTGAAGTATGATTGTCCGTCACTATTGGTGGCCGTCCCTCCGTAAAGACGTCGCAACCTTCGTCTCAGCCTGTCCATCCTGTGCCCGGAACAAGACACCCAAGCACCTACCATATGGACGTCTTCTGCCTCTGCCCATTCCTTACGATCCGTGGCAACATATTGCAATGGACTTCATTACGGACTTACCCTTGTCCTCCGGACACACGGTCATATGGGTTGTGGTGGACCGTTTCTCAAAGATGGCTCACTTCGTTCCCATGGCCGGGCTGCCCTCTGCCCAGGAGCTAGCTGACTCCTTCATACAACACATATTCCGATTGCATGGCTTTCCTGCACACATTGTGTCCGACAGAGGAACTCAGTTTACCTCGCGCTTCTGGAGGGCTCTCTGCAAACATCTGGGAGTATCCTTGGACTTTTCGTCGGCCTACCACCCTCAGTCGAATGGCCAAGTGGAACGGGTCAATCAGATCCTGACTTCCTTCCTGCGCCACTACGTCAACATCCATCACGACGATTGGTCCACGCTCCTTCCTTGGGCTGAAGTCTCCCACAACCAACACATCAGCGAGTCCACCTCCAGCTCTCCCTTCCAGGTCGTTTACGGACTTCAGCCTTCTGTCCCGCTGCCAGTATCCTCGGCTTCCGATGTCCCCGTGGCAGATGCTCTGGTCCGGGACTTCTCAGCTATATGGGACTCTGTCAAGACTTCCCTAGAGCGTGCTTCTTTGCGGATGAAGAGACATGCGGACAAGAGGCGCCTGGATCACCATGTTTCTCCCCAGGTGATCTGGTCTGGCTTGCATCCAGATATGTCCGATTGAAGTTGCCATCGTACAAGTTGGGTCCTCGTTACATCGGGCCGTTTAAAGTCATCAGCAAGATTAATGCAGTCTCCTACAAGCTGCAGCTCCCGGCCACGATGCGGATACCCAACTCCTTCCATGTCTCCTTGCTCAAGCCTGTTGTCCTTGGTCCCTTCTCCGCTGGTGCCGGTACTGCTCCTCCTCCCATCGCTGACGATGACATCTATTCGGTAAAGGATATCGTGGCCATGAAGACCGTGCGAGGTCGGCAATACTTCCTGGTGGACTGCGCGGGTTATGGTCCCGAGGATAGGTCCTGGGAGCCCCGGGAGAATGTTGGCACTCCTCTGATTCGTGCCTTCCTGTCCCGGTTGCGGGGAGGGGGGCGTGGGGGAGGGGGTACTGTCACGCTTCCTGGTCCTCGTGCCCCCTCTCCGGTCCCCATGGCCTGCTCTCCGGTCCCCCTGGTCCGCTCCCCGGTTCCCGGCGGCGTCCCCTGCTCACCACTCCGGTCCTGGCCTCTTCTTCCTCGCCTGCGCCCTCCATGTGTCCCGCTTCCCGCTCCCGGCGCCCCTCTGTGACGTGGGACACTCACCCAGGCACTCCTGCTTCCTCTGCACCGCTCCCTGGACTGGCTTCTGGCACACGGGCCTCGCGCATGCGCATTAGGGCGCGCGGTCATTGACCCTCTCTTAAAGGGCCAGCACCCAGAAACAGGAAATTGCATAGACAAGTACAGGGTATATTAGGATTCTCTTTCCTGGTGGGCGGGGCCTGTTCTATGTGTTTAGTAAGCTAGGAGTTCAGGTCCCCGTATTGCTGTGTCCAGGATTAACCCCTGTCTGTCTCGCAGAGCCTGTCCTGCCACGCCAGCCTGTCCTGACCCCGTCCGTTCCAGTACTACTGACGGTGACTTCGGCGGAAGTTCCACCACCTCTGCAGCTCCGCCAGTCTCCAATCCCTGGCTCCGTTTGGTGACCCGTCCCCTCGCTCAGCAGGTTCCGGATTCAGTCTGACCCTTCAACCCGGCCTCGGACCCTGAGCCTTGTCACCCGGACTACCGTCTAGAACTCCGTGTTCTCAGCGACATCTACTTTCCAGCTCTCCTACGGACTGGCTTGCTACCAATAGTGCTTCGGCTGCCGTGCATCAAGACCCTTTGGCGGGGTGACCGGCCTGGCTGCCTCACCAGGGGAACCCGGTGTACGGTCCAGTGTTTCCACCACCCGGACATAACAAAGGGCATCATTTGAACTTTTATGGTTTTTTTCTTGATATTTTTTTTAAACTTTTTTTTAACTTTTTATTGTTTTTACTAGTCCCCTAGTGCTGTACAGTGCATCAGCAACAGATATGTACAGCAGAAATTACGGTCTCCTGTGAACACAGGCTCTCAGCCGACATTCACAGGAGGATCATCATGACAGACACAGGGATCATCGACTGACCCCTGTCTGTCATGACAACCCATTGGTGCCCTGCGATCACATCACAGGAGCACCTATAGGAGCAGGGAATGAAATGCTCTGGCACATGTTAATTTCCGCTGCCAGAAATTGACAGTGGGATTTAACTGTTTACTAGCCACAGGTAGATCTCTGCTCCACCCGTCACTAAAACAGGCATGTTGATCAGATCAGCCATAATGTGCATCACAGATTGGGCATTTCTGAAAGAGGTGATACCAAATGTGTATTTTTTATTGTTTTATTTTTACTGGAGCAAAAGGAGGGGGGTTTCAAATTTTAGGTTTTTTTTATTTTTTTACATTTTTGAAAACTCTTTTTTTTTTTACTTTTTTTTATTGATTTTGCTAGTCACCCTAGGGGACTTTATGACTGCACAGTCCAAATGCATGTGCTGATCAGCAGAAAGGCTGTGTTCCTGTGAGTGCCAGACCTCTGTCATGTCATGGCAGCGACATGGGTCATCAACTGTCCCCACACTGCCATGACAACCCATTGGCACCCTGTGATCGTGTCAGATTTTGACAGCTCGATTTAATCTGATCCACCCCTACCTGTTAGCTGCACATGTCTGCTGATCAGATCAGCAGACTTGTGCGGGGATGACCGAGCCTGCAGTAATGGGAGGGAGGTGACCAAGGAGGTAAATATATGTCCTAGGTCATGAAAAGGTTAATGGCAGCTATGGCTTCTCTATACTGGTCTGGTGAAGTGTTGTGATCCAGACTTACTGATGGTTGTAGTGCATTATTGTTGTGAGCAGTCGTGTTAACCCCTGATATCTTTTTGTTGCTGCCTTCTCGTTCTTTTCTCTTGAGTTTCTTACTGTGAGTTTGCAGTGTGTCTGAGTTTTGGTTCTTCCATGTCTGTCTTTATCTTTGTTGCCATTACTCTTCTGCCCCTTCCCTCCCTGGGGAGGATGAACAGTTTTGTTCTGGTCAGGAGAATAGTAAGGCACGGGACTTGGGCATCTCTACCATTAGGGATAATCCAGAGGTTAGGGATAGCCCAGGAACCTCTAGTGTGAGGGACTGTATAGAAACCCCCTGTCCCTTGTTATCCTGCAGTCACATCATGACAATAGCATGTCATGGGTCATTAAGGAATTCATATTGCATTATTTATTCACAAATTCAAATTGACAGTCGATCATAACATTTTAAGTCAGTTCTGATTTTTATTTTTGCAGTGCTTGTAAAGTTAACCAACATGGTCATTTGCTATTTTATTTTGTATTATTTTTATTTTGAGTAGCATAAGGTATGTGTTGAGGCCCCAGTTCCAGTGATGTTTCACTTATTAAGGCCCTGTCACACACAGAGATAAATCTGTGGCAGATCTGTGGCAGATCTGTGGCAGATCTGTGGCAGATCTGTGGCAGGTCTGTGGCAGGTCTGTGGCAGATCTGTGGCAGGTCTGTGGCAGGTCTGTGGCAGATCTGTGGCAGGTCTGTGGCAGATCTGTGGCAGATCTGTGGCAGATCTGTGGCAGATCTGTGGTAGATCTGTGGTAGATCTGTGGTAGATCTGTGGTAGATCTGTGGTAGATCTGTGGTAGATCTGTGGTTGCAGTGAAATTGTGGACAGTCAGTGCCAGGTTTGTGGCTGTGTATAAATGGAACAATATGTCCATGATTTCACTGCAGCCAAAGATTTATCTGTGTGTGTGACAGGGCCTTTAGTCTGTGTGCTGTAGTTTCAATACAATCAGCATTTTATCAGCAAGAGATTATCACTGCACTCAGCCTCTGCCAGGCAGTCCAGCTAAGCTGTGTAACTCCACCCCATTATTGTGATTGGCAGTTTTCTTTCAATGCACAATGGACAGAGGAGGCTTGCAGTTAGTGGTTTGGGGCTGGGTTATACACAATTTTACTCTTAAGGGGGCCTTACACGCTGCGACATCGTTAATGTGGAGTCGTTGGGGTCACGGAATTTGTGACGCACATCCGGCCGCATTAGTGATGTTGCTGCGTGTGACACCGATGAGCGATTTTGCATTGTTGCAAAAACGTGCAAAATCGCTCATCGGTGACATGGGGGTCCATTCTTGATTATCGTTACTGCAGCAGTAACGATGTAGTTCGTCGCTCCTGCAGCAGCACACATCGCTATGTGTGACGCCGCAGGAACGAGGAAGCTCTCCTTACCTGCCTCCCGGCCGCTATGAGGAAGGAAGGAGGTGGGCGGGATGTTACATCCCGCTCATCTCCGCCCCTCCGCTGCTATTGGGCGGCCGCTCAGTGACGTCGCTGTGACGCCACACGGACCGCCCCCTTAGAAAGGAGGCGGTTCGCCGTCACAGCAACGTCGCCGGGCAGGTAAGTATGTGTGACGGGTCTGGGCGATGTTGTGCAGCACGGGCAGCGATTTGCCCGTGTCGCTCAACAGATGGGGGCGGGTACCCACACTAGCGATATCAGGACCGATATCGCAGTGTGTAAAGCGGCCTTTAGCTCTGCTACATCTTCAGAGAAAATAAGGATTGTAGTTGAACTACACCAAGCCGTGTAGTGACACCTTGCTGGATTTAGGCTCACTACATTATGTTGCTCTCAGATTCCATAGCAAAAACATGCTGACAGATTCCCTTTATATATCATATTGCATAGATCATAGACGATTAACAATGGTTGCCATTTTCATGATAGTAAAAAGTAATCCATTAAAAAGTAGTGACATTTATTTATATAGTTTGAATCTACCTGATTTAACAAATGTTTAGCACGTATAGTTACATGTCTATATAATAAGATAATTGCTGGTGGACATCCATGCTTGGTCTTTCCCTTTCAGCCAGCATAGAGATACTATGTTCCCAGGAGACCAAGCAATAGAAATAACTTTCTGCCCTGCTTTTTGGGAAAGGACAATCTATCCACAGAATGGGGGATAAGTTGCTGATTGCTGGGACTTCTTCAGCTAGGCCCCCCACCATCACTCCACTCCATCCAAGGCTTTTGGGAGTGACAGAACAAGCAATAATTCTTCTTGGCTAACTTGGTTCCATGAACTTTGAATAGAATGACCCCTCTTCTCATGATTGTGTGGGGGGCCTAATGGTGGACCCACAACAACTTATCACCTGTCTTGTGAATAGATACCTACCGCTAGAATTACATAGCCTTGTGCGTTTTTTTCTGAAAATTGCTGAAAAAAAAATTAAAAAATATCTTCTATATTTTTTTTAACATCTGCATGTTTCTGCTGGACTTTTACTTTATTTGTTAATTTAATTGAGAATAGATTATACAGTTTGTTTTATTCTGTTTTCACCCCCATTCACCCCCTTCCCCATGATGAGGGTCCATACTACTTATCTATACAGCTATGGCACTAGACCTTTTTGTGTTCACTTCATTGTCTGTCATATGTGTAATGGAGCTATCATATACATTTACTAAAATGGCTGATAAATCATTCATACTCTACTCTCACTATTCAAAACAGCACGTTAAATCCTAACTTTACTAAGCTTTTCGAGAACATGACATTCATATATTGTTCTTTCAGTTGGGCTCTCTGTAAGGGTACCATCTCACTAAACGACGTACCAGCGATTCCGACCACGATATGACCTGGTCAGGATCGCTGGTGTGACGATACATGGTTGCTGGTGATCTGTCAATTAGGCAGATCTCCCCAGCGACCAGCCAGCAGTGACTCGTGGAAACGATGCTGTGTTTGGTAACCAAGGTAAATATCGGGTAACTAAGCAAAATGCTTTGCTTGGTTACCCGATATTTACCCTGGTTACGAGCGCACACCGCTTAGCGCTGGCTCCCTGCACTCGTAGCCAGGGTACACATCGGGTTACTGAGCAAAGTGCTTCGCTTAGTTACCCAATGTGTACTCTGGCAATGTGTGCAGGAAACCAGTACTGGCAGCCTGAGGGCGGCGTACGCTAGTAACCAAGGTAAAGATTGGGTAACCAAGCAAAGCGCTTCGCTTAGTTACCCAATGTGTACCTTGGTTACCAGCGTCCGCAGCTGTCAGAAGCCGGCTCCCTGCTCCCTGCACATCCAGATCGTTACTCTCTCGCTGTTAAACACAGTGATGTGTGTTTCACAGCGGGAGAGCAATGAGCAAAAAATGAACCAGAGCAGTGTGTAACGATTAGTGATTTCACAGCAGGGGCCAGGTCGCTGCTCAGTGTCACACACAGCGAGATTGCTAATGAGGTCACTGGTGCGTCACAAAACCTGTGACTCAGCAGCGATATCGCTAGCGATCTCGCTATGTGAGAAGTACCTCTTACTCTAGCACTGATTTTACCTATCATTATCTGTAGAAGCAGTAAAAGGTCAGTAAATATTTTGTGAGAAATAAATTTAAGTCTATTATTGATTAGTACGCCACATTGCAAATTGGAAAATGTGATTAATATTTAATTATACTTCAAGGTTATTTAAGTATAAGTCCTCTTTAGCTTACTGACCATAGCATATATGATTTATATAGTTTACATTATGACAGCATAAGGAATAAATAAAGCGCTGTACAATAGACTATTCTTGAATTCCACCACATGGTAAAATAATTATGAGCTGTTTAATCAACAGTACTTTTAAACTAAAAATGTGCCATTGACAATGCTATTAAAAAGCATTTGAAATATCCACCACTAAATATTGTATATATTGTAGTTTACATAAAATATGAACAATGTTTCCCATGTCTATTCTGTTAAAAAATGATCCAGTCATGAGTTATGACTGTTCATTACAAAACATGCCGCCAACTGGTGTTCAATGTTTACATCATTGTGTATGTCTTAAACTAAATGCTGAAGAATACTCATCCAGTCTATGATCTAATACTATTCTGTCCTGATTCCTAGTGAAAAACCTAGTCTCTTCACCAGACTTACGTTTTGGCTGAGAAAATTCCTTCCTAGCCATTTAACCTTCTAATCGTATGTGTTACAGATTCAAGATACTGTTATACATTACTCACAAAAAGTCAGGGATATTTGGCTTTAGACTGAAATTTCAGGGTGATCCTAAAATGCCCTTTAACCTTTTCAGTGGACCTTACTGTGACCTTCCTAAACTTTTGAATGCACATGTCCAACTGTCCAATGTTTCAGAACTTTTTACAGAACTTGCTGCTCTCTAACAAGGAGCATAATGGCAAAATTCACAACTGATGTTTGATCCATGAATCGCCCAATAAATTTCAGGGCTCAATTAGAATTGGTATTTAAACAGTCCTCTTCATCATGTTGTTATTTTGACATCATGAGACCAAGACAACACCTAACAATTAATCAACAGTCTCTCACTATTGGGAGGCTTCATGAAGGATGTTCTCAGATGGAAGTGGCCACTGACCTGAGAGTATCACAGAGTGTCATCAGCAGGTTGAAACAGAGATACAGATAGACTGGAAGAGTCACAGAAAGTTATAGAAGTGGACGTTCTTTGGCCACATCCTACTTTGATGACTGCTTAATTGTAAATAATACCCTTTGGAACTGGATGATGAATGGCACACAACTTCAGGCACGTTTAAGGGATGTGAGAGGCATCCAAGTATCATATCAAGCCTTTTGAAACTGTTTACATCAGTGTGGTCTGCGTGCTAGACAACCTGAAAGGATACCCACCATAACCACACGATCAGGCAAATACGTCTTTGTCTTGCTGGACAGTGGGCCTCAGTGCTGTTCACTGATGAAAGTCGATTCACGCTGAGCTGAAATGATAGCTGCCAACAACATTGGAGATGTCAAGGAGAGCACTATGCATCAGCCACTATTGTCACCTGAGGAGCCTTTAGTGGTGGTGTTGCAGTGTAGGCAGGTGTGTCTAATCAATACTGAACTGCCCTACACTTTGTGAATGGTACAGTGGCAAGCCATTACTACTTGAATAATATCATTTAGGCCTCTTTCACACGTCAGTGATTCTGGTACGTTTGTGCTTTTTTTTAAACGTACCAGAATCACTGACATACGCAGACCCATTATAATGAATGGGTCTGCTCACACGTCAGTGATTTTTCACTGCACGTGTCTCCGTGTGGCGTACCCGCGTGTGCGTGATTGCCGCACGGATACATGTCCATTTTTTTCTGGCATCACTGATGTCCCACGGACCACGCAGTGGTGTGGTCCGTGAAACACGTGCCAGAAAAAAACGTGCTTTTAAAATAAAAAACATTTTAACTCACCTGGCGTCCAGCGATGTCCTCTGCAGCCTGTTCTCCCTGCTGCTTCTGAGCCGGCTCATTATTGTCGCGCATATTCATGATGCGCGACACAGCCGACCCGGAAGCAGCTGCTGGGGGGGTCAGCGCCGGCCGGATGCTGCACCGTGGGAGCGATCAGCACCATGGAGAGCGGGAGCGGGCGCAGGTGAGTTGATTACTAAGTTCAATCATGGGCCACGGAGAACGGAGCCCGGATTGCACTTAGACAACCCACGTGTGCCGTGATTCACGGCACACGCAGGGACATGTGCGTGTTTTACACACCAGTGAAAAACATCAGTGTTTTTCACTGACGTGTGAAACGGGCCTAATACAGTCATTGTGCCTCTACATGAATAACACAGGCCTACTTTCATTTTCATGGATGACAATGCTCCAGCTCATCAGAGTCACATCACTAGGGAATGACTCCTGGAGACTGGGGTACCTTAACCCTTTCACGACCGGCCGATTTTTCGCTTTCCGTTTTTTTTTTTCGCCATTCTTTTTCTGAGAGACGTAACTTTTTTATTTTTCAGTCAATATGGTCATGTGAGGGCTCATTTTTTGCGGAACGAGCTGTACTTTTAAATGAAACCATCAGTTTTACCATATTGTGTACTAGAAAATGGCAAAAAAATTCCAAATGCTGAAAAATTGCAAAAAAAGTGCGATAGCACTATGGTTTTTGAGATATTTTATTCACTGTGTTCACTATATGGTAAAACTGATGTGTGGGTGTGATGCCTCAGGTCAGTGCGAGTTCGTAGACACCAAACATGTATAGGTTTACTTTTATATAAGGGGTTAAAAAAAAATCGGAAGTTTGTCCGAAAAAAGTGGCGCACGTTTTACGCCATATTCCGTGACCCGTAGCGTTCTCATTTTTCGGGATCTTAGGCTCAATGACGGCTTATTTTTTGCGTCTCGAGCTGACGTTTTTAACGGTACCATTTTTGCGCAGATGCTACGTTTTGATCGCCTCTTATTGCATTTTGCGCAAAAGTTGTGGCGACAAAAAAACGTCGTTTTGGCGTTTGGAATTTTTTTGCCGCTACGCCGTTTACTGATCAGATTAATTGATTTTATATTTTGATAGATCGGGCGTTTCTGAACGCGGCGATACCAAATGTGTGTATATTTTTTATTTTTTTAACCCTTTAATTTTCAATGGGGCGAATGGGGGGTGATTTGAACTTTTAGGTTTTTTTGTTTTTTTTTAATTTTTTAAAACTTATTTTTTTACTTTTTTTTTTTATTTTACTAGTCCCCCTAGGGGGCTATTGCGATCAGCATTCCGATCGCTCTGCAGTATCTGCTGATCACAGCTGGAAGGCTGTAAACAGCAGATACGCTGTCTTTCTCTTTTGCTGTGCCCCGGGCACAGCGAAAGTGAAACCAATTCATGTGTAGTACAGGAGTCATCACATGACCCTGTACTACCATGACAACTATCGGGAGTCACGTGATCGCGTCACGTGACTTCCGGTTTCGGCGGTAAGTAAAAACTTTACCGCGATTGCGCTTATAATGGCGCTGTCATGTATTGACAGCGCCATATAAGGGGTTAATCGGCACGAGCAGATAACGATTCTGCTCGTGCCTAGCAGGCACACATCTCAGCTGTGAAAATCAGCTGAGATGTGCGCCGATCGCGGCATGCTGCCGCCGGAGGACCGCGGGCAGTAAGATTATGTCATTTAGGACGTAATTTTACGGCCCGCGGTCGTTAAGGGGTTAAATGAAGTGGCCTGTTGTTTCCCCAGACCTGACTTCCATAGAAAACCTATGGGACCTGCTAATCTCCATGTAGAGGCTTATAATACTGTACCTCAGAACATGAATGACCTGAGAGACGCCCTTCAAAAAGAGTGGTATGCCATGCCTCAGCAGACAATAACTTGACTTGTGAATAGCATGAGATGGCGTTGTCAAGCTGTAACTGATGTTCAAGGCCACATTACAAGTTATTGAGACATTGACTTTTTTTTGGGGGGGGTATACCCACCTCTGTTGTTGGCTTTTGTTTCAATAAATAGTTTGGGATGAGGTAATCACCATTGCAGGCTTCTACATAAATGCCCTACTTTCATGATTATATATATATATATATATATATATATATATATATATTATATTTATATATACAGTGGAACCTCACTTAACGAGTGACCCACTTAACGAAAATTTCGCATAACAAGCAAAGCTTTCTGTAAATTTGTAACCCGGTTTACGAGAAAGCTTTGCTGTGCGAGCAAAATCCTCACCTCAGACACTTCCGATTCCATCTCACGCGCTCTGACCCGCACTTGCAGTCCACACAAACACACACAAGCACGCACAAACACACACAAACACACACGCACGCACACACACACATACAGTATTATGCTCACCTTACCTTTCGTTCCACCGCCGGTCTCATGGTTCCTGTAGTTCCCGGGTACATCGTGACGTGCTCGCGGCGAACTACAAGTATCATGAGGCCGGTGGTGGAATGGAAGTTAAGGTGAGCATATAATATGTGTACCTTCCGTTTCATCGCCGGCTTCCTGGGTTCTGTGGTTCACCGCTCCGCTCCACTCCAGGCTGTGCATTGGCATCCATAGCGATGAAGCAGGAACTTCCTGGTTCCTGTCACCGCTACTCAAAGGCAGCACGCCGGCCAATCAGAGGCAAGCGGCTCTGCCTTTGACGTCAGCGTTCTGGCAGTAAGTTCCTCCCTCGTCTTTATGGTAACCCGATACACGGCCCGCACCGGAGAGCAGCAAGTCCGAGGAGACCGCCGATGGAACGGAAGGTAAGGTGAGCATATAATATGTGCGTTTACGTGCGTGCTTGTGTGTTTGTGTGAGTTTATGTGTGTTCTTATGTGTTTGTGTGCATTTGTACATGTGTGTAATGACAGAATAGGGAACCAGGATGGGACATTTAACTGGTTGTGGAACGCATTGTCTGCATTGCAATGATTTCCTATGGAAAATCTTGCTCTGCTGAACGAGTAACTTGGTTAACAAGCATAGTCCCAGAACGGATTGTTCTCGTTAAGCAAGGTTCCACTGTATATATATATATATATATATATATATTATATAATATATATATATATATATATATAGTGAGGTAGCGGCGTTGCTTGGGCAAAAACGTGAGGCAGCAGCATGTTCACACCAACAGTCTATTTATTGTTGCAGCATAAATAGATCCAATTTCCAACAATCAAAGTCTCTTCCGGATCACAGCCGGTGCATATAGACAAATCCTTGGTATAAAAAGTCTTGTTACCCTAGGACCCCGTTAACCGCAGGGGTCTTGTTAAGGTTCTCCTAGGCTCACACTCTTGGCCTGTGTTCACTCCACACAGAACTAGCTCAGCTCACACAGCATGTGGTAGCTTCATCAACCCTGGCTCTCAACTGAGACACACCCTCATGTACTTTTCCAGATTTAAACGAAAATGCTGGACATGAGGATTGCTACAAAACCTGGACTGGGAGGAGGGATCTGTCTCCCTGTTACCCTTTGTGCTATACTCCCCGTAATAGCTATAGCAAACTCAGAGGGTTTCCAGACACATTCTGGGGGACACATAGCGGTCTTCAAATATTACCCCTGTCACTGCATCACATATCCCCCCCTCAGTTCAAACGGGCGGGGTTGAACTTTTGCCAACATACAGGGACCTCTGGACAGGGCATCCGCATTGCCCTGCAACCTACCAGCCCGGTGTTCCACAGAAAAGTGAAAGTTCTGCAAGGAGAGAAACCACCTGGTGACTCTAGCATTTCTCTCCTTAGCATTCCTCATCCAGACCAAAGGGGAGTGGTCTGTCATCAGGCGAAAGTGTCGCAAAAGCAGGTAGTAGCGTAGGGATTCCAGAGCCCATTTTATGGCCAGGCACTCCTTCTCCACTATGCTATAGTTCTTCTATGCCGGGGTGAGTTTTCTACTCAAATAGGTGATCGGGTGCTCTTCCCCATCTACCTCCTGGGACAGAACTGCACCCAGACCCACCTCAGAGGCATCTGCCTGTACTATAAACTTCTTTTGAAAGTCAGGGTTGACAAGGACAGGCTGACCACATAGGACAACCTTTAGCGCCTGAAAGGCTTCCTCTGCTTGTGTATTCCAGTGGACCATAACCGACTTCTTCCCCTTTAAGAGTTCGGTCAAAGGCGCCGACCTTCCAGCAAAATTGGGTATGAATCGTCGGTAATACCCCATTATACCCAGAAAGGCTCTTACCTGTTTTGTGGTAAGGGGACGAGGCCAGTTTTGAATGGCTTCAATTTTGTTTACTTGTGGCTTGATAACCCCTTGGCCTATCACATACCCCAAGTAACGGGCTTCTTTGAGTCCCATAGCACATTTGCTTGGATTCGCCGTCAGACCAGCAACTCTGAGCGAATCCACTACCGCTTGTACCTGAGATAAGTGGGTGCTCCAGTCACTGCTATAGATGATGATGTCATCCAAATATGCGGAGGCATACAATTGATGGGGTTCTAACACAATGTCCATTAACCTCTGAAACGTGGCCGGAGCCCCATGTAAACCAAATGGCAAGATGACATAGTGATAGATCCCCCCTGGCGTGACAAAAGCGGTCTTTTCTTTTGCCGCCTCTGTCAGCGGCACCTGCCAGTAACCTTTAGTGAGATCGAGAGTCGTGAAGTACTGGGCCCGTCCCAGTCTCTCTATCTGCTCATCGACCCTGGGCATGGGATACATATCAAATTTCGAAACCTCATTTAACTTTCGGAAGTCATTACAGAATCTTAAAGAACCGTCTGGTTTCGGGATCAGCACAATGGGACTGGCCCATTCGCTCGTGGATTTTTCAATAACCCCCAGTTGGAGCATCTTTTTTACCTCCTCCGCAATGGCTTGCCTGCGAGCCTCTGGTACCCGGTATGGCCTCAGGCGTACCCTTACTTGAGGCTCGGTGACAATATCATGGTGGATTACGGTTGTTCGGCTGGGTAGGCTTGAGAACACATCTGTATTCCACTGCACTAACCTCCGAGACTCCCGTCTCTGCTGTTTTGAGAGAGAATTCCCTATACTTACTCCCGATTCATCATCAGGGGACTCCTCCTTGGTTGTTGTCAAGGCACCTGAAGAGGTTAGGTCCAACGTTACATCAGTCACCATACATTCTCTGTCTTTCCATGCCTTTTGCAGGTTTACATGGTATATTTGCTCTGGTTTTCTTCTCCCTGGTTGATACACCTTATAGTTTACTTCCCCTACTTTCTCCCGGATCTCATAGGGACCTTGCCATTTGGCTAAGAACTTACTTTCTGCGGTAGGTATTAGAACTAAGACACGATCCCCCGGTTTAAAAGACCTGACGGAGGCCTTTCTATTATACTCAGTACTTTGGGCCGCCTGAGCATCCAGCAAATGCTCTTTAACAATGGGCATTACTGCCGTGATACGATCCTGCATACCCATAACGTATTCCACCGTGCTTTTGTGAGGGGTGGGCTCCTGTTCCCAAGTTTCTTTAACAATATCCATCAGTCCCCGCGGATGCCTGCCATACAGTAACTCAAATGGCGAAAACCCGGTGGAAGATTGTGGGACCTCGCGGATAGCGAACATTAAATAGGGCAATAACATGCCCCAATCTTTCCCCTCTTTGGAGACCACCTTTTTCAACATAGCCTTCAGAGTTTTATTAAAACGTTCCACTAGTCCATCGGTCTGGGGATGGTACACTGACGTGCGCAGCTGCTTGATCTGGAGGAGTTTGCACAGTTCCTTCGTAATTTTAGACATAAAGGGAGTGCCCTGATCGGTCAGGATTTCTTTGGGTAACCCCACGCGACAGAACATAGCAAACAACCCCCGAGCAATAAGCTTCGCCGAGGTGTGACGCAGTGGAACGGCCTCTGGATAACGTGTCGCGTAATCCATCACTACCAGGATGTGCTGGTGACCACGGGCTGATTTTACAATGGGTCCGATCAGATCCATAGCAATCCGCTCAAAAGGCACCTCTATAATGGGTAAAGGTATCAGAGGACTACGGAAACTGTGCGTGGGTGCGGTCAACTGACAAACGGGGCAGGACTCACAGAACCTCTTTATTTCTGCGCCGACCCCTGGCCAGTAAAACCGCTGAAACATGCGTTCCCGCGTTTTCTCTTCACCTAGGTGCCCACTCATTAGGTGGTTATGAGCCAATTCCAATGCCTGATGGCGGTACAGCTGAGGGACCACCAACTGTTCCACTATTTCCCCTTGGATTTTATCAACCCGATAGAGCAACTCTCGCTTTAGAGCCATGTAGGGAGTTTCCAGCTTGGCACCAGGCCGCTGGGGTACCCCATCAATTACCTGTACATTTCCACGTCCAGGAGCCAATGTGGGGTCCCGGAGCTGAGCTGTTCCAAAATTATCTGGAGACACGTTCAACTCCGGAATTGCCTCGGGTGGCTCAACCTCTCCTGCCATTACCTCTAGGGGGAACCTGGCAGGGTTACACTCTGTCCCTATACTGGTGACCCCTACGGCAGGTATCCCTGAGTCGGGATCGTCCGGCTCAGGGCCTGGTTCAATCATACACCTTGGAGGACTAGGTCGCCTCCCACATAATGTCCAGAATAGGGGCAAGTCTCTTCCCAAAATAACATCATATGGAAGTCTTTTCATCACCCTCACGTCATATTGAACCTCTCCACATGAGGTAGCAATGGTGACCCTTTCCATAGGGTATTCACGTAGGTCTCCATGAATACAAAGTACCCCTACTTTATGTCCCGTGGGGTTTTCCCCAGAGACCAAGGAGGCATGTACAAGAGTCACTACACTTCCTGAGTCCAACAAAGCCTCTGCTGTATAGCCATTAACACGTACTTTGCAGAGATGGGGCTCCTCCCCCACAGTAACAGTGCTTACGGCACCATCAGAATGGTCATACATTGATTCCTGGCGAGCGTACCGGCAGTCCATGGGTTCTGATGTGAGTGGGCACTGTGCCATCACATGCCCGAGCTGATGGCACGGCCAGCACATAACAGCAGAAGTGTCCCTTTTCCGAGTGTCCGACTTTGGGGAGCCGGGACTCCGGCTGACCTTAGTCTGGAGTTTACTCTCTGTCAGGGCTAAAGACGGGGCAGCACCCGAGGAGGGATGGGAGTCTTTCACCAACTGTGAAGGGGGCGTATCCCTACGGAGTGCCCGCCGTGAAGCAGAGTCCCGGACCAACTCCTGGGTAGCTGTGTAGAGTTCCACCAAATTCACTAGTTGGTCCAGGGTACCGGGATCCCCCTGTCCCACCCACCGTTAAATGTGGGCTGGCAAAGTCCGCACAAACCGTTCAATCACCACCCGCTCGATCATCTGTCCGGGGTTCAAGGTCTCCGGCTGGAGCCATTTTTTCACAAGGTCCAGTAAAACATGGGCCTGTGAACGTGCAGGTTTTCCCTCCACAAAGGACCACTGATTCACTCGCTGGGCCCGGAGATAAGTTTTAACCCCCATTCGTGCAAGGATCTCACCTTTCAGGGTGCCATAGTCCTTGGCATCCTCCGTGCTGAGATCCAGGTAGGCTTTTTGGGGTTCACCTATCAAGAATGGGGCCACGACATCAGTCCAACGGTCGATAGACAATTTCTCTCGCTCAGCGGTCCTCTCAAACACAGAGAGAAAGGCTTCTGGGTCATCCTCTGCACTCATCTTCGTAAGTGCCGCCCTTACTCTGTCCTGGGCCGCAGAAAGGACTGGATGACCTGGCGTTCCTGCTGGCAGCGCGTCTCGCAGAGCCGCAAGCTGCTGAGTCAACAAGCTGTTTGTCTCCTGTTGCTGAACTAACGCCCGCTGCAGCTGGGCATTGGTTTGTTGCTGCTGAGCATTAGCTTGTTGCTGCTGAACATTAGCCTGTTGCTGGTGAGCATTAGCCTGTTGCTGTTGTGCACTGGTTTGTGCAAAAGCCTGCTGTAGTTGAGCACTAGACTGGGCCAGCTGCTTTACAAGATCAAGATCCTCCATTGTGACTGCTGAGTTAAACTGTAACTTTGCAGGCTTGATCATAAACATGTGGAAACTGGGCTGTTGCCCCTAGCAACCAGGCTGCAATGCCTGCAAGCTTCGTGGACCCGCCGATCCACCGCAAACAGTCAGTAAAAAAAAAAAATATATATTCTTTTTTTTTCCCTTCTTCTTTTCCAGGGAAGTACATCTTAGGCCATTGCCCTTAGCTGCCATGCCCGCATTCTCCACCATAATGTGAGGTAGCGGCGTTGCTTGTGCAAAAACGTGAGCCAGCAGCGTGTTCACACCAACAGTCTATTTATTGTTGCAGCATAAATAGATCCAATTTCCAACAATCAAAGTCTCTTCCGGATCACAGCCGATGCATATAGACAAATCCTTGGTATAAAAAGTCTTGTTACCTTAGGACCCCGTTAACCGCAGGGGTCTTGTTAAGGTTCTCCTAGGCTCACACTCTTGGCCTGTGTTCACTCCACACAGAACCAGCTCAGCTCACACAGCATGTGGTAGCTTCATCAACCCTGGCTCTCAACTGAGACACACCCTCATATACTTTGCCAGATTTAAACGAAAATGCTGGACATGAGGATTGCTACAAAACCTGGACTGGGAGGAGGGATCTGTCTCCCTGTTACCCTTTGTGCTATACTCCCCGTAATAGCTATAGCAAACTCAGAGGGTTTCCAGACACATTCTGGGGGACACATAGCGGTCTTCAAATATTACCCCTGTCACTGCCTCACAATATATATATATATATATATATATATATATATATATATATATATATATATGTATATATATATATATATATATACATAAAAATTCCACAGTGCTTTACATACATTGGCAACACTGTCCCCATTGGGGTTCACATTCTAAATTCTTTATCAATATATCTTTGGAGTGTGGGAGGAAACCGAAATGCCTAGAGGAAACGCACAGAAACACAGAGAAAACATACAAACTCCTTACAGATATTATGCATGGTGGGAGTTGAGCCCAGTACACCCAGCGCTGCAAGACTGCAGTGCTAACCACTGAGCCACCCTGCCACCACTGTAGTGTGAACTTTTTACATAATTTTCACCTGAAAGCCAAATATCCCTAACTTTTTGTGAGTAGTCTGTAATCAATATGGGCTTAAAGTGCAGACTCTCAGATTTAATTTACCGTATTTTTCGGACTATAAGACGCACTGGACCATAAGACGCACCCTGGTTTTAGAGGAGGAAAATAGGAAAATAAAATTTTAAGCAAAAAATGTAGTCATGACACACTGTTATGGGGCGAGGATCTGATGCTGACACTGTTATGGTGCAATGTCCCCAAATTCTCTACTAAGATACCCCATCCTGGTAATGGTCCTCCTGCCTTGTATATACAGTATATGTCCCTCATCCTGGAATAGCCCCATCCTGCTATATACTGTCATCCTGGCATATGGCCGCATCCTGCTATATACTGGCATATGGCCGCATCCTGCTATATACCTCCATCCTGCTCATATACCCCCATCCTGTTCATATACTCCCATCCTGCTCATAATATACCCCCATCCTGCTCATAATATACCCCCATCCTGCTCATATACCTCCATGCTGCTCATATACCCCCATCCTACTATATACCCCCATCCTGCTATATACCCCCATCCTGCTCATGTACCCCCATCCTGTTCATATACCCCCATACTGCTATATACCCCCATCCTACTATATACCCCCATCCTGCTATATACCCCCATCCTGCTCATGTACCCCCATCCTGTTCATATACCCCCATACTGCTATATACCCCCATCCTGGTATATACCCCCATCCTGCTATATACCCCCATCCTGCTCATATACCCCCATCCTGCTCAAATACCCCCATCCTGCTCATAATATACCCCCATCCTGCTATATACCCCCATCCTACTCATATACCCTCATTTTGCTATACTCCCCCATTCTGGTATATACCCCCATCCTGCTCATATACCCCCATCCTGTTCATATACCCCTATCCTGCTCATATACCCCCATCCTGCTCATAATATACCCCCATCCTGCTATATGCCCTCATCCTGCTATACACCCCCATCCTGCTATATACCGCCATCCTGGTATACGGTCCGCATCCTGTGGCACATAAAAAAAATAAACGTTCATACTCACCTTACCTCACTCCCTGCAGCATCGCTCCTCCTCCGTCTGTGTCAGCAGCCGCGCTGGAGTCTGGAGCCGGCCACGATCCCTGCAGCATCGCGATGTCCTCCTGTCTGTGCCGGCTGCGGCTGCATTGTGTGGACACATGCGCATAGCGATGAAGTCATCACTGTGAGCACCGCTAATCTCCACACAGCCGCCGCTGGCACAGACAGGAGGATATTGCGGTGCTGCAGGGATCATGGCCGGTGAGTTATACTGATTCACTGCACCCCGTGCTGATGATGATGCGTGGGGGGCAGTGAATACAGCCGCACATGATCACTCCAGGCTGTAGTTGCCAGGGTTGATCATGCGGGCAGGCTGTTTAATATGCGCGCATTCCCCGCCCATCACCCCGCCCACCTGTCCGCATCTGCTTCAGCACTGAGAGATAATGGGCGGGATGATGGACGTGCATATTAAATGAGCAAGTCCACGTGGTCACGGCAGGCACTGCTACAGCCTACTCAAGCCGCCGATGACCCGCTCCACCGCAGCACCCTCATTCCCCGCAGCCCTACATTCAGACTATAAGATGCACCCCCCACTTTCCCCCAACATTTGGGGGGAAAAAAGTGCGTCTTATAGTCCGAAAAATATGGTAATTATTTCAGTGTTCACATCATAATTGGAGTAAGGGTTTAGGAATTACAGCTCTTTGATCCCTTCTCGACAGGGTCAAATTTTGTTTTGGCTTTTTCATTTTTTCATCCTGTTTTTCCTAAATCGGTAACTTTTTAATTTTTATGTCCACATAGAAGTCTGAATGCTTGTTTTTTATGGGATGAGTTGTACTTTTAAATGGCACCATTCATTTTACCATATTGTGTACTGGAAAAAATTCCAAGTGAGGTGAGATTGAGAAAAAAAATGCAATTCTGACATTGTTTTTTGAGAATTATTTTTAACGTGTACATTATGCAGTAAAAATAACCTGGCAACATGGCATATCATCAGTATGATTACAGTGATGTGAAGCATGTCCGGTTTTCTTTATTATTTTAGTGGTGTAATTTGTTTTTAGTTTGTGTTGAAAATTTCCGAGACCCGTAACATCTTTTTTGGTGGCTGTAGCTATGTGAGGGCTTATTTTATGGTGAGGGTAGACATTTTAATTGATATCATTTTGGAAAAGGTATGACATTTTGATCACTGGTTACAACACTCTTGTGGTATTGCAGTAACCAAAAAAGCTTTAATGTTGGTGTTCTTTATTTTTTTTTCTGTTTATGGTATTTACTAATCATGTTAATTATCTTTATATTTTGATAGATCAGACTTTTCTGAATGTGACTATACCACACATATGTGTGTATATATATATATATATATATATATATATACACAGTACAGACCAAACGTTTGGACACACCTTCTCATTCAACGAGTTTTCTTTATTTTCATGACTCTGAAAATTGTAGATTCACATTGAAGGCATCAAAACTGTGAATTAAAACATGTGGAATGAGATACTTAAAGTATGAAACAACTGAAAATATGTCTTATATTCTAGGTTCTTCAAAGTAGCCACCTTTTGCTTTGATTACTGCTTTGCACACTCTTGATGAGCTTCAAGAGGTAGTCACCGGAAATGGTTTTCCAACAGTCTTGAAGGAGTTCCCAGAGATGCTTAGCGCTTGTTGGCCCTTTTGCCTTCACTCTGCGGTCCAGCTCACCCCAAACCATCTCGATTGGGTTCAGGTCTGGTGACTGTGGAGACCAGGTCATCTGGCGTAGTACCCCATCACTCTCCTTCTTAGGCCTCTGCCACACTTACGTGACAAAACGTACCATTTTTGTCACGTACGTGTTAAAGGGGTGGTTTGATCCGTGTGTGCCGTGTTTGTGGCACGCACGTGTTCTCCGTGTGTTATACGTAATAACACACGGAGAACGGAAAGCCCCGACTTACCTACTTCTTCCGGTGCTGTCTGCGGTGCTGAATGTCAGTCTCCGCCCCAGGCCATGCCCCGCTGACGCTACTTCCGGCCCCCAGTGAAGGAGAAGCGCTGTTCAAATTCACTGGGGGACGGATGCAGGGGACAGCCGCGGCAGAGACAGCAGGACTCGTGGAGGTGAGTATGTGTTTATTTAATTTTTAACATGTCACGTGACTTTCTCCGGCGCGTGTCACACTGACCCGCATCCACACTACATCCGAGTGGTACGGGTGCGGGCCGTGTGACACCCGTGGTCCCGGAAAAAAACTGACATGCTGCCGTTTTGAAAAAATGGACACACGTAAGTACGGAACGGACACACGTTCCGTTCCGAAATACTTACGTGTGTCCTAATCATTATGATTACCTAGGTCCCCGTGTGCACGTGTCTCCGGTACGTGGAAAAAAAGGCACACACGTTCCAGAGACATGTGAGTGTGGCAGAGGCCTTAGTCAAATAGCCCTTACACAGCCTGGAGGTGTGTTTGGGGTCATTTTCCTGTTGAAAAATAAATGATGGTCCAACTAAACGCAAACTGGATGGAATAGCATACCGCTGCAAGATGCTGTGGTAGGCATGCTGGTTCTGTATGCCTTCAATTTTGAATAAATCCCCAACAGTGTCACCAGCAAAGCACCCCCACACCATCACACCTCCTCCTCCATTTTTTTTTATCTTTACTTTTAATGGGGGAAAAGGTGTGCAATTTGAATGTCTATGGATTTTTTTAATCTTTTTTAAAACTCGTTTTTTTCTTTTCACTGTATTTATTAGTCCCCTAAAGCCAGCTTTACACCTTACAATTAGGTATGCGATCTTGTATGCGATGTGACACGCCCAGGTCGCATATGCGATCTAATGAGATTGCACGTAGGTCGTTCATTTGCTGTCACACGTGCGTTAATAGTCTATGTTAAATTGATCAATTTTGTGTGCGATCCTTTAGATCATGTGTTCTGTGACGTATGCATTGGGCACCTTTTTTTTTTTATTTATTTATTGACTTGACAAGCGTGTGTAATGTGTAGGGATGCGTTTTTACTATGTCATCTGCCGTTCAGCTCTGCTACATGGCCGCTGACAGCAGCCACAGACAGCCATGTAGCAGCGGTGAATGGTAGTTGACAGCAGACACAGACAGAGCCGCACTGTCAGAATGAACTCGGGTGAACTTCACCCGACTTCATTGTCATGCTGCGGCTCTGTCTGTGTCGCGTCCTGATTAGCGGTCACCTGTGAAGGACTCACCGGTGACCGCTAAACTCCTGAGTAAGTGAATTGAGCAGCCCTCTCTCATACTCACTGATCCCCGGCACTGCACGGCATTCACACTGCTCCGGCGTCTTTTACTGTTTTGAAAAAGCCGGCCGCCCATTAAACAATCTCGTATTCCCTGCTTTCCCCGCCCACCGGCGCCTATGATTGGTTACAGTGAGACACGCCCCCACGCTGAGTGACAGGTGTCACACTGCACCCAATCACAGCAGCTGGTGGGCGTGTCTATACTGTGTAGTGAAATAAATAATTAAATAATTAAAAAAACGGCGTGCGGTCCCCCCCAATTTTAAAACCAGCCAGATAAAGCCATACGGCTGAAGGCTGGTATTCTCAGGATGGGGAGCTCCACGTTATGGGGAGCCCCCCAGCCTAACAATATCAGCCAACAGCCGCCCAGAATTGCCGCATACATTAGATGCGACAGTTCTGGGACTGTACCCGGCTCTTCCCGATTTGCCCTGGTGCGTTGGCAAATCGGGGTAATAAGGAGTTATTGGCAGCCCATAGCTGCCAATAAGTCCTAGATTAATCATGTCAGGCGTCTATGAGACACCCTCCATGATTAATCTGTAAATTACAGTAAATAAACACACACACCCGAAAAATCCTTTATTAGAAATAAAAAACACAAACATATACCCTGGTTCACCTCTTTAATCAGCCCCAAAAAGCCCTCCTTGTCCGGCGTAATCCAGGATGGTCCAGCGTCGCGTCCAGCTGTGCTGCATGGAGGTGACCGGAGCTGCAGAATACACCGCCGCTCCGGTCACCTCCACACAGCAAATGAAGACAGCCGCGCAATCAGCTGAGCTGTCACTGAGGTTACCCGCTGTTACTGGATCCAGCGGTGGATGCAGCGGTGGCCGCGGGTAAGCTCAGTGACCGCTCAGCTGATCGCGCTACTCACCGCTGCTCCTCTCACCTCCACGCAGCAACTGAGGTGAGTAGCGCGATCAGCTGAGCTGTCACTGAGGTTACCCGCGGCCACCGCTGCATCCACCGCTGGATCCAGTAACAGCGGGTAACCTCACTGACAGCTCAGCTGATCGCCGGCTGTCTTCATTTGCTGTGTGGAGGTGACCGGAGCGGCTGTGTCTGCTGCAGCTCCGGTCACCTCCATGCAGCAGCGCTGGATGCGACGCTGGACCATCCTGGATTACGCCGGACAAGGAGGGCTTTTTTGGGCTGATTAAAGTGGTTAACCAGGGTATATGTTTGTGTTTTTTATTTATAATAAAGGATTTTTTCGGCTGTGTGTGTTTATTTACTGTAATTTACAGATTAATCATGGAAGGTGTCTCATAGACGCCTGACATGATTAATCTAGGACTTATTGGCAGCTATGGGCTGCCAATAACTCCTTATTACCCCGATTTGCCAACGCACCAGGGCAAATCGGGAAGAGCCGGGTACAGTCCCAGAACTGTCGCATCTAATGTATGCGGCAATTCTGGGCGGCTGTTGGCTGATATTGTTAGGCTGGGGGGCTCCCCATAACGTGGAGCTCCCCATCCTGAGAATACCAGCCTTCAGCCGTATGGCTTTATCTGGCTGGTTTTAAAATTGGGGGGGACCGCATGCCGTTTTTTTAAATTATTTAATTATTTATTTCACTACACAGTATAGACACGCCCACCGACTGCTGTGATTGGGTGCAGTGAGACACCTGTCACTCAGCGTGGGGGCGTGTCTCACTGTAACCAATCATAGGCGCCGGTGGGCGGGGAAAGCAGGGAATACAAGATTGTTTAATGGGCGGCCGGCTTTTTCAAAACAGTAAAAGCTGCCGGAGCAGTGTGAATGCCGTGCAGAGCCGGGCCGGGGATCGGAGATCGGTGAGTATGAGAGAGGGGGTAAGAGGGATAGACTGACATGGACAGAGAGAGAGGGACAGAGATAGTGACCGACTGACAGAGATTAGTGAATGACAGACATTGTGAGGCGCTTCAGAACGCAGCTTTTCAGCTGCGCTCTGAAGCGGACCTTTTTTAAGCTGCGGTGCAGAGCGCACACCTGCGCACATAGCATCAGACACCAAAATCGTATGAGGGATGTCACACGTTACAATTCACTAGGTTCATACAACAAAACGTCCAATGTATCAGGAATAAACGACGTGTATGCGATCACCGTATTTGCGTTCAATCTTGATTGCACGTAGGTGTCACACGCAAATACGTCACGAACGATGCAGGATGTGCGTCACTTACAACTTGACCCCGACGACGGATTGAAAGATTTATTGAAGCGTGTAAAGCAGGCATTAGGGGACTTCAACCTTATGCTATATACAGTGATGCCACAGTAATACTGTATATAGCAAAAATCATGGTCTCCTTTGAAGCCCAGCCGCGGGAAGAATTTCAAAGCTGCTCTGTAATGAGAAGTACATAGGTAGTCAGCAGACTCCTGGCTGTTATAGAAACTCATAAGCACCCCGTGATCATGTCACGGGAACACTGATGGGCGCATAGAACGGCGTGCCCTCATGCTGCTGTGCTGCTTGAAAGCTTTATTTAACAGGTTAATAATAGCAGACAGAGCTCGAAGCCACCCACAATTGTTAGAGGCAGATCCTGTCAGTAACACACAGTCATCACCCTGTGAACCTGCTTCATACACCCGCTATCGACTTGCGCCATACATTTACCGTGCATGTGGGTAAGGAGTTAATATGTAGCTGCCTCTTTTTCAAGGAACCAAAAGTAATTGGGAATTTATCTCAAAATATCTTTAATGGGTTGCATGGGCTAGTCCTTCAATAATACATCAGCAAATAAATTAAGTAGATAAAAAAAAGGTGTGAAGCTTATTTGGAAGTTGTTGCTGTGAACCCACAACATCTCAAAGGAAGAGAAACAGACCATCGTTAGGCTGAAATAAAAGAAGAAATCATCAGAGAAATAGCAGAAATGTTAGGAGTGGCCAAATAAATAGTTTGGTACATTCTGCAAAAAAAAAAAAAAAGAACACATTGGTTATTTGTGAATTCAAAAAGTCCTGGACAGAAGACAACAGTGGTAAATGATCCCAAAATCCTTTCCATGGTGAAGAAAAACACCTTCACAACATCCACCCAAGTGAAGAACACTATCCAGGGAGAAGGTGTTAAAGTATCTAAGTTTTCCATAAAGTGAAGACTTCATGAGAACAAATACAGAAAGTTCACAACAAGGTGCAAACCATTAATCAGCCTTAAAAAAAAACCCAAAAAAAAACCAAAAAAACAAGATTAGACTTTGCCATGTAGAAAAGCCAGTCCAGTTCTGGATAAGCATTTATTGGACAGAGGAAACTAAGATCAACTTGTACCAGAATGATGGGAAGAAAAAAGTATGGAAAAGACTTGGAATGGCTCATGGCCCAATATGTAATGACCGAAGGTCTGATAGGGATCCAGCGAGTCATGAGACAGAGATGGAGGCAGAAAGTTAACCAACTGAATTTCACTGACCGGGTTGGTGGAGGAGAAGTAAGATATATACAACTGTGCGCAGACTCTTCCCCCACACGACCACTGTAATACCATACAATGAGATATACTACTGGGTCGGTGTGGCCGCCTCAGAGTTCCCCAGATTGTGTTTCACAGCAAACTCGGAATAAATTTACCTAATGGTCTTCAGGCTTTAACAACTAGCACAGCAACAGGGGGTGTAAATGATATGAGTACGGCTACATAAGGATCTTTGAGGCTTCACACCAACTTACGGCTTATCTGCACAAACTGTAACACAACACATAAGCAGAGACACAGTATATGTGCATATACTCAAAGAAATTTGGTATACCTGGGTATAACTGCACCAAAGGTACCGTACCGCCTGGCAGAGTCCATCACAGGTCTGTGGAGAGTCCCATCCTCAGCCGCTTCCCAGGGTCTTTGGTGCCAAATAGGGGGGAATCCAAACATACACAAACAGATATGTCCTCTCTTTTCCTTAGCGTTAAAAGGCCATCTGCTGTGCCACTCACAGATCTGTAGGCCCAAGGTTATCAGTCTTCCACTCAGATGTTGTCTCTTACAGGGGTTCCCTGGTCTCCTCAGCAGGGGGAAATCTCATCACCCTCCAGGTGTCAAGGTGACGTCCCGGTCAACAACTGACCTTCACCTCAGCAAGAACTGCAGCCCACAACTCTCAGAGCTCCTGATAGCAGCTTTGCACAGTCCTTTGAACCTCATTTTCGTGGGCTTATCTGCACACATCCTGTCCATGCTGCTCCCTCTCCCTCTGGCCCCCACCTTTTTGGGACAGTAAGTCTCTAGGTCTTAGTGCCCTCAAAGCTGATAAGTCACTTACAGGAGAAAGCATTGATTAGGAATTGCAGCACAGCTGACAGCACTCTTCACACTGTCACAATTGCATACCACTTCCTCTGTAAAACATGGTGCAGGCATGGTCCTTTGAAAAAAGTTATAGAATGTTAGAATTGGAAGGGACCTCCAGTGTCATCGTGTCCAACCCCCTGCTCAATGCAGGATTCACTAAACCATCTCAGACAGATGTCTGTCCAGATTCTGCTTGAAGATTTCCATTGAAAGAAATTGACCACCTCTTGTGGCAGGCAGCTTATTCCACTCATTGATCACCCTCACTGTCACAAAAGTTTTTTTTTTATATATCTAATCTGTATTGTCTCCCATTCAGTTTAATTCCATTGCTTCTTGTTCTTTCCATGTGCAAATGAGAATAAGTATGATCCCTCTACCCTGTGACATCACTTAAGATATATGTAGACAGCTATTAAGTGTTTTCTTAGCATACTTTTTTGCAAGTTAAACATATTAAAAAGGCAACTACATATTAAAGAGCTGTAATTCCTAAACACTTACTCCAATTAGGATGTGATTGAGCTCAAATTAAGGCCTTGCTCGCTCTGGTGTATAAAAAATTCGGTCTCATTCTCATCCAGAAAAGTGTGACCAGTGAAATCCAGTTGGTATTCCGTACGCAATGCGAGCATGCAATTTTTTTTGTTTTTGCAATGCATTTATTTTCAGCAGCTATTACTCAATAGTGACTGATAGGACTATTTACAGTATTCTATGCTACACAATGGTAATATATCCATAAAAAATGGATGTCACTAAAGTGATCCTTGTGGCATTTGTTTTTTTTTTCACACCCATAGATTTGAATAGGTGAGTCTTGTTCAATTTACGTGTCCACTCTCAGCATGCTGTGATTTTTTCCTCAGGTCAAATACAGCTGAGAAAAAAAATCTCAGATCTTCACTACTTTATCGAATAACATTAGCATTGGCATTGCATTTGTCTGAGTTACAAGACAGTGTAAGCGAACCCTTTAGTCCAGGGTCACACACTATCATGTAGTATCAAGTGTGAGAGAATCAATTACGATATGCTAATGACACTCAGCTCAAACTCTGTTGCAAGCATGAGTCAAGTGTCATTCTACTGTGCTCCAATTGTCTCGCATGCGAGAATCAGAGCATAGGTGATTAATCTTTCCAGTTTCTCCATTGTCTGTCTCTGGATACATCGGACTGCACTTTGTTGTCATGCGAGTGCAGTTCAATGGTTCACATGCACCCATAGACCTGTATGGGTGTGCGTGATGTGAGACACCCAGTCAATCAGAGCATGCTGTGATTCTTTTCCTCAGTTGGAATACAGCTGAGGAAAAATTTGCAGATCTGACCAGCAGCGTTGACAAACATTGGTCCGAGTGCAATACGAGATTTACTCACAATCCTCTTCTCCGTATTACATGCCAGTGTGCGTGAGTCCTAAAGGTGAGAGTCTGCATTTTAAGCCTATATTGTTTATATAACTGCATCTTGAATATGTTTTGCCAAAATGTAAATTTTTGTCACTGTCCAAATATTTCTAGACCCAACTATATATATAAAACCATGGTTAAAAGTGTTGGCATCCCTGAAAGTGTTTCAGAAAATGAAGTATTTCTCCCAGAAAATTATTCTAATTACACATGCTTTATTATACACATTTTTGCTACCATTGTGTGTATTGAAACAACACAAAAAAATGGAAAAAAGAAAAAGGCAAATTGGACATAATTTTACACAAAACCCGCAAAATGGGCAAGACTTAATTGTTGGCACCTGTCCAGATTTGTGGGTAAACAACTTTGTCTCAAACACATGATGCTTGTTCAAACTTATATGTAGCATGTGACAGGTGTAGTCAATAAAAAAAAAATCACACCTGAAACCAGATGAAAAGGGTAGAAGTTGGCCCAATTTTGCATTGTTTGTTTGTGTGTGCCACACTAAGCATTGAGAACAGAAAAAGAAGAGTAGAACTGTCTGCGGATTTGAGAACCAAAATTGTTAAAAATATCAACAATCTCAAGATTACAAGCCCATTTCCAGAGATCTTGATGTTATTTTGTCCATAGTACACAAATAATCAAAAGCTTACAACCCATGGCACTATAGCTAATGTCCTTGGATGTGGATAGCAGAGAAAAGTTGATGGAAGTTTGCAACGAAGGATAGTATGGATGGTGGATAGGCAGCCCCAATCAAGTTTGAAATATATTCAAATTGTCAGGCAGGCTCAGGGTGCAGCATCATTGTCAGCGCAAACTATCTGTCAACAGAAATTGAATGCTATGGCAGGAAACCCAAGAGGACCCCACTGCTGACACAGAGACATAAAAAAGCTAGATTGCAGTTTGCCAAAATGTATGTGAATAAGCCAAAGTCCTTCTGAGAAAGTGTCTTATGGACAGAAGAGACCAAGACAGAGCTTTTTTTTTCACTGTTTACTGAAAATGGAATGAGGCCTACCAAGAAAAGAACACAGTACATACAGTCAAATATGGTGGAAGTTCAAAGATATTTGTGGCTGTTTTGCTTCCTTTGTGACTGGGTACCTTCATTGTCTTCAAGCTGGGTTTGCATCCTAGGTCATGAGTCTTCCAGCAGGACAATGACCTCAAACATACTTCAAGAAGCACCCAGAAATGGATGGAAACAAAGCGCTGGAGAGTGCTAATGATGCCAGCAATGAGTCTGGATATGAATCTAATTGAACACCTGTGGAGAGATCTAAAAATTGCTGTTAGGAGATGGCACACTTCAAACATCTGAGACCTGGAGCAGTTTACAAAAGAAGAGTGGTTCAGAATTCCAGGTGAGAGGTGTAAGAAGCTTGTTCATGGTTATAGGAGGCGATTGATTGAAGATATTTATTACAAAGGGTGCACAACTAAATATTAAGTTGTGGGTCCCAACAATTTCGTTTGGTCTATTGTTGGAATTTTATGTGAAATTATGTGCAATTTGTCTTTTTTATTCAGTTTTTTTGTGTTGTTCAAATACACACAAAGCAAGTAAACATGTATAGCAAAACATGTAATTTCAATAATTTCCTGGAAGAAATACTTCATTTTCTGCAACAATTTCAATGGTGCCAACAGTTTCAGCCATAACTGTATATATAATATATATTTACAGCATACCACAAAGGTGAATGCACCCCTCACATCTTGGTAAATCAATTATTGTATCTTTTCATGGGACAACACTGAAGATATGACACTTTGATACAATGTAAAGTAGTCATTGTACAGCTTATATAACAGTGTAAATTTGGTGTGTACTCTAAGTAACTCAACACACAACCATTAAGGTCTAAACGGCTGGCAACTAAAGTGAGTGCACCCCTAAGTTAACACGGCCAAATTGTGCCCAATTAGCCATTTTCCCTCTGCCCTGTCATGTAACTGATTAGTGTTACAAGGTCTCAGGTGTGAATGGGGCTTTGGTGTGTTAAATTTGGTGTTATTGCTCCCACTCTCTCTCATGCTAATTATTCTCTGAGGATCTGAAAAAAATAATTGTTGCTTTACATAAAGATGGCCTAGGCTATAAGAATATTGCCAACACCCTGAAACAGAATTGCAGCATAATGGCCAAGACCATATAACAGTTTAGCAAGACAGGTTCCACTCAGAACAGGCCTCGCTATGGTCAACAAAAGATGTTGAGTGCACATGCTAAGTGTCATATCTGGAGGTTGCCTTTTCAAAATAGATGTATGAGTGCTGCCAGCATTGCTGCAAAAGTTAAAGAGATGAAAGTTCAGCCTGTGAGTGCTTAGTCTATAAGCCGCATAGTGCATCAAATTGGTCTGCATAGCTGTCATCCCAGAAAGAAGCCTCTTCTAAAGATGATGCACAAAAAAGCCCGCAAACAACTGAAGACAAGCAGACTAAAGACAAGGATAACAAGAACCATGTCCTGTGGTCAGATAAGAAAATGGTAAAATTATTTGGTTCAGAGTGCATGTGAAATCACTGAGATAAGGAGTACAAAGACAAGTGTGAGAAAGTACAGTTTCCATTTAAGCAGTGTGTATTGCTAGTTATATCATCATATGTGAGAGACACATTGAAAAACGCAATAGGACATTCCAGTTGTTGGGTTCAGAGTAGATCAACACAGATTTTTGGAAAATGCAGCATCATCATTTAATAGTTCCACAACTATATCACTTGTGTTGCTAATTACACAATTTAATAAATCATTGCCAACTAATGTTACTTTTTAATTTCATACATTCAAAATGGAGTAGAGAAGGGGTTAATGCTGCGCATCAGCCAAAATGAAGATGTAGAAATGTTGATGATAATTAACTCTCTTTATATTCCATAGGTCTACGCGTTTCGAAGTGAAATCCTCTTCTTCAGGACCAGTACATCAACAAAAAGCATCAAAAAAGTTGCTTCTTGTTGATATACTGGTCCTGAGGAAGAGGTTTTCACCTCGAAACGCGTAGACCTATGGAATAAAAAGAGAGTTAATTCACATCAACATTTCTACATCTTCATTTTGGCTGATGCGCAGCATTAACCCCTTCTCTACTCCATTTTGAATGCTCAGCCACGTGGGGCTGCAGCAGACGCCATTATCTCATGCGTATTAGTGGTTGTGACTGTCACAACCTTTTCAGGTGAGTGTATATATTTTGATATACCGCACTGATCCATCTGGTATTACATTATCAGCGCTCCTTATTTTTATAATTTCATACATTGTAATAATAGAGGTGTGTTTATTGGTCACAACCTGATTTGTTTTATTTTATTCTTGTGCATATTTTTCTCAAAATATATCCAGATTTTATGGTTTTTTATGCAAAGCTGGATTATCCTTTTCAAAACATGTTTGGGACAAAAAATAAAAATAAAAGATCACAGGTGACAGCTTTTTATTGTTAGGCAGTGTCTGGTTTTTGAAAATGCTTCATGCTGTGTGAGCTGAGAGGTGTGCACATTTAATCCCTGGAGGTTTTCAATTAATAGTCTGGCAATGCCATGCCATCTTTTCAGTGTGTGAAGTTGGTTTAGAAATTCTTGCATAGCTTTATTTGTAGCGATCCACATGGTCCTTTGTGTAAAAAGTACAAGACATAACCAAATTAGTTTATTGTTATATTCGTTATCTAATGGTGATATTAAATAAGTATGCTCATTTGATATCGAAAAGTACTCTAAAAAGCATTGGTTATTTCTAGAACTAAAGGCAAAACTGAACAGTAAGCCGTCCATTTAACCTTTATACAATACTTGTGAGTACACTTATGAAAATACATTTTTAATGCAAGATTTTTTGGCTAGTAATATCTAGGAAAATACTACAGGATCCCTTGGTTTTATATTTTTTCATCCATGCCAATATCCATTTGCTAACTCAAACAATATTAACCAGTTAAACTTAAATTTTGACAAAACATAGAACTTCAGGAGCACACTGCTCCCCGGGGTGCTTGCATCCTGCTTGTTGGGGGGTGCACCTCTGCTAAAATTGACGACATGATTGTTGGTCTAAAGTGTGCAAGCAAAAGCAGCTTTACCACTACAGCATTGGAGGAACACAAAGGCACTGAAGATAGCCAGTTCGGACGATCCGGAAAGCTTCAGTGCAACACTTACAAACTCTACAGCAAAGAGCTTGTAAGTGTCATGCTCCTTAACTAGGAGATTGGCCATCAAAAACTGCAGCATGGGCAGTTAATCTAGCCAACAAGCAGAAAACAATAAAATTAAAAATACTTTGGTTCTTAAGAACACAAAGGGTTTTTTAAAAGGTGTAGATTGAAATGTTGTTTGTTTTGAAAATAACTTTGCAATTTTAACCATTTATGATGTTGAAAAACCCAGTTTCCAAGCGAATATGGAGTTTCACTCAAGTATATTTGGGCAATATGACCTGGCTTAACAATAGACTTACAAAGTTCAGATAGTTACACTTGCTATTAGGATGAAATATGCAATCTGGGTTAAAGTTCATTTATCATAATGCTACTATTACTAATGGTAATAATAATGTATATTTTTATAGTGTCACATATTACACAGTGCTTCACATTTGGGATACTAACAAAAAAATGACAAGTATTTAGAGGAAAAGAACAATGAGACAAATAGGAAATGGTCCCTGTTTATAAAAACTTATAACTGAAATTGGAGCATTGACAAATAGCTCCATTGAGCTAATTCCAAGAGACAAACCTCCTATGTTGGCAATAGGAACACAAGTAAGGGTGTGTGCTAGATATGTGTGAACTTAGCGAGTTTCTTAGGAGGAAGATGCTTCAATACTGGCTTGTATCTTCTATCCTGAAATGTCTTTTTTGGCATTTTGTCAGTAGTTTTTTTTTTTTTGCTTTGTCATTTGTCCTCTGTCTTCTTTTTATTTTTTTTAAGTTTTATTGAATAAACTAACGTGACTTCTGAAGAATGGACAAGTACTGTATTTTTCTTTTCATAAGAGGCAGGATAGTCGATGTTGCGGGCTCGGAGGAGGGGGTGTCGCAGCTCAGGAGGGTCAGTGATGCTGAGGGATCAGAGGAGGGGTGTCGTGACTTAAGAGGGTTAGTGTGCAGAGGGTCGGTGATACTGCAGGCTCATGGGGTGTCAAGGTGGCGGGCGCCATTGATCTACTGATGGACTTGGAGGAGAGGGTGTCACTGCTCAAGAGGGTCAATGTGTGGCAGTGGAGTGTCATGGCAGCGGGCGCCATTGATCTGCTGGCGGACTGCAGGCTGCTTTGAATCACCAACAGTTGATGAGATGGACTTCAAGAAAATGGCCGTGGATGTGGCGCATGGGCAGATTAGCCTTTCCGGCTATTATCTTGAAGTCCATCCTGTCAACCACCACCGATTCAAAGAAGCCCGTAGTCTGCTAGCAGATCAATGGCGCCCGCTGCTGCGACACCCCACGGGCCTGCAGTATCACCGACCCTCCGCTGCCACACAATGACTTTCTTGAGCTGTGATACCGCCTCCTCTGAGCCGGCCGGCAGATCACAGATCAATGGCGCCCGCCTCTGCGACACACACTGACCCTCCTGAACTGCTCCACTGCAGTGACACCCCCTCCGAGCCTACCACTGCCACCCCGGTAAACCATATGCGGTTTGTAAGATGCACTACCATTTTCCCACCAGTTTTTGTAGGAAAAAAGTGCACTTTACAAACCGGAAAATACGGTAATTTCTCTTAACCGATCTGCGTCTTTGGAAACTTGAAGCAGTTAAAAGAAGCTCAAAAGACTGAACATATGCAGAGCAAAGTCATTTTTAGATTTCCTTGCATATGTTCATTCTTTTTAACATGTACCCACCAGAAAAAGACATTGTGTTTACATACCCTAACGCTGCATTGAACTATAACACAGTTTGAGCAAAGTGAAGAGAGATTAGACCAGCACAGCTAGATGCCAGCAAAGTGGATGGTAGTATCTCTACAGCCAAGGTCAATTTGATCCATAGACTATGATTACTTCATTTTGGTTTTGCTCAAGAAAATTTCAATTGAAGTCTAACATTCCAGGCAGTGAGTTTACAGAATGTGGGAAATAGTAAAAGTCTAGCAGGGATGAGAATCATCATTCCTAAAAATGTTTATCAAATCTGTGCCATAAGAACATAACTTTTATTCTTAGATCCGTAAAAGAAGTAAGTTGTTTATTGATAAACATTTGTTTTAGAACTTTGCTGTAATGCAAACATTACTAATTGTAAATACATATTCTTCTATTAGTCATTGTCACATTAATTACTTTATACTAAATGCTTAGTATAAAGTAATTAAGTTTTATGCTTATCAGTGGCTTGTCTGGAATGCATGAAGCAAATTTGTTACTTATGCATTGTATCAGTCTTCATAATTGTCATGATTCGCCTCCCTATCCACATGGCTAGGGGGTGGAGCCTTCTCTCGGGCCTCACTTCCGGCCCCTGGATGCCTTAAAAGCTGACACTTCCAGTGAACCAGCACCGGCTATAAGCTTAGCTCTGCTTTGCCTGTGATTGCTGGTCCTGTGAGTGATATCCTGATCTGTCTGTTCCTGTGCCCCCGTGCCCTTGTCTGTGTTCTGTCCCCTGGTCGTCCCCCCTGTCCTGTGTCCCCCCTCCTATTTCCCCACTCGGTTGCTTCCTCCGGTACTGACCTTAGCCTGACTTTGACTTCGCTTCTGCTCGCTCCTCCGGTCCTGCTTCTGCCCGTACGGTGTTTGACCCAGCCTGTCTGACTATTCCTCACATACCCTGCAGTTCTGCCTCTCAGTTGGGCTGATTAGGCAGTGCATGAGAACGCTGTGCATTTCCTTCCTGGTTCTCATTGCTCTGTGTAGTGTCGTCTGCTGCAGAGCTCTGGCTCCCCCTGGTGGCAGCATTACAATAATATAGTAATGTAATATATCAGCATGATTGTAAGCAAGATTTGTTGTTTTGCACACCCCAGAAATAAATTTTTGTAGCAAATTCATTCAAGACCATATTGCAAAAGTATTCAACCATATGGAAGTCATAGGGAAGTGCACCCATTATTCATTAATCAAGGGTCCAGCAGACAGTTAACTATAAAATGTTGTTACTTAAAGAAAAACCCTTCCCATTTCAAGCTGTCTGCAATGTCACCACATGGAAAAGAAAAGTCACACAAATTGAGAAATAAAATAGTTTCTTTACATTAAAAAGGTGAAAGCTACAAGAAGATCAGCAAAGTTTACTTATCACTATAGCAAAAGTGATACAAAAAGTTAGCAAAGATGGAACTACAATCATCTTACAGAAGTAGAGATGAGCGAACCTGAGGTTCGGTGTTCTTTTATAAAAAAAAACCCCTGAGTTTGGGTGATTTATGTATGAACTTCACTCACGCGAGCATCGCTGTGCTCGGGTACGCTAGGTGCTCATCCCAGTACGAGCCACTTGTAGTGTTTGATCGGCTCGCACTGTGGGCAACAACAATGTGATTGGATGTAGTGCTCACCCAAAAAAATAGAAAAACCTCACTCACCCAGCCCCGGAAGTGGCTGGCTGCATTTAGGCAGAGACCTGAACTGCCCAATTAGTGACCTCTATTGGAGTTCAGGTCAAGTTCGGGTCCCAAACCGAACTTAATTTAAAGTTTGACTACCCTGCTGAACCGAACTTCAATGGGTTCACTAATTTCGACTCAGAAGTTAATACCTGACCAGCAGTGTCTCCTGATGAGAAGGTTAAAGAAAATCAACATGCAAGTTCACTGCATTTAGCTAAAGTAGAATGTCAATTGTGTCCCATGATACAATACAGAATACAGTGCTGTTAGGGCCAGGTGGACGGGCAGACCCAGGAGGTGGATCCACTGGGCTGAACACCTCACCGAGGGCAAGGTGCCCGGTAGCCGGAGCACTAGCAGGACAGTCCGTTCAGAGGAGTGGAGTGAAGAAGTCCCTGGGACCACGGGGTCTCTGATGGTAGTCCGGGTGACGGAGCTCAGGTTCGGAGGCTGAGATGTCGTCAGGCAGAGTCCGGAACCAATGGAGCGAGAAGGCGGGTCACCACAGGGATCGGAGATGGCAGGAACTGACGGGATGGCAGGCCGTCACCGTTCGGGGTTCGGGTATCGTCAGGACCGGTTGGCGAGGCAGGAGCGGCTCTACGAGAGAGATAGGTGAGTATATCACAGACACAAGGAGACCTGACTCCTAGCTTAGGAAACACGAAGAACAGGCCCCGCCCACTTGGAAAGGAACCCCCTATATACCCTGCACCTGAATCTGCAATATCCTGTTGGAGGACGCTGGCCCTTTAAGAGAGGGTCAATGACCGCGCGCGCACCCTAATGCGCATGCGCGAGGCCCGGGTGCCAGAAGCCAGAGCAGGGAGCGGTGCACAGGAGGCAGGAGCGTTCAGCATCGCATATGGGCGCCGGGACCGAGGATCGGGTTGCCTGGAGGACGCAGGTGAGTATGCATGGAGGCCGTGGAGCGGGGGACGCCTAGCAAAGGAGCCGGGGAGCGTGGCAGGGGAGCCGGGGAGCGTGGCCGGGGAGCCGGGGAGCGTGGAAGGGGAGCCGGTGAGCATGGCAGGGGGGCCGGTGAGCGTGACAAGTGCAGAAGAATTATATATGGTGTCATCCATGAAGTTAGCCTCTCTTAAAGCCTATTCACACAAAAAGCCCACCTACAATTTGCCAGGACCCATTCTGAAAAAATATGAAAACTATTAGGACTCTTTACTTTGGAGTAATAAAGTCAAGATAAATGTTTTTTGAACTAATGGCTTCAAAACTGTATGATGTCGTAAAAGTGACAAGTAAAAAGAGAAATGCAAGCTGCCTACAGTGAAACATGATGTCAGTTTCCTTATGGGGGCTGCAAGAGTACTGATGGTATCGGGGAACTACATTTTATTGATGTTATTATGAATTCACATGAACTGTACATATTGAAAGAAAAGGTGCTACCATCGTCTGTGCCCTTGGTAGACGTGCACTTTTCCATCATGACAATAATGCAAAACACAAATTGCATTTCTGAGGAAGAACAAGGTGAGAGTGAGTCAGTGGCCAAGTATATCTCCTGATCTGAACCCAAGTGAACTCCTATTCTGAAGAGACAGGTCGTTCTTGAAAAATGGAAGAAGACAGATGTTGCAATATGTCCCCAATTTGTTCATTCCATGCCTAGAAGACTTGCAGCTGTCCTTAAAAACCATGGAGGTCATACTGAATACTAGATGAAATAGTTTTTGATGTGGGGTGTAATCATTTTTGCATCAGATCATTTGAGTAAAACTGAAGATTTTGTAAAGAAAATTTTATTATTACCTTACGTTCATGTTATAAGTAAAAAAAATGTTCTATGAAACTCAGTGTGTTATTGATTAAAACTGGCTTTTCAAGGGTGGTGAATGCATGTATGTTGAGCACTGTACTTGTCTATTTTTCTTTTTTTATGTCTACAAATGACAGCTAAAAAAAATTGTAAATTGCATTCCCTTTACCGTAGAAATAATTAATTTATATTTGCCATTTTTTTTCCACTGAGGATTAGGCTATAAAAACGTTTTGGACCATTTTGTAGCTATACATGCTTTAAATAACTTTTTAACATTTGGATATTTAAATGATTTTTTTTTCCAATAAAATGTTGATTTAGCCAGAAATTTTAATTTTCACAAGGGGTAACAGGAAAAAAGGGACTAAACAAATTAATACGCAATTTCTCCCAAAGGCAGCGATACCCCATATGTGGTCAAGCGTTTATTTGGCACACATAGCATGGTTTGTTAAAGAAAAGGGCGCTATTTTTGGTGCAGAAGTTTGCCTGAATTAATTGTGGATGTTATGTTATTTTTGCAGAGATCCTAATATGTCAAAGCAGCAGAAACCCCTCAGAAATGATCCCATTTTAGAAACTAAACACATTCACAGAACTTTATAACATTTAGATGTGAAATCTAGAGATGAGTGAACCTGAAATTCGATGTTCGAATACAGACTAAAAAAAAACAGTTTGCGGGTTTGAAGTTCGAGTGAATTTCGAGTGCAAACCACTCAAGCAAGCAGTGCTGTGCTTGGGTATGAGTGATGCTCAGCCCTGTGCGAGCTGCTTGCAGTGCTTGATCAGCTCGCACATGGGGTAAAATCAGAGTGAACAAATGTAGTGTGCCCACAAAAAAGAAAAATTCCTCCCACCCTCCCTCAGAAGTGTTCTTCTTATGGCTGTCTGCATGTGGGTGGCGACACAAACTGCCCAATTACTGGTTTCCATTGAGGTACAGGTCAAGTCAGGGACACAAACTGAACTTTACCTAAAGCTCAACTGTACCTTTCAAATTGAATTTCCAAACATTTGTCATCTTTAGTAAAAACTAGTTGGCTTTTTGAGCACAAATATTGCTGGAATAGATTGGTCCCAGAACAGTAAAAATCTTCTAAAAACAACCCTATTGTAGAAACTACACTGTCATAAGGAGGCTTTTACAAACATTGCCGACTGCCATGGCGGCTTCAGGATCTGCGGAGACTACAGATTCTGGCATTCTACCTGCTAAATTTTCTGATGTCTGGGATCTGTGTAGGCAGACTCAGATGTCGACTCACAGATTGGTAGTTCATAGGCATACTAGGAAGAGTTAATCTCTGCTGGGCTGCTTGTTAGTCTCCTTTGATCACATGCTTTGGGGGGAGCCAGTCACATTTGGTCCCCACCTATAGATGCTGGCTGGACCTTTTCATTAATTCCAGTTATAGTTTATCTATACTGGTGGTGGTTGTACTTTTTGGTATGAGTGGTTGTGGTGTTAACCCTTGTTATCCTTTTGTTGCTGCCTTGCTTCTCTTGCTTTTTTCCTTAGTCTATTACCGTTTATTCGTGTGAGGTTGCAGTGTGTCTAAGTTTTGGTTTTTCCCTGTCTGTCTTAATCTGTGTTACCAACTCACTGTTGCCCCTTCCTTCCCTAGAGGGTAACAGATTAGTTCTTGTCAGGAGAACAGTAAGGCACCTCCTCTATCAGGGGTTATCCAGAGGTTAGGGATAGCCTAGGGTCCTCTAGCGTTAGGAACAGTATATGAGCCCCGCTGTCCCTCGCTGTCCTGTCCTACTGTCCCATTGTGACATACACCTCTTGATGAATTAATCTACAGCTGCACTGACTATTTTGGCCCTACAAGTCTTTTTACTCTGCAACAGCCTCTAATTGTTTAATAATTGCAAATCTATCAGTTTAGTGCCCATACATTGTGGCTGGGGTGTGCTTCTGGAGACACTTATGCCACAATTTCTCTCTCCCTATTACAGCAATGCTAAATGTGTGGATGCTAACTTAACCTTAGGCACACTAGTCAAGGGAAATAATGCTGTTGCAAGTAGTCACTGGCCTCATTAGCATATCATAAAGGATTTTTAGAAATAGTTTTTTAAAGATCTCTTTATCTATGCTACTATAGGCTGAGACAGCTAGGCAGGGTATGCACCCAAAACTGCTTGTGGTTCTGCGTGCATATTGCACCTGACAGGCCCCCTTTAAATTGAACTTTTTTCTTGGTAAAAACCTCGTGAAAAAGTGATCTTCCTCTCTCTCTTTTAACTCTTTGTGTTGTGAGTCACAACAGCTTTTCATCTAAGGGGTTAAATGGCCATAATCAGTTATAAAACCAAATGGAACCTACACAGCAGTTTATCAGATGTCATATACAGTCATCACTTGCAGCATTTTCACCCATTGAGGGGAACTATTCACTTAATCCCCAATGCAGTAAAAAGCAGCCTTGTGGATTAAGGCTCCTTAATGACCACCATTAAAAGGGCAGTTAGTAAACACAACTTTATTGACAGATTGCCCAAGAATTCCTTTTGAGGACATTTTTTTAATGTATTTTTATTATAATTATGTCCTTCTATTCCTGGAGCTGACTTTTAAAGTATAGACATTTTACAGTACATTTTATCTATCCCCTTTGGAAGCATCATATCATAAAACATGTTTTGCATTGTTAAGGAACTAAATAAAACTAGAATTTGATTTTATGACCTAAAGATCAATTTTTAATTTTCTAGTAACAGTTGAAGTTTCCATCATTACTCAGCCTCACAGTACCCTGCTATATTATTAACAATCATATTTCTTTTAAATATTGCTTTTTTCTTGTTGTTAAATTGAATTGTGCTTACTTTAGACTATGCTTTAAATTACTTGTCAAGAAGTAACTTTAATTAGGAAATGGTTGCCATGGACATACACAGTTCTATTAATGTAGGCAAGTGCCATTTTTCTCAGCAGGATGTCAAAATTTAATAAAGCAAAGAGGAAAAAATTGTGATTTCAATGGTTTGGAGAATACAGCAAAAATAGCAGCACTCCGAATGTGAGATATTAAAAATCCACTGATCTTTAATCATCCATGTTTGTGTGATGATTTTTTACTCTATTTGTTAGTCTTCTTTGGGAACATGAACCTCTGATTGTTTGATCTCTTGATCCATATTTTCCACTGTATTGCAGCGTATAGAGATAATTATATTCTCAAATGAAGTCCAATCCTGAGCCTGCTCCATACATGGGGACCCAACGTAATAATATGTGTTAATGTACTTAAGACTCACTTTTTTCTCCCAAATTTGGTTAGTCTTATAGTTTGAATGTACCTGGCTCACAGTTGGGCGGGTTATTGCCGGCGGAGTGGGGTCACAGAAGGCAGGAGCAGGGTTGCCATTGGAGGAATCTACCAGCGGCATGAGCAGTTAATATTAATTTCCCTATTTAAAGGGAAATCTATATACAGTACATTGCTGCCCATGATTCCGAATGCCCACCTCTTGTCACCGAGGTCAGTGATAAAAAATTACTGTAAAGATTTTTATTATCACTGCTGCCGCCACTGAGAGGTTGGCAGAATTATGGGAGTGGGGAGCAGTGAATCTTTATTTCCCTTTAATGGCAAAATTAATGTTCACTGATCCTGCCACGGTGGCACTCCTCCTGCCTTCAGTGTGCTTGCGACTGAGGACGCATGGCAGTGAACTGCCCATCACTTACAATCTAAAGTCAGTTACTGGCATCAGAAGAGGATGCCACGTGTCTAGAGAGTCAAGGGAAAGTGAGTACAATCGTTTTATTTTTTATGTGTGCAGCATAATGGAAGGCTTATATACCAGGATAGGTCAATGGGAGGACATATATACCAGGTTGGAAAACATATATACCTGGATGAGGGCCACATATACAATGATGAGGAAAATATACCAGGATGGAGGACAGATACACCAGTATGGGTCGCATATATACCAGAATAAGGACATATACACCAGGAAGGGGTACAGGATGGGAAACATATATACTAGGATGAGGGATATAATTAAGGATGGGGAACATATATACCTGGATGAGGGACATACAGTATATATTAGGATGGAGAACACATACACCAGGATGGACCACATATATGACAGGATGGGGGACATATATACCAGGAAGGAGCACAGGATGGGGAACATATATACTAGGAGGAGGGACATAATTAAGGATGGGGAACATATATACCTGGATGAATGACATATATACTAGGATGGATGACATATACAGTACAGACCAAAATTTTGGACAGCCCTCATTCAAAGAGTTTTGTTTATTTTTATGACTCTAAAAATTGTAGATTCCCATTGAAGGCATCAAAACTATGAATTAACACATGTGAAATGAAATACTTAAAAAAAAAAAGTGTGAAACAACTGAAAATATGTCTTATATTCTAGGTTCTTCAAAGTAGCCAGCTTTTGCTTTGATTACTGCTTTGCACACTCTTGACATTCTCTTGATGAGCTTCAAGAGGTAGTCACCGGAAATGGTCTTCTAACAGTTTTGAAGGAGTTTCCAGAGATGCTTAGCACTTGTTGGCCCTTTTGCCTTCACTCTGCGGTCCAGCTCACCTCAAACCATCTTGATTGGGTTCAGGTCTGGTGACTGTGGAGGCCAGGTATCTGGCGTAGCACCCCATCACTCTCCTTCTTAGTCAAATAGCCCTTACACAGCCTGGAGGTGTGTTTGGGGTCATTGTCCTGTTGAAAAATAAATGATGGTCCAAGTAAATGCAAACCGGATGGAATAGCATGCCGCTGCAAGATGCTGTGGCAGCCATGCTGGTTCACTATGCCTTCAATTTAGAATAAATCCCCAACAGTGTCACCAGCAAAGCACCAATACACCTCCTCCTCCATGCTTCACGGTGGGAACCAGGCATGTAGAGTCCATCCGTTCACCTTTTCTGTGTCGCACAGACACAGTGGTTGCATGCAAAGATCTCAAATTTGGACTCATCAGACCAAAGCTCAGATTTTCACTGGTCTAATATCCATTCCTTGTGTTCTTTAGCCCAAACAAGATCTCTTCTGCTTCTTGCCTGTCCTTAGCAGTGGTTTCCTAGCAGCTATTTTACCATGAAGGCCTGCTGCACAAAATCTCCTCTTAACAGTTGTTCTAGAGATATGTCTACTGCTAGAACTCTGTGCGGCATTGACCTGTGTTAATTCATAGTTTTGGCGCCTTCATTGTGAATCTACAATTTTCAGTCATGAAAATAAAGAAAACTCTTTGAATGAGGTGTGTCCAAACTTTTGGTCTGTACTGTACACCAGGATGGGCCACATATATATCAGGATGAGGTCAGATATACCTGGAAAGAGCTCAATTTTTTTTTCTTATAGTCCTCCTTGAAAACCTAGATGTGTCTTATGAACCAGTGTGTCTTATAGTCTGAAAAATATGGTATGTCAAAAAGGGGTTAAGGAGCTCTTAGTTATGGTCTTCTAGTCAGTTAAAATGCATAAATCTAGTTCTTTGTTTGCATGGCAGTATTTGACGTAAATTAAATCATTCATATACATCTTTCTGAAATAAATAGATCAATATAATTTAGGGAAAAAATGAGATTTTTCTAATTTCCAGAATTTTTTTTTATTCTGTATTGAATTTGATTTTCAGTTTCTCATTTATGCTATGCACGTTATGTGAAGAGATGGATTATCTGAAAATATAAGTATTGTTTAAAATTATACACACTATATTTGTAAAGAATATTTATGGTGAATGTTTTTAGCATTTATTTTTAAAATTATTGAATTAAATATTTTCTTTATCAGGAAGCTTGTTTCTTTATATGCAATGCAAGATACTGAAACCCGCTTTACACGCTGCAATGTATCTTACAATGTGTCGGCGGGGTCACGTTGTAAGTGACGCACATCCGGCATTATAAGTACATTGCAGTGTGTGACAGGTACGTGCGATTGCGATTGAACGTTAAAACGTTCATCGCATACACATCGTACCTGTCTCTAGAATTGCACGTTAGATTGTTCATCGTACCCGGGGTAGCACACATTGCAGTGTGTGACACCCCGGGAACGATGAACAGATCTTACCTACGTCCTGCGGTTCCTGGCCCACAATGCGGAAGGAAGGAGGTGGGCGGGATGTTTATGTCCAGCTTAGCTCTGCCCCTCCACTTCTATTGGCCAGCTGCCGTGTGACGTCGCTGTGACGCCGAACGTCCCTCCCACTCCAGGAAGTGGACGTTCACCACCCACAGCGAGGTCGTATGGAAGGTAAGTACGTGTGACGGGGGTTACTCGTATGTGCGGCACGTTCAACAAATTGAACGTGCCACACATACGATGGGGGCGTTGCAAATCGCATACGAAATCGTATGCGAAATTGCAACGTGTAAAGCAGGCTTTAGACCTGGGTATGCAATTAACTTTCTTCAGGTGAGACAAAATGACTATTGTTGAAGGCCCAACTCATTGGCTGAAATTAATTCTGCTTAGTATTGATATGATTATTAACATATTAAATCATTCTGCTCCTGTTACTAAGCCTTTGTATCTTGATCAACAGCTCCCCTCTACACAGTATGCTGTCCCCAGATTCCCCCGACTGATGACCCCCACAGATCCCGAGATTGTATGCTGTCCCCCACACTGTATGATAGTCATCAAACAGTATGGTCCCCACAGCACACACAGTAATAATATATACTAATAATAATATTTATTCATTTATATAGCTCTATTAATTCCACAGCGCTTTACATACAGTGCCTACAAGTAGTATTCAACCCCCTGCAGATTTAGCAGGTTTGATAAGATGCAAATAAGTTAGAGCCTGCAAACTTCAAACAAGAGCAGGATTTATTAACAGATGCATAAATCTTACAAACCAACAAGTTATGTTGCTCAGTTAAATTTTAATAAATTTTCAACATAAAAGTGTGGGTCAATTATTATTCAACCCCTAGGTTTAATATTTTGTGGAATAACCCTTGTTTGCAATTACAGCTAATAATCGTCTTTTAAAAGACCTGATCAGGCCAGCACAGGTCTCTGGAGTTATCTTGGCCCACTCCTCCATGCAGATCTTCTCCAAGTTATCTAGGTTCTTTGGGTGTCTCATGTGGACTTTAATCTTGAGCTCCTTCCACAAGTTTTCAATTGGGTTAAGGTCAGGAGACTGACTAGGCCACTGCAACACCTTGATTTTTTCCCTCTTGAACCAGGCCTTGGTTTTCTTCGCTGTGTGCTTTGGGTCGTTGTCTTGTTGGAAGATGAAATGACGACGCATCTTAAGATCCTTGATGGAGGAGCGGAGGTTCTTGGCCAAAATCTCCAGGTAGGCCGTGCTATCCATCTTCCCATGGATACGGACCAGATGGCCAGGCCCCTTGGCTGAGAAACAGGCCCACAGCATGATGCTGCCACCACCATGCTTGACTGTAGGGATGGTATTCTTGGGGTCGTATGCAGTGCCATCCAGTCTCCAAACGTCACGTGTGTGGTTGGCACCAAAGATCTCGATCTTGGTCTCATCAGACCAGAGAACCTTGAACCAGTCTGTCTCAGAGTCCTCCAAGTGATCATGAGCAAACTGTAGACGAGCCTTGACATGATGCTTTGAAAGTAAAGGTACCTTACGGGCTCGTCTGGAATGGAGACCATTGCGGTGGAGTACGTTACTTATGGTATTGACTGAAACCAATGTCCCCACTGCCATGAGATCTTCCCGGAGCTCCTTCCTTGTTGTCCTTGGGTTAGCCTTGACTCTTCGGACAAGCCTGGCCTCGGCACGGGTGGAAACTTTCAAAGGCTGTCCAGGCCGTGGAAGGCTAACAGTAGTTCCATAAGCCTTCCACTTCCGGATGATGCTCCCATTAGTGGAGACAGGTAGGCCCAACTCCTTGGAAAGGGTTTTGTACCCCTTGCCAGCCTTGTGACCCTCCACGATCTTGTCTCTGATGGCCTTGGAATGCTGCTTTGTCTTTCCCATGTTGACCAAGTATGAGTGCTGTTCACAAGTTTGGGGAGGGTCTTAATTAGTCAGAAAAGGCTGGAAAAAGAGATAATTAATCCAAACATGTGAAGCTCATTGTTCTTTGTGCCTGAAATACTTCTTAATACTTTAGGGGATCCAAACAGAATTCTTGTGGTTTGAGGGGTTGAATAATAAATGACCCTCTGAATAAACTTTTCACAATTTAAAAAAAAAAAAAATAACATTCTTTTTTGCTGCAGTGCATTTCACACTTCCAGGCTGATCTACAGTCCAAATGTCACAATGCCAAGTTAACTCCGAATGTGTAAACCTGCTAAATCTGCAGGGGGTTGAATACTACTTGTAGGCACTCTACATTGGCAACACTGTCCCCATTGGGGCTCACAATCTAAATTCCCTATCAGTATGTTTTTGGAGTGTGGGAGGAAACCGGAGTACCCGGAAACACGCAAACACGGGGAGAACATACAACGCAAACATGGGGAGAACATACAAACTCCTTGCAGATGTTGTCCTTAGTGGGACTAGAACCCAGGACCCCAGCGCTGCAAGTAAGATGCTTCCGTTCCCCCCCCTCAAACAGGATAAATGTTCCCAGCACCTCACACTGTATGATTGCCCCACAGCTTTCCAGACAAAATTATGGTCCCACAGCTTCTTAAACGGTATGATTCCCCCCTCTGGTCCCTAATTATTTAACAATAGTTAAGTAATATAGAAGATCATAATGTTGTTAATTGATCCACAACTCTCCATGATCCGTCTCTTTTGACTGTATTCCTTTTCGTACCAATAAGCAAGTTTATATTGCTGAATAGTCGGCTATGTTCTGATGAAGCTTCAATTTTATGTGATTTGATTTACCACTGTTGATTCCAGTACAAAACTTAATGAATCCCAGTAATCTTACTAGAATAGACAGATGGCTGTTTTTATATTGAATGTCTTTTCAGTACTAGTGATGTTAACTGTATTAAAACATATTGATTGGCTATAAAATAAGTTTTTGACTGCTGACAAAGATAATTTGAAAACGAGTAAGTGTAAATTTATATCCTAAATTGACAGGAATAAGTGATCTAACACTTTTAAATATGAATTGAAAAAAAAAATTGCCATTACATATGCCTTGTGCATTTATTTAACTCTTTTAAATACTTAGCCGCACAGAACAGATTCTAAATAGCAGCCCCATACTATGTACATGATATTGAAGTCTAGAAGACAGAGCAGGATTACTGCATAGATATGAGCAGCTCACAGCATGGCCTGCAGATGGTCCGTGCTGCTATTTAGGACCAGGATCTGTTTGCTGTGCATTTAAAAAAAGATAATTATTGTGTTTTGACATATTTAAAGTAGTTGTTAAAGGGGACCAACCAGCAGATTTTTGACCTATAAACTAGAGGCAGTGCCATAATGGCGCTAGGATGCTGATTAAATTCATACCTTAAGATAAGAAATCCAAGGCTTTATTACAGAATAATCTCTTTTAAGACCTTCAGAAATTACATCATTGGTACAGTGCCTTGAGCTTGGGACCGGACTTTGTGGTTCTCTGTTATCATCCCTCCTCCTGCCTTACCTTCTTTTCTTTATTTAAATTTTGCACTGCCGCTATTACTGCTGTTGATGGCTCGTGCACATTGCTAATGTGTCATTGTCTTCAATAAAATGGTGCCAGAATCAGTGCATTTGCATATCACAATCTACCACTCCCCTTTTTACTGAGTACACTGTGGAGATGACTGAGCGGTGGCAGCACAGGCACTGATGAAAAAAAGTTCAATCTGCATGTGTGCCGCCGCCGCTCATATTTGTCTGCACAGTGTCATCAACAAAATGGCGCTGGAGATTGTGGTATGCACATGCACTGATTACGGCACCATTTTATTGGTATAATAGTTTCTCTGGTGTTTCTGATTAACCCCAGGTAGACGCGGACATCAACCTGCTGTCTGCTCATTCTTAGACAGGATAGCAATAGTTAACCTCTACTAGCCTGTTTATTAGGCTTTTTTGATCACATGTTGTAAGGAAGCTTCTGCTCCTCTCATTTTTAGGTAGGAGGATAATCTACCTACGCCAACTATTGTTTATACTGTGTTGGTCTGTGAGTTGTTGTGTCCCAGTCTTGTTGGCGAAAGAGTTACTTTGTGCTTGGTGTTGTTGTTGAGTTACCTCTCATCTTATTGTTTTCATCCTGTTCTTGTTTTCTTCCTAATCTCTTATTGTTTTATGCCTCTGTATGTGTGTGCTGTGTGACAGAGATATGGTTTCAACTGTTTGTCTATTTCTGTGGGTTAAATCACACTCTTGTCCCACCCCCCGGGGGAGGGAGTATAAGATCAGGGCTGGTCAGGAGTAGGACCGGGAAGGAGACTCAGACATCCCCACCATGAGGGGTGTTTCTGAGAATGGGGATAAAACAGGGCCTTCTAGTCTGAGGGTCAGCCAGTCCTGGTTTCCCACTGTCCCGATAGTCCCCTGTGACATTGGGTCTTATTTGAGACTTGGGGGTGTGATGCTCAGCACACTACAGGGCAAGGAGAGTTGATGCAGGAGGGACAGCTTAGATTAGAGCAGGCATATCGGTAGTATTGTACACTTCCACCCGTTAGTGCCTTTCATGTGGCACTAAATGGTATTTTAGCCTGGTTTAATGTAATAAATAAGTAATTTTAAAAAATAGACTATGGCAGACCTGCATTGATTTTTTTATTTTAATAAAACCTTACCACTTTTGTGTGTGTAATTTTCTTTTTACTTACTCGGTTAGTAATAGGGGTGTCTGATAAATACTTTTTCATTACTATTGCCAGGTCTTGATGCCAGCTGACACTACACAGCTTACATCTGCCCCAACTGCCATTACCTCAATATCCTTCACACCAGGGCATCTAGGAAGAGCTGAGGTGAAGCGCCACCTTGTGAGGCACCACTTCTGAGGCGGCTGCAGGCTGATATTTTTAGGCTGAGAAGGACCCAATATCCATGGACCTTCCCAACCTGATAATACCAGCTCCTAGCTGTTTGCTTTACCTTTGTTGGTAACCAATACGGCGAGACACCACATCGTTTTTTGAAGTGATTATTTTATTTATTTATTAGGTTAAATCAGGCTATACACCATTTAATGCCACATGAAATGCACTAAAGGTTGCAAGTGTATAATATGTAATAGGGTTGGAAAATTAGATATCCGCAGGATTTCTCTCTAATTTATTTCTATTATATATCTAGCTATATCTTTTTAGTTTTTTTGGGTGTCTCTATATGTCTGTTTGTGTGTATTGGGTTGTGAGCAGTTATAATGTCTCTTATGGAATGGTGAAGGTTATAACTGCATGATTTTCTAACACTGTAATCTGTACTAATAAATTTCTTTCTTTGCTTTGGGCAACATCCTGTTTTCTCTGCTACCTGTGTTTCAATCAACTTTATTGAGACAAAAACACATGTATCAAAAATGCATGTACCAAAAAAGGTATATAAAAATGCAAGTAAACTAAGATAAAAAATTATAGCAAAAATTCTGCAGCTCAAAAAGTCAACATATACTGATTGTGGGAACAGCCTAAATGTGGTATAATAAGAAATATAATGGTTTTGTTGCCCTCTAGTGGTTGTAGTACAGGCAGCAAAATTTCCTCTAAATCAACATACGGTCAAAAAATCATAACATGGAATTTCAATAGTAGTATTCCTTTTTATGAAACTTTTTATTAACTTATTGTTTCAACACATAAATATGCTTGAATTGATTTTTCATTACAGTTGGTTGCGATGTATGGAAACTGATTTCACTCAGCGAGACGAGTGATGGCCGCAGTGTAGCCCTCAATATTGGCTGCTATATGTTAAGATCTTTACCTTGGGTCTTCTGACTGATCTACTGCATTAAAGCTTTTGTGTAAAATGTAATTAGATATTTTGATCATCTGTCAATTATGTAACTATATTTCTACACTAGTTATCTATTTTACATTGTAGATTGCTATTACTGTGAGTATATCTTAAGAGGAACCTGCACCTAGATTCATGCTACCCATTAACCATGATCAGCTGTTATCTGCTGGGTGAACATTGTGCAGAAAAATATTGAAAATAAATATTTCATTTTAACTTTCTGCTTAATTTAATGAAGATAACAAGCAAAGAGCAAAATCAATGGGTTACATGGTTAACGGGCTGACTGCATTATGTTACCCATTTTAACATACTGTAATAGGCTTCCTTCACACATCCGTGTTTCCGGTACGTGTGACGTCCGTTTTCACACGTACTGGAGACATGGACTCACCTAGACTTATTAAAATGAATTGGTTTGCGCACAAGTTCGTGTTCTCACAAACAGACATGCGTGTGACATGGAGCACACGCATGTCTGTTTGTTCCATGCGGTGACATGTCCGTTTTCTGATGGCAGCACGGGTGTCACATGGACCGCAAACTAATGTGATCTGTGTGACATCTGTGTGACACGTACAGGAGAAAACACGTCACTTAAAAAAATAAAGAATTTTTATACTTACCTGTCTCCGGCGCTGATGTTGCTTCTGCTCCCGCTCATTAAGCTTATGCATATTCACTGAACTCACTGCGGACCCAGAAGGTACAGCAGCGCCAGAGACAGGTAAGTATAATCAGCTCATGCTGTCTGTGTGTTATCCGGATGTCACATGGATAGCACAGGGACAGCACACGGAACACACACACACACGCACATACATACGCACCTACACCACGGAGCAAGCAAAATATTTATGTTTTGCACAAATATATGAAGGAGACTTTAGGATGTATGGATGGAATATATAGGTTTGCTGCAGAAGATTAATATTTGTATGTCTTTACGAGCATAACAATGGATAGATCTACACACTATTCATGCACAGGGGCCCTTAGCTGTCTGCCCCAGGTGCCTGCGTCTATTGATAGTTACAGGAACTTTATAGTAATCTTACTATAACACAATAGAAACACAGATCCAGTAACCGGAGACCTGAAAATGCATCCATTTTATGGTTATCTAAAATAAGCCTTTCGTTACTTTCCCACCATAAGTTTTTGGTGAGTTTTTGATGTTGCAGAATTACTGCACCTATTATTTAAATGAGGTTACTTGTGTATTTTTATTGCGTTTTGTGTGCATTTTTTTTAACATCTGTTTTATTGCATTTTTGATGCTGTGGTTTTTGTTTCTTTTTGGTGTCCTGCTTTAAAAAAGCTGCTTTGTTTTTGATACATACTGGGAATTGGCTTTGACAAAACTTTACTGATATAATTAGATACGGTTTTGGTTCATTATGCCGCAAAATTGCATTAAAAATGCATGTCCGTTTTATACCTGCAGATTTTTTACATCTAATGCAAGTCTATGGGTAAAATCCACACATAAAACTCGGTGAATCTGTAACAGAAATTGACATGCTTCGGATCACGCATCGAAAGTCAGTCAGAAGCACAGGTGACAGGCGATTTCTATAAATCCCATCCACTTTGCTGGAACTGTAATGGTATATGTACACGATAAGTATTTGGTGCACAAATTTCTGCACCATTTCTGCATTTCTTGTCAGGAAAAAGCCAGCTGCAAAAAAAGTGGATGTAGGCCCTGTGCGCACTTTGCCGGTTTTTGCCGCATATTTCCTGCGGATTTTCTGAATGTTTCGCTGCAGAAAATGTTCATAACATCCTTGCAGTGATTGACCAGCAAATCCTATGGAAAAAAAAAACAATTGCATGTCACTTCTTTTCCGCAGATAGCTGCGGGATTTCACTCCATTGACTGTAATGTAATCGTGAAATCCCACAGGGAATAACGCAGATAGCAAATTCTGTGCGGTTCATTGCGTTTTCCTGCATTATTCCCTGCAGTATTTCGCGTTTTCGGGACATAATGTTCATCACTGCCTGTGGTTTGCAGGGAAGTGATGTCATTATGACAGGAAGAGGAAGCAGAAAAGAGTAAACACACATCACACTCACACACAGACATAGAACACACATAGCACACTCACACACAGACACAGACATATAGAATGCACATACAAATCAAACGTACATATAAAAATTAAACAAAAAACAAAAACGTGGGCTCCGGTATTCTCAGGCTGGGGAGGGCGAGGGCCAGGGTTAACGCCCCCCCCTCCTGCAGCTGAGAATATCAGCCCGAAGCTGCCCCGGGACTGTCGCATCCATTATGCTCTTCCAGATTGCCGTGATGCGGTGCCAATCCAGGTAATAACGAGTTAAATGGCAGCGTATCGCTGCCATTTAAGTCCAGGCTTAATCATGGCAGCGTCTTCTGTAAGAGACAACTTTCATGATTAACCCGTAAGTAAAGTGAATAAACACACACACCGAAAAATCCTTTATTTTAAATAAAACACAAAAAAGCCCCCTCTTTCACCCCTTTATTAACCCCTCCCAACACACAGCTCCGGCGTAATCCATACAGGTCCCACGACGCTTGTGTGCCGCCCCCGTGCCGGCAGCCTGCTGCTGCTTGGGTCCGGGCCATCTGGTGGGTGGCTCGAGGGTCTCCAGACCCGGGGGATCCCGCAGACACTCGGAATAAATAGGGTTTGGGGGTTGTGGATGTAGGACGTATATGTATGGGCTGGACCGTACTAGGTTCGTGACGCCACCCACAGTATGTGTTGAGTTTGGACACCACCGCTGCAGTTATGGGGCACCCGGGGGAAATGTTGTGCAGCAGGTTGTTAACCCCTCCGTGGGCAGGGATGGTGGCCCCAGGACCCGTTGGGTGGTTCGCTGGTGCAGGGAGATAGGCGACCGCAGGGTACTGGTGTACTCACTAGTGAAGAAAACACACGAGTCTCTGGTAAACCAAGGTGATGGTAGTCGGTGCCCACAGCCGGCTGTGTTCTGGTCCCCCACCCGGCTGGTGGTCTCTGTCTTTCTCCTGCACTTTTGTGATGGTGGACTGCTTGTGCTTGCAACTTCAGGAGTCCGCTCCCGGCTGGATGTGGCCTAAGGATCCCTTGCCTGCAGACGCTGGCCCATGGGATCTCTGAGCCCTGGCGGTGGCCTGTTATCCCCCTTGGTGGGCTGTTGCCTTCCGTCGGGACTTTGGGTGGGACAGGACCTCTAGTCCTGGCCTCAATCAGTTAATTAACCAGTTCCAGTCGCTTCTGGACCTAGCTTCAGGGTCTGAGTACCCCCCCCCACTGTGCTCCAGTTTCCGGCTCGGTTCCCCGGGTCGGTCCTGGCGGGCCACTACCCTATCCCGGTCCACCTCGGTTCCACTGAGCCATCTTCCCGGCTCCTGCAGATGGAGACAGCCATCTGCCTCCTAGCCAAAGGCACCAGGGCTCCTACCCTGGTACCTGTCAGTTTGTTTCAGGCCTGACACATTGGTCTGACCTCTACTCTCCTTCAACTCTCAAACTCGACTCCAGACTGACTGTTTACTTTCCCCGCCCCGGGCTGTCTAGACTCCTTGGTGGGCGTCTTCCAACCACCTGGTTCCGCTCCCTGGTGTGTCCATCTAGCCCTGAGGGAGGTGACTAGGGTTTTAAGGTTGGCTGATGTCACCTGTGAGGGAAAGGTGATGCGCTGGGGCCTATCTGTGACTACCTGGCCTGGCCAGGGCGTCACACTTGCACCAAGCCATGACTAACACACTGTACTTAATGCAGCCTCGTAACGAGCCTGCAGAGGTAACCACAGGTCATTTCTCACGGTCGGTAATGTGAACACATTACTCCTTGCGAGAAATGCAGTATGTCCTCACAGGGACTCTATCTATTGATTGATCTGTCCTCTATCTATTGATTATCTATCCCTCTATCTATCTATCCATCCATCCATCTATCTATCTATATATCCATTATCTATCTATCTATCTATCTATCTGTCTATGTATCTATCCATCTATCTATCCATCTATCTATCCATTATCTATCTATCTATCTATGTATCTTTCTATCTATCTATCTATCTATCTCTCTCAGAAGGAAATGACCTTTTTTTTTCTCTTCAATGTGCTTTATTGCATTGAATGCATTAAAACATATGTACCAACACGCGGAAAAAACGCACCAAAACGCAACAAAACGCATGCGGATTTCGGTGCGTTTTTTGCGTTTTTTTTCCGCGGGTGCAGAAATCTTTCAAAGCCTGCGGAATTTTCTTAAGAAAATTCCATTTTCTAGTGCGCACAGGGCCTTAAGATATTTTCGGTGTATTTTTTTATGCATTTTTTTCATGCGTTTTTGGTGCAGATTTTTCCAACTCATTAGGCTATGCGCACATTCTGAGTATTTGGTTGCAGAAATTTCTGCACCAGATCTGAATCTCTTGGCAGAAAAAAATGGGCGTTTTTGATGCATTTTTCTGAATGCGTTTTCTATGCCATCTGGGGTGGTAAAACGCTGAAAGACTTGACAAACTGCAGATTTATTTCTGCACCAAATCTGCAAGTAAAATAAAGCAACATGTGCACTAAACTTCAGGATTCTCATTGACTTTGCTGGCATAGGATTTGCATTCAGTTTTGTGACAAAACTGCACCCAAAAGTGCAGCAAAAAGCGTCCTAAAAAATGCACAATCTTAAAGGGAACCAATCACCAGGATTTTCGTATATACGCTAAAGCCAGTGCTATACTGGCGATATCAGGCTGATTCTCTACATACCTGTAGTGGTCAGCTCGGATGTTTAAAAATCCCAAAAAGTAAAGTTTATGAAATGAGCTGCTTGTTGAGTTGCAGTTGCACTGGAGCAGATCATATATTCAGTTATCCCCTCCCCCTGTTAGAATTAGCATAAGTATTATATAAACGATTCACTTTGTCTGTGGAAGGACCTGTGTGAGGTCATAACCATGTGACCTGGTATCCCGATTTGGTGGCTGAGGCTCCGCCCCTTCTGGTCACATTGGTGGGACCTCACCACAGGTCCTTCCACAGGCAAAGTGAATAGTTTGTATAATGCTTATGCTAATTTTAACAGGGGGAGGGGATAACTATGAATACCCCCCAGATATTATCTGCTCCAGTGCAACTGCCACTCCACAAGCAGCTAATTATGTAAACTTTACTTTTTTGGATTTCAAAACCTAAACATCCTAGCTGACCACTACAGGTATGTATAGAATCAGCCTGATAGTGCCAGTATAGCATTGGGTTTAGGTTATATACAAAAATCCTAGTGATTGGTTTCCTTTAATATGAAATGACATGCTGTAGATTAAAATCTACACCAAATCTGAATGGAGAAAATACACAACGCGTGCATGAGGCTTCAGGATTCTCATTCACTTTTCTGGCATCACGAAATTGTGACAAATCTGAGCAGAAAAAAACCCCTGCAAATCTGCAATGCATGCAGAGGCCGTAAATTGGTGCGTTTTTAATGCAACAAAAATATGCAGCATCAAAATCGTACAAAAAGCTCATGGTGGGAACGTAGCCTTAGTGCTTATTTACAAGTCAGTTTTTCACCTATGACTGCTATCTGTTTTTTTCACGAACAGTACTCATACCTATGACAATCTATGGGGATGTTCACATGTCTGTGATTTTTTGTGGACCAAGAGGTCCATGCAAAATCACGTCGACATATCTGATATTGATACGATGGTTGCATCAAACTCAACGACGAAAATCAGACTATGAGTCCATAAAAAACTTGGACAGCACTTTGATGCCATCTGTGTGCTATTCCTTTTTCTACTGACGTAGGCCAAGTTCACACATTGAGTATTTGGTGAGGTTTTTTACCTCAGTATTTGTAGCCAAAATCTGGAGTGGAACAGTCAGGGGGAAAGGTATAATAGAAACACAAGCATCACTTCTATATGTTTTATCCACTCCTGGTTTTGGCTTATAAAATACTGAGGTAAAAAACTCACCAAATACTCAATGTGTGCACGTGGCCTTGTAGAAACACAAGCACCACTTCTGCTGCATTTTGTACCTCCTCCTGGCTTTGGCTTATAAAATACTGAGGTAAAAAAAAAAAATCATCAAATACTCAGTGTGTGCACATGGCTTTAGGCCTCATTCACACGCCTAATTTTTCCATGTATGAGAAAAACTTACATTATTTTAAATAGACTGAACAGAGTTTGATCAGAGTGTGGTATGAGGGTCATCTGATCTTCTTGTCTCTGGAGAAATGTAAAAAAAACACATTCCTCAACCTTCTCCATTCTGATAGTTCATAAAAATCAGACCGCACTCAAATGTTATCTGACCATTGGATAAATATCGGACATGTTTCCGTGGACTGAGGAGGGAGGCCTCATAGATTATCTCAGGTATGAGTGCAGTCTGTAAAAACCACGGATAGCATTCTTACGTGAAAATTGGATGTGTGAATGAAGCTTCATACGCTGTGTGCAGAACTATTAGGCAAGTGAGTATTTTGATCATATGATAATTTTTATACGTTGTCCAACTCCAAGCTGTATAGGCTTGAGAGCCAACTACCAATTAAGTAAATCAGGTGATGTGCTTCTCTGTAAGGAGGAGGGGTGTGGTGTAATGACATCACCACCTTATATAAGGTGTTCTTAATTATTAGGCAACTTCCTTTCCATTGGCAAAATGGGTCAGAAGAGAGATTTGACGGGCTCTGAAAAGTCCAAAATTGTGAGATGTCTTGCAGAGGGATGCAGCAGTCTTGAAATTGCCAAACTTTTGAAGCGTGATCACCGAACAATCAAGCGTTTCATGGCAAAAAGTCAACAGGGTCGCAGAAAGCGTGTTGGGCAAAGAAGGCCCAAAATAACTGCCCATGAATTGAGGAAAATCAAGCATGAGCTGCCAGGTTTTTGCCACCAGTTTGGCCATATTCAAAGCTGCAACGATACTGGAGTATCAAAAAACACAATGTGTGACATACTCAGGGACATGGCCAACGTAAGGAAAGCTGAAAAACGAACACCTTTGTACAAGAAACATAAGATAAAACGTCAAGACTGGGCGAAGAAATATCTTAAGACTGATTTTTCAAAGGTTTTATGGACTGATGAAATGAGAGTGACTCTTGATGGGCCAGATGGATGGGCCAGAGGCTAGATCAGTAAAGGGCAGAGAGTTCCACTCCGACTCAGACACCAGCAAGGTGGAGTACTGGTATGGGCTGGTATCATCAAAGATGAACTTGTGGGTCCTTTTCGGGTTGAGGATGGAGTGAAGCTCAACTCCCAGACCTACTGCTAGTTTCTGGAAGACAAATTTTTCAAGCTGTGGTACAGAAAGAAGTCGGTATCGTTCAAGAAAAACATGATTTTCATGCAGGACAATGCTCCATCACATGTATCCAACCACTCCACAGCATGGCTGACCAGTAAAGGTCTAAAAGATGAAAAAATAATGACATGGCCCCCTTGTTCACTTGATCTGAACCCCATAGAGAGCTTGTGGTCCCTCATAAAATGTGAGATCTACAGGGAGGGAAAACAGTACACCTCTCGGAACAGTGTCTGGGAGGCTGTGGTGGCTGCTGCACACAATGTTGATCGTAAACAGATCAAGCAACTGACAGAATCTATGGATGGTAGGCTGTTGAGTGTCATCGTAAAGAAAGGTGGCTATATTGGTCACTAATTTTTGGGGGTTTTGTTTTTTCATGTCAGAAATGTTTATTTCTAAATTTTGTGCAGTTATATTGGTTTACCTGGTGAAAATAAACAAGTGAGATGGAAGTACATTTGGTTTTTATTAAGTTGCCTAATAATTCTGCACAGTAATAGTTACCTGCACAAACAGATATCCTCCTAAGATAGCCAAATCTAAAGAAAACCCACTCCAACTTCCAAAAATAGTAAGCTTTGATATTTATGAGTCTTTTGTGTTGATTGAGAACATAGTTGTTGATCAATAATAAAAAAAATCCTTTAAAATACAACTTGCCTAATAATTCTGCACATGGTGTAGATAGGAAAAGGTAGAGAAACTTTTTTTTCCTCATCAGTGAAAAAAATCTCATGAAACAGACCAAACTCTGTGATGAAAATCAGTGATGAAACTTTCTCCATCATTTTCTTTGAAAAAATACTGATGTCTGAATGAGGCCTTACAGTGAATGTTCAAATAGTGATAGTTTAAAAATACATTTTTATACCTTCTGGTATGTGATTTTCCTGATATACAGCTCAATATTCCCTGTCTAAACATAATTCTAATAGACATAACAGGATATGCTAGCTACCAGTTAGCACCAATACAGAGATCCTAAGAGCTTACTGGATACTGTTATACATTGGAATAACATATTACCGTATACAGTAATCCCCGACCCTCCAATACTCCGGTACCTCTATTGTCAGCTGCTTATTACCACTCCTGTCTTTGCAGCGAATTTGAGCTCTGTATAAGATTAAGGACACACGGGCATTACTGCGAGTGTAAAACCTGCTTTACACCTTACGATATCATATACGATATCGTATGCGATCATACCCGCCCCCATCGTATGTGCGGCACGTTCAGTTTGTTGACCGTGTCGCACAAACGAATTTTTGCCGTCACACGTACTTACCTTTCCATACGACCTTGATGTGGGCGGCGAACATCCACTTCCTGGAGTGGGAGGGACGTTCGGCGTCACAGCGACATCACGCGGCAGCCGGCCAATAGAAGCGGAGGGGCGGGGATGAGCGGGATGTAATCCCGCCCACCTCCTTCCTTCCGCATTGCCGGCGGGAGCCGCGGGACGCAGGTAAGATCTGTACATCGTTCTCGGGGTGTCACACACTGTGATGTGTGGTACCTTGAGAACATTGAACAAGCCGATGTGCAATTTTAAGGAAATGAACGACGTATATGCGATGAACGGTTTTACGTTCAATTGCAATCGCACGTAGCTGTCACACGCTACAACAACACTAACGATGCCGGATGTGCGTCACTTACGACGTGACCCCGCCGACACATTGTTAGATTTGTTGTAGCGTGTAAAGCCCTCTTAAGCCTACTGTCATACCACTGTGCTGCGATCCTGCAATCGGAACACAGCTGCTGCAGAGAGGGAGGGCCTAATGTCCCTATCTACTCCATTATAAGCTGATGCGATTATTGCACTGTACTGCGGTGTCATCCAAGTACAGTGTGATGTTTCTCTCGAACCCATAGACTCGTATGGGTGCAAGTGAAAATGGATCAAATTCCACCCGCAGCATGCTGCGACTGTTTAAAGTAAAGTAAATCGCTTAAGGGAGCTGCCCCATAGAATAATATTGGTCCGGGTGGAATGCGATTTTTTTATCGCATTCCACTCGATCCTTTTTACTCGCAGTGTGTCCTTAGCCTAAGGCTGTATAAGGCTTCATTCAGACATCAGTGTTTTAGACATACCCCCAAAAAATGTTGCTGGTGTCATCAGTGTTTTGGATCCTTGTGTCATCAGTGTCATGTGCATAGCAGCAATAGAATATTGTAGGTGAAAAATACGGATAGAACATCTACGAGCCATAGGGATGTCTGAATGAGACCGCAGAATCATAAATCTCGGACAGCTAGATAAATTGAGAAATTAATTAGTACAGAGTTGTGGACATAAGCTTGATAAAAGTTGGAGATTTATATTAAAACCTCAAGCTTGCAGGACATAAGGCTTGGAGCAGTTCATCTTTTCTTTTTCAGTTACTATGAAGCCAGATGTATAAACAAATTAATTTTGATTTTTTTTTTATCCTATCATTGCTTTATGAAAGTCTATGACATATTCATTAATAGATGTCAATTGACCATTCTAAAGCCCACTTTACACGTTGCAATTAGTTGTACAATCGCATTTGCGATGTGACACGCCCAGGTTGCATACGGGATCTATGAGATTTCACGTTGGTCGTTCATTTGCTGTCACACGAGCGTTAGTAGTCTATGTTAAATTGGTCAATTTTGTGTGCGATCCTTTAGATCATGTGTTCTGTGACGTATGCATTGGGCACCTTTTTTTTTTTTTTTATTGACTTGCCAAGCGTGTGTAATGTGTAGGGATGCGTTTTTACTATGTCATCTGCCATTCAGCTCTGCTACATGGCCGCTAACAGCAGACACAGACAGCCATGTAGCAGAGCTGAATGGCAGATGACAGCAGACACAGACAGAGCCGCACTGTCAGAATGAACTCGGGTGAATTTCACCCGTCTTCATTGTCATGCTGCGGCTCTGTCTGTGTCGCGCCCTGATTAGCGGTCACCAGTGAAGGGCTCACCGGTGACCGCTAATCTCCTAAGTTACTGAAGTTAGTGTGGGGCCCCGAGGTGCAGTGTCGGTGCAGCTGTGCATTACCTTCAGGGACTCCACGCGGCTGGATCTTGTCACAGGTAGGAAATCCTCTATTTTGATTGTCGTGACGCCACTCTCAGAATTGCGGTCAGTGGAGACCGCCACTGCAGGTTAGGGGTGCCTGGGGCCGATAGTGGGTGCAGTCAGTTGTAATAGCCTCCTGAGAGTGAGGCATGCCCCAGGGCCCCGTGTAGATGTGTGGAACTACAAGTCGCAGAATGACTCACACGCACAAGCAGAATGTCTTTCCAGGGTTTTACTCACTGAGGGTGGCAGGGTGAGTAACCCGGGCGTAGCTGGGATGAACCAGGCTGGAACCAGGCGTCCTTCAGGCTGACTTGTGAGGGTGGCTACTGACTCGCCTTCCTTAGCCCTTCTGTTGTTTGTGGTAACCCCGACTTGCAGTCCCTATGGGGGTCACCCAGGGAAGTTGCTGCTCCCCTCGTTTCGGCCCGTTTGCTTGTAGCCTGGACCAGGTCACTCCGGCTGCTTGCCTCCTGTGAACTATGGGCCCTCACTTTGCTACGTGGCTGCGGACTCTGTGGTGTTGTCTTGGGGGTTTGAAGTGCCCCCTCAGGCAGGTTTGGCAGAAGAAAACTGGATCTATCTCTGCACTGGGACCTGTTACCCCTGCGGGCCTGGTACCTCCCTAGCAGTCCTCTTACTCTCCACTCCGTTGCTCTCTCTTTAGCCTTGTGTGGATTTCAGACGGCACCACTAGGTGACCGTTCTCCCCCGTCAGTAGTCACTGCGCGGACGCTGTTAGACTGCAACAGCTCCAGGGTCGGCTTCTGCTCTCCCTGAGCTGCACACTAAACCGGCTCACTTGTGGGACCTGCCCTGCTGCTCCTGTCTGAGCTCCACTTCCATGCTCCTCACTCCTCCACACTCTGCTTCAGACTCCTCCTTCTCTTTTCCCTTTGTGCCTGCCTACGCCACCTAGCAACCAGGCTCTCTACCACACCCCTTGAGTGGAGATGGAGGCCTCGCCCCCTCCTGGGATCCCCAGGGGTCCTCCCAAAGGTACATGTGTGAGACCTGATCACTATGCGCCTGTGTAGTGACACCTCGGTCAGCCTTCTGGATTACCTGTTTTGTACTGTCCCCAGCATGGGTGCAGTACTCAGTGGTGCCTGACCAGGTCAGGGGCGCCACATTAGCAGCCCTCTCTCATACTCACCAATCCCCGATCTCCGGCGCTGCACGGCATTCACACTGCTCCGGCGGCTTTTACTGTTTTGAAAAAGCCGGCCGCCCATTAAACAATCTGGTATTCCCTGCTTTCCCCGCCCACCGGCGCCTATGATTGGTTACAGTGAGACACGCCCCCCACGCTGAGTGACAGGTGTCACACTGCACCCAATCACAGCAGCCGGTGGGCGTGTCTATACTGTGTATTGAAATAAATAATTAAATAATTAAAAAAAACGGCGTGCGGTTCCCCCCAATTTTAAAACCAGCCAGATAAAGCCATACGGCTGAAGGCTGGTATTCTCAGGATGGGGAGCTCCACGTTATGGGGAGCCCCCCAGCCTAACAATATCAGCCAACAGCCGCCCAGAATTGCCGCATACATTATATGCGACAGTTCTGGGGCTCTACCCGGCTCTTCCCGATTTGCCCTGGTGCGTTGGCAAATCGGGGTAATAAGGAGTTATTGGCAGCCCATAGCTGCCAATAAGTCCTAGATTAATCATGTCAGGCGTCTATGAGACACCTTCCATGATTAATCTGTAAGTGACAGTAAAAAAACACACACACATGAAAAAATCCTTTATTAGAAATAAAAAACACAAACACATTCCCTCATTACCAATTTATTAACCCCCGACAAACCCTCCATGTCCGGCGTACTCCACAGTCCTCCAGCGTCGCGTCCAGCTCTGCTGCATGGAGGTGACAGGAGCAGCAGAAGACACCGCCGCTCCGGTCACCTCCACGCAGGTAATGAAGACAGCCGCGCGATCAGCTGAGCTGTCACTGAGGTTACCCGCTGTCACTGGAGCCAGCGGTGGCCGCGGGTAACCTCAGTGACAGATCAGCTGATCGCGCGGCTGTCTTCATTACCTGCGTGGAGGTGACCGGAGCGGCGGTGTCTTCTGCTGCTCCTGTCACCTCCATGCAGCAGAGCTGGACGCGACGCTGGAGGACTGTGGAGTACGCCGGACATGGAGGGTTTGTCGGGGGTTAATAAATTGGTAATGAGGGAATGTGTTTGTGTTTTTTATTTCTAATAAAGGATTTTTCGGGTGTGTGTGTTTATTTACTGTAACTTACAGATTAATCATACCTCCCTAGCAGTCCTCTTACTCTCCACTCCGTTGCTCTCTCTTTAGCCTTGTGTGGATTTCAGACGGCACCACTAGGTGACCGTTCTCCCCCGTCAGTAGTCACTGCGCGGACGCTGTTAGACTGCAACAGCTCCAGGGTCGGCTTCTGCTCTCCCTGAGCTGCACACTAAACCGGCTCACTTGTGGGACCTGCCCTGCTGCTCCTGTCTGAGCTCCACTTCCATGCTCCTCACTCCTCCACACTCTGCTTCAGACTCCTCCTTCTCTTTTCCCTTTGTGCCTGCCTACGCCACCTAGCAACCAGGCTCTCTACCACACCCCTTGAGTGGAGATGGAGGCCTCGCCCCCTCCTGGGATCCCCAGGGGTCCTCCCAAAGGTACATGTGTGAGACCTGATCACTATGCGCCTGTGTAGTCACACCTCGGTCAGCCTTCTGGATTACCTGTTTTGTACTGTCCCCAGCATGGGTGCAGTACTCAGTGGTGCCTGACCAGGTCAGGGGCGCCACATTCCCCCTTAGTTATCACCAGCACGTCCTCGGGCTGCAAGACAACATTTTAAAATGCGTGAAACAGTAAAACATTTTAAAACCACCAGGTACCATACATCACCACCCTCCACCCACAAGTCCGTTAACCCACCCAAAACCCTCTCAGGAGGCAGGTCACCGGTTTCTTTTGGTAACCAGGTCTGGGCCATCCGTTTCCCCAGACCTTTCCTCCAATCTGCCTCTCCCGTTGGCCGCGCCTTCAGCCACTTCTGGCAGGATGTAGAGGCGGCTTTCGTGGTTTGGTGGTTTCAGGGTATACCTGGCCTGGTGGAGCCGCGCCTTCAGCCTCTTCTAGCAGGATGTAGAGGCAGCCTCCACAGTTGGTGCCGACCAGGTACCCTCTTTGTGGTGGAGAGCCAGGCCCCATAAACAGGCGTGCTCCCTGGTTGCAGGCGAGCCAGGCCCCTAAACAGGCTGGCTCTGGTGGTGGTACCTCTGGGGTAACTATTTACACTGCGAGAGTTTGTGGCTATAGCCAGTTCATAGCCTTAAGGTTCATTTTTCAGAGTGCAAAAAGAGGTTTCTCACATTAGTTCATGTGGGCACATTTCTTGAACTTGTAAACGTTGCAAAACTTGTCAAAACTTGTAACTTCTGTACTTTACTTGCTTTACACAGATTCCTCCGCACCAGGGCTTGGGCCTGTAGGGCTGTGGCACCTGTTGCTTTCTCCATCTCTGTCATCATCTGTAGTGGTCTCATCAATGGGTTCTTTATCTTTTCTTTCCTCTTCTTCTGTATCTGTTTCTTTTTCTCCTTCTTTATCTTGTAGTGTTGAGACAGCAGGGTTTCTGTAGGGATTTCTGGGGCATGGTGTGACATCTAGTGTGTACCATCCGCGTTCTCCTTGGTGTTTGGTGAATTCTACCGGGTCTCCTATCTGTAGGTTTCTTCCTGGATGTCCTCTAGGTAAATGTACTCTTACATCCCTTCTGTTCACAAAGATGCCCTCCTTTACACCAGGTGCTACTATAAAGCCATATCCAGACCTTAGATTGAAGTCTTCTACAACTCCTCGACAAAGTGGGCCTCTGACCTGGGATTTGGCTCTTCTCAAGGACCGCTTTTCCTCTAAGTCTCTGGCCGTGACCTCGTCCTTCTCCTCAGGAGACTGCTGTGCAGGTGGATCCCTTGTCCTACTGCGGCGCCGTGTCCTGCGGGCTGGGTCCTGCCTGACTGCCACCTCACCGCTTGCAGGCTCCCAGGTGATGTATTTGGACAGATCTTCTTCAGCGGAGGATGTCGGGCCCTCTTCATCCCAGCAGGAGTACGGCAGCATCTCTGGCTCTTGGACTGGTGCTGCATCCGCTGCTGACGGCTCTGGGGTCAGCTTCTCAGCTTTCTGGCCTCCCCTCCCCCTTAGTTCTTCTGAGCACTCCTCTTGTGGCAGCGCTAGGGATGGATGTTCATCAGCAGGCCAGGGCGGTGGACTCTTTGGCGTGGATGTTGCAGGAGTCTTCCTGTGGGTGTGCGGGGGAAGCAGATACCGGTCCACCATCTCCTTTGGGAAGTGGGCCTCTAGATCAGCCTTCAGCTTCCAGTATTCGGGGTCCTCCCCCAGCATGGACTTCCCAGCAGGGACTTCCTTGGGCTGGGGAGTGATGTCTGCTCTGGCCTTGCAGGCCGGGGTAGATAATTGTACAGTCTTGCCTTGGCGGGCCGCGACTGGCAGGGCGGCGGCCTGAATCAGCGTCGCTGTTGTGGCCGGTTCTTGGCGGGCCGGGCTGGGCGTCGCTGCAGCGGTCTGGGCTTGGCGGACCGCACCTGACTTGGCGGCGGCCTGGGTCAGCGCCACACCTGCGGCGTGGAGAAGGGTCGCTGTGGCAGCCGGATCTTTGCGGGCCGGGCAGGGCATCGCTGCGGCGGCCTGGGGTTGGCGGGCTGCACCTGGCGTGGCTGCGGCCTGGGTCAGCGCCGCCGCGCCGGGCATCTCTCCAGGGACCGCAGGCATGGCAGCAGGGGTCGGGGCACTCGCGCTGGCAGGGGCATCACAGGACTCACCCATCGGTAGCATCATCGGGGTCTGAGTCGTCGCCGCTCGGTCTGGCACCCGTCGTGCGGTTCCCCTCTCGTAGGCCTGAACCGCCGCAGCCATCTCCTGCAGCTCCGCACGTCCCTCTCGGATCTGCTGCACGATCCTCGCTTCCAGTCGGTTACTGAACTGGGCAAGCTCCCAGGACCACCAGGCAGCGGAACCCGGCTCTGGGCTCCTATCTTCAGACGCCATCTTCACCACGTCGTCGCTGCTCTGCAGATCTTTTCTCAGCAGCAGGCCTCCGACTCTTCCTTGCAGCCTCAGTGCCAGTTCCTTCACTGCCTTGAACTCTTCTCCCAACAGCAGGCTTATCAGTCTCTGCTCTGCCTTTTCCAGCAGCAGGCTTCTGGCTCCCTTTCCTTCCCGACGTCCCTGAACGCCTCCGCTCTCATCACTTGCGAGACCAGGACCCTGCAGGGGATCTCTGGGTAGCCACACCTCTTCGTGGGCGGTAACTTCTCCCAGCGCGGGCTGCTGTTGTTTTTCAGCGCGCTTTTCATGGTGGCAATATGGCGGCGCTTCCAATTTTTCAAGCGGACCGCCCAGGCACATGGTCACCTGTCTGAACAGGTCTAGTCCTTATCCTGTTCGTGACGCCAGGAATGTGGGACCCCGAGGTGCGGTGTCGGTGCAGCTGTGCATTACCTTCAGGGACTCCACGCGGCTGGATCTTGTCACAGGTAGGAAATCCTCTATTTTGATTGTCGTGACGCCACTCTCAGAATTGCGGTCAGTGGAGACCGCCACTGCAGGTTAGGGGTGCCTGGGGCCGATAGTGGGTGCAGTCAGTTGTAATAGCCTCCTGAGAGTGAGGCATGCCCCAGGGCCCCGTGTAGATGTGTGGAACTACAAGTCGCAGAATGACTCACACGCACAAGCAGAATGTCTTTCCAGGGTTTTACTCACTGAGGGTGGCAGGGTGAGTAACCCGGGCGTAGCTGGGATGAACCAGGCTGGAACCAGGCGTCCTTCAGGCTGACTTGTGAGGGTGGCTACTGACTCGCCTTCCTTAGCCCTTCTGTTGTTTGTGGTAACCCCGACTTGCAGTCCCTATGGGGGTCACCCAGGGAAGTTGCTGCTCCCCTCGTTTCGGCCCGTTTGCTTGTAGCCTGGACCAGGTCACTCCGGCTGCTTGCCTCCTGTGAACTATGGGCCCTCACTTTGCTACGTGGCTGCGGACTCTGTGGTGTTGTCTTGGGGGTTTGAAGTGCCCCCTCTGGCAGGTTTGGCAGAAGAAAACTGGATCTATCTCTGCACTGGGACCTGTTACCCCTGCGGGCCTGGTACCTCCCTAGCAGTCCTCTTACTCTCCACTCCGTTGCTCTCTCTTTAGCCTTGTGTGGATTTCAGACGGCACCACTAGGTGACCGTTCTCCCCCGTCAGTAGTCACTGCGCGGACGCTGTTAGACTGCAACAGCTCCAGGGTCGGCTTCTGCTCTCCCTGAGCTGCACACTAAACCGGCTCACTTGTGGGACCTGCCCTGCTGCTCCTGTCTGAGCTCCACTTCCATGCTCCTCACTCCTCCACACTCTGCTTCAGACTCCTCCTTCTCTTTTCCCTTTGTGCCTGCCTACGCCACCTAGCAACCAGGCTCTCTACCACACCCCTTGAGTGGAGATGGAGGCCTCGCCCCCTCCTGGGATCCCCAGGGGTCCTCCCAAAGGTACATGTGTGAGACCTGATCACTATGCGCCTGTGTAGTGACACCTCGGTCAGCCTTCTGGATTACCTGTTTTGTACTGTCCCCAGCATGGGTGCAGTACTCAGTGGTGCCTGACCAGGTCAGGGGCGCCACATTAGCAGCCCTCTCTCATACTCACCAATCCCCGATCTCCGGCGCTGCACGGCATTCACACTGCTCCGGCGGCTTTTACTGTTTTGAAAAAGCCGGCCGCCCATTAAACAATCTGGTATTCCCTGCTTTCCCCGCCCACCGGCGCCTATGATTGGTTACAGTGAGACACGCCCCCCACGCTGAGTGACAGGTGTCACACTGCACCCAATCACAGCAGCCGGTGGGCGTGTCTATACTGTGTATTGAAATAAATAATTAAATAATTAAAAAAAACGGCGTGCGGTTCCCCCCAATTTTAAAACCAGCCAGATAAAGCCATACGGCTGAAGGCTGGTATTCTCAGGATGGGGAGCTCCACGTTATGGGGAGCCCCCCAGCCTAACAATATCAGCCAACAGCCGCCCAGAATTGCCGCATACATTATATGCGACAGTTCTGGGGCTCTACCCGGCTCTTCCCGATTTGCCCTGGTGCGTTGGCAAATCGGGGTAATAAGGAGTTATTGGCAGCCCATAGCTGCCAATAAGTCCTAGATTAATCATGTCAGGCGTCTATGAGACACCTTCCATGATTAATCTGTAAGTGACAGTAAAAAAACACACACACATGAAAAAATCCTTTATTAGAAATAAAAAACACAAACACATTCCCTCATTACCAATTTATTAACCCCCGACAAACCCTCCATGTCCGGCGTACTCCACAGTCCTCCAGCGTCGCGTCCAGCTCTGCTGCATGGAGGTGACAGGAGCAGCAGAAGACACCGCCGCTCCGGTCACCTCCACGCAGGTAATGAAGACAGCCGCGCGATCAGCTGAGCTGTCACTGAGGTTACCCGCTGTCACTGGAGCCAGCGGTGGCCGCGGGTAACCTCAGTGACAGATCAGCTGATCGCGCGGCTGTCTTCATTACCTGCGTGGAGGTGACCGGAGCGGCGGTGTCTTCTGCTGCTCCTGTCACCTCCATGCAGCAGAGCTGGACGCGACGCTGGAGGACTGTGGAGTACGCCGGACATGGAGGGTTTGTCGGGGGTTAATAAATTGGTAATGAGGGAATGTGTTTGTGTTTTTTATTTCTAATAAAGGATTTTTCGGGTGTGTGTGTTTATTTACTGTAACTTACAGATTAATCATGGAGGGTGTCTCATAGACGCCTGACATGATTAATCTAGGACTTATTGGCAGCTATGGGCTGCCAATAACTCCTTATTACCCCGATTTGCAAACGCACCAGGGCAAATCGGGAAGAGCCGGGTACAGCCCCAGAACTGTCGCATATAATGTATGCGGCAATTCTGGGCGGCTGTTGGCTGATATTGTTAGGCTGGGGGGCTCCCCATAACGTGGAGCTCCCCATCCTGAGAATACCAGCCTTCAGCCGTATGGCTTTATCTGGCTGGTTTTAAAATTGGGGGGAACCGCACGCCGTTTTTTTTAATTATTTAATTATTTATTTCAATACACAGTATAGACACGCCCACCGGCTGCTGTGATTGGGTGCAGTGTGACAGCTGTCACTCAGCGTGGGGGCGTGTCTCACTGTAACCAATCATAGGCGCCGGTGGGCGGGGAAAGCAGGGAATACGAAATTGTTTAATGGGCGGCCGGCTTTTTCAAAACAGTAAAAGCCGCCGGAGCAGTGTGAATGCCGTGCAGCATCGGGGATCGGTGAGTATATGAGAGAGGGGGATAGACTGACATGGACTGAGAGTGAGGGACAGAGATAGTGACGGACTGACAGAGATTAGTGCATGACAGACATTGTGAGGCGCTTCAGAATGCAGCTTTTCAGCTGCGCTCTGAAGCGGACCTTTTTTAAGCTGCGGTGCAGAGCGCACACCTGCGCACATAGCATCAGACACCGAAATCGTATGAGGGATGTCACACGTTACAATTCACTAGGTTCGTGCAACAAAACGCTCAATTCTAGAGAATGATACGATGTGTTTGCGATCAACGGTTTTGCGTTCAATCCTGATCGCAAGTAGCTGTCACACGCAGATACCTCACAAACGATGCCGGATGTGCGTCACTTACAACTTGACCCCAACGACGGATTGTGAGATATATTGAAGCGTGTGTAGCGGGCTTTAGATCTGGTTGAGAATGAGTAATGTGTAATTATCAAGATTGAGTTTCTTTAGATGAAGGTGCTGTTTTTACATATATAATAACATACTAAATTGCTTTACTTTTTCTTTGAAGGAATTGCTCAGAAATGCACAGCCATCAAGTATCACTTCTCTCAACCAATTCGCCTGAGAAATATTCCATTCAATCTGACCAGAACTATTCAGCAAGATGAGTGGCATCTTCTCCGTAAGTAGAAAGCAGTAAAAGACACCAAACTGCAGTTGTGATTGAGAAGAGAACAGCAAAACAGGTTTACAGGCTCAAACTAAGTGAGCTGTTATAGAAGTTATTTCTTTCGTACACTACAGAAATTTAAGGGTCTCACACATTTCAGTGCAGTTTTTAACAGTGAAAGCTTAGAGAAGGTAGGGGGAGTTCTTCTAAGGTCTCATTCACACGTCAGTTTTTTATGTAACTTTTTCTATGATTTTCACAGATAGAACAGGTACCCATTGTAATATTTTAGGCTGATATCCGTGTTTTCTTGCATGTGTCCATTTTTTTTACCATCATCATGGATGAAAATGACCAGTACAAGTCTATGGGTCCGTGAAGATCACGCACAGCACTGGAATGGCATCAGTGTGCAGCCCATGTGCTGATTTTCTTTGTGATGTACAAGAGAAGCTTTACAATTTATTTATTTATCCATAAGTAAAAATTACTGATGAAAATTGACTGTAAGGCCTCGATCACACTAGTGTTTAAATCAGATGAGTGCAATTCGAGACAATATCTCTTTGCACTCGGACCTATGTTAGTCAACCAAGCACAGCAGATATGCAAGTTTTTGTTCAGCTTTAATCAGACTGAGGAAAAAATGACAGCATGCTGCAATTTATAGCGTATATCAGACCACAAGCACACATCCAAGTGCAGTCAGATATACTCAGAGACAGACAATGGACGAGATGGAGAGATAAATCTTTCCCTCTTCTCACATGTGAGAGAATCAGATCACAGTGAATGACACTTCACTCCCTCTCACAGCAGAGTTCCAGCCGAGTGTCATTAGCATGTCACATCAAATTCTATATGCTATGTGACCTCACTCTAAGGGGTACTTCTCACATAGCGAGATCGCTGCTGATTCACAGGTTTTGTTACGCACCAGTGACCTCATTAGCGATCTCACTGTGTGTGACACTGAGCAGCGATCTGGCCCCTGCTATGAAATCAGTGCTCGTTACACACTGCTTTGGTTCATTTTTTGCTCGTTGCTCTCCCGCTGTGAAGCACACATAGCTGTGTTTGACAGCAAGAGAGCAACGATCTGAATGTGCATGGAGCAGGGAGCCGGCTTCTGCGGATGCTGGTAACCAAGGTACATATTGGGTAACCAAGAAAAGGCTTTGCTTGGTTACCCTATATTTACCTTGGTTACCAGCGTCCGCAGCTGCTAGAAGCCAGCTGCCTGCTCCCTGTGTACCGCCCCGCTCTCAGCAGCCAAGCTGCTCGGATCCGGACCTTCTGTGGGTGGCTCGAGGGTCTCCGGACCCGGGGGTCTCGCGGTCACTTAGATTAAAAAGGGGGGTTATAGTGGTGGTGGATGTAGGACGTATATGTACGGGCTGAGCCGTATTAGGTTCGTGACGCCACCCACGGTATGTGGTGAGGTTGGACACCACCGCTGCAGTTACGGGGCACTCGGGGGAGATGTTATGTAGCAATTTGTTAACCCCTCCATGGGCAGGGATGGTGGCCCCGGGACCCGTTGTGTTTTTTTTGGTGCAGGTGATGGGCGACCGCAGGGTGCTGGTGTACTCACTATTGAAGGAAACACACGAGTCTCTAGTAAACCAAGGTGATGGTGGTCAGTGCCCGCAGCCGGCTGCGTTCTGGTGCCCCACCCGGCTGGTGGTCTCTGTCTTTCTCCTGCACCTTTGTAAGACGGTGGACTGCCTGTGCTTGCAACTTCAGGAGTCCGCTCCCGGCTGGATGGGGCCTAAAGAGCCCTTGCCCGCAGACGCTGGCCCGTGGGATCTCTGAGCCCTGGTGGTGGCCTGTTATCCCCCTCGCTTGGGCTGTTGTCTTCTAATAGGGACTTTGGGTGGGACAGGACCTCTAGTCCTGGCCTCAATCAGTAATTTAACCGGTTCCAGTCACTTCTGGTCCCGTCTTCAGGGTCCGAGTACCGCCCTGTGTGCTCCGGTTTCCGAGTCGCTTCACCAGGTCGGTACCGGCGGGCCACTACCCTGTCCCGGTCCACCTCGGTTCCACCGAGCCGTCTTCCCGGCTCCTGCAGACGGAGACCGCCGTCTGCCTCCTAGCCACTGGCACCAGGGCTCCTACCCTGGCACCGTTCAATTTGGGGTATTCGCCTCTGCTGGAGCTGCACCCAGCTCCAGCCCACACTCCTCTCCAACTTGAGCTCTAACACTTGTCTGTCTACTTTCCCGCCCCCGGGCTGTCTAGACTCCTTGGTGGGCGTCTTCCAACCGCCTGGTTCTGCCCTCTGGTGTGTCTACCCAGCCCTGAGGGGGGTGACTAGGGTTTTGAAGGTTGGCTGATGTCACCTGTGAGGGAACGGGTTAGTGCAGGGGCCTATCTGTGACTACCTGGCCCGGCCAGGGCGTCACACTTGCACACGTAGCCAAGGTACACATCGGGTAACTAAGCAAAGTGCTTTGCTTAGTAACCCGATGTGTACCCTGGCTATGAGTGAAGGGAGCCAGTGCTAATCGGTGTGCGTAACCAGTGTAAATATCGGGTAACCAAGCAAAGGATTTTGCTTAGTTACTCGATATTTACCTTGGTTACCAAGAGCAGCATTGTTTCCACGAGTCGCTGCTGGCTGGTGGCTGGTCGCTGGTGAGATCTGCCTGATTGACAGCTCACCAGCGACCATGTAGCGACGCACCAGCAATCCTGACCAGGTCATATCATGGTCGGAATTGCTGGTACGTCATTTAGTGAGACGGTACCCTAAGGCTGGATTCACATAATGGTATGGCATTGGATGCGAGTGCATCAGATGCGATATGCTATTGACCCTCAGCTCCAGCTGTACTGCCAGTGTGAGCCGAGTGTCATGCAACTGTGATCCTATCCTGCGATCAGATCAGAGCTGCGGAGAAGAGGGAGGGATTAATCTCCCCATTTCCTCCATTGTCAGCTGATGCGATTGTTGCACTGCACTTGGATGTCATCCGAGTGCAGTCCAATGTTTCACTCGCACCTGTAGTCTTGAATGGGTGCGAGTGACACGGCTCTTGCTGACAATTGCAGCATGCTGCTACTTTTCTCTCAACGAGAATCTGGATGAGAGAAAAGCTAACCATCTGTGCTCCCTCATTGCATAACATGGGTCCAAGTGCAATGTAAATTTTTTCACATTGCACTTCTCTAATTCATATTTTCGTGTGAGCGTACCTTAAAACTGACACACTGACCAAACACTGATGAAACTGATCCAAACTTATGACACTTGTACCATTTTTTTGCATACTAGAACCAACACTGACATCTGAATGAGATCTATAGATAGGGGCCCATTTCCACCTACAAAGCAGATGAAATTGTGCAATATGATGAGCTATTAGTCTGCAGAAGGGCCAAATACACTGTACAGGGGCCCTTTTCTGTCCTTGTCCACCAGTGGACTATATGATACCTGAAAATTCTTTTAAAGAGTTAAAATGATGACTCTTTACAGTCCACATTAGAGGGAGATTAAATATTTTATATAGTCTATATAGCAGAGACAGCATATAGTAAGGGTTATTTTTTTCAGCTGCAAAAAGAGAGTACCTTATAATTTAAAGGAAATTTAAATTTTATTTATTCTATAAGATCAACCCCCCTGTGGCACATATGCAGGTCTTTGAAATGTAAATCCATTAATACCTTTATTTCTTCTGTTGCTGCAATCCTTCCTGAGCAATTATTATTTTCTTTCATATATAAATAAGGTATTAAAGTGCTCTGGACATGGCAAATTACTTAAAAAGAATCTCTCAGCAGGTTTTTGTTATGCAACCTGAGAACAGTATGATGTGGGGGTTAAGACAATTAATTCAGTGATGTGTAACTTATGAGGCTGTGTGCTGTTGTTTACTTATAATGAAGGTTTTATCACCAGTATTTTAACACTGCCAAGACTACAAGGCTGTTAGTTGTCCAACCACGCCCCCTCCTATGATAACCAGCTAATTGTCAATAAGCTAAGTATATAAAGAATTGTGGTATGAGCAGGGTTAGACTTCTGAGCTCTACTACTACTATATGCTAAATCTAAGAACTCTGTGTCACAACTGTTTCATCCAGCAAACTAAGTGATACATCATTAGCTTCAAGGTCTTTTTTCCTACATTATGCTGCTGTCAGATTAGTTAGCAAAAACTTGGTGACAGATTCCCTGTAACAAGCCACTTCCTTACTAGTCAAGTTGACAATTAAACACAATGGGCAGCACTTTGAGCACATCCTTTAGTGGGTTACTGTCGTTGATCCATGTCACAAACATGTCAATAACTCGAAAATGAATAAAGCTACTTTAAAAATGAGCACACAATTGTTTTTCTTGTGCAATTCTCTTTGTGTTTCCAATGTATGTAAAGCGCTGTGGAATTAATAGCGCTATATAAATGAATAAAATTATTATTATTATTAATTATTATTATGTGTAATGTGTCACATGACCACCTTCCCATTGAAAAAAATAAATTCAAAATGGCATCTTTGCCTCAAATATACTGCACCTCCCATGTACTAATATGCCACAAACGGTAAGGTGAAATCAGCAACCACTTCCATTTTTATCAGGGTCTATGCATACTTATGGCCCACCCTGTATAATACCTATGCTAATTCTAACAGGGGGAGGAGATAACTATGAATTCCTCCACCAGATATTATCTGCTCCTCAACTGCTGTCACTCAAGAAGCTGCTGATTTTATAAACTTTACTTTCTTGGATTTCAAAACCTAAACATCCGAGCTGATCACTAAAGGTATGTAGAGAATGAGCCTGATGGTGCCAGTATAGCTCTGGCTTTAGCTTATATATGAAAATCCTGGTGATTGGTTCCCTTTAAATATAAAATCCAGGGTAACTTGAAAAAGCAACCTGTGATAGATATTAAGCAAAGATTACTATTTGTCAAAGACAACTAAACCCCTAAACTAAAGACTTGTAAATAAAACTTAACTTTTATTCATTTGATTGTTAAATAATTACATAAAGTGTACTGTACACACATATGAGAACACTTAGGGTACCTTCACACTTAGCGATGCAGCAGCGATCCGACCAGCGATCTGACCTGGTCAGGATCGCTGCTGCATCGCTACATGGTCGCTGGTGAGCTGTCAAACAGGCAGATCTCACCAGCGACCACTGAACAGCCCCCAGCCAGCAGCGACGTGCAAGCGACGCTGCGCTTGCACGGAGCCGCCGTCTGGAAGCTGCGGAGACTGGTAACTAAGGTAAACATCGGGTATGGTTACCCGATGTTTACATTAGTTACCAGTGTGAGCAGGGAGCAGGGAGCCGCGCACACTGAGCGCTGGCTCCTTGCTCTCCTAGCTACAGTACACATCGGGTTAATTAACCCGATGTGTAATGCAGCTACATGTGCAGAGAGCAGGGAGCCGCGCACACTGCTTAGCGCTGGCTCCTTGCTCTCCTAGCTGCTGTACACATCGGGTTAATTAACCCGATGTGTACAGCAGCTACATGTGCAGAGAGCCGGAGCCGGCAGCACAGGCAGCGTGAGAGCTGCAGAGGCTCGTAACTAAGGTAAATATCGGGTAACCACCTTGGTTACCCGATGTTTATCTTGGATACAGCTTACCTCAGCTGTCAGACGCCGGCTCCTGCTCCCTCTGCTCGCTTCATTTGTCGCTCTCTCGCCGTCACACACAGCGATCTGTGTGTCACAGCAGGAGAGCGGCTTTGAAGAAAACGAACCAGGGCTGTGTGTAACGAGCAGCGATCTCGCAGCAGGGGCCAGATCGCTGCTCATTGTCACACACAGCGAGATCGCTAATGAGGTCACTGCTGCGTCACAAAAAGCGTGACTCAGCAGCGATCTCGGCAGTGAGCTCGCTGTGTGTGAAGCACCCCTTAGTGCAGGAACAGCTCATCTACTCCCTTTATGGAGATGCACAATCTTATCTCTCCTACTGGGATGATTTCATGGTAGCATAGTCTTTCTTGTCAGCAGCCATTATTAGTACAGGGTGTCCTAGCACCTAGCTAATGCTTCACTCACCCTCCCTTGGTTTAGCACTGAGTCTCCGCAGCTGCCAGTGCCTGTTATTGTCTGCAGCGCATTGAGGTCGTGTTGACAGTGCTAGAGCCAATAAGTGAGCTCAAGGATTGATACCAAAGTGGGACAAAATGAGGAAACCCCCCACAACACAACTCTACCATTGTTTTAGTTTTTGTATTTACAGCAGTCATACTATGGTAAAATGACATGGCACCATGATTCTCTAGGTCAATATGATTATGCTGATACCAACTTACAGTATATGATGTTTTTTCATATTTTATATTTTTTTTCTACTTTATTTTTGAAAGGGGGAAAGTGGGGTGATTTAAAATATATTTTAAATTACATGTTTTTTAATTTTTGCATCATATTTTTGTCCTATTAAAGGATTTGATAATTTGAATATTTGACCATGTATATGTCGCGGGCGGGGAGGAGGGTGTCAGCACACCGCGCTCACCCCTTCTGCTCGGGTCCGGCAGCTGCTCAGTGGTGGCTCGAGCTGTGGGCTGGATCCCGGGGGTTTCTCGAGCGACACTCCTCGCCCGTGAGTGAAAGGGGATTTGTGGTTGGGTGTGGGGATTGTTATAGTTCGTGACGCCACCCACGGTTGTGGTGATTGCACCACCGCTGCTCAATTCGAGGGTCCCGGGGATGGTGATGCGGAGCAGCCAGGTGTTGTGTTGCCCCTCCGTGGGTAGGGGTTGGTGATCCCGGGGCCCGGTGGTGGAGAAGGAGGTGCGGGGCCTGGTGGGCGCAGGGACGCGGGGGCAGCGCTGTGCCTTGCGGCACTGTGGTACTCACTCAGCCTGAGACTTGGACACAGTTTGTACGGTAAACCAAACGGCTGGTAGGACGGTCCCACAGACGGCTGCACCTGCACTCCCGGTAGTTGACGGTGATGTCCCTCTTCCTTGCACCTAAGTTTGACTTGTGGTAGCGGTGGATTCCCTCCGGTTACCCGCTCCCCGACTGCAATCTGGGCCGGAGGAGCTCTACACTTTGCCCGCATGCGCTGGCCCTGAGAAACTGGTGCCGTGGCGGTGGCGGTGTCTCTCTGCTTCAAGTTGGGCTGTTGCCGTCAATCGGGACTTGGTTGCTGGGGGATCTACGTCCCCTTCACTGACGGATTCGGCAAATTTGGCGACTCCTAGCCTTGCCGGGGTCTGAGAGGCCCCTGCCCTGGTGCTGACTGTCCTTCGGAACACTGCTCCAGACCACCGGGCACACAGCCAACGGGGTCCTTCCAGGAACTTCCAAACGGTCCCCCTCCAGACAGTCACCGCCGTCGCTGACCTTGCTGTTCTGGCCCTCCACAAAGCTGGACCCTTCAGGCTTTGCACACTCTCTGCTCTGTCACCACTTCTTGCTTTCCTCCTTTTCCACTTTCACTTAGTTGTTTACTCCTTTCTAGCCCTCAGCTAGACTTCACTCTTGCCCTTCCCGGGCTACTCTGCCTGGTTTCTCCCGCCTCCAGAACTGTGATCTCCTTGGTGGGCGGAGCCAACCGCCTGGCCCACCCCCTGGTGTGAATCATCAGCCTCTGGAGGAAGGCAACAAGGATTTCTGGTTAACTGTGATGTGCCTACCTGGAGTGTGGGGTGTGGTGGTGTTGTGACCTGTGACCCCTGGCTTGCCCAGGGCGACACATTCCCCCTTAGCAAAATGCAGACCGTCCGCGGGCTGCCGTCCTACACCGGTTTTATTTTTCTGAAAAAGGGGTAACAGGGTTAAACATAACATGAATAACATTTTTAATAACTTCTTCCCAAGACGGGAGGCACATTTACTTTAACGTTGCAACGGTTTACGGTTACGGTTTCCGCTCTCTCCCACCCAAGCAACCTGGCCCTGATGCTGCCCCTAAACCCCAGGCAGCACCCCTTGACCCACAGTCCAGCACACGGTACCCGAGCGGGATCTGTCCTTCCCTCCAGAGGGTAGCCACCGGTTCCTTTGGTGGCTGGGCCCCAGCCTGCTCTGCTCAGGGCCCTCCCTCCAACCTGCCTCTCCGGAGGCGGCACTGCGGAAAACGGTAACGGTAACCAACATATTTACAAGCCACTAACGTCTGTGGTTGCCCTGCAAGTTCACGGGCTTGTCCATGGATAGTTCCCATGCATTTTTAAACGGTCCCCACGGGGACAACGGTGCCGGCTCCAGCCGGTTGCAAATCACAGCAGACAATCAGATAAACTTCGGTTAATTTTCATTTTCCTTATCATTCTTTTCAAAACTTTTAAACAAACAGTGGTGGTCCCAACGGGGACGGTGCAACGGGCATCCGCTGCCCTACTCGATGTCTTCGTCCTCCTCACCCGGTTCGGGGTGGAAGGACACGGGCACCAGCCCCTCCAGTGCGTAGCAAGCACGGCGTGGAAGGGCCGCTCGATACCCATTGCCCCCGGCTCGGGGAACATAAGTGGCCTCCATGCCAGACAGGGCAACGACCCCCTCCTCTTCTTCCGACACAGGCTCGGTGTCAGGCCCGGAGTCGCTATCTTCTGCCCCCGCCGCAGTTACAGAGGGGTGTACATCCGATGGGCCGGGTGCGGTGCAGGGCGCGAGCGAGAAGGACGGAGGTAACACAGGAGCCAGGGGTAGACCGGGTCCCTCAGCCGCAGCGACCGGTCCCTTGGGGACACAGGGGCGTGGGTCATTCTCCAGCTCCTCCATCACGGCCTCCACTGCATACACTCGCGCCACAGCAACTAGGGCCTCTACCTCCGCGGCCCACTGCTCCATCAGCCCGCCGATCTGACTCTGGTAGCGACGGCAGATCCCCGCCGCCCGGGCTCTCAACCATGCTGCGGTCCCAGACACCGGCTCGGTAGTCTCTGCAGAACTAGGTGGGGCGGACATCTCGGCAGTTGTGCTTTCCAGGAACCCAGTCAGTCTGCAGAGTCCTGGCGTCCCTGCTTTTACAGCCGCAGCTACATGCGGCCAGCCGCCATCGCGTCCCCCTTAGCTCTTTCCGGCCCCTCCTCTCTCGGGGCGGGGACTTGGCCTTCGCGCCTCTACTGCTCGAGAAGACGCTCGAGCGGGAACTTTTCGCGCCAAAGATGGCGGCTTCTGCAATTTTTCTGCCGGATACCTCCGGCGGTAACAAGGCGCACCTCTACCAGACGGCAGAGCGGTAAGATCCTGTTCGTGACGCCAAGTTGTCGCGGGCGGGGAGGAGGGTGTCAGCACACCGCGCTCACCCCTTCTGCTCGGGTCTGGCAGCTGCTCAGTGGTAGCTCGAGCTGTGGGCCGGATCCCGGGGGTTTCTCGAGCGACACTCCTCGCCCGTGAGTGAAAGGGGATTTGTGGTTGGGTGTGGGGATTGTTATAGTTCGTGACGCCACCCACGGTTGTGGTGATTGCACCACCGCTGCTCAATTCGGGGGTCCCGGGGATGGTGATGCGGAGCAGCCAGGTGTTGTGTTGCCCCTCCGTGGGTAGGGGTTGGTGATCCCGGGGCCCGGTGGTGGAGAAGGAGGTGCGGGGCCTGGTGGGCGCAGGGACGCGGGGGCAGCGCTGTGCCTTGCGGCACTGTGGTACTCACTCAGCCTGAGACTTGGACACAGTTTGTACGGTAAACCAAACGGCTGGTAGGACGGTCCCACAGACGGCTGCACCTGCACTCCCGGTAGTTGACGGTGATGTCCCTCTTCCTTGCACCTAAGTGTGACTTGTGGTAGCGGTGGATTCCCTCCGGTTACCCGCTCCCCGACTGCAATCTGGGCCGGAGGAGCTCTACACTTTGCCCGCAGGCGCTGGCCCTGAGAAACTGGTGCCGTGGCGGTGGCGGTGTCTCTCTGCTTCAGGTTGGGCTGTTGCCGTCAATCGGGACTTGGTTGCTGGGGGATCTACGTCCCCTTCACTGACGGATTCGGCAAATTTGGCGACTCCTAGCCTTGCCGGGGTCCGAGAGGCCCCTGCCCTGGTGCTGACTGTCCTTCGGAACACTGCTCCAGACCACCGGGCACACAGCCAACGGGGTCCTTCCAGGAACTTCCAAACGGTCCCCCTCCAGACAGTCACCGCCGTCGCTGACCTTGCTGTTCTGGCCCTCCACAAAGCTGGACCCTTCAGGCTTTGCACACTCTCTGCTCTGTCACCACTTCTTGCTTTCCTCCTTTTCCACTTTCACTTAGTTGTTTACTCCTTTCTAGCCCTCAGCTAGACTTCACTCTTGCCCTTCCCGGGCTACTCTGCCTGGTTTCTCCCGCCTCCAGAACTGTGATCTCCTTGGTGGGCGGAGCCAACTGCCTGGCCCACCCCCTGGTGTGAATCATCAGCCTCTGGAGGAAGGCAACAAGGATTTCTGGTTAACTGTGATGTGCCTACCTGGAGTGTGGGGTGTGGTGGTGTTGTGACCTGTGACCCCTGGCTTGCCCAGGGCGACACATATACTATATACATAGTATTTTATTGAAGCAAAAGATGTAACTGATGTTCTTCCATGAAGCTCAGTCTATAGAGGGTACATAGGGAGACTTAGAGGGCATTGATTGGAGCTTCAACATTTCTCTGGAGGCCATGGTTACACACTGGTTCCTTGCAATCATGTTGTGCGAGACGATGGGAGCAAATGTCTGTGTGCACCGGCAATGATAACATGTAAATGCTGCTTTAAGTGATTAACAGTGGCATTTAAATGGTTAAACTGCAGCAAAAAGAGCTCACTTAAAGGCCTGTTCTCCACTAGCGTTTTTGTCCTGCAAATTCCCTCGCATTGAGAAATGGTTTGCAATCTTGCAAATGGTTTCCTATGAGGCTGTCTCCATTTCCCCGTTTTTTAAGGACTCTACACAGGCTCTCCATGAAATCGCAGCATGCTGCGATTTGATGCGATTCTCAGCTCTGTCACCCTCATGCAAGTCAGAATCCGGGTGGCATGCGCATGTCACACGGATCCTGACACTTGCATACCGGGTCAGACTGGCTACCGGAGGAATCTCCAGTAAAACCAGTCCTGGCCGCGGTTACATGCACTGAACCCCGGAGCTGTCCCCTGAGCTCTAGAGTGCAGCCTGAACAGCAAGCGCCGAGTGATTGATTCCCCAGCGACTGCTGGTCAGGTCAGCACAGCTGCAGACAGATCAGGCAGACGCTGGAGCTCAGATTACAGCTCTGGAGCTCAGTGCAGGTAACCGCGGCCAGGACAGGTTTTACAGGAGATTTCTCCTGTAGCCAGTCTGATGCTGCTTACCTAAAAACTCACATAGCACCCGCATGACGCTCACATGTCATACGGATGCTATGTGAGGAAAAAAAACACACACCGTACGCAGATCACACGCAGGATACTCGACTCACATTTTGAGCCGAGTATCGCTGTGATTAAAAAAACGCTAGTGGAGAAGAGGCCAAAGGCAGGTTCCGGCTGTACACCACTTGCATCTACCTGGTATAATGTAGTCTCAGCTCCTGAGTTTTATACACCCCTTAGTGATCAAAGACAAAAATGTCCATCATAGGTCATTAAGGATTCAAAGGGAACCTGTCATATAAAAATGCTCAACATTAGAGCCAACTGTCAGTCAGTGCTGGGGGCACAGTTACAGCGGCTGCTCACTATGCACAGAGCAATGATTGAAGCTGCACCAGCCCATCCTTATGACTGAAGCCTGCGGCTGCTGGGAGGAATAAAGTTTGTTTCCTCTCAGCAGTGTGGGCGCCGGGCAGGTTCAGAACACTATTACCTGCAGATTAACCACACATCTGCAGGTTAATAGCATTTTTTTACATGGCAGGTTCCCTTTAATGTTGAGTAATGTTGTCTCGTTTAATATTATTTTTTATTAAAGTGAGAAAATATAGTATAAATAATTTGAAAGTAAATCCAACCTAGTGGATTAGTCGATAAAATAAAAGGTATTCATAGCTTTTATTAGGTTTTGGAAGTTTTAATGTACAGAGGGGATTAAAGCACTTTGTTGTTATTTTTCATTTATGTTCCCAAATGAAATGTCTTAGGAAGACTGAACTTTTATCAACCTCTTACTTGTAAATTGCCACTGAGGAAAAGAAGATAATTCACCTTTTTTTCTGTCTGAACAGATTTAAGAAGAATTACTGCTGGCTTTTTGGGTATGGCCGCTGCTGTCCTCCTGTGTGGATGTATAGTAGCAGCAGTGAGTTTCTTTTGGGAAGAGAGCCTTACACAGCATGTGGCTGGACTGCTTTTTCTCATGACAGGTAAAACACGGATTAAATTAACTCACATTCAATTGATTTCATTCTAAGATATATCATTTTCCCTTTTTTTATCTATTTGTTTTACTCGCTTATATAGGGTCATCATGTTCTGCAGTACTTTGGCGATACCATCATCACTGTCCCCATTGGGGCTCACAATCAGAATTCCCTATTAGTATGTCTTGGAGTGTGAAAGGAAACCCAATTTGCCAGTTGGTCCTGGATTGTCACTTTTAATGAGATGTTGAAATATTTTTAATCGGAGATACCATAAGAATGCCCATACATTACATTACATTCGACAAAACTCATCTGACTCCCCTGGTGTATGGCAGAATAGTCAAATTATCTAATGTTAATGGGGAAGTATTGCCCCTTCTCCATTGTTGATACTGGGCAAAAAAAGAATTTGTTAACTTTGCAGTAAGTTGCAGGTTGTATTGCAGCTAAGAAAAATGAAAGTTTCTTTAGTAAAAGCATCTGAAAAAATGAGTTTCTGAGTACCTTGTCTAAAGTGTAGTTTGTTGGAAATGCGTGACTTGAGATTTAAGGATTTTGGATACAGACACTTTAAGGTCCAGTCACACTAAGCAACTTACCAGCGATCCCAACAACGATAGGGATCGCTGGTAAGTTGCTAGGAGGTTGCTGGTGAGATGTCACACTGCGACGCTCCAGCGATCCCACCAGCAACCTGACCTGGCAGGGATCGCTGGAGCGTGGCTACACAAGTTGCTGGTGAGCTCACCAGCAACCAGTGACCAGCCCCCAGCGCCGCGTGGAAGATGCTGCGCTTGGTAACTAAGGTAAATATCGGGAAACCAACCCGATATTTACCTTGGTTACCAGCTCACGCAGCTACACGTGCAGAGAGCAGGGAGCAGCGCACACTGAGTGCTGGCTCCCTGCTCTCCTAGTACAGCACACATGGGGTTAATTACCCGATGTGTGCTGCAGCTAAATGTGCACAGAGCAGGGAGCAGCGCACACTGAGCGCTGGCTCCTTGCTCTCCTAGTTACAGCACACATCGGGTTAATTAACCCGATGTGTGCTGCAGCTACATGTGCACAGAGCAGGAGCCGGCACTGACAGTGAGAGCGGGTATCAAAGGTAAATATCGGGTAACCAAGGACAGGGCTGCTTGGTTACCCGATGTTTACATTAGTTACCAGCCTCAGCAGAAGCCGGCTCCTGCTGCCTGCACATTTAGTTGTTGCGGTCTCGCTGTCACACACAGCGATCTGTGCTTCACAGCGGGACAGCAACAACTAAAAAATGGCCCAGGACATTCATCAACAACCAACGACCTCACAGCAGGGGCCAGGTTGTTGCTGGATGTCACACACAGCAACATCGCTAGCAACGTCACAAAAGTTGTTCGTTAGCAGCGATGTTGCTAGCGATGTTGCTTAGTGTGACGGGGCCTTTAGAAAGGAGTAACTTGTATTAATCTACTGTTTGTATTTATTTGTATAACTGTCTGTGTTTGTGTAATCCTCATTAGGATAATGTGCTTCACTATTGACAGTGCCATCCAGTGTAAAAATATTCTGTGAAATGTTAGCAATTACAGCCATGTTTCTACAAAGGCTTCTCATTTTAGGGGCTCAAAAGTAATTGGACAAGTTTACTTTAACATAAATAAAATGTTCATTTTTAATACTTTGTAGAGAATCCTTTGCCGGGAATAACTGATTGAATTCTGGAAGCCATGGATATCACCTGGATTTCCCCTTTGTGATGCTTTGCTGGTCTTTACTGCAGCTGACTTTAGTTGTTGCTTGTTTGTGGGTATAATTGCCTTAAGTTTTAAATACTCAATTGAGTTAAGATCTGGTAATCTACTCTGACATTTCAAAATGGGTAAGGAGGACAGGGCACTACGCTATGTGTAGAGACATACGGGGGAAAATACCCCTTAAAACGTACACAGCCGTTACGCTGAACGCAGCAAAATTATGGATGGCAAGAACACTAAAATTGGAAAAACATTGTCACAGCTGCGGGGTGCTACTTCAAGCAAACAGACAACATGATCCACTTTGTGAGATAGTAGAAAAAATGATGAAGAGCACTCACCAGTAGTTGCTGTACAGATAGGTGTAAGTTTATTCACAAGTGCAGTAATACATGTGAAGGCAGGCGGGGAGGGAGCAGGACGGGACGGCACGTCAGACGACGGCCGTTTCGCACTCTATACTAGTGCTTTGACGGGTCTGACCAGTCGGAGCACTAGTATAGAGTGCGAAACGGCCGTTTCCTGCTCCCTCCACATGTATTACCGCACTTGTGAATAAACTTACACCTATCTGCACAGCAACTACTGGTGAGTGCTCTTCATCATTTTTTCTACTATCTCACAAAGTGGTACTCTTACATTTCAGAATATACCTATTCTTTGCCTTCAAAAATTCCTGCATTACTTTCACAGCATATATTGGGTTTTGTCCATCTTTACTGTGAAGCACTGTCTAATCAACCTTGCTGTATTTGATTGAATCTGAGTGGACAGTATAGCCCTGTACACTTCAGAATTCAACCTGCTGCTTCAGTCACATCATCAATAAACACTAGGTACTCAAAGCCATTGAAAGCCATGCATGCCTATGCCATCACGTTGCCTCCATCATGTTTTACAGAGAATGTAGGGTACTTTGGAATATGAGCCATTCCAAGTCTCCTGCATACACTTTCCTCCTCCCACCATTATGGTACAGGCTGATCTTAATTTCATCTGTCTAATGAATGCTTTTTTAGAACTGGGCTGGCTTCTTTAGATGTTATTTTTTCAAAGTCTAATCTGGTCTTTCTATTTTTAAGGCTGATTAATAATTTTGCACCCTGTTGTAAACCTTATGAATTTGCTCTCATGATGTATTTGCTTTAAAATAGACTTAGATACTGAAATACATACTTCTTGGAGAGTTTTCTTCACTTGCATGTGTGACGCCCTGGACTAGCCAGGTAGTCACAGATAGCGCCCCGCACAACACCTGTCCCCTAATAAGGTGCAAATATTTCAAAAGACTGACCTGCACATCCTACAAGTGTGTATAGGTGCCAGCTGAAAAAACCTAGCAAATACAAAATGGATACAGCCGCACACTAAATGCCATCAATGTATAAGGGAACTCTGGTACTGCATTACTGCTATATGAAAAAAATGAGATTTTTAGTTTATGAATTGGCCAATGCATGTAAGCCCGGAAACCAAACGGCAAGGTAAATCTCAATATTCCGGGTCCCTAACTAAAATGCCACTATCTAGGTTAAAAACATCCTTGTCTGGGCAGCTAGACTAAAAATCTAACTTGAAATGCCACTATCTGGACTAACCTCCATGTCTGGGCAGCTAGGACTCCTGGTATAAGCATTGTGAACACAGCCTGGTTTATAGGGCGGAGTGCTCAGTCATAAAAAAACTCACTGCAAATATTTCAAAAGACTGACCTGCACATCCTACAAGTGTGTATAGGTGCCAGCTGAAAAAACGTAGCAAATACAAAATGGATACAGCCGCACACTAAATGCCATCAATGTATAAGGGAACTCTGGTACTGCATTACTGCTATATGAAAAAAATGAGATTTTTAGTTTATGAATTGGCCAATGCATGTAAGCCCGGAAACCAAACGGCAAGGTAAATCTCAATATTCCGGGTCCCTAACTAAAATGCTACTATCTAGGTTAAAAACATCCTTGTCTGGGCAGCTAGACTAAAAATCTAACTTGAAATGCCACTATCTGGACTAACCTCCATGTCTGGGCAGCTAGGACTCCTGGTATAAGGATTGTGAACACAGCCTGGTTTATAGGGCGGAGTGCTCAGTCAGAAAAAAACTCACTGCAAATATTTCAAAAGACTGACCTGCACATCCTACAAGTGTGTATAGGTGCCAGCTGAAATACCTAGCAAATACAAAATGGATACAGCCGCACACTAAATGCCATCAATGTATAAGGGAACTCTGGTACTGCATTACTGCTATATGAAAAAAATGAGATTTTTAGTTTATGAATTGGCCAATGCATGTAAGCCCGGAAACCAAACGGCAAGGTAAATCTCAATATTCTGGGTCCCTAACTAAAATGCCACTATCTAGGTTAAAAACATCCTTGTCTGGGCAGCTAGACTAAAAATCTAACTTGAAATGCCACTATCTGGACTAACCTCCATGTCTGGGCAGCTAGGACTCCTGGTATAAGGATTGTGAACACAGCCTGGTTTATAGGGCAGAGTGCTCAGTCAGAAAAAACTCACTGCAAATATTTCAAAAGACTGACCTGCACATCCTACAAGTGTGTATAGGTGCCAGCTGAAAAAACCTAGCAGGGTTGGAGCCCGGGCACCTTTGGCTAGGAGGCAAGCGGTGGCCTCAGCCTGCAGGAGTCAGGAAGGCGGCTCGGTGGAACCGTGGTGGACCGGGACAGGGTAGTGGCCCACCGGTACCGACCCGGGGAACCGAGTCGGAAACCGGAGCACAAAGGGGGGTACTCAGACCCTGAAATGAGGTCCAGAAGCCACTGGACCGAGTTAATATACTGATTACGGTCTGGACTATAGGTCCTTTCCCACCCAAAGTCCCGACTGAAGACAACAGCCCAACGAGGGGGATAGAAAGCCACCGCACAGGCAGAGAGATCCCATGGGCCAGCATCTGCGGGCAAAAGGGCTCTCCCGACATTCACAAAGCCGGGAAGTGGACTCCCGTCACTGAAGCACAGTCAGTCCACAGATACACAACACGGTGCAGGAGAAAGGCAGAGACCACCAACCGGGTGGGGGACCCAACGCAGCCGGCTGCGGACACCGACCACCATCAACTTGGTTTACCAGAGACTTGTGTGTGTTACTAATCATGAGTACAACAGTGCCCTCTGGCCTCGCACCTCCCTGCACCGCCCAACCACACAACACCAAACGGGTACCGGGGCCATCATCCCTGCCCATGGAGGGGTTAACATCTTGCTGCGCAACATCTCCCACGGGTGCCCAGTAAACGCAGTGGTGGTATCCACCTTCACCACAACCCGTGGGTGGTGTCACGAACTAAACACGGCCGTACACCTACCCCCCCTTTAGATCCAAGTGGACCACAGTGCCCCCTGATCCGGAGACACTTGAGTCACCACCCAGCGAGTCCGGATCCAAGCGGCTCGGTTGCCGCCGAGCACGGGGCGGTACACATGGATGTTGTCAATGGGTTTTTCTTCACAACAGAAATTATACATCCACCACCATTGTCTTCCGTGGACATCCAGGTCTTTTTGAGTTCTGAAGCTCATCAGTGCACTCTTTTTATTTTACCAAACTAGTGATTTGGGTACTCCTAACATTTCTGGTATGTCTCTGATGGATTTCTTTTTTTTTCTCAGCTTTGTGATGGTCTATTTCTATTGTATTGAGAGCTCCTTTGAATGCATTTTGTAGGTTCAGAGCAATAACTTCCAAATGCAAATGCACACCTGGAATCAGTTTCAGACCTTTTACCTGTTTAATTGATGATGAATTATCAAGGGAATAGCCTGTGCAGCCCATTAAAGAGCTTTTGAAATAATTGTCCGATTACTTTTGGTCACTTGAAAAAAAAAGCAGCTACATGTTAAGAGCTGTAATTCATAAATTCTTACTCTAATTGAGATGTGCATATCCTCGAATTAAAGCTGAAAGTCTGAACTTTAAGGCAATATTGATAATATAACTATCTTGAAAATGTTTTGGTAAACAGTTAAAATGCCAAAACTTGCATCACTGTCCAAATATTTCTGGAAGCAACTGTATAGATGATCTATAGGCTGAACACAGATCTCCATATGAATCTCACTCCAGAACATGATTGTTCTCTCACCTGTGCAATCCTTTGTTGAGGTCACATGATGCAGTGCTTCCAGTGCTGATGGGATGTCAACATTGAAGTTTCCCCCTTGGCATGACCTGGTGACAGATTCCTTTTAAGATCTAGGTATTTCTATAAATTAACTATCCTTAAAAGAGTTGTTTCATCTCCTGTAGCAGTGCACTTGCTCATCAGATTTCCTGCTTGCTAAGGTGCGTGGTGTGTTCCTGCTTGATTCTCAGTTCTCTCCAGTGGTATTGTAGTGGTGTTGGTCCAAATTGTGTGGTTCCTGATGCTGCAAGCAGAGGCAGCTTTGTCTTTACAACATCTGAAGAGCACCAATGCACTCAAGCGAGCTGGATCAGTAGATAACAATGTGCTCCAGTGATCTGCTAGCTTCACAGCAACAGATTAAAAATAGCTTGTAAGCATTGTACATGTTTGTCAACGACTGCTAGACTGCAGCCATTGCTGTTAACCTCAGTAAACACTAGGATTATGTCAGTGCATTTTTAAAGGATAGTCCAGGCTTGGGGCACAATTATGCAGTCACTTTATGTGACTGCTGACTTGTGAATGCTCACATTGCGCAATAGGCACACTGTGAGGATACTTCAGTGCCGGCACCAGGGAATGGGCAGCTTTACCACGAGTATGCAATTTGCATACATGTGTTCAAACGCTGACTCGAAATGCATGGCCTCACTCAATACAAGTGAATTGAACGAGGCCGGACACATCTAGTTGGATTGTGGCCGGAAGTATGCAAATAGCATGCTTGTGGTCACACGACCGCCCACTCCAGGCGCCTGCATCGGAAAGGCCTGACAGCACACTGTACACTGAGGATTCACAATTCTGTAGTTACATAGATTGGCTGCAGATTTGTCCCTCAAGCCTGGAGGACCCCTTTAAGAATGGAGAGGATTTTTAATTAAAGGAAAACTGCAATGTTTCTTGTTTTTACAGGCAATTTGCCACTGTAGCCAATAAAGAACATGAGAATAAAAATTGCAAGTTTTTTTTACAAAACATAATTTAAACCTAGAATTCTTAAAGTGGTAGGGCAGGGGTGATTCTCTGGACTTTCTTCTGATAATAAATAAGGTTGATAAACCAAGTTGTTAATGCACTTCTGCTATAAAACCAGAAGATTTTCATTAGGGTGGCATGGTGGCTCAGTGGTTAGCACTGCAGTCTTAAAGCGCTGGGGTCCTGGGTTTGAATCCCACCAAGGACAACATCTGCAAGGAGTTTGTATGTTCTCCCCATGTTTGCATGGGTTTCTTCTTGACTCTCCGGTTTCCTCCCACACTCCAAAAACATACAGATAGGGAATTTAGATTGTGAGCCCCAATGGGGACAGTGTTCCTGATGTATGTCAAGCGCTGCGGAATATGTTAGCGCTATATAAAAAATAAAGTTTGGGGTTTTTTTCATTGCAGCATATTTAAAGGGACTTTGGCACCAGCTTATTGCCACCTAATCTGAGAGCAGCATAATGAGGGAAAAGAGCCCCGAATTCTAGAGGTGTATCAATTACTGGCCTGCATAGTGCAGTTTTTGTAAAATTATTGTTTAATTAGCAGGAGTTTACCATTAGAGGACTACTTTTCCTGCTGCCAGGTAGTCCAGCAGATGCATGAGCTCGTTATAACCCTTCTCTATATTCAAATAACTGCTAGATCTACAACAGAAAAAACATTGATTTTATCAAAATGACAACAAACAGCTCAGTAAGTGACACATCGCTGGAATCAGGGTCTCTGTCTCCACATCATGCTGCTCTCAGATGAGGGAGCAAAAACCTGGTAACAACTTCTCTTTAAAGCAGACAGCAGTTTCAGACAATGAATAAGCATGATTAAACCAAATATTATAACTAGAGTTATCTTATTATTAGCATATATCTATAATTATAAATGGACTTAGTTCTGATATTAATAGTTTAATTTTATTGGGGAAGTGACAGAATTTTTTTAACCCCTTAACGACCCTTGACGTACTGGGTACGTCATGGTTACATGGTGCTAAACGACCCATGACGTACCCAGTACGTCATGGCGAAATCGCGGCCCCGGAGCCCCCGTGAGTGCGATCGGTGTAATTAAATAGTAGTTTCGGGAATGAGGGGACCTCTGCCTGACCTCAGGAGGGGTGGTGCCTCCTCCCCGAACCTACAGAGGCTGTGATTGGCTGATTAACGCCGCTCAGCCAATTACAGTTACTTTAATGTTCCAGGCATTGAAAATGGCTGGAACATTGAAATCCAGCCCTGACCAGAGCAGCTGTAGCTCTGATCATTGGCTGGAGCTGGGTGATCGGTGCTTCACCCGCCCCCAGCTCTGATTGGAGAGATCGGTCTTGTGACCGATCTCTCCAATCACCGTGGATCTGGTGCCGGTGACCTGTGTCTGCCCCTGAAAGCTGAGGAGAGCGGTCGCCTATCGGTAAGTTATAGCCCCCCGATCCACCACTGTCTCCGCCCCGCCGCTGTCCTCAATCGCCCCGCCGCTGCCCCCGATCCGCCGCTGTCCCCGATCACCCCGCCGCTGTCCCCGATCGCCACCGCCAGCAACGCCGCTGTCCCCGCCAGCCATGCCGCTGTCCCTGCCACCGCCAGCCACGCGGCTCACCCCGCCGCTGTCCCCGATCGCCACCGCCAGCCACGCCGTTGTCCCCGCCGCCACTGCCAACCACACCACTGTCCCCGCTACTGTCACCGCCGCTGTCCCCGGCAGCGCCAGCCACGCCGCTGTACCCAATCACCCCGCCACTGTCCCCGATCGCCCCCGCCAGCCACGCCGCTGTCCCCGCCAGCCACGCCTCTGTCCCCGCCACGCCCGCCACTGTCCACACCGCCATCGCCAGCCATGCCGCTATCCCTGCCACCGTCGCACCCACCTTTTTCAGCCGCCACAGCCCCCGAATCTGCCGCCACTGTTCCCGATCGGCTGCTGCCTCCTCCATTGGCTGCCCCTTCTCCATCCGCCACTACACCTCCCCCCTCCTCCTCCATGTGCTGCCAGCTGCCCCCCTCCGTGTGCTGCCTCCCTCCATGTGCTGCCTCCCCCCCTCCATGTGCTGCCTCCTCCCCCTCCATATGCTGCCTCCTCTGCTGCCTCCCCCCCTCCATGTGCTGCCTCCCCCCCTCATGTGCCATCGCTCTCTCCATTCAGACTCTGCCCCCCTCCCCGATCTGCTGCCTGCTCTCTCCCATCCTCTTCATCTATGCCCCCTCTCACCCTCCTCAATCTGTTGCCTCCTTCATCTGCTGCCTCTTCTGTCTGCTGTGATCCTGCTGCCTAGATCCATCCTGTAAGGTAGTTATCCCCAATCTCACCCCCCCATCCTCCGCCGCTCCTCCATCCGCTGCGCCATTTCCCATCTTCCATCCGCTGCGCCCTTTCCCATCCTCTGCCGCTCCTCCATCCGCTGAGCCCTTTCTCATCTTCCATCCGCTGCGCCCTTTCTCATCTGCCGCCCCTCCATCCGCCGCCGTGCCCTATAGCATCGCATTATCCAGTGCAGTTGCTCGCTTCCAGACTGGAGTGGATGATGCGATGCGAGACTCGTGCATTGCTCTCATGTTTGGCACTGGTCTTAGAGGCAGGTGCTCATATTTTTTTATTCTTTTTTTTTTTTTTACTGACATCCGTATTTTTTATTTCGCCAAACTAATTTTTTTGTATATGGGGAAGTCTAGTTTCCAAAATGGGGTCACATGTGGGGGAGCTCCATTGTTTAGGCACCTCAGGGGGTCTCCAAATGCAACATGGTGTCTGCTAATAATTCCAACTAATTTTGCTGTGAAATGGCACTCCTTCTCTTCTGAGCCCCGCCGTGCGCCCAAACAATTGATTTCCACCACATGTGAGGGATCTGTGTACTCAGGAGAAATTTCACAATATGTTTTATGGTGCATTTTTTCCTGATACCCTTGTGGAAAAAAAGCTATCTGGTTGAAAAAACAATTTTGTTGTAAAAAAAATAAATAAAATATTTTCACGGATGAACATTACAAACGTTTGTGAAGCCTCCAGAGGTTTAAAGTGCTCACTAAACAGCTAGATAAATTACATGAGGTGTCTAGTTTCCAAAATGGGGTCAATTGTGGGGGAGCTCTATTGTTTAGGCACCTCAGGGGGTCTTCAAACGCAACATGGCGTCCGCTAATAATTCCAACCAATTTTGCTGTGAAATGGCGCTCCTTCTTTTCTGAGCCCCGCTGTGCGCCCAAACAATTGATTTCCTCCACATATGAGGTATCGTCGTACTCAGGAGAAATTGTACAATACGTTCTATGGTGCATTTTTCCCTGATACCCTTGTGAAAAAAAGCTACCTGTTTGAAAAAACAATTTTGTGGTAAAAAAAAAAATATATTTTCACGGCTGAACATTACAAACTTTTGTGAAGCCTCCAAGGGTTCAAAGTGCTCACTAAACAGCTAGATAAATTCCATGAGGGCTCTAGTTTCCAAAATGGGGTCACTTGTGGGGGAGCTCCATTGTTTAGGCACCTCAGGGGGTCTTCAAACCCGACATGGCGTCCGCTAATGAGAGCAGCTAATTTTGCACTCAAAAATTCAAATGGCGCCCCTTGCCTTCCGAGTCCAGCCGTGTGCCCAAACATTTGATTTCCACCACATATGAGGTATCTGCGTACTGAGGAGAAAATGGACAATACATTTCATGGTGCATTTTTTCCTGATACCCTTGTGATAAAAAAAAGCTACCTGGTTGAAGCAACAGTTTTGTGGTTGAAAATTTTTTTTTTTCTTTTCACGGCTCAACGTTATAAATGTCTGTGAAGCCCCCAGGGGTTCAAAGTGCACATCAAACATCTAGAAAAATTATTTGAGGGCTCTAGTTTCCAAAATGGGGTCACGTATGGGGGAGCTCCATTGTTTAGGCACCTCAGGAGGTCTTCAAACCCGACATGGCGTCCGCTAATGAGTGCAGCTAATTTTGCACTCAAAAATTCAAATGGCGCTCCTTGCCTTCCGAGCCCTGCCATGTGCACAAACATTTGATCTCCACCACATATGAGGTATCTGCGTACTCAGGAGAAAATGTACGATACATTTTATGATCCATTTTTCCTGATACCCTTGTGAAAATGCTAAATTTTATGGCTAAAGTAACGTTTTTGTGTAAAAAAAGTTAAATTTTCATTTTTCCTTCTACATTGCTTTGGTTGCTGTGAAGCTCCTAAAGGGTTAATGAACTTCTTGGATGTGGTTTTGAGTGAGGGGTGCAGATTTTAGAATAGGGTCACTTTTGGGTATTTTCTGTCGCCTAGGTTTCTCAAATCACTCCAAATGTGATGTGGTACCTAAAAAAATTTTTTTTGTAAATTTTGTTGGAAAAATGAGAAATTACTGATGAACTTTGAACCCTTCTAACTTCCTAACGGAATTTTTTTTTTTCAAAAATTGTGCTGGTGTAAAGTAGACATGTGGGAAATGTTATTTAGTAACTATTTTGTGTGACATATCTCTCAGATTTATGGGCATAAAATATCAAATTTTGAAAATTGCAAAATTTTCAAAATGTTTGCCAAATTTCTGAAATTTTCACAAATAAATGCAAAACATATCGGCCTAAATTTACCACTGACATGAAGTACAATATGCCACGAAAAAACAATGTTAGAATCGCCAGGATCTGTTGAAGCGTTCCAGAGTTATAACCTGTCAAAGTGACACTGGTCAGAATTGCAAAAAATGGCCGGGTCTTTAATGTGAAAACCGGCTGGGGGCTTAAGGGGTTAATATCTTACATTATATTCTACTGCCCCAGCATTATAACATATATTGTAATATGCTACTGCTTTGAGCAATAAAAAGCCATTCTACTGTATGTGTTCAAAATATTCATTCATTTTGAGTTATTTTTAACAATTTATTTAAATTCAGTATGTGAAATTGAACCTTAATCCAGTAGTTAAGATCTATATGAACTCAGAGAAACTTGAATTATATTTTTCTAACTTCTTATGTTTCTTTAATTTGTTTTTAGGAATCTTTTGTACAATTTCTTTGTGTACATATGCAGCAAGTGTCGCTTATGATCTAAACCGCCTGCCAAAATTTATTTATGGGCTTCCAAGTGATGTGGAACATGGATACAGCTGGTCTTTGTTTTGTGCGTGGTGCAGTCTGGGCTTGATAGTAGCAGCTGGATGCCTCTGCACCGCCTACCCGTTTATCAGCAGGACCAAGATTTTGCATCTCAAGTTTGCCAGAGACACTTGTGTATGACTGTGAGATCAGCAATGTTTATGACTTTGTTTCAATCTTCAAGACATTGAGTGCAATACCGGACTGGCTAAGCGTGATCTGCACGTATCTCTAGAATAACAGAATATCTTGTTTAAAGCACAAGTTCCAAATCCTTAAAAGATTAAAAAAAAAAAGGTAACGTCTTGTTATGTGAAATGCATATGTATGATGACCCAAGATACCTTCCATCGATGGATCTCGACCTTCGACCTGCTTGATCACCTCTATAGACCAAAACTGGAATGTCAAGCAATTAAGTTAATTTCAAATAGATTTAAAATAATACATTGAAATCTCTTGAAAAAACACCAGGAGTTCATCATATTTTTTTAATACCTACTCTATTATTTCTGCAGCATATTTAAGTTTATGACAATGATGTTTTATATATAGTTCTGTTATTTCGGGTTTTTTTCTTCTCAGATTTTTACTTTGTTATTCCTAATAATGAAAATAAATCAGGCATATTGTTAAATCAAACCTGCAGCTCAAAATATATGCTGTTATTACCACATTTGATAAATTTCTCATTTAATTTTATATTTTAAATCCATTTCAACGCATGTTCCAGTATTGTATCCCATCACAAAATATTATTTTTAAAACTGTCAATCCTGTTGTGCCATAAAAAATACATTATAAAATACCATGGACTAAATTATTTCAGACCTGTGCATATTGTAACTTGTCTATTGTATTACAGTTTCCAAAAAGGTATGTTTTGATGAAAAAACAAACACATGACAAATATTAAATGTTGTGATTCAGAGAATCTGCAGTCTGTTCCAAAACGTGCAGTTTTTTCTTCTGCACATGCATATATTTTTTTAAATGGAGTCTGTCAGCAGATTTTTGCTATGGAGTCTGAGAGCTGCATGATGTACGGACAGAGAGCCTCATTAAAGCGATGTTTCACTTACTGGGCTGCTTGGTGCAGTTTTGATAGAATATTTGTTTTCAATGCTGTAGATGTAGCATAGCTCAGAATGCTGAGCTGTGTATAACCCTGCCCCATCACTTATTGGTTGCTTCCTGTGTTTTTTATTAGGGATGATCGAATACCACAAATATCCGACTGCGAATATTCGCCGAATAGGTTGCCGCTATTCGACTATTCGCGAATATTCGATGCACAATGAAAGTCTATGGAAAACTTGAATAACAATTATTCGGGCTTCCCATAGACTTACATTGCGCATCGAATATTCGCATAGCGGCGACCTATTTGTCAGATATTCGCAAAGTTGGATATTTGTGGTATTCTATCATCCCTATTCTTTATGCATTGTCAGAAAGCTGCCAATCAGTGGTGAGGGTGGAGTTACACTGATTAGTTGGACACATAGTCCTCTTCTGCTGATAAAACACTGATTGTATTGAAAACATAGCACACATCCTAATAAGTGACACATCCTTATCACTATCATGCACTCTGCCCTTAAGGTACCTTCACACTTTAGCGATGCAGCAGCGATCCGACCAGCGATCTGACTTGGTCAGGATCGCTGCTGCATTGCTACATGGTCGCTGGTGAGCTGTCAAACAGGCAGATCTCACCAGCGACCAGTGACCAGCCCCCAGCCAGCAGCGACGTGCAAGCAACGCTGCGCTTGCACGGAGCCGGCGTCTGGAAGCTGCGGACACTGGTAACTAAGGTAAACATCGGGTATGGTTACCCAATGTTTACATTAGTTACCAGCGCACACCGCTTAGCTTAGCGCTGGCTCCTTGCTCTCCTAGCTACAGTACACATCGTGTTAATTAACCCGATGTGTACAGCAGCTACATGTGCAGAGAGCCGGAGCCGGCAGCACAGGCAGCGTGAGAGCTGCGGAGGCTGGTAACTAAGGTAAATATCGGGTAACCACCTTGGTTACCCGATGTTTATCTTGGTTACAGCTTACCGCAGCTGCCAGACACCGGCTCCTGCTCCCTGCTCGCTTCATTTGTCGCTCTCTCGCTGTCACACACAGCGATCTGTGTGTCACAGTGGGAGAGCGCCTTTGAAGAAAACGAAGCAGCGATCTCGCAGCAGGGGCCAGATCGCTGCTCAGTGTCACACACAGCGAGATCGCTAATGAGGTCACTGCTGCGTCACAAAAAGCGTGACTCAGCAGCGATCTCGGCAGCGAGCTCGCTGTGTGTGAAGCACACCTCATGTTACACTGCTGTCAGATTAAATAGCAAAAAAAGGCTAACAGGTTCCTTTCAATCCCCTAGACCCACATTGTACTGTAATTTGTCGCAGATTTTCTGTATGCAATTTGCAGCATATATATTGTAACACTTCCTATTTGCACTTACTTGTCTAAATTATTATTATTATTATTATTATTATAAACCAACCCAGTTTTTTACATAATAGAGATGCCCAATGCAATATTTCTGCTAAAACACAAATTAGTAATTAGATTGCAGGACAGATGAATTTTTCCTATGGCTGGTGTGTAATTTGTAAAACTACTGTAAAGCACTACAAGGACGTAGGAACCTTTATGGATTCCAGTCTCTGAAAATGGCACAATGGACTTCCTTCATTATAAAAATGCACAGTAGGCTCACTCGGTTAATAAATGATTTTCTTTATAAAATTAAAACTGACTTTTCAGTCAATTATTTTTGTCCCACGTTGTTGTATGTACATATTTTGTTTTCTTTTTAAATGCATGTGTAGATATTCTTTTCTGCTGCTTTTAAGTAAACACAAATGTTTCTTGTGTTGGCCAAAAAAAACAAAATTGTGGTTACACCTTTTGCTCCTTCATTTAAAGGGAACCTGTCACCAGATTTTTCTCTATGCAATAAAAGAATCACCTTCTGCAGCTCCTGGGCTGCATTCTAGGAAGGTGCACCTTGTCCCTGACTCCCCTTTTAGACCCCAAAAATAACTTTATAAAACTTGGCCCTTAGGTATGCTAATTACCTTTGTGGGCCACAGGGGCTGGCTCATTTTCTGCTCCATTTCCCCCCTCCTGCTGCTGATCGCCGTCCTTCTTTCTTGATTGACGGGATGACGCCCTCTGTCATCCTCCTCGTCGCATTTTCAAATCTCGCGCCTTAGGTCTGCTCGCGCAGGCGCAGTTCACTTTGCCATATCTCGGGCAGAGCGCCAGTGAGCTAAATGTGCAGGCGCGAGATTATGGGTGGGTACTAGGATGACGCTGGTGAGGTGTTTGCTGTGCATTACCTCACCAGCCTCATCCTAGTACCCGCCCATAATGTCGCGCCTACGTAATTTAGCTCACTGGCGCTCTGCCCGGGATATGGCAGAATAAACTGCGCCTGCGCGAGCAGACCTAACTGCACAGGCGCGAGATTTGAAAATGCGTCGAGGAGGCTGACAGAGGGCGTCATCCCGTCAATCAAGGAAGGAGGCCAGCGATCAGCGGCAGGAGGGGGGAAACAGAGCAGAAAATGAATCAGCCCCTGTGGCCCACAAAGGTAATTAGCATACCTAAGGGCCAAGTTTTATAAAGTTTATTTTTGGGGTCTAAAAGGGGAGTCAGGGCCAAGGTGCACCTTCCTAAAATGTAGCCCAGGAGCTGCAGAAGGTGATTTTTTTTCGTTTCATAGGGAAAAATCTGGTGACAGGTTCCCTTTAATAATACTATATAGTGGAAAGTATCCTTTTTCATATATTAGAACTACATGTTAATATTCACTGAATGCAAACTTTATTGAGATCTCCATTTAGGACCACATTGGTCCTCATTTGACAATTCAGTTGTATAAATTCCACAGCTTCTTGAAGCTACCATAATTTATACGGGCATACTTATGATATATTCTGACTATGCTGTACCTTGTTCCAGAGATGATCTGTATTATTAATATATGAGGACTGTTATTGTCAGGCAAAGGAAAACTCAACATCATGTTCCTGGAACCAATCAATGACTATACAGCTATATGACCCTTGTGGAATACATTGTTGTGCTGATAATGTCCATCTGCTACCGTGTTTGTCCAAAAATAAGACAGGGTCTTATATTATTTTTACTGATATTGTTGATTTTTGTTCCTTGTCTTGAAGAAGGGGACTTAATCCCCGAAACGCGTAGACCTCTGAAATAAAAGAAGAATATTTTTAATAATCAACAGTTTATTCATTCAGCAGCAGCGCGACATTAACCCCGTTCCTCCTCTCCAGCACTGAAGATTATTTTGAATTCCAAAAGATGGGCAAGGGCTTATTTTCAAGGAATGTAATAGGCTGGGGCCCCACTTTGCGTTTATCTGCTTGCAATTCTAAACGCACGTTTTTGGCTTAATTGTTTTGACCAAAGTTGCCTTTTTCAGAAATTTAGCGCTGAAAACGCATGCGTATTTACCGCGTTTTAGATGCGTTTTCAGCGCTATTTACCTGCTTTTCCACCTGCGTTTTGATAGATGCGTTTTTAACATCATGACACTGCTAAATAAAGTTTAAATAGTCAAACTCAATGAAAAAAATGGAAAAAAAGAAACAAATCTATATTTTTGTGAAAAATAATGAAAATAGATTAATTTAATTAAATTATAGCGGTAATATGATATTTAATGGAAAAATAGCAATGATTTATTAAAATTCTTATTTTTAATTGTCGGACTATGTGTGTGTGTAAAGGGACATATGAAATCATTATTTTGATGTCCAAAAAGCATGCGTTTTTGAAGTCCAAAACGCATGTTTTCTGCACTAGAAAAGCAGATAAAACGCAGGAATTTGCTGGAATCTTGGTTTTTGCCATTTCTCATAGACTTCAATGTTAGCAAAATGCACCCAAAATGGCAAAAACAATTGACAAGCTGCTTCTTTGAACGCATGGTTTTTGCCACAAAATACGCAAATTAAACGCAGCATTTTAAAACGCAAAGTGGGGTCAGAAATTTCACAATTTCCATAGGATAACATGGAAAAACAAAACGCAAGCCATTTGGTCGTAAAACGCTGCAGCTCAAAACGCTGCAGAAACGCAGGTTAAAAACGCAAAGTGGGGCCCTAGCCTTATACTTTTTCCCATGAACAACAATCCAAATTTATTCTTGAACAAAAAATTCAACACTTATTCAGATATAGTCATATTGCATTCTGAAACGTCAACATAACTCTCCAAACCCTGTATGTAACACATGTGTATCTCTGTATCATCTACCTACACACACACACACACACACACACACACGCACCAGCCTTTCTACTCTTCAACTTTAGGCTCCTGCAATTAAGAGACCTTTGGTCACATGACATGTCACAAAGGTCCTTAAACTGTCCTATCATCAGGATATAAATGCTGGAACTCCTAGAAGAATAGGGACTCTGTGAAATTTTTGTGCTGCTCTAATATTATCCACTTAACGACTGCGGGAAGTAATATTATGTCCTAAGCGGTCATCGTCTAATCCTCTCCGGCTGCTGTACCGTGTTCCGCCCGTGTCTGTTAACCCCTTAAATGGCGCTGTCAAAATGTGACAAGGCCATTTAAATCCCCGCCGCGGTAAATCTGTTCTCACTGGGCTTCATCGGCGTCGCAGTGACTGGATCACTGTCAGCCGATTGTTGTCATGGTAGCACAGGGTCATGTGATGACTCCTGTAGCTAGCATGACTCACTTCCTCTTTCATCAGGCTGGCTGCTGTCAGCGACAAGAGGTGAGTGTTTCTGCTTTTCTCAGCTGTGTAGCTGTGATCAGCAGAAATAAATGAGCGATCAGATTGATGAGCCTTATAGTCCCCTAGGGGGACTAGTAAAATAAAAAAAGTTAAAAAAAAAGTTTTAAAAAATGTAAAAAAATAAAAAACCCTAAAAGTTCAAATCACCCCCCTTTCGCCCCATAGAAAAGTAAAGGGTTAAAAAAATAAAAAATATACACATATTTGGTATTGCCGTAATCAGAAATGCCCAATCTATCAAAATATAAAAGGAATTAATCTGATCGCTAAACAGCATAGGGGCAAAATAAATTCCAAAAAACAAAATTAAGTTGTTTGTTTGCCACAAATTTTGCGCAAAATTCAATAACAGGCGACCAAAACGTAGCCTCAGCGCAAAAATGGTACCATTAAAACATCAGCTTGAGATGCAAAAAATAAGCCATCACTGAGCTATAGATCCAAAAATATGAGAACGCTACGGGTTGCGGGAAAAAAGCGCAAAACATGTGCCCCTTTTTTTGGTCAAACTTCTGATTTTTTTTAACTCCCTAGATAAAAGTAACTCTATACATGTTTAGTGTCTACAAACTCGTACCGACCTCAGGCATCACAGCAACACATCAGTTTTAGCATATAGTGAACACGGTGACTAAAATATCCCCAAAACAATCATGTAATCACACTTTTTTTGCAATTTTTCTGCACTTTGAATTTTTTTATGTATTCCAGTACACTATATGGTAAAACTTATGGTTTCATTTAAAAATACAACTCATCTCACAAAAAACAAGCCCTCATATCATAAGATTGACAGAAAAATAAATAAGTTACGGCTCTTGGAAGAAGGGGAGCAAAAAAAAAAGAAAATGAAAAATGGAATATCGGCCGGGAGTAAAGGGGTTAAGCCCACTGGTATATTCTCTTACTGTTTCCCTTAGGCCCTGTGCGCACTGGAAAATGGAATTTTCTCAAGAAAATTCCGCAGGTATTCAAAGATTCCCACACCCGCGGTAAAAAACCGCGGCAAACCGCACCCGAAAACCGCATGCAGTTTGCCGCGGTTTACTGCGGTTTTACCGCGGTATTGTTCGCGGTATTGCCGCGGTTTTGCCGCGTGCGGGTTGGTATGTGCTTTATTGCATTCAACGCAATAAAGCACATTGAAAAAAAAAAATCATTTCATTCTGAGATAGAGAAATAGACAGAAGAATAGTTAGAAGAATAGATAGACGGACAGAGGGATAGATTGAAGGATAGATAGAGGGATAGATAGATAGATAGAGAGATAGAGGGATAGATAGATAGTCCCTGTGAGCACATTCTGCATTTCTCACGGTCGGCAGTGAGTTCACATTACCGGCCGTGGGAAATGCCCTGGAGTTACCTCTGCTGTCTCGCTGCGAGGCTGCATTAAGCAGTGTCTGTGTCAGTCACGGCTGGATGTAAGCAGCGCAGGACGCCGGAGCTGTGGATTACGCCGGAGCTTTGTTTCGGGAGGGGATAATAAAAGGCTGAACGAGGCTTGTTTGTGTTTTATTTAAAATAAAGGATTTTTCTGTGTGTTTTTTCACTTTACTTACGGGTTGATCATGTCAGCTGTCACATAGACGCTGCCATGATCAAGCCTGGAGTTAATGGCGGTGATCCACCACCATTAACTCCTTGTATTACCCTGACTGCCACTGCTACACGGCGGCAGGAAGAGCCGGGGACATTCTGGTACTGCCGCATAATGCATGCGACAGTGCCGGGGCAGCTGCGGCTGATATTTTCGGCTGCGGGAGGGGGAGTGAGGCGGGGGACATTAACCCTGCCCCTCTCCCTCCCCAGCCTGAGAATACCGGGCCGCTGCTGTGTGCTTACCTCGGCTGGACGGTAAATATACAGCGGAGCCCACGTGTTTTGTTTTCTATATTTCCGTTTGATTTCTATGTGTGTTCTATGTGTCTGTGTCTGTGTTCTATGTCTGTGATGTCTTTGTGTCTGTGATCTGTGTGTGTGTTTACTCTCTGCTCCACTTCCTCTTCCTGTAATGACATCACTTCCCTGAAAAACCGCAGCAAACCGATGTACATTACCGGAGGTAAACCGCGAAATACCGCAGGGAATAACGCAGGAAAACACAGTGAACCGCACAGAATTTGCTGCCTGCGTTATTCCCTGCGGGATTTCACGATTACATTGGAGTCAATGGAGTGAAATCCCGCAGCGATGTACGGAAAAGAATTGACATGCAATTGTTTTTGCTGCGGGAATCCCGCAGCAAAACATGCAGCTGTCAAAATCCGCCTAGTGCGCACAGGATTTTTTTTTCCCATAGATTTTGCTGGTGATTCACTGCAGAGATCTTATGAACATTTTCTGCAGCGAAACATGCAGCAAATCCGCAGAAAATCTGCGGCAAAATCCGGTAAGTGCGCACAGGGCCTTAATCAGCAATATCACTTAAATGCTAAGTAAACACAACCATATTACCAGTGGGAGTGCTGTCCGTGTAAAAAATTTACATCAGATAAACAGCACTAGAACCAATGATATTCAATTGGGCTGTTCAGATAAGTTGTTATTTTTCATAGACCAAATCTGTGCGTGGAAAAAATGTCAACATGCACTACTTTCATGACGTATTTCCTGTGCCTGTGTGAGCAAGGATGGTTGACCTTAGGGAGATCAACATCCACCACTGCGGAGACACCATCACATGTTTCTCAACACAGTGATTCTAGAGCAATGCCCCCTGGGAAATATTCAAAGCAAGAAGGCCTGCGGAGACACCATCACATGTTTCTCAATGCTGGCAGGAAACTAGCCAGGTCTTTCACTGGGAAGGAACAACCACGGGAAGGGCAGTCTCCAGTCAAGGAGACCACCTATGCCAAACATGGTATCCATCCACAAACAGCCATTTCGGGGTATTTGCCCCTCATCAGTGTGGAGTAGGAAACTAGCTAGTGGGAGCATTGCCTAGTAAAAGACTAAGTGAGCAAGGATGGTTGACCTTAGGGAGATCAACATCCACCACTGCGGAGACACCATCACGTGTTTCTCAACACAGTGATTCTAGAGCAATGCCCCCTGGGAAATATTCAAAGCAAGAAGGCCTGCGGAGACACCATCACCTGTTTCTGAACGCTGGCAGGAAACTAGCCAGGTCTTTCACCGGGAAGGAACAACCACGGGAAGGGCATTTGAATATTTCCCAGGGGGCATTGCTCTAGAATCACTGTGTTGAGAAACATGTGATGGTGTCTCCGCAGTGGTGGATGTTGATCTCCCTAAGGTCAACCATCCTTTCTCACATAGTCTTTTACTAGGCAATGCTCCCACTAGCCAGTTTCCTACTCCACACTAATGAGGGGCAAATACCCTGAAACGGCTGTCTGTGGATGGATACCATGTTTGGCATAGGTGGTCTCCTTGACTGGAGACTGCCCTTCCCGTGGTTGTTCCTTCCCGGTGAAAGACCTGGCTAGTTTCCTGCCAGCGTTGAGAAACATGTGATGGTGTCTCCGCAGGCCTTCTTGCTTTGAGTATTTCCTGTGCCGACAGAGTGGCAGCTCAAACACAAAGAACACAGAAAAACGGCATTTTTGCTGATTAGAGCTGTGCAGCAGAAATTAACAAGCGATGAGACTGCTGATCCATAAAGTCCAGGAAGACTAGTAAAATAAATAAAAAAATGTAATAACATTTTTATTAAAAGTATGAAAAAATAAAAAAAACCTAAAAGTTCAAATCACCTCCCATTCCCTCCATTGAAAATAAAAGTTAAAATAATAATAATAGATAATAATCTAACAAAATTAAAAAATCAATTAATTTGATCGGTACACAGCGTAGCAAGAGAAAAATTCCAAAACACCAAAAATACGTTTTTTGGTCTCTGCAATTTTTTTTAAAATGCAATAACAGGTGATCAAAATGTAGCATCCACACAAAAATGATATAATTAAAAATGCTAGCTAAAGAGGCAAAAATTAAGCCATCACTGAGCCCTAGATTCCAAAAAGTGAGAACGCTACGGGTCATGGAAAACGGCACCAAAAACCCTACTCTTTTTTGGATAAAGCTGAATTTTTTTAACCCCTTAGATAAAAGTAAAAGTATGGAATACATATTTGCTATCTACGAACTCGTAGTGACCTGAGGCATCATATTGACACATTAGTTTTACAATACAGTGACGACGGTGAATAAAATATCCCAAAACAATTATACATTTGCAATTGTTTTGCAATTTCACCACACTTGGAATTTTTTTCCCATTGTACAGTATACTATATAGTAAAACTAATGATTTCATTCAAAAGTACAACTTGTCCAGCAAAAATTAAGCCGTCGTATAGCTTGATTGATGGAAAAATAAAAACGTTATGGCTCTCGGTAGAAGGGGAGCAAAAAATGGAAAATCGCCCGGGGGTGCAGAGGTTAATCTAGGAAACTACCGTATCTTCCATCATATGAATTTTAAAATGTTCATGTATAAAAACGGATAGCACATGGATGCCCCATAGAGGACGCCACACAGATATTATAAGAGATACAGGGATGACACAGATGACAATATGGATGAAAATTGTCCATAAGGTCTGGATGAAATACACATTCAGACAACAATAGTTGGGGTATTAGTATTGTATTTGACTGCAGTTTACTTGACTGAGTTCCATCTACTGTATTCACCAGAATGATTCTTAACATCTTTCTCTGTATTAATTGATCTACAAATTGTTTTTGTCCATTGGATCCTCTTTTGCTGAATCTTTTTCCATACTCACACCTTTCCCTGTACCGTGGCCCAGGAAAACCCCCAAACTTTGGCAGTTTTTCAAATACTAGACTCGACTTATCTAGCACCAATGCCATGCCTCTTTCAAAGTCACTCAGTAAGCTCAATTTTCCCATGGTAGTGTTAATTTTTTCACCGAACACTTGTTCACTTTAATATTTTCCTTCACTTTGAGACACTTTTCTAGTTTTTGTTGCAGGCAGGGGCCGCTGCCGCTTCTCTCTCTCGGGGGCCTGCTTGGATCCGGGTTACTGCTACGGCTCGAGTGGTGACTGGACCCAGGCTCTCACGGTCGCCCGTCCTCACAACCGTCAGAAAGGGTGTATTTACAGGGAAGTTGTTGTGTCTGTGACGCCACCCGTGGGTTGCGGTGAGGGATGGTGGCACCGCCGCTGCCTGGTGATGGGGCGCCCGGGGCTGATGGAGTGGGGCAGCAAGATGGGATCCCCTCCACAGGGAGGGGAGGTGTAGTCCCGGGCCCCAGGGTTGAAGACGGGAGTGATGGCTGCTGGAGGTGGCGCAACGGGCTAGACTGGGGGACAATGGTGTACTCACAGTTCAGTAATTTCACGCAAGCCCAGTAGTAAACCAAGTTGCCAGTGGCCGGCTGCCTTAGGAGGGTGCATTCGGGTCCCGCTCCTAGGTTAATGAACAGGTATCCCTTCCTCCTGCACTTGTGTTTGTCTTTCCTTCTGGACGACTTTGCATGGAACGGAAAAGTCCACTCCTAGTTCTGTATGTGTTGGGAGCTGTGGCCCGCGAAAGCTGACCCTTGGGATTTCAGTGGGTTCTGACGGACACCCTATTCCCCGCGTTGGGCTTCCGTTTTGCTCTATCTTCTATCTAGGCAGTTAATGGGACAAAGTCTGGAACCTTGTCCCCGGCTGGTTAATTGGAGAGGGGCTTGCAACCTTCCTTGCCCTAGGGTCCAGGCACCCTGACTGTGCACGGCCTCCGGACCGGATTTCCGCTGTCGGTACCGGCGGGCTACAACCCTGCCCCGGTCCACTTTAGGTCTCCCGCGACCGGATCTCCGTCGCCTGTGGCCCTGCTCACTGTCTGCCACCTAGCCGAGTAGTCCAAGGCCCCTACCTCTGACTACACTGCACAGTCTTAACTTCACTTCCACTACAACTGTCAGCTTCCACTGTCAGAACTTGGCTGCTGTGTTCCTGCCTCTGACATCTCAGGACCCCTAGGTGGGCGTACTCTATCCCGCCCACTGGTGTGTCCTTATTATCATGAGGGGGATGCTAGGGTTTAATGGCTGTGTGTTATGCCTAAGGCTATGTGCGCACGTGTGCGCTCTGCACCGCATCTAAAAGGTGCGCTTCAGAGCGCAGCTGAAAAGCTCCGTTCTGAAGCGCATGGTGCCAGCAGAGAATGTGCGCTCTGCATGCTGCCTCTCCCTATAGACAGCATGCAAACCGCACGGAAGAAGTGACATGGCAGCAGCCGAATCACTGCGTTCTAATATGCCACGTGCGCACGGCTCCTGCACAATCTCCATAGACTGTGCAGGGGACGCAGGACGCATGCAGTTACGCTGCGCTGCAGATCGCAGCGTAACTGCATGTAATACGCACACGTGCGCACATAGCCTTAGTGGGGGTTTTGATGGTAACAAGGAGGATGTACACTTTTGTGACTACCTGGTTTTGCCAGGGCGTCACATTTTCATATTTGGACACTTCAATCATGAAATGGCAGATGTCTCTAATACATTTTGGTCAGACTATACATCAAAATTACAGTCCATACAGAACAGTTAAAGAGAAAATATATACAGCTCTGGCAAAAATTAAGAGACCACTGCAAAATTGTCATTTTTTCTGATTTTTCGCTTTATAGGTATATTTTTGAGTAAAATCTAAATTGTTCTTTTATTTTATAAACTACTGACAACCTGTCTCCGAATTTCCAAGCAATACATTTTGTATTTATTTTCTAAAAATGAGAAATTGTCAAAATAACAAAAAAATGCATTTTTTTCAGACCTCCAATAATGCAAAGAAAACAAGTTCATAATAGTTTAGAAACAACAATACTAATGTTTTAACTCAGGAAGAGTTAAGAAAAGAATATTTTGTGGAATAACCATGATTTTTAATCACAGCTTTCATGCGTCTTGGCATGTTTTCCACCAGTCTTTCACACTGCTTTTGGGTAACCTCATGCCACTCCTGGTGCAAAATGTAAGCAGCTCCTCTTTCTTTGATGGCTTGTGACTATCCATCTTCCTCTTGATTACATTCCATAAGTTTTCAATAGGGTTCAGGTCTGGAGATTGGGCTGGCTGTTGTGAACAGTGACCGAGGAGAATCAGAAAAAGAGCAATAACTCGGAAACCCAGAAAATAACCAGAGTGTCTGGAAGCGTAACGGACTGCAGACCTAATACTGACACACAACTAGAAGTAGCCATGGGACGAGCCTACGATGACCTAGTCATCTCGACACAGCCGGAGAACTAAATACTCTAACAGAGAGAATTGTAGAAAAGCTAATCTGCCTCGAAGTAGTCCCCAAAGATATAGATAGCCCTCCACATGTAAAGATTACAGTGATATAGGAAAACACAATACGTAGCTAGAGAACAGATTCAGAAAATATAAGGCCCAAAACTATCTGCATAGGAAAGAATAGGAAAGAGCACTGACTGAAGTTGTAAAAACCCTAATAAATACCAGCACGCCTGACATGGAAAAATACTGAGCCTGAACAGGCTCTCCCCTGCTATATCAGTACTCTGGTGTTACTGTGGGGTCCAAGAAAAACATTGATATAGAGAGGGGACTGAATATTTTACCAAGCATGACAAATCACAATACATAACAGAACATGGAGCAAGGTACACAGATACTCCCAGCAGGGAATAATCCAATTCCACGAGGAACTCCACACAGGCAAAATCACAAGAAAGTGAAAAACCATAAGCAAAGGCACAACACCAAGTTTTCTGAGAGGAGTTCTGGTAGACACAGAGATCAGGGCTGATGTCATGAAGTTCTTAGAATACAGGAAATACAATTGAGCACTGGCAAGGCACAAAAGGAAGCTACATAGTTGCCCAAACCAAATGGCCTGAGTGCAAATCATACTCAACTGTTCAGTTCCCACTCAGCAAGTCAACTGCATTACCAGCAATGACCACAAGAGGGAGCCCCAAACTGGAATCTTATTCAAATGTATTCACAACAGCTGGCCATGACTATCCATCTTCCTCTTGATTACATTCCAGAGGTTTTCAATAGGGTTTAGGTCTGGAGATTGGGCTGGTCATGACAGGGTTTTGATGTGTTGGTCCTTCATCCACACATTGATTGAGCAAGCTGTGTGGCATGGCGCATTGTCTTGCTGGAAAAAAATAGTTCTCAGAGTTGGGGAACACTAAGCAGAAGGAAGCAACTGTTTTTCCAGGATAACCTTGCATGCGGCTTGATTCATATGTCATTCGCAAAGTTTAATCTGCCCAATTCCAGCCTTGCTGAAGCATTGCCAGATCATCACCAAATTTCACAGTGAGTACAAGACACTGTGGCTTGTATGCCTCTTCAGGTCTCCGTCTAACCATTAGAAGAACAGGTGTTGGGCAAAGTTAAAAAAATTAGAATTGAAAATTAGACTCATTAGAGAAGATTACTTTTCTCTAGAAATTGGGCAGATTAAACTTTATGAAGGACGTATGAATCAAACCGCATACAAGCTTATCCTGAAAAAAACAGTTGCTTCTTCCTGCTGTGACAATGTTCCCCAACTCTGAGGACTGGTTTGTCCAGCAGTACAAGTATTTATTAGGGTTTTTACGACTGCAGTCAGTGCTCTTTCCTATTCTTTCCTATACAGATAGTTTTGGGCCTCATATTTGCTGAATCTGTTCTCTAGCTACTTATTATATTTTCCTATATCACCATAATCTTTACATGTGGTGGGGCTATCTATATCTTAGGGGACTACTCTGAGTCAGATTAGCTTTTATACCTTTCTCTCTGTTAGAGTATTTCGTTCTCCGGCTGTGTCGAAACGACTAGGTCATCGTAGGCTCATCCCATGGCTACTCCGTTAAGGTTCCAGCCACTGTGGTTATTTTCTGGGTTTCCAAGGTATTGCTCTTTTTTCTTATTCCTCCTCTGTCACTGTTCTCAACAGCCAGCCCAATCTCCAGACCTGAACCCTATTGAAAACCTCTGGAATGTATTCAAGAGAAAGATGGATAGTGACAAGCCATCAAAGAAAGAGGAACTGCTTACATTTTTGCACCAGGAGTGGCATGAGGTCATGCAAAAGCAGTGTAAAAACTGATGGAAAGCATCCCAAGACGCATGAAAGCTGTGATTAAAAATCATGGTTATTCCACAAAATATTGATTCCTTAACTCTTCCTGAGTTAAAACATTAGTATTGTTGTTTCTAAACGATTATGAACTTGTTTTCTTTGCATTATTGGAGGTCTGAAAGCAATGGATTTTTTTTGTTATTTTGACCATTTTTCATTTGTAGAAAATAAATACAAAATGTATTGCTTGGAAATTCGGAGACATTGTCAGTAGTTTATAGAATAAAAGAACAATTTACATTTTACTCAAAAATATACCTATAAAGCGAAAAATCAGAAAAAATGACAAGTAGCAGTGGTCTCTTAATTTTTGCCAGAGCTGTATATTTACAAAAATAAATAAAAACTTAGATACAATATATCTGGCTACACTTCATCTGATACCAAGGTATATGGTCAAACCCTAAGATCAAATATTATTTTTTTTTAAATTGCTCAGCATTTAAATATCTATCATGTAGTGGCACCTATTCCATTTTTCCGATTCTAGTTTTTTTATGGTTAATTTCAACACCCAGGAGCCACAAGAAAAAAAGAAAATGATTAAATAATATTCAAATTTCTCAATTGGACCAATACAAATTTAATGACATGTTTTTTAGCCAGTTCATGACTAGGCCATTCACGCCACATTTTTATTTATTTTCCTGTATATGCAGTTAACAGCTGTAAATATATGTATTGGTCAGATATTTAAATTGTTTTACCCCTTTTTATTAAAATACACGAGGCTTAATTGTTATTAGTGATGAGCGAGGACTAAAAAGCTCGGGTGCTCGAGGCTCGGGCCAAGCATCCCAAGATACTCGTGTACTCGGCCCGAGCACCGAGCCCAATGTTATCCTATGGGAGACCCGAGTATTTTTATGAAATGACCCCCGGCAGCATGTAGAAACCCTAAAAATGTCACAAAAGTCTCAGAAGAGTGCTCAAATGACATGGCAACAGCATGGGGAAGACCCCTTGAAGCATTTATCACTCAAAAGTCACAGCTGTGAACAATTTTGTCCGCGTTTTACGCCATTTTTACGGACTCACCAGAAAACCTTCAAAAATGACACCAAAATGAATTTTCATGGCGGAAATGTTAAGGGCACATACCCAATAGTGAGATAGAGCTGGTGTATGTTACTTTTGGAGATTACATGAAAGATTTTACGTGAAAACATTGTGTGGCACTCCGATGTCCCTGAGAAGAGACGTACATGAAGGCCTCTTGAGTCTAATGTGCCCAATTTGAGGAAGTGAGTCTTTGTAGTATTTTCCTTTGCCAGGGCAGTCCAAAATTGTGAGGTTCACCAATGCCCCTGCATACAGACGTGCATGAGGGCCTGTAAACCTGAAGTGCCCATTGTAAGGAAGTGGGTCTATTGTAGTATAGCCCATAGGCAGGGCAGCCAAAAATTGGGAGGCTCCACGTTGTCCCTGGATAGAGACGTGCATGATGGCCTGTAAACCTGAAGTGCCCATTGTAAGGAAGTGGGTCTATTGTAGTATAGCCCTTAGACAGGGCAGCCAAAAATTGGGAGGCTCCACGTTGTCCCTGGATAGAGACGTGCATGATGGCCTGTAAACCTGAAGTGCCCATTGTAAGGAAGTGGGTCTATTGTAGTATAGCCCTTAGGCAGGGCAGCCAAAAATTGGGAGGCTCCACATTGTCCCTGGATAGAGACGTGCATGAGGGCCTGTAAACCTGAAGTGCCCATTGTAAGGAAGTGGGTCTATTGTAGTATAGCCCTTTGGCAGGGCAGCCAAAAATTGGGAGGCTCCACATTGTCCCTGGATAGAGACGTGCATGAGGGCCTGTAAACCTGAAGTGCCCATTGTAAGGAAGTGGGTCTATTGTAGTATAGCCCTTAGGCAGGGCAGCCAAAAATTGGGAGGCTCCACATTGTCCCTGGATAGAGACGTGCATGATGGCCTGTAAACCAGAAGTGCCCATTGTAAGGAAGTGGGTCTACTGTAGTATAGCCCTTTGGCAGGGCAGCCAAAAATTGGGAGGCTCCACATTGTCCCTGGATAGAGACCTGTTAGGTTCTTAGTGCGTTCGTGCTTGCATTTAAAAACCGCACGTGTGTGCCTGTTGGTGGCAGCATTCAGGTGCACTTGTGTGCGTTTTGCACAAACTTGGATATAACGCACAAGTCTAGTGAATACACATCAGCACAGCATTGCAAAATGCGCAAGGGCATTGGCAACGAACAAGGAAGTGGACGTGATGGTGGTGCAGGCAGAGACCGGGGTCGTGTGCAAGCTCTAATTTCGCCACAACAAAGTGCCACATCTACTCGCTCGCACATCCTGTCCCAAATTCTTGGGGACCGCAGCAGTACACTGCTCTTGAACCAAGACCAGTGTCAACAGGTTGTTAGTTGGATAGCGGATAATGCTTCCAGTCAGATTGGCACCACCACAAACACTCTGTCTTCCACACGGTCAAGTGTCAGTAGCCGTGATACTGCACCGCACTTCCTACCACCAGGCCGAGTACACGTCCACGGACACTCGGAAGAGCTGTTCACGTTTCCATTCACACATTCTGGCCTCTCGCCAGCTCCTGTTGAAGTGGGTCATGACGAGATTGTATGTACAGATGCCCAAATATTTGAGCAGCCAGGTTCTCACGAAGTTGGCAATGTGTCTCAACAAGGGGTGGACGATGATGAGACACAAATGTCAGGAAGTCAGGAGGAGGAGCAGGGTGCGGAAGAGGAAGACGACGTGGTGGATGATCCAGTAACTGACCCAACCTGGCAGGAGGATATGCAGAGCGAGGACAGCAGTGCACAGGGGGAGGGAGGCGTAGCATCCCAACAGGCAGTAAAAAGCAGGGTGGTGGCCCCAGGCAGAAGTCAGGCAACCGTTCCCCGGAACAACAACACAACACAAGGTGCCTGTACAAATGTTAGGTCTTCCCGAGTCTGGCAGTTTTTTAAGTTGGCTCCAGATGATTCTAAAAAGGCCATTTGCAACACCTGCCATGCCAGCATCAGCAGGGGTACCAAAACTAGCAGCTTGACCACCACCAGCATGATCAGGCACATGTCAGCCAAGCACCCGACTTTGTGGGATGTACAACAGAGTCGAGGAGCAGTGCTTGCTGATGTCAAGCCTCCTCCGCCCTGCACCAGCAGTTGCCCACGCAGAAATAACACCATCATCAAGCACGTCCTTGTCCCAGCGCAGCGTTCAGTTATCCATTCAGCAAACCTTTGAACGCAGGCACAAATTCACTGCCAATGCCCCACATGCCACACTTCTAAATGCTAACATTTCGCGACTGCTTGCGCTGGAAATGTTGCCTTTTAGGCTGGTGGAGACAGAAGCATTCTGCGACCTGATGGCGGCAGCTGTCCCACGTTACTTGGTCCCCAGCCGCCACTATTTCTCCCGGTGTGCTGTCCCCGCATTGCATAACCACGTGTCACAAAACATCACACGTGCCCTGAACAATGCTGTTTCAGCCAAAGTCCACCTAACCACAGACACGTGGACAAGTGCTTGTGGGCAAGGCCGCTACATCTCGTTGACGGCACACTGGGTTAATATTGTGGAAGCTTGGACCCAGTCTGAGCGAGGGACGGAACACGTCCTTCCCACACCAAGGTTTGCAGGCCCTACCTCAGTCAGGGTTTCACCTACACTCTACAGCTCCGGAATGTCATGCTCCTCAGCCTCCTCCTCCTCCTGCGCATCCTCATCCACTTTACCCTCCACACCAGTCCCAAGCTGGAAGCACTGCAGCACTGCCTCGGCGAAGCGGCAACAGGCTGTGCTGAAGCTAATCTGCATAGGTGACAAACCCCACAATGCAGAAGAGGTGTGGACAGCTCTGAAACAGCAGGCAGATCACTGGCTCACACCTCTGAACCTAAAGCCAGGAAAGGTCGTGTGTGACAATGGCCGGAACCTGGTGGCGGCTTTGAGGCGAGGCCAGCTGACACATGTTCCATGCGTGGCCCATGTGCTCAACCTCGTGGTTCAGCGGTTTCTAAAGTCATACCCAGAGCTGTCTGATCTGCTGGTAAAAGTTCGTCACCTGTCTGCACATTTTCGAAAGTCACCTACTGCTTCAGCCGGCCTTGCCGGCTTTCAGCGCCATTTGCATCTTCCGGCTCACAGACTGGTGTGTGATGTCCCCACGCGTTGGAATTCAACTCTGCACATGTTGGTCAGGATATGTGAGCAGAAGAGGGCAGTTGTTGAGTACCTGCATCACCTAAGCCGTCGGGAAATGGGTCAAACTCCACACATAACACCTGAGGAGTGGAGATGGATGTCCGACCTATGTACCATCCGCCAAAACTTTGAGGACTCCACCAAGATGGTGAGCGGCGATGAGTTGGAGCAAGAAACAGTAGTGGGTGTGGGTGATAACACACAGCCCAGCCTCGTCTCATCACAACGTGCAGTGGAGGACTATGACGAGGAGGAGGATGAAGACATGGAGCAACTCTTCAGCCAAATTGAGGATATGACATGCAGTCATATCCTCGGTTCAGCGTGGCTGGCCAGAGGACAGGGTAGATGATGAGGAGGAGGAGGAGGACAGCATGTTCAGTCATCGTGTTGGTCAGGATACTGAAGTGATGGCTGTTAAGAGTCTGGCGCACATGGCTGACTTTATGGTAAGCTGCCTGTCTCGTGACCCTCGCGTTAAGAACATCTTGGCCGACAATCATTACTGGTTGGTAACACTGTTAGACCCACGCTAAAAGGAGAACTTTATGTCTCTTATTCCCGAGGCGGAGAGGTCAGGCAAAATGCAGCAGTTCCAGAAGGCCATAGTCACGGAAGTAGGCAAAGCATTCCCCTCACAAAACGCTAGCGGCATAGGTCAGGAATCAGTGGACAACCAAGGCGTACAGCCGAGAGGGGCACAAGTCCAATCCGCCAGAGGTAGGGGAACAGTCTTTAAGATGTGGGACAGTTTTCTCAGTCCCTCACATACCACAGCCCCTGAGGTGCGGGTAGTGCCACAAGAAATTATAAGTTTGCCCAGATGCTCAAGGAGTACCTTGCAGATCGAACAACTGTACTCCGACATTCCTCTGTGCCTTACAATTATTGGGTACCCAAGCTGGACACGTGGCACGAATTGGCGCTCTACGCCTTGGAAGTCCTGGCCTGCCCTGCCGCTAGCGTTTTGTCACAGCGTGTTTTTAGTGCCGCAGGTGGATTCATTACAGATAAACGCACCCGCCTGTCAACTGAAAATGCTGACAGGCTGACTCTGATCAAGATGAACAAGGGTTGGATTGGGCCAGACTTCACCAGCAAATGACAGCGGAATTTAAAGTTTGTAACGGGAATTTGCCATGTACCTCCACTCACCCATGGGTACACACTTCTGGACTTTGGCTAATCGCTGGACTGCTCCTCCTTCTCCTCATGCGCCACCATGATGACCGTTACAATAGTTAGGCCGTTGTTTCAGGTATACCCCCAGTGGTCAATTTTTTCGCCCATTCTTTCAGAATGGGCATTACAACGACAGGAGACCCGCTCCTTTGCAATGGGAACAATGTTTTGAGGCCCTCATGCACGTCTCTATCCAGGGACAATGTGGAGCCTCCCAATTTTTGGCTGCCCTGCCAAAGGGCTATACTACAATAGACCCACTTCCTTACAATGGGCACTTCAGGTTTACAGGCCATCATGCACGTCTCTATCCAGGGACAATGTGGAGCCTGACGCTGCCACCGACAGCCACACACGTGCGGTTTTTAAATGCAAGCACGGACGCAATAAGAACCTAACAGGTTTTTAGGAGCAACAATTACTGAGAAGTTTGACACTATCAGACACTGCTGACTGACGTGTATTATTCACTAGACTTGTGCGCTATATACTAGATTGTGCAAAACGTGCACCTGTATGCTGCCACCGACAGGCACACACGTGCGGTTTTTAAATGCAAGCACGGACGCACTAAGAACCTAACAGGTTTTTAGGAGCGACAATTACTGAGAAGTTTGACACTATCAGACACTGCTGACTGACGTGTATTATTCACTAGACTTGTGCGTTATATACTAGTTTGTGAAAAACGCACACAAGTGCACCTGTACGCTGCCACCGACAGCCACACACGTGCGGTTTTTAAATGCAAGCACGGACGCAATAAGAACCTAACAGGTTTTTAGGAGCGACAATTACTGAGAAGTTTGACACTATCAGACACTGCTGACTGACGTGTATTATTCACTAGACTTGTGCATTATATACTAGTTTGTGCAAAACACACACAAGTGCAGCTGTACGCTGCCACCGACAGCCACACACGTGCGGTTTTGAAATGCAAGCACGGACGCAATAAGAACCTAACAGGTTTTTAGGAGCGACAATTACTGAGAAGTTTGACACTATCAGACACTGCTGACTGACGTGTATTATTCACTAGACTTGTGCGTTATATACTAGTTTGTGCAAAACGCACACAAGTGCACGTGTACACTGCCACCGACAGCCACACACGTGCGGTTTTTAAATGCACGCACGGACGCACTAAGAACCTAACAGCTTTTTAGGAGCGACAATTACTGAGAAGTCTGACACTATCAGGACTGTTTTAGACTGTGTACACCAGCCCCAGATATGATGAAGGCTGGTGTACGGTAACCACTAGGAATGGCTATATACCCTGCCTGCCTGCCTGTATACAGCTACAATAGTCCTGAGAAGGACTCTTCTGGTCACTAGCCTGTATTCCGACCTGGCTATACCCTGCCTGCCCTGCCTGTATACAGCAACAATAGTCCTGAGAAGGACTCTGCTCCTGTACTCCGACCTGGCTATACCCTGCCTGCCTGTATACAACTACAATAGTCCTGAGAAGGACTTCTGGTCACACTGTTTGCAGCCCTGCTACGGAAATAACTGTAAAGGGCCGCAAACCTTTCCCTGAAGCAGCAACACTCTCCCTGCACTGACTGTCTGGATGGCTGTGTGCAGAGCACAGCGCGCCCGCCGGTATAAAGGCTCGGTCACGCTGTGCAGGCCGGCCAATCACTGCAATTCCACAACTAACAGGGCTGTGGCATTGCAGTGGTCTGCCAGCCAATCCCTGCATGAGGGCTGGCTCTCAAAAGAGCGCCAACATGCAGGGATGAAGACCACGAGTACAGCACGAGTATCGCGAGATTACTCGGTCCCCGCCGAGTAGCCCGAGTACAGTGATACTCGTGCGAGTACCGAGTAGTGACAAGCATACTCGCTCAACACTAATTGTTATCTTATTTTTATATTCCTCTTTTTTTGTTGGTCATATCTGAAGAAAATGTAAAGAAAAATAGGAAAGGCATATCTATTTTTCCCTTTTTCTATTTTTTTTTTTTGTGAACACAAAAGTAGAGATGAGCCACCCCCCTGGAGTTCGAGTTCGGTTCGGTTCGTCGAATGGTGCCCGTTCGACGAGCTGTTCTACGAACCTCTCGAACCCCATTGAAAGCAATGGGAGGCAATCACAAACACATAAAAACACATTATAAATGTACACATACAGTTAATAAACATTGCCATAACACCTGTCCCTGCGATGCATCCAGCACTCTGTCTCCCGCCGCTTTTCCATCGGTAATCGCTGCATCCTCCCGGTAACCAGCAGTGATGCAGGACCTATCGTGATGTCAAAATAGCCATGTGACTAGTCACGTGTCTATTATCTCATTGGCTACAGACTGGTCACATGGCTTTGACGTCATGTCCTGTCCTAGGTCCTGTCATTGCACTCTCCGGTACACGGTGCATGTTTGTGTATCGCCGTGTACCGGCGACATGCTCTGGCACACGGTCGACTCCCTGTTCTGCTTCCCCGTTCCATTATTGACTGGCTGACACAGCCGGTAAATAACGGAGATCACCGTTGCTATAGCAACGCGCCTGTTAGCGGTGACGTCACCGCTAGCAGCGGCACTGGGAATCACGTGATCGGAGCACCGTTGCTATGGCAACCCATCTGTCAACGGTGACTGTACTGCTAACAGCCAGCAGCACTGATCACTCACGTAGTGAAAGGGCTGCACGGGAAGCAGCGTCCTTCCTCACATGCAGTGCTGTCTGATGTAGCAGAGCTGCATGTGTTGGAGGAGAAAGAAGACCAAAGACCATGGATCATGGAGGGATAAGAGGGAGTAATAAACATGGAGTCTCTAACTGTGTCTGTGTATTTATTTCTATTAAAGTATTTTTTCTCTGTGTGGTGTCTTTTTTTAACCCTTTATTGGAGATTTTTAATGGCTGGGTCAAACTTGCCTGACATTAAGAATCTCTGGCTTAATACTAGCTAGTAAAACAAAGCTAGTATTAACCCATTATTACCCAGCAAGCCACCAGGCTTCAGGGCTGCTGGAAATGTTGGATACAGCGCCAGATGATGGCGCTTCTATGAGAGCGCCATTTTCTGGGGTGGCTGCAGACTGCAATTCGCAGCAGAGGGGCCCAGAAACCTTGGACTAACCTGTGCTGCGGATTCCAATCCCCAGCTGCCTAGTTGTACCCGGCTGGACACAAAAATTGGGCGAAGCCCATGTGTTTTTTTTTAATCATTTCATGAAATTCATGAAATAATTAAAAAAAGGGCTTCCCTATATTTTTGGTTCCCAGCCGGGTACAAATAGGCAGCTGGGGGTTGGGGGCAGCCCGTACCTGCCTGCTGTACCTGGCTAGCATACAAAAATATGGCGAAGCTCACGTCTTTTTTTTTTTTTTTTTTTTTAGTTTTTTGGGTAAAAAAAAAATAAAAAATGCTTCCCTGGATTTTCCATTGCCAGTGAAGGTAACACCAAGCAGTGGGGGTTGGCAGCCAGTAGCTGCTTGGATTACCCTTAGCTAGCAATACAAAAAAATGCAGCAGGAGCCCAAATATTTTTTTATATTATATATTTAAACAACTAAAAAAATGGGCTTCCCTGTATTTTGATTGCCTGACATGACAGTGCTGTAAAAATAAATCATTAAAAAAAATGACGTAGCACCCCGCGGTATTTTTGATTCTCAGCGCAGTTAAAGCATACAGCTACGGGTTGCCACCCCCATCTGCTTGGCGTTACCTTGGCTTGCAATCAAAATACAGAGAAGCCCATTAATTTTTTTTATTTAAAAAAATAGTTTAAAAAAAAAAAATGACGTGGGGTCCCCCCATTTTTGATAGGCAGCTAGGGTAAAGCAGATGGCTGTAGCCTGAAAACCACAGCTGGCAGCTTTACCGTGGTTGGGGATCCAATGTGGAGGTCACCCCAGGCTCTTTTTTATAATTATTTTATAAATAATAAGAATTACAAAAAAAAGTAGGGTCTCCTCCAAATTGGATCACCAGCCAAGGTAAAGCTGACAGCTGTGGTCTGGTATTCTCAGGGTGGGAAGGTCCATAGTTATTGGCACTTCACAGCCTAAAAATAGCAGGCCGCAGGCGCCCCAGAAGTGGCGCATCCACTAGATGCGCCAATCCTGGCGCTTCACCCCAGCTCATCCCGTGCCCTGGTGTAGTGGCAAACGGGGTAATAAATGGGGTTGATACTAGCTGTAAGGTCACCTGACATCAAGCCCAGCAGTTTGTGATGTCATGGCATCTATCAGATACCCGACATCACAAACTGTGAGTACTAACAAAAAAATCGACAAAAAAAAATGTATTTGAAAAAACACTCCCCAAAACATTCCCTCTTTCACCAATTTATTGTAAGGAAAAAATAATAAGGGGGTCCCACGATGACTCTGGACCGTCTAGAATATGGGGGGACATGCTCAGGGAACGTATCCCCCATTTTCTAGGAGTGCAGACCCTCCATGTGAGGAGTGTGGGTGCAGTGAATCTGCACCCACTCTTCCCGGGTCCACAGCAGCAGAGTCCATGTCATAAGTGTTGCTAGCAAAGCTGCAATGCCCTGCTCATGAGGTAAGGGCAAGGGCATGCCTAATCAGGAGAACTATTCTACATTTCCAAATATTGGTATTTGTTGATATTATTGCTATTCCACCTACTATATATTGGGGATAGGATCTTAGAGATGGAATACCCCTTTAAGTCCAGTTATCCAGCTGAATGAATACTAAACAACAGAGCTCGCTATTTAGACATGTTTTCTTGTGGCGTATAATGGACTCTAATGTTTGGTAGTCGATCAGCAGGGCAACTATAAAATCAAATACCTCCATTTGGAAATATAGTATAGCTCTCCTGATCAACTATGTTCCTTACCTCATGAGCAGGGCATTGCAGTTGCTTACAGATGCATGGTAATTGCCACTCACAGGAAGCTCAGCTGACAGCCGCTCTGTGCATGCGGCAGCGTCTATTGTGATGGAGGGGCCGTTGGGGATCAACGCTGCACAGGTACGGGGGTCACCGGGGAACACCGGTGGAGTTATAGGGGGTGACCTGGCAGGGCCTGGTGAGGAGTTTTCTGTCGCATGTGTCATGGCACATGCGACAGAAATCAGAGGAGTAGGGTGAATGCGGCCGGAGCGCTGCTGTGCGCGTGGCCATCTTGGATTTCCGGGAGAAGGTTGGGGGGGCACTTTGGCGACACCGGGGGACCGGAGGGGACCGGGGAGGAGATTTATCTCCCATCTGACATGTTTGTTCATGCCAGATGGGAGATAAATAATTTTTTACCGGCGCTGTCATTTACTGTAACGTGATTATCGGTATACGGTGTATACCTGTGATCACGTGAGCGGGGACCTGAAAAACCGGCCTGAATTACGATCTCCAGGGTCTCAGCTACCCCTGAAACACCGGAGATTTTCTGATGCTGGGGGGTGCTATTCACTTATTTCTGCCTGCTGTTTATAAACAGCAGATCAAAATAATGCTACATTCACACGACTGATCTGTTTTTGCCGTCCGCAAAAAACGGTCCTTTTTTTCACGGGTGCATCCGTGTGGCATCCGTTTCCGTTCGGTATATGGTCCGTATGTCATCTGTTTGTCATCCGTGTGCCTTCCGTTGTTTTTGCGTACTGCAAAAAAATTGAAGGAGGGAAAATACATAAATTTACCCAGGATCCATAGCTTCAACCTACATGAGACGGTCACATGTTCACTCCAGTGCCATTTTCTACTGCTTTTCACAGTGTAGAGCGCTCTGGTGATATTCCTGTGCTTGTAAACTTCATAACAGTCTTTTCTGTCATTATAGTGGCAGAAAGACACAATGTCCCACTCTTCTGCATTTTGTAATTTTGCACCCTTTGGTGCCTTTCATGTGTCACTAAGAGGTGCTTAGCTTTGTATTTACCAAAAAAACAAATAAATTTAAAAAAAAAATGACGTGGGGTTCCCCCTATTTTTGTAGCCAGCTAGGGTAAAGCAGACTGCACCAGCCTGCAGACCACAGCTGGCAGCTTCACCTTGGCTGGTAATCCAAAACTGAGGGCACCCCATGCTGTTATTTTAAATTAAATAAATAATTAAAAGAAAAAAACACGTGGGAGTCCCCCCAAAATTGGAAAGCGGACAGCTGGGGTCTGATATTCTCAGACTAGGGAGGTCCATGGTTATTGGACTCTCCCCAGCCTTAAAAATAGCAGGCCGCAGCCGCCCCAGAAGTGGCACATCCATTAGACGTGCCAATCCTGGTGCTTCGCCCCAGCTCATCCCGTGCCCTGGTGCGGTGGCAAACGGGGTAATATATGGGGTTAATACCAGATGTGTAATGTCACCTGGCATCAAGCCCTGGGGTTCGAGGGGTTAGGCATCTATCAGATACCCGACATCAGCAACCCAGTCAGTAATAAAAAAAATAGACGACAAACACATTTTTATTTGAAATAACACTGCCCAAAAATTCCCTCTTTCACCAATTTATTAGAAAGAAAAAAAAAAACCAGGTCTGCTGTAATCCAAGGGGTTGCCATGACGATCCATACCATAGTCAATGTCCCAGTCAATGAAGAACAGAATGTTCCCCATTGGCTGGGAGAGCAATGCAGTGACCTGAGCTAACATCAATAGGTCAGCCCAGGTCACTGCAGGGCATGACAAGTGCTGCTCTCAGGAGCGAGGTACATTACCTGCGGTGACGATCTCCTGCACTGCTGACAGCAGACCTGTCACTGCCTTCAATGACCGCTGCCTTCACACCCAAGTATTGCGGGAGCCTGTAACGTCACCGCTAGTCACAGTCTCGGGTCGACAGCGAGAGGAAATGTCAAGCGGCGGCCATGGAGGACAGTGACAGCGCTGAGGTCGGGAGGGCGGGACTTCATCACCGCAGGTAAGTCGAGCGGGGCCATGTGTGCGGAGTGTGTGGTGCGTGGAGCCAAGCGGGGTAATGTGTGCAGAGTGCCAGGTGGGTGGAGCCAAGCGGGGTAATGTGTGCAGAGTGCAAGGTGGGTGGAGCTAAGCGGGGTAATGTGTGCGGAGTGCGAGGTGGGTGGAGCCAAGCAGGGCCATGTGTGTGGAGTGTTAGGTGGGTGGAGCTAAGCGGGGTAATGTGTGCGGAGTGCAAAGTGGGTGGAGCCTAGCAGGGCCATGTGTGCGGGCGGCGGAGTGCGAAGTGGGTGGAGCCTAGCGGGGCCATGTGGCGCTGAGGACGTCAGTGTCGGGGACTGCATGGCTGGGGACAGGTGATTGTAAGTGTGTGTGTGTGTGTGTACATGCCAAGTGCAGGAGGGGGCGGAGCCCAGCGGGGAAGTGTCGGCTCCATGCACACGTAACTAGGGTAAGTATCGAGTTACTAAGCAAAGTGCTTTGCTTGGATTCCAGATATTTATCTTGGTTACCAGCTTACCGCAGGCTGCCAGCGATGCCTCCCTGCACACTGTAGCTGTAAAAAGCCCTGCTTTTGGTGATCGAGCCATTCTCAAACGTAACTCAAACTGTCGAGTTTTTAGCAAAAAGCTCGAGTTCGATCTCGAGCACCCCCAAAGTCACTCAAACATGAAATTGGCGAACCTCGAACATCGCTCAACTCTACACAAAAGACTGCAAAAATATGATAAATAGTGTTCTCCTTCTGTTTATACAGATAATAAAATTAATATACAGTATATTGGACATTTGTTTATCAATGGCGAAGATTCCAGATACAGAGATTCAAACTGTTTTTTTTATTTTTTTGCTTTTTTAAATTTATTTTATTTTAGACACTGTGACCCCATAAGTTCTTAAAAGACCTTGAGGAATCATTTGACATATTAATACATTCTTTGTAATGCTTATTTCTTGTGTAACTGGTGCAGGTACAAGTGCATCTCAATAAATTAGAATATTCTCAAAAAGTTAATTTATTTCAGTAATTCAATACAAAAAGGGAAACACATACCATATTTTTTGGATTATAAGACGCACTTTTCCTCCCAAAACTTTGGGAGGAAAATGAGGAGTGCGTCTTAAAATCCGAATGTAGCTTACCGGGGGGTTGGGCAGTGGGGTCAAAGGAGGCAGGGAGATGCTCCGAGCAGTGCACTGTGCTGATGGCGCTGCTGGTCTGTGCGACGCTGTTCTGGATCGGGCTGCGCCTGTTCTGTTTGAAGCCGCTCCGTTCTGCTCTGTGCACGGTTGCTCCGTCCTGCTCGGTTGCTCTGTGCATGGCTGCTTGGTTGCTCTGTGCACGGCTGCTCCGTTCTGCTCGGCGCTCGGCTGCTCCATCACCAGCCCTGAGCAGAGCGGCGTCAACAGCCCCGCACAGAACAGAGCAACACCGGCCCCGCACAGAGCAGAGCGGCATCGCCGGGCCCGCACAGAGCAGAGCGACAGCGGCCCCACACAGAGCAGAGCGTCGTCGCTGGCCCTGCACAGAGCGACACCGGCCCTGCACAGAGCAGAGCAACACCGGCCCCGAACAGAGCAGAGCGGTGTCGCCGACCCCGCACAGAGCAGAGCACAGAGCAGAGCAATACTGGCCCCGCACAGAGCAGAGCGGTGACGCTGGCCCCGCACAGAGCAGAGTGAAACCGGCCCCGCACAGAGCAGAGCGGCGTCGCCGGCCCCGCACAGAGCAGAGTGACACCGGCCCCACACAGAGCAGAGCGGCGTCGCTGGCCCTGCACAGAGCGACACCGGCCCTGCACAGAGCAGAGCGGCGTCGCCGGGCCCGCACAGAGCAGAGCAACACCGGCCCCGAACAGAGCAGAGCGGTGTCGCCGACCCCGCACAGAGCAGAGCACAGAGCAGAGCAATACTGGCCCCGCACAGAGCAGAGCGGTGACGCTGGCCCCGCACAGAGCAGAGTGAAACCGGCCCCGCACAGAGCAGAGCGGCATCGCCGGCCCCGCACAGAGCAGAGCAAAAGCGGCCCCGCACAGAGCAGAGCGGCGTCCCCGACCCCTCACACAGCAGAACGGCGTCTCCAGCCCCGCACAGAGCAGCACCCGCGTCTCTGGCCCCGCACAGAGCAGAGCTACACCGGTCCCCGCACAGAGCAGCACCCACAGTGAGTATCTGGGCCCCCCTCTATACTACTTGCAGTACTCCAGTACTGCCACTGCCTCCTATGACCCCCGCTCCTCTGCAGGCCCCCCTCCCTGGTAAGACACCACCAGATTATAAATGGACCCTATATTTTTTTTGTTTACCTTTTTTTTCCCTCCAAATTTGGGGTGCGTCTTACAATCTGGTGCGTCTTATAAAACGAAAAATGCGGTATATTATATATAACACACAGATTTCAAGTGTTTATTTCTGTTAATGTTGATAATGGTTTACAGCCACTGAAAACCCAAAAGTCATTATCTGAGAAAATTAGAATATTATATAAGAGCAACTGAAAAAATAATTTTAAACTCAGAAATGTTGGCTCCTACTGAAAATCAAGAAATACCAATTCATAATCAAAAAATCCCTTTAAAATTTTAATTTTTAACCATGATTATTAAAACACTATAAGTCCATGTACGAAAAACACAGTCCATAAAAAGAGGGTGAACTAGAGGGTAATTGCAGGAGAATAAAAGGGTAAAAATGGACCTGATGAACCTCAAACACAGGAGAAACGCGTTGAGGACATTTTTCTGAAGAAAGTACATCTGTGAGGGAAATGGTTATGATTTTCCTTTCTTTTAATTCTGAGCTTTAACTCATGCTTTGTAAATTTATAAGAAGGATTTTCATTTCCATTCATTGCTGGGCACTGTGGTACACACCAGTAGCCCTAGCGGTTTGGATTTGTTTTTTATGCTGGATCTATTAGGGCTCAGCATATTATGTGGCTAGTGGATACTATTTTTTGAGATTATCAGTGTTTGAGTCAGGTCATTGTACCTTTTGGTCAGAATTATTTATTTACCTATTTTTTGTGGTGGATGTCATTTGTGTTGGTTGGACTTATTGTAGGGACTCCATAGGGTCTCTGAGGGTGAGTCTTCGGTGAGCGGGGGCGCCATTTGCTTTTTATTTATGGCGGCAACCTCTGCAGCAAGACAGGTTGAAACTATAGGGATAACATCAGGACTTCTCAGGTATACTATACATCGTTACCGTTTTTTTCTCCTACAATTACCCTCTTTTTATGGAGTGTGTTTTTCGTACATGCACTTATAGTGTTTTAATGATCATGATTAAAAATTATAATTTTAAAGGGATTTTTTTCATAGTGAATCGCCTACTAAAAAGTCTGTACAGTAAATGTATGCAATACTAGGTCGGGGTTCCTTTTGCATGAATAACTGCATCAATGCGGAGTTACATGGAGGTGATCAGCCTGTGGCACTGCTGAGGTGTTATGGATGCCCAGGTTGCTTTGATAGTAGCATTCAGTTCGTCTGTATTATTGGGTCTGGTAATCTTCCTCTTGACAATACCCCATAGATTCTTTATGGGGTTTAGGTCAGGCGAGTTTGCTGGCAAATCAAGCACAGTGATACTGTGGTTATTCACTCCTTGTGAATCTCCCCCAAATTTTTGAATGGCCTTTTCTTAACAATCCTATCCAGGCTGCAGTTATCCCGGTTGCTTGTACCTTTTTCTACCACACTTTTTCCTTCCACTCAACTCTCCATTAAGATGCCTGGATACAACACTTTGTGAACATCCAGCTTTTTTAGCAATGACCTTTTGTGGCTTAGACTGGTTTAACACATACGGCATTTCGCTGCTTTGCTGGATCCGTCGTCACACTCCAGTACAGTGCAGTACAGTACAACTGCATTGTGACAAGCTCCGGTCACATGCTCCGGTCACATGAAAGCATGTAACCGGAGCTTGCCGCAATGCCATTGTACTGTATTGCACTGTACTGGAGTGTGACGGATCCGGCAAAGCGGCAAAATGCCAGATGTGTGAAATCAACCTTTCTCTCCTTGTGGAGTGTGTTAATGACTGCCTTCTGGACACCTGTCAAGTCAGCAGTCTTCTCCATGATTGTGCAGCCTACTGAACCAGACTAAGGGACCATTTTACCATTTTAAACACTTAGGAAGCCTTTTCAGATGTTTTGTGTGGTAATTATTCTAATTGTCTGAGATAATGACTTTTGGGTTTTCATTGGCTGTAAGCCATAATCAACAACATTAACAGAAATAAGCACTTGAAATAGATCACTCTGTTTGTAATGACTATATAATATATGCATTTCCCTTTTTATATTGAATTACTGAAATAAATTAATTTTTTGAGGATATTCTAATTTATTGAGATGCACTTCTATATTAGCCCCAGTTAGATGGAAATTTTAGCCTGCCTGTCTTCCTGCATGGCAGACTGACTGAGTCTTCTAGGACCCAGCAGCTCTTGCTTCCTTTCTACAGCTAGTGAACGCATGTGGACTGCCTGGTCATTTATAGTCTATGGGCAGTCCAGAAATAGTTTTAATATCCTGCATTAGGATGCATGAATGATTAGGATAAAAATGCAGAAAGGCGTCCAGGTTTAAAATTTGCACTGTGACCATCCAATGTCACCACAACAAAGTATTTTTAGCATTCAAAATTTAATGTAACATTTATGGTTCTTTATTGGAAGCTTCTTTGAGTTCCCTCACATAGGTTATAATAGTAGAGATTTATCCACTAACCATGCTGGAAAAGCACACATAATTTTGAGTAGAATTGCTTCTGGTGGCTGCTTAGTTTGTGCCTAGAGGCCACTTTACACTTATATAATAGACTTCTATGTTCACTCAATTAACCATTGTGCAATAAATTACTGCAGCGTTTTCTCTAAATGAGACAACTTTAGAACCAAATGAGCTTAAACACAAAGCTTTTAAGACGTTTATGCCTTATAAAATCAGCATTTTTCTCATTGCTTCATTGTTTAAGGGTGCGGTTTTGAAGATTTAATATTTGCATTTGATCAATTTGCTATCATTTAAGTGTCTATCTTTTCTGCCCAAAGATATACCTTCATTGTAACATCATAAAAAAAGACTATAAAACCGCTCTTCAAATTCAGTGCATATTATTTGTAATTTGACGATATTAGCTAGATCAAAAGCTTGTCTCACCGTGAAAACAAAATTATCCATGTACAGCATATCACAAAACTGAGTACACCCCTCTCATTTTTCTAATTTTTTAATTTTTTTTTTCCATGCAACAACACTGAAGATATAAAATAACAGAAAAGGGGTTTAGCGGTGGAAATGCAGACCACTGAGGCTCGGGGGTACAAAAATATTAAAAACGTTTATTAATACTCTATACAGTTCTAGGATGCCCTGTCCCCTTCTTCAGGTGTGAATACATTAAACACAAGAAGCCTTATTTATACATCTGATGCGAGGACCATGTGATACCTGGTTAGACAGGTGATTCAAACATTGCCTAGAATGAAAATAAGGTATTAATTAAAATCCCAAATGAATTTACAACCAATTACTAACAAATAGTTGTATGATGAATAAATGTTTTAACAATAAATATAAAACTTTTGGACTAAAGATCCAAATTTTAAAAATATGAATATAAAAAAAATCAAAATAATAATAAAAAATAAAAATCGTTCTACCTTGTGTTTTCCAGACTAATATTTAGGCCTTCTGGTGTGAGCATTGCCAACTTTTAGATCCAGTTACACTCCCTATTTATCAATTTTATATATCTATTATGTCCATTATATTATTATTATTATTATTTATTATTATAGCGCCATCAATTCCATGGCGCTTTACATGTGAAAGGGGTATACATAATAGGGAAAGTACAATAATCATAAACAATACAAGACACAGACAGGTACAGGAGGATAGAGGTCCCTGCCTGCGAGGGCTCACAGTCTACAAGGGATAGGTGAGGATACAGTAGGTGAGGGTAGAGCTGATTGTGCGACGCTGCATCAGACTGAAGGTTACGGCAGGTTGTATGGAATTTGTTTGATTATTTTCAATCAGAAACTATCAAAATTCTTTTGATGATCCGACAAAGCGGGTTTAGAAACACTGTGATTTAAAATGCCATGTTTAATGTTGTATCAATGTTTGTTCAACTGTGAATTCATAGCCAGGATAGTATAGCATTCGAATAGATAAATCACATATGTAGAGTTGCAGTCCAGTGGGAAATCCTAAAAATCTCACCAGTGACTTTGAAATCAAAAGGGGAGCTTATGGTCTTGCAGCATAAGCATTTATCATTTACACATTACATAATTACCCATCTGAATTGATTTTATCGGACGATCATTTCTCGGGGTATTTTTATTTTATTTATGCCTCTGGACTTTCACCCACAGTGAGTAACGTGCATAAAGCGGAATGGATGTTTCTCACCATTGACTAATCTCATTTGGTGTTAAAATTGTTTCCACCCACTGAAGAAACTTTTAAGGCTTTCTAGGTCTTTATAGGTTTAAAGTTTTTATAGCTATTATATGTTTGTAAAATTGATGTTTTACCATTTATAATTTATAACTTAATTTTCTGTTTTGGTATTTAAAACCAATTTATATAGCACTAAAATACATTGTTATGGAGTTTTCCAGTACTAATAGGAAGTCCCTATGCAAGTCCCTAGTCCGAGAGGTTCTGGAGGATCCAAATATAGACAACTCCAATAATACTGATTCCTCAGGCCTAAACACAAATGAAAAGTAAGAACTAGTTGGGTTCTTTCTAAAGTATGAAGATCTATGAAAAATTGAAGTATCGCAACATGTTGATATTTTATTCACAATACAATTTACATTAGAGTATATAATGCCACGAGGCCTTAGAACACAGGTCTACAGAAAAAATATTTTTTATAATCATTTCAGGTGACTTTGTACTTTTCTGAATCATCTTTTTGTCCTGATTAAAAAAATGTATATAGCTTTTGTGTAGCATGTATAGTTTCCATGGAGCAGCATCATTATTATAAGGTATAGGAAATATACTGCCACATTAAGAAAACAGTAATTTACATATCAGAAAAAAATGCTTCACCTTACAAAACAGTTTTTATTGAACCAAAATAATTTCACATGCAAAATAGAAACCAAAATATGAGGAGAAATTAAAAATGCTTGACATTAGACTGTCGTTAATACGATTTTTTAAGGTTGTCCATATATAACATCCAGCAGTAATCTGCCATCATTGAGTTATTGTTCCATTAATTTAATGTCCTGGTGAAACCACTCACCATGTTCATCGCTTACATCCTCAAGATTTTGAGGGAAGAAATCTAAATGTGAACGCAAAGAGTGCATTTTCATAGACATGCGACATCCAAGACACTGGTATGCGTTTAGCAGTTCCCTCAACACCTTCAACATATTCTGGAGATTTATTTTTTTCTAAGACGTTTTCACAGATCCACTTCAAGCTTTTCCAAGATCTCAATTCCTTATCATTTAGAGTTCCTTCAAACACTCTAATGTCTCATTAGCTCTCTGATCAGAGGACCAACAAATACCACTTCCTTCAGTTTTGCTGGTAAAATGCTGCAGAATTTCTGTGAAATGTACTGGAACCGGTGTGAATTTTTCTTTGCCATGGCTTACACAAAGTGTTTAATCAATCCCAACTTTATATGTAGCGGAGGAAAATAGATTATTGTTGGAACAACTAAAGGATTATGCTGATGTGGCGCCCCAGCATCTGGTTGCCACAACAGTGTTGCCCCTCCAAAGGGTTAATGCTGAGCCTGGAGGTAGTTGGGGAAGTCTATTGGCCAGTAAGTACCTGCATCCAACACCGTTCCTCTCCCAGGTCAGCAGGGGGAGCTCTAAACCTGGAGTTCCAGGGAGCATTTTCCCTAAGCTCTGACCCGGGGGAGGAGTTAGGTAGTCTGTGAGGAGAGTTCGAGGAGAGAGGAGTTTGAGTAGTGCAGGTTTGCGAGCTGAGGCCTGGAGCTAAGATAGCTCAGCCCAGAAAAGCAGGATCTGCAGAGAGGCACAGAAAGAAGATTCTAGGGGAGAACAGGTTGGAACCGGTTCGCCTCAGAAGAACCCACTGAAAATTAGACATCGGAGTCTGTGGTTGCCAGGGTGTTAGATCCCCCAGTAACCGAATCCGAAGGGCAGGAGGACTGTAGGTCTCCTGGCCCCCAAAACAACCCGAAGGTACAGCTGCATTACCGGGGCCCGGTGTGGACTCCAGCAGAGAAGCATCAGAGAGGGCCTGCGCAGCCTACCCTACGGGAACGGGACGTACCACAAGTCCAAGCAGAGAAAGGGCTCCCGTTAAACCAATGTTGCGGGGTCCTGTAAAAGAAAAGAAAGAGTAAGGAGAAGGCCTCAATACTCACCTGGCCAAGGAGATAACCCCAACTGCTTGCAGGCCGACCGGATCGCCATTACCACTGTAACGGTCTCCCAGGACTGCACCGTTTGTCGCAGAGTAAAATAAGGTAAAGAGACTGCTGTTTGTGTCTGTTCCTTTCACTGCCCTGTTGGCCCTGCACCGCATCATTCACAAAAACACCATAGACTCTTACAAGCACCAACGGTTGCCCCTGGGTACCGCTCCACCTGTGGGGAAAACAACCACCGTAGCTGCCATTACATCAGCCCCGGAGACCCCATCAAGCAGCAGCGGCTCCATAGCCGCAATCCACAGGTGGCGTCACGAATATATATTTCCACAAACTTTATTATTGATTATCACCCCCACGGCCGCCATATTAATTGACCCCGCCAGGGTCATGGAGTCGGGCCCCGCCACCGCTGACTACCCGGGACTAGTCCGGCCTGACACCGGGTCACCCAAAGCCCTGGGGTGGGCGAGTCAACTTTGGCGTCACGAACAGGATTTCGTGCCCGGTCCCACCGGGTACTGTGCGCCTTACAGAACTGTGTTCTACTGTGTGAAAGCTGCTGCCGCCATTGAACTTGCTCAGCGCAGGAAGAAAGTGGGCATGCCCGAAAAGGGGCGCGAAGAAAGCACGCCATCAGAGCGGAAGTTTGTTAACCCCGCGCGACTCAGAGGAGATTTTTGAAAAAAAAAAGGGGAGCGGAGCCTGGTAAGGTCCACTAAGGGGGAAGAAGGATGTCCGACGCTGAGGAGGAGTAGGTGGCTGCTATAGCCCAAGACGCCACGGCACCGGCCAATGTACTCCCAGTCGCCGTCGAACCAGCCCCCGCTGTAGCGCCCGTTGTGCCGCTCACAATGCCATACCTCCCGGGAGCGGACTGGTTACCACAGTATTGAGGGGAGTCACACACCCTGAGCGACTTCAGAGAAAGATTGCACAGCTTGTTTAAGGTGTACCCCCTAACGGAAAGCTAGAAAGTGGGCATAATAATAGGGCAGCTAACCGGCACGGCCCAGCGTGAAGTGAAGTCCTGGCCTGATACAGATAAAGGGACAGTAACCCAAATACTGGCCAAGTTAAAGAATACTTTTGACACCCGCACTGCAGCAGAAATCAAAATGAAATTCTTTGGGTGCAAACAAAGGCCACGAGACAGCATGCGGGACTATGCCTTAAACTTGCAAGAGGCGCTAAGGGTGGTTTCACACATACGGCTTTTCGCCGGTTTGCCGGATCCGGCGCTCTACCATACAGTGACTACAGTACAGTGACAGCGCAACAAGCGCCGGTCACATGCTGTCATGTGACCGGCGCATGTGACCCGTAAGTTACAGCGCTGTCACTGTACTGTATTGTCTGTACGGGAGAGCGCCGGATCCGGCAAACCGGCGAAAAGCCGGATGTGTGAAACCACCCTAAGAGCAGTTAAGCAGGTGGACCCAGAGAGTGTACGTAGTGAAGACAAACTACTGACTGAGAAGTTTATAGAAGGGCTCCTGTCAGACGCGCACAGGACGCAGCTGCATATTATGGTCCTGCAGAACCCTGCCCTGGACTTTGCAAAGTTTAAGGACCAGGCCATTCGGGTACTGAGAGAATCTACACCAAATGACACAGTACCTCTCTGGCCTCTTGCTATCACATACCCAGAGGTGGTACCTGCAACAAGAACCACTGCAGGGGCTGAAGCGCAGACCCTGAATAAAGACCCCTCTGCAGACCTCAGGCAACAGGTCCAAGAACTGACCAAGACTGTGGCTGCCCTTGCAAAAACAGTGCAGTCTCTACAAGTGACCCCACCGCCTGCGAGAATCGAGTTGGCCTCCAGTCCAGATGACGTCCCGTGGATGCCGCAAAGGAGGATCCCGCCAACTCGAGGAAAAGACACAGACAGGTACGATTCAACTACGCAAGACACTGTCCTTTAAACGGGCAGAACCTGGGGTCAGGAGCCAACCCCCAGGTGTAAGAAATCCCGGCTCGACTTCCTGGTGCAACAAGTATGTGGGAGGGCGACCAGTCCTTCCTATTGTGCTGGATGGGATCCCTTTGACTGCCCTCCTGGATACGGGGTCCCAGGTAACAACCATACCTTATATACTGTACAAATGATACTGGGCTGATTCAGACATTACCCGTGGCCCAGATAATGATTTAACGATTGCAGCCAGTAATGGCCAGCCTGTGCCTCAAATTGGGTACAAAGAAGTAACCATTAAAGTGGGGCGGGTAGAATTGCCATCTCAGGGAATGATAATTTTGGATGTTGATCGCAAAGAATCTAACCCAATGCTAACAATCGGTACAAATGTAATGGAAAATTGTCTTGCCGAGGTGATAATTTTGTTGCAACAGATGGCTGAAACTGCCAGCTCCAGGCAGCAGCGTGCCCTACAGAGGGAGATCAGAGCCCTGATGAGGAGGCAGCAGGTAGAGCTGGCCGGAGGAGAAATTGACAGTGTGAGGGTAAGTGACCCCTTCCCCATTGCAATACCCCCAAGAAGTAAAATGTAGATATGGTGTCGGGCAGCAATAGGCCTCAGGGGTCAGGATTACCAGGCCCTGGTAGAACCTGTGTATTCAGACAGCAGGCCTGGAGTCCTGACAGCCAGAGGGGCAGCAGACGTCCGCCAGGGAAGAGTACCCATCCGCATCCTGAATTGTGGGGAGGAGGAAGCCAAATTGCCCCGGTATGCCACTGTAGCTAAGCTGTACACTGTCAGTAATAATGCTATCAGGACAATGGAACCCTTGATTCCATCCGACCAGGCGGAAGACAATGGCTCCAAGGGACAGCTGGAGGACTGGTGTCAAAGATTACATGTGGGCACCGACTCCACCCCCTCACACCAAAAGCATGGGGTTTACCGGGTGGTAAAGGAATACGATCAGGTCTTCAGCAAACACCCTCTAGAGTTTGGGCAGGTAAAAGGGGTTAAACATCGAATCCCCACTGGTGACTAGAGTTGAGCGCGGTTCGCGGTTCGTGGTTCTCCAGTTCGCGGCTCGAGTGATTTTGGGGGCTGTTCTAGATAGAACTAGAACTCGAGCTTTTTGCAAAAGCTCGATAGTTCTAGATACGTTCGAGAACGGTTCTAGCAGCAAAAAAAACAGCTAATTCCTAATTAGACTCTGTGACTCACACTATTATGACATTTCAGTGTATAGTGTGCGGGAACAGCGCATTTTCCCTTGTCTTCCTTCCCTAAGCGCGCGCGTGTAGTGGGGCGGGCCAGCATGTCAGCCAATCCCAGACACACACACAGCTAAGTTGACCTTTAGCCAGAGAAGAAATGGCATGTGTGATAGGATGTCCATGTCACATGTCCCTGCATTATAAAACCGGACATTTTCCTCCAGCACGCCATTATCTGCCTTCTGCGTCCTTGGTGTCAGACATCACTGGCGCAGCTCCTATCGCCGATACTGCTGTATACGCTCCATACACAGCGCTGGACAGCATAGGGATAGCACTTTCTATCAGTCCTTTTAAGGGCTCATACCGGCAGGGTCAGAGCCATAGGTGACAGGTCCGTGAAAACAGAGTTTAACAGCTACACAAGATGACAGCATCTGTGTAGCTAAGGTCAGGGATTTCCTCGCTGCATTTCCCCATTAGGAGGGATAGAAAGGCAGGCTTCCTTTCTTCTACCCAGAGACCCACAACCCTGGCACTGTACCCTCCTGCCCTTTGCACACTCAAACTCATTGTTACTAAGCCATTATACTAGCAAACACTGAGTGAACTTAGTGGCATTCTAAACGTGGCTGTTGGACTGCTGTATTGCCCCAGTAGTGCAAAGATATTTGCAGCACGTCTGCCTGCATTGCACACTCCAACTCATTGTTACTAAGCCATTATACTAGCAAACACTGAGTGAACTTAGTGGCATCCTAAACGTGGCTAATGGACTTCTGTATAGTCCCACTAGTGCAAAGATATTTGCAGCACGTCTGCCTGCATTGCACACTCCAACTCATTGTTACTAAGCCATTATACTAGCAAACACTGAGTGAACTTAGTGGCATCCTAAACGTGGCTATTGGACTTCTGTATAGTCCCACTAGTGCAAAGATATTTGCAGCACATCTGCCTGCATTGTACACTCCAACTCATTGTTACTAAGCCATTATACTAGCAAACACTGAGTGAACTTAGTGGCATCCTAAACGTGGCTGTTGGACTGCTGTATTGCCCCAGTAGTGCAAAGATATTTGCAGCACGTCTGCCTGCATTGCACACTAAAACTCATTGTTACTAAGCCATTATACTAGCAAACACTGAGTGAACTTAGTGGCATCCTAAACGTGGCTGTTGGACTGCTGTATTGCCCCAGTAGTGCAAACATATATGCAGCACGTCTGCCTGCATTGCACACTAAAACTCATTGTTACTAAGCCATTATACTAGCAAACACTGAGTGAACTTAGTGGCATCCTAAACGTGGCTGTTGGACTGCTGTATTGCCCCAGTAGTGCAAAGATATTTGCAGCACGTCTGCCTGCATTGCACACTAAAACTCATTGTTACTAAGCCATTATACTAGCAATTTATGCTGCCAGTTTAAGGTTGCATTGTCAGGGATAATTATTCTTTATTTTTCTGCTGTTAATAAAGCTAGACCACCGCTGCAATCTACACCACCTCTCAATTTTTACTACCAGAGGTAGGTAGCTGAGTAACAGTTAGAAGAAGAGGTAGGGGGAAAAGTGTCAGGGAGCCTAGTCCAGACCTGGCACAACCTAGCAAATATGCCTGTTTGGCTGATATTAGGAATGAAGGGCCTGGACTAGGGTCACTACAGCAGGATGTTGCTCCTAGCAACCAGGAAAACAACTGCTGTAGGAAGGAGGGAAATAGGAGTGCAGCAAAGCCCAGACAGATGTTGGTGGTAGGGGACTCTATAATTAGGCGGACAGACAGGGTCATCTGTCGCCGAGACCGTGAATGCCGAACAGTGTGTTGTCTGCCGGGTGCTCGGGTTCGGCATATTGCGGATCGGATAGACAGATTGCTGGGTGGGGCTGGGGAAAACCCAGCGGTCATGGTGCACATTGGTGCTAATGACAAAGTTAGAGGCAGGTGGAAGGTCCTTAAAAATGATTACAGGGAACTAGGAGAGAAGCTGAAGTCCAGGACCTCCAAGGTGGTGTTTTCAGAAATACTACCGGTGCCACGAGCGTCACTAGAAAGACAGCGGGAGCTTAGGGAGATAAATATGTGGCTTAGAAATTGGTGCAGGAAGGAAGGGTTCGGGTTCATGGAGAACTGGGCCGACTTCTCAGTCGGCTACAGGCTCTACAGTAGGGACGGGCTGCACCTCAATGGGGAAGGTGCAGCTGTGCTGGGGGAGAAAATGGTCAGACGGATGGAGGAGCTTTTAAACTAGGATCGGGGGGAGGGAGGGTAGTGGAGCAAATAAGGGGAGAGATAGAGCAGATAGAGACAGTGAGACGGTAGGGGTCAATGAAGGATTAGGGGGGGATGGGACATACAAGGAACGTAGGGAGGCTAGGAGTAATAAAGGTGTTAATAGGATTAAATGTCTACTGGCAAATGCAAGAAGTCTTGCAAACAAAATGAATGAATTGGAGACTCTTATCTCAACCATGGGTTATGATGTGGTGGGCATTACGGAAACCTGGCTGGATGAAAGCCATGACTGGGTGACAAACATACAGGGTTATAGTACATTTAGGAAGGACAGGAAAGGCCAAAAAGGTGGTGGGGTGTGTATATTTATTAAATCTAACCTAAAACCTGTGTTGTATGATGACATTGAGGGGAACAGCAACAATGTAGAGTCAGTATGGGTAAATGTACATGGGGAGGGGAATAATGGAAAAATGCTAATTGGAGTTTGCTATAAGCCTCCTAACATACCTCAACAAATAGAGGGTGAAATGCTGGAACAAATTGAAAAAGCAGCTAATAATAATAATCGGGTTCTTATTATGGGGGATTTCAACTATCCAGACATACAGTGGGACATAGAATCTTCTGGTTCTGCTAAAAGCTGTAAGTTCTTATCTACTATTCAAGACCATTTCCTCTCTCAGATGGTAGGTGAACCGGCCAGGGGAGATAATTTGCTAGATCTGGTCCTGTCAAATAGACCGGATACAATTTCAGATCTACAGGTCCGGGAGCACTTGGGCACCAGCGATCATAATATGGTAAGCTTCAACATAATATGCAATAGAACATTTCAAAGGGGGAATGCTAAAACCTGGAATTTTAGGAAAGCTGATTTCAACAAATTAAGGGAAGAGCTTAAATGTGTAGATTGGGACAAAGTCATAATAACTGGGGATACCGAACATAAATGGGGTAAGTTTTAGGATATACTACTAGAGTCCTGTAAAAAACGTATACCCTCTGGTAATAAAATGTCCAGGAATAAAAAGAAACCACTATGGATAAATAAGACTGTACAAAGTATAATAAAACAAAAACAAAGGGCATTTAAAATCTTAAAGGCTGAGAATACAGAAATAGCATTTCAGAAGTATAAAGATATCAATATGAAATGTAAAAAAGAAATCAAACAAGCAAAATTAGCTACTGAAACAAAAATCGCCAATGACATTAAAATAAATCCCAAAATCTTTTATAAATACATTAATGCCAAAAGGAAAACAAAGGATAGTATCGGCCCCTTAAAATATAATAACAAGTTAGTTATAGAGGACAAACAAAAGACTGAGATATTAAATAGGCATTTCTCATCTGTATTCACCAAGGAACTGACTGTACCAGGGATCATTAAACAAGTGAAAAATCAAAGTTCACCACCCGATATAATTAATTTAACACAAGATGAAGTATGCCTACGTCTGAGTAAATTAAACATTGACAAATCCCCAGGGCCAGATGGCATTCATCCACGAATATTGAGGGAATTGAACTCCGTAATCGACAGACCGCTGTATCTCATCTTTTTAGACTCACTTGTAACAGGGTTGGTGCCTCAGGATTGGAGGATTGCTGATGTGGTACCGATATTTAAGAAAGGTAAGAGGGTAGATCCAGGCAACTACCGTCCAGTAAGCCTGACATCAGTAGTATGTAAAGTTTTTGAGGGCATTTTAAGGGATGACATGCAAAAATATATTGCAGAAAATAATATGATAACTGACAAACAGCATGGATTCATGAAAGATAAGTCGTGTCTAACCAACCTGTTGGGGTTCTATGAGGGGGTAAGTTCAAACCTGGATATTGGTAATGCAGCTGATGTGATTTATTTGGACTTTGCAAAGGCATTTGATACTGTACCACATAATAGCCTTATACTAAAGCTCCAGAAGCAAGGACTAGGGGACACAATATGCAACTGGGTAAGGAATTGGCTAAAAGATAGGAAACAAAGAGTAGTCATAAATGGTACATTCTCTAAATGGGCTATAGTCAGCAGTGGGGTGCCGCAGGGATCTGTGCTTGGACCGATTCTTTTTAATCTCTTTATTAATGACCTTGTGGATGGGATTGATAGTACAGTGTCAGTCTTTGCCGATGACACCAAACTATGTAGGATATTAAAAACTGACCTGGATAGTACAATATTACAATAAGATCTGGATAAGATGTCAGAATGGGCAGATACTTGGCAAAGGAGATTTAATGTTGATAAATGTAAAGTAATGCACCTAGGACGGAGTAATCCTATAGCTGCGTATACATTAAATGGAAGTAAACTCGGGACTACAGAACAGGAGAAGGACTTGGGTATTCTCATTACAAATAAGCTGAGCAGCAGCACTCAATGTCAAGCAGCAGCTGCTAAAGCAAACAAGATTTTAGGGTGTATAAAAAGAGAGATTAGATCCCGTGATCCCAACGTATTGTTACCCCTCTATAAATCACTTGTAAGGCCACATCTGGAATACGGGATCCAGTTTTGGGCTCCACATTTTAAAAAGGACATTCAGAAGTTAGAGTCAGTTCAAAGGCGGGCAACTAGACTATTACAAGGAATAGAAGGCCTCCCATATGATGACAGGTTGAAAAAGTTAGATATGTTTAGCTTAGAAAAAAGACGTCTCAGAGGAGATCTCATTTATATGCATAAATACATGTGTGGTCAATATAAAGGACTGGCACATGACTTATTTCTTCCAAACACAGTACTAAGGACCAGGGGGCACTCACTGCGAGTGGAAGAAAAGCGATTCGACAGCTAAATAGGAAAGGGTTCTTTACAGTTAGAGCAGCCAGACTGTGGAATGCCCTACCACAAGAGGTAGTAATGGCAGATACTATAACAGCTTTTAAAAAAGGGCTGGATGATTTCCTCAGTACACAAAACATTGTTGGCTATAAATGACTTAGTGACTAAATGTAGAACTGGTGGAGGAAGGTTGAACTAGATGGACCTAGGTCTTTTTTCAACCTAAGTAACTATGTAACTATGTAACTATGTAACATTTTAAGTGCACAATCTTGTCGCAATCAACATGAGTGGCAAAATGACAGATGCTGGTGGCAAGGGGAAGAGGCGTGTTGGAAAAGGAAAAAAAGGGTTTGTCCGTGGGGAAGGTGGCAAAGCTACATTAACATCTGCTGAAGATAGACCATCTACCAGCAAAAGTAAGATGTCTACTACTTACCGTGGACAATCCGATGTGCTCCCTTTTTTACGGACACGAACAACAGGAACAAAGGTAGATGATGGCCAAAAAAGGAAAATGCTTGAATGGATCTCAAGTGGTCCAACAAGTGCCCTCTCAGCCACCTCAACTACCGCATCCAGAAAACACCAGTCCTCTGAGTTGTCATCCCAATCAAACTTGCTTTCTCCCAGCTCTGAAGTCTCCATCAGCCCTGCACAGTATGGTGGAACTGAGATGGCTGAGTCTGCAGAGCTGTTCAGTCACACTATAGCCTGGGAATCAGAGGTCTGCTCCCAAGCTATACAGTGAGTACAGACCAGGAAATGGTCTGCAGTGATGCCCAGAACCTTTGTGACTCTGATTCAGGCCGTGAGGACCAAGTTTCTGAGCATAATGTTGACCCTTTGTCACAAACTGTAACACCTGTGGTTATAGACAATGAGGAACATACTGATGACGATGAGACGCAGATACCAGATTGTGATGACAACTTAAATATTCGGTCAGGGCAAGAAGAGACTCGGTCTGAGGGTGAGAGGAGTGCAAACACAACAATTGATGAGGAAGTTCTAGATCCCACCTACTGTCAACCCACAGTCAGGCACTCGAGGAGGTCAACAGAGGCGGTGGAGGAGGATGCAACCGACGATGAAGTTACCTTGCGCCTTCCTGGACAGAGTCGTAGCACTGGTAGCACGTCTACAACTGCATCATCAGCCACCACTCTGCCTCTGAGCACTAGTCGGGGGGGCTCAGCAGGTCGCATTCCCTCTAAGCCTTGCCTAGCCTGGTCCTTTTTTGACAGAAAAAGATCGCCCAAATTATGTGATGTGTAAAAGGTCAAAACCTCAGCAGTTTGACAACTTCTTCCATGAATCGTCACATGAATAAATATCATAGGTCCCAGTGGGAAGCTCACCGTGCTGCAATGCGGCCTAGCGGAGCGAACCATCCATGGCCTGCCCCTTCCAGTGCATCCGCGCGCTCTTCATCTTCTAGGACTGTGGGGACAGCTGTCACACCTGGTTTTCCACGCACAACTTATAAATCACTTGTAAGGCCACATCTGGAATACGGGATCCAGTTTTGGGCTCCACATTTTAAAAAGGACATTCAGAAGTTAGAGTCAGTTCAAAGGCGGGCAACTAGACTATTACAAGGAATGGAAGGCCTCCCATATGATGGCAGATTGAAAAAGTTAGATATGTTTAGCTTAGAAAAAAGACGTCTCAGAGGAGATCTCATTTATATGTATAAATACATGTGTGGTCAATATAAAGGACTGGCACATAACTTATTTCTTCCGAAAACAATACTAAGGACCAGGGGGCACTCACTGCGAGTGGAAGAAAAGCGATTCCGACACCTAAATAGGAAAGGGTTCTTTACAGTTAGAGCGGTCAGACTGTGGAATGCCCTACCACAAGAGGTAGTAATGGCAGATACTATAACAGCTTTTAAAAAAGGGCTGGATGATTTCCTCAGTACACAAAACATTGTTGGTTATAAATGACTTAGTGACTAAATGTACAACTGGTGGAGGAAGGTTGGACTGGATGGACCTAGGTCTTTTTTCAACCTAAGTAACTATGTAACTATGTAACTTCCACCACTGTAACCGCAACAGGCAGTTTGCTTGGTAGGTCGTCAGTTGGTTTGGAAGGGGAAACAAGTGCGTGCGTACAGCTCTCTCAGACATCGATAGCACCAACGTTGGATGAAGGCAACATCATGTCTCCGACTGCACTTTCCTCACAAACCTGCATTTTTCCAGGGACACCCTACTCAACACCGTCTACACACAGCAGCCAGATCTCTGTCCCTCAGATGTGGACAAATAAAAGGCCATTTCCTGCAACCCATGACAAAGCTAAGAGGTTGACTTTATCCCTCTGTAAGCTCTTGGCTACCGAAATGCTGCCTTTCCGCCTGGTGGATACACAGGATTTTAGAGACCTTATGTCTGTCGCTGTGCCCCAGTACCAGATGCCCAGTTGCCACTACTTCTCTAAGAAAGGTGTGCCCGCGCTACACCAGCATGTCGCACACAACATCACCGCTTCCTTGAGAAACTCTGTATGTGAACGGGTGCATTTTACCACCGATACTTGGACCAGTAAGCATGGACAGGGACGTTACATGTCACTGACTGGGCACTGGGTAACTATGGTGATAGATGGCGAAGGGTCTGCTGCACAAGTCTTGCCGTCCCCACGACTTGTGTGTCAATCCTCTGTCTGTCCAAGTTCTGCCACTGCTTCTGCCTCCTCCACTTCATCTTTGTCCTCTACCTCCGCCCCAAGCCTGCCTGGTCAGGCCACCAGCGTTCTCACTGCGCAGAAGGAATCACGCACCCCTCATTACTATGCTGGCAGCAGAGCGCAACGTCATCAGGCGGTCTTTAGCTTGACATGTCTTGGGAATAAGAGTCACACAGCTGAGGAGTTGTGGTCAGCTCTGCGGTCCGAGTTTAATAAATGGTTGTCTCCACTCAACCTGCAGCCTGGTAAGGCCGTGTGCAACAATGCTGCAAACCTGGGTGCGGCCCTTCGCCTGGGCAAGGTGACACACATACCTTGTATGGCTCACGTGTTGAACCTTGTTGTCCAGCAATTTTTAACACACTATCCCGGCCTAGATGGCCTTCTGACCAGGGCATGAAAACTGTCTGCTCACTTCCGCCGTTCAAGCGCCGCAGCTGAGCGACTTGCATCGCTCCAGAAGTCTTTCGGCCTGCCGGTTCATCGCCTGAAATGCGATGTGGCGACACGCTGGATTTCGACTCTCCACATGTTACAGCGACTGTGGCAGCACCGCCGAGCCCTGGTGCAATACGTCATGACGTATAGCCTGGGCCAACGAGATGCAGAGGTGGGGCAGATCACCCTGATGGAGTGGTCTCAGATCAAGGACCTATGCACCCTTCTGCACAGTTTCGACATGGCGACGAATATGTTTAGCGCTGACAATGCCATTATTAGCATGACAATTCCAGTCATTTACATGCTGGAGCACACGCTAAACACTATTCGGAGTCAGGGGGTGGGACAACAGGAAGAGGAGGAACTACAGGAGGATTCATATGCGCAAGACATAACAACATCTCCAAGGTCCAGACGTTCATCATCACCAACGCGGCAGGCATGGGACCATGGGGGACAGGGATCAACAAGGGCGCATGGTAGCAGGCGAAATGTTGAGGAAGGTGCAGGAGAACATAAAGAAATGGAGGACGAACTGTCCATGGACATGGAAGACTCAGCTGATCAGGGAGACCTTGGTCAAATTTCAGTTGAAAGAGGTTGGGGGGAGATGTCAGAGGAAGAAAGAACGGTTAGCACCTCTATGCCACAAACACAGCGTGGACTTGGTCCGCATGGCTGCGCAAGACACATGAGTGCTTTCTTGCTGCACTACCTCCAACATGACCCTCGTATTGTCAAAATTAGAAGTGATGATGACTACTGGCTTGCCACACTATTAGATCCCCGGTACAAGTCCAAATTTTGTGACATAATTCCAGTCATAGAAAGGGACGCACGTATGCAGGAGTATCAGCAAAAGCTGTTACTCGATCTTAGCTCGGCTTTTCCACCAAACAACCGTGCAGGTGCAGGGAGTGAATCTCCCAGTTGTAACTTGACAAACATGGGACGGTCTCGTCATCTTCAACAGTCTACCCGTACCAGTAGGACTGTATCTGGTGCTGGTAACAGCAATTTTATGGAATCTTTTCATAATTTTATTAGACCCTCCTTTGCAAGGCCAACAGAGACAACAAGTCTAACATATAGTCAACGGCTGGAGAAGATGATACAGGGGTATCTCCAAATGAACATTGATGCCATGACTTTGCAAATGGAGCCTTGCTCATTTTGGGCTTCAAATCTTGAAAAATGGCCAGAGCTCTCCACTTACGCCTTGGAGATTTTGTCGTGTCCAGCTGCCAGCGTTGTCTCTGAACGTGTCTTCAGTGCTGCTGGGTGTGTGCTGACAGATAAGCGCACGCGTCTGTCCAGTGACAATGTGGACAGGCTAACGTTCATCAAAATGAACAAGTCATGGATCCACAAGGAATTTACTACCCCTGTGTCATCCTGGGGAGAGTAAATGCTGGTGGATTTGGAATGTGCTTGATGCAAATCAAAACATTCTGTTTGCAACTAGGGGTGTCTGTGTGGCCCAATTTTTTGAAAAAAGGGAGACTCCGCTTGGAGTAACCCTTACTTACATTGTTTTTAAAAATGATCCAAGATGACCAGAGCTGGGATCAGCAAAGACTTTGCTACCTACCCCGGTGTCATCCTGGGGACGGTTAAGAATGGCGTATTTTTGAATGTGCTTGATGCAAATCTAGCTGTGAAGTGTACAACTGGGACACAACTGCTGCCACTGAAGGGGTGGGTGTGTGTGGGGCCCAATTTTTGGAAAAAAGGGAGACTCCGCTTGGAGTAACCCTTGCTTACAGTGTTTTTAAAAAGGAGCCAAGATGAACAGAGCTGGGATCAGGAAAGACTTTGCTACCTACCCCGGTGTCATCCTGGGGACAGTTAATTATGGCGTATTTTTGAATGTGCTTGATGCAAATCAAAACATCCTGTTTGCAACTAGGGCAAAGTGCTGCCACTGATGGGGTGTCTGTGTGGCCCAATTTTTGGAAAAAAGGGAGACTCCGCTTGGAGTAACCCTTACTTACAGTGTTTTTAAAAATGATCCAAGATGAACAGAGCTGGGATCAGGAAAGACTTTGCTACCTACCCCGGTGTCATCCTGGGGACGGTTAAGAATGGCGTATTTTTGAATGTGCTTGATGCAAATCTAGCTGTGAAGTGTACAACTGGGACACAACTGCTGCCACTGAAGGGGTGGGTGTGTGTGGGGCCCAATTTTTGGAAAAAAGGGAGACTCCGCTTGGAGTAACCCTTGCTTACAGTGTTTTTAAAAGGGAGCCAAGATGAACAGAGCTGGGATCAGGAAAGACTTTGCTACCTACCCCGGTGTCATCCTGGGGACAGTTAATTATGGCGTATTTTTTAATGTGCTTGATGCAAATCAAAACATCCTGTTTGCAACTAGTGCACAAGTGCTGCCACTGATGGGGTGTCTGTGTGGCCCAATTTTTTGAAAAAAGGGAGACTCCGCTTGGAGTAACCCTTACTTACATTGTTTTTAAAAATGATCCAAGATGAACAGAGCTGGGATCAGCAAAGACTTTGCTACCTACCCCAGTTTCACCCTGGGGACGGTTAAGAATGGCGTATTTTTGAATGTGCTTGATGCAAATCTAGCTGTGAAGTGTACAACTAGGGCACAAGTGCTGCCACTGAATGTGTGGGTGTGTGTGGGGCACAATTTTTGGAAAAAAGGGAGACTCTGCTTGGAGTAACCCTTGCTTACATTGTTTTTAAAAATGATCCAAGATGAACAGAGCTGGGTTCAGCAAAGACTTTGCTACCTACCCCAGTTTCACCCTGGGGACGGTTAAGAATGGCGTATTTTTGAATGTGCTTGATGCAAATCTAGCTGTGAAGTGTACAACTAGGGCACAAGTGCTGCCACTGAATGTGTGGGTGTGTGTGGGGCACAATTTTTGGAAAAAAGGGAGACTCTGCTTGGAGTAACCCTTGCTTACATTGTTTTTAAAAATGATCCAAGATGAACAGAGCTGGGTTCAGCAAAGACTTTGCTACCTACCCCGGTGTCATCCTGGGGACAGTTAAGAATGGCGTATTTTTGAATGTGCTTGATGCAAATCTAACTGTAAAGTGTACAACTAGGGCACAAGTGCTTCCACTGAATGGGTGGGTGTGTGGGGCCCAATTTTTGGAAAAAAGGGAGACTCCGCTTGGAGTCACCTTGCGGTGTTTTACATGATTTTAGAAGGGCGTGCCATGCCTATATCTGTATCTTGTCCTCTTTTTCCTCATTACACTCTTTTGTTTTCGCATGAGAATTTGTTCTTGTCACTTTCCAATGTGTTTGTGTTGTGTTGTGAGTTGTTTGTCACCTTTTGGACACCTTTGAGGGTGTGTTTTCTAGGTGTTTTTATGTGTTTGTGAATGCCTGCCATTGTTTCCTATGCAGTTCGAGTTCGGTTAGTCGAACGTTCGACGAACCGAACTCGAACGGGAACTCCGTTCGGCGAACCGAACTCGAGCCGAACCACGACCGGTTCGCTCATCTCTTCTGGTGACCATCATCCCATTAAAGAGAGATACCGCCCTATACCCCGAGCTCAATATCAGCGTGCCAAAGAAATTTTATGGGATATGAAGGAGGCGGGGGTGATCAGAGATAGTTATAGCCCCTGGGCAGCTCCATTAGTGCTCGTAAAGAAAAAAGATGGCACAATGAGAATGTGCGTTCATTACAGGCAAATTAACCGCGTTACACATAAAGATGCTTATCCACTACCCAGAATAGAAGAGTCATTAGCAGCTTTAAAATCGGCTAATTATTTCTCCACCTTGGATCTCACCAGTGGGTATTGGCAGGTTCCCGTGGCAGAGGTGGACAAGGAGAAGACTGCATTCACTACACCAATGGGCCTCTGCGAGTTCAACTGTATGCCTTTCGGGCTCTGCAACGCCCCAGGGACATTTCAAAGATTGATGGAGTGCTGCTTGGGCCATTACAACTTTGAAACCGTGCTATTGTACTTGGATGACGTCATAGTCTATTCGAAAACCTATGAAGACCACCTGAGGCACTTGGTTGAAGTGTTTGAGTCCTTGTCCGAGTATGGCCTGAAGATAAAGCCGTCAAAATGTCACCTCTTGAAGCCAAAGGTACAGTACCTGGGTCATGTAGTCAGCGCAGAAGGTGTGGCACCTGATCCAGAGAAAGTCACAGTAATCAAGGACTGGCCAAGACCCACCACGATAAAGGAGGTGCGGCAGCTCCTTGGGCTGGTGGGCTACTACCGAAGGTTCATTGACGGTTTCACAAAAATAGCAGCGCCTCTTCAAGATCTCCTGGTGGGTCAGCCAAAGAAGTCTAAGAAGCAAAGTCCTCCATTCGAATGGAGCAGTCAAGTAGAAACATCCTTTGTCCGGTTGAAGATGGCTCTCACTGGAGAAGAAATTCTGGCTTACCCTGACTACAGCCAGCCATTTGTACTATACACAGATGCCAGCAACTTGGGATTGGGAGCAGTTCTGTCCCAGGTACAGGGAGGCAGAGAGAAAGTGATAGCCTATGCCAGTAGAAAGCTTCGTCCAACAGAAAGGAATCCAGAAAACTACAGTTCCTTTAAGCTGGAGTTCCTCGCTATTGTCTGGGCAGTGACTGAACGCTTCAAGCACTATCTGGCGTTGGCCAAGTTTACCATCTTCACAGACAACAATCCGTTGACACACCTAGCAACAGCCAAGCTAGGTGCGCTAGAACAGCGATGGTTGGCTCGACTGTCCAACTTTGACTTTACCATCAAGTACAGAGCTGGCCGAAAGAATAACAATGCTGATGCGCTGTCCAGAATGCCTCATTTACTCGAAGTTGGAGAAGACCTGGATGAAAAGGAAGAGATAGAGTTACCAGCTTTCCACCAACAGGGTGTCTCCCAGTGTGGGCATGCTGTAAAAGAGAAGCGCTCGAGCCAGCAAGGGGTCTCGGTCAACCCATTACTCCACCATAGATGGGAGGAAACACAGAACAGTGACACGGCCGTCTGATTAGTCAAAGAAAAGCTAGCACAAGCTGAAACCCATCTTGGTCCAGGTGCTCCACGAGAAGCCCAACAGCTGTGGAAGGAGAGGGGACGACTGTTTCTCTACAAGGGCAAGCTATGCAAAAGATATGTTAACTGGCGAACCAATGAACTCGTCTGGCAAATAGTGGTTCCCCAGAGGGATGCCTCCATGGTCCTAGCAGCTTACCACGATGGAGCAGGACACTTCGGGTGGAAGAAGTTGGAGATCCTACTCCGTGATCGATTCTACTGGGTGAACATGAGAAAGGCAATCAAGAAGTGGTGCCGAGAATGTGGTCCGTGTGACCTAAGGCGGAAAGATGATACCAACCAGAGGTCTCCCCTGCAGCCAATTATCACGAAGCAGCCCATTGAGTTAGTGGCCATGGACCATGTGAAATTAACACCAAGCCGGTCAGGCTATGTTTATGCCCTCACCATTGCGGACCATTACTCTCGCTTCCTGGTAGTAGGCACTCTACTGTGAAAGATCAGACTGCCCGGACAGCCGCCAAGGCATTTCAAGCATACGTTTGTCGACCCCACGGTTATCCTGAAAGAGTACTGACTGATCAGGGCCCTGCATTTGAGGCAGAAGTGTTTCAAGAGTTCTGTAACATGTACGGCTGTAAGAAAATAAGAACAACACCGTACCACCCTCAAACCAATGGACTGTGCTAGAAAATGAATCGTGGTTATTGACTTGCTCAAGACTTTGCCTCTAGAAGAAAGAAACCAATGGCCAGAGAAGTTACCAGATCTAGTGGATTTGTACAACCATATTCCAGTAAACTCCACCAACTGCAGCCCCGCTTACTTGATGCGAGCAAGACCTGGCAAGTTACCTGTACACTTCGATATGGGAACTGTGACACCTGAAGCGGTTCAACAGATAGAAGATTGGAACACAGAGTGACAACAACAATACCGCCAAGTTCAGGAATGTGTGGAAAAGAGCCTGTCCCAAGCAAGAACAAGACAAGAAAAGAACTACAATCAAACAGCCCCAGCTCTCCCTTAGCACCTGGAGAACAGGTCCTCAAGAAAAAGCAGAGGATGCACAAATTAGATGACCAGTGGGAAAATGAGCCCTACACAATTATTCCTGCCAATTTTGGCAACAGCAAAGTGGGTCTAATAAGTAAAGATGGAGGCAAAACATATCAAGCAGTTTCCAGAGATCGCCTGAAAATATGCCCTGAACGGAGTAAAGCCAAAGAAGAAGTTCAAGAAAGTCCCCAACCTTAAGAAAAAGAAGAAATGATTCAAACAGTACTTGGAAAATTCCCCAAAACATGGACCCAAATAAATAAGGCTATAGTGGTACCAGTATTGACATTCCCGCAAGTGGATGTACCAGAAACAGAAAAGGTTCCAGATCCACCTGAAGACCTGTCAGTCCCACCAATAGATATCCCACCAGCAGTGGAACAGGAGAATCAACCCCCTGCCAGTGGTGAATCTGTCATACCCTTGGTGAATCTAAGACCCCAATCACGCATACCTGTCAGAGTTAGGCCTACCAGCAACACTGAGGTAGTAGACATCCCAAGTAGTAGAGGATCAATCCCAGTACTATGCAGGTCCCAACGTAGCACCCAGGGACAGCCCCCTCCAAGGTATAGAGATTAAAAAAAAAAAAAAGTACCTATTAGAGTGCAAATAGTTATTTGAAGTGTCTTGTATAAAATGCTTTTTGTTTCAGGTGATTAAGTAAATGGACAATTGGGCCACTGGACTAGGAGTGACCAAAACTTTAAGTGTATATAGTTAGCACCTATTGTGCTCAACACCCCAGAAGCAGAACCCGTCCGGCGTGCATAGAATGGGGGCATCGATGCTCTGATGCACGCCCAGAGCCTACGTTGGGGGTTTTATCGCGGCGGGTCCCCCATGGAGCAGTGTAATGGATGCCCGGCAGGGAGCCACACTGGACTCATAATAGTTGTCATTTAAGTTTGTAACGTTTAAGAAAGGTGCCTCCCAAAAAGGGATGAAATGTTATAATGTTATGCCTTGTTTATGTTTCTTCAGTCCGGGAGTACTGATTTTAACTAAAGGGGAGTGTGGCGCCCCAGCATCTGGTTGCCACAACAGTGTTGCCCCTCCAAAGGGTTAATGCTGAGCCTGGAGATAGTTGGGGAAGTCTATTGGCCAGTAAGTACCTGCATCCAACACCGTTCCTCTCCCAGGCCAGCAGGGGGAGCTCTAAACCTGGAGTTCCAGGGAGCAATTCCCCTAAGCTCTGACCTGGGGGAGGAGTTAGGTAGTCTGTGAGGAGAGTTCGAGGAGAGAGGAGTTTGAGTAGTGCAGGCTTGCGAACTGGGGCCTGAAGCTAAGATATCTCAGCCCAGAAAAGCAGGATCTGCAGAGAGGCACAGAGAGAAGATTCTAGGGGAGAACAGGTTGGAACCGGTTTGCCTCAGAAGAACCCACTGAAAATTAGACATCGGAGTCTGTGGTTGCCAGGGTGTTAGATCCCCCAGTAACCGAATCCGAAGGGCAGGAGGACTGTAGGTCTCCTGGCCCCCAAAACAACCTGAAGGTTCAGCTGCAGTACCGGGGCCCGGTGTGGACTCTAGCAGAGAAGCATCAGAGAGGGCCTGCGCAGCCTACCCTACGGGAACGGGACGTACCACAAGTCCCAGCAGAGAAAGGGCTTCCGTTAAACCAATGTTGCGGGGTCCTGTAAAAGAAAAGAAAGAGTAAGGAGAAGGCCTCAATACTCACCTGGCCAAGGAGATAACCCCAACTGCTTCCAGGCCGACCGGATCGCCATTACCACTGTAACGGTCTCCCAGGACTGCAGAGTAAAAGAAGGTAAAGAGACTGCTGTTTGTGTCTGTTCCTTTCACTGCCCTGTTGGCCCTGCACTGCATCATTCACAAAACCACCATAGACTCTTACAAGCACCAATGGTTGCCCCAGGGTACCGCTCCACCTGTAAGGAGCAGACTCACCATAGCTGTCACTACATCAGCCCCGGAGACCCCATCCAGCAGCGGCGGCTCCATAGCCGCAATCCACAGGTGGCGTCACGAATATATATTTCCACAAACTTTATTATTGATCATCACCTCCACGGCCGCCATATTAATTGACCCCGCCAGGGTGACGGAGTTGGGCCCCGCCACCGCTGACTACCCGGGACTAGTCCAACCTGACACCGGGTCACCCAAAGCCCTGCGGTGGGCGAGTCACTGAACATTGTCTCTAATTACAAGCAAAAAGAGAGGGGAGCCAAAATATCTGAGAGTGGCATGCATGAAATAAAAGTATAAATTCACAGATTTATTCCAACTGTACTATATTACAAATGAGATTTTTTTTGCAAACAATTGATCAATTTTTTGAGCTATCCCTGCCACATCACGGCAAATCTCATTAGTGTGGTCCTACTCTATATTTTATCTTTCATTGTGCCATGCGGCCTCCTAGATAAATTAAAAGCAGAACCATATTAGAGCAACACATACCTGCGACCTTTATATAACCGCTTACATGTCGCACAAAGAGGCAACTGCGGATAAAAGGCAGCCCAGGTCCCAGCATGTGCAGCAGATGGCCACACACACCAGGACAAAGCCAGAACTGACCTTCACAGTGCCAGACCAGCAACCATAAATAAAGGCGGACCAGACCCAAGTATGATGCTTAATTAGCAGTGGCTGTAAAAAAGGGTGGGGTGGCTGAATGTGAACAGCCACCAACAGGAGGAATATTTGCAAACCAACATTAGGCGTACATGCAGGCGATACCTGCATCACAGTAACCTGTAAGTGAAAGTAAATAAACACAGACACAAACACTTAGACCATAAGTTTTATGCTTACTATTAAAACTTGCATTCATCATACAACTATCTGTTAGTAATTGGTTATAAATTTATTTGGGATTTTAATTAATGATTTACTTTCATTCTAGGCACTATTTGAATCACCTGTCTTAACAGGTATCACATGGTCCTCAGATCAGATGTATAAATAAGGATTCTTGTGTTAAATGTATTCATACTTGAAGCAGGGGACAGGACGTCTCAGAAACATGTAGTGTATTAATAAACCTTTTTTAATATTTCTGTCCCCCTGAGCCTCAATGGTTTGCAGCGCCTGTTTACACTGCCTTTTCTCTTATTTTGTCCAATCTCCTTCCATCACACCGGTGTGGGAAGACAGCGGCTGGAACTACAGCATACCTATCGGTGAGTTGCTAACATCATACACAGTAGCAGAGTGAAGGATTCACTCCATGCAAGGGATCACCGTCGGTTACACAGAAACATGTGGTATCGACTGGGAGACGCAAGCGGAGTGTCGTGGACCCGGCGGTAATGTCTTCTTACTACCGGAGCCCATTAGGAGGGCCTGCAATCGTGGTCCTACTCCACACATCTATTGACACACAGTCTCATACTGATCACTGGAAGTTCAACATGACACCTCAAGGCAAAGAATTCTCTGAGGATCTGAAAAAAAGAATAGTTGGTCTCGATAAAGATGGCCTAGGCTATAAGAAGATTGCCAATAGCCTGAACCTGAGCTGTTCACAATCTTCATGGTGAAACATGGTGGCCAAGACCATACAGTGTTTTATCGAGACAGGGTTGACTCAGAACAGACCACGCCATGGTCGGTCAAAAAATTTGAGTGCAGGTTCTTAGCATCATATCCAGAGGTTAAATTTTCAAAATAGATGTCAGCATTGCTGCAGAAGTTAAAGGGTTAAGGAGTCAGCCTCTCATTACTCAGACCATACGCCACACATTACATCAAATTAATCTGCATTGCTGTTGTCCCAGAAGGAAGCCTCGTCTAAGATGATGTACAAGAAGTCGCAAACAGTTTGCTGAAGACAAGCAGACTAAGAACATGGATTACTGGAACCATGTCCTATGAGAACAAGATAAACTTATTTTGTTCAGATGGGGTCAAGCATGTGTGGCTGCAACCAGGTGACAAGTGATTGTCCTGATGAAGGAGTCCGAGCACTCTGAAAGTCACAATCCAAGAATATCTCTTCTGTCTTCATTTCATCAGCAGTACAGGATTAACCCCTTCCTCTCCAACCTCAGATGTGGATTATATATTGGGCTGCTGCAGCTGTTTCTCAGCATTTTAGTGGTTGTGTCCTACACAACTCCACCAGGTGAGCACAATTTTGCTTATGGTTTCACTGTATTTCAGATAATACCCTATTTGTGCTCCTTGTCTTTCCAGTTTTTATCTTTCTAAAGGTCATTCCTCTTGAACAACGGCCAACACCCGCGAGTGCCTGTTCCAAAGCCGGTCTCCTCTGTTGACCCAGGGGTCAATGATTGGGCAGTTGAAGCTCGCAAGATGCGATCCGCACTTCTAAGGAGTGTATGAGCGCTTCGGCCGATGTCCATTGTTGTCCTGTTCTGTCATTTTCCCTGGGCAAAGTGGTGTGACTCTCCGCTCGTAACATCAAATTGCGGGTAGAGTCTTCCAAATTTGCTACGCGCTTCATAGGTCTTTGCTCAAATTTAACCCCGTGGTATAGCGTCTACAACTGCCATCTCACCTGAACATCATGGACACATTTCATGTGTCACTACTCAAAGCCCATTCACCTGACCAAGTTTTCTGAACCCTGTCATGGTTCAGACTCATCCTCGGACGACTATGAGATTCAGGAGATAGTCGGGTCTAGGGTGGTTCACGGCAAAATATTCTACCTTGTAGACTGGGGGGTCATGGGCTGGAAGACTGGACCTGGGAGCCCATTGAGCATATTCATGTTCCCCAGCTCATTGAGGCCTTTGAGCACCAAGATGGTGGTGATGAGTCTGGGGCATCTGTGGATCCATTGGTCTCCCATTTGGGTTTAGCTGCTGGGACTGCTGTTCAGCTTCACTGTTGATCCTGATGTCTGGCCACAACCTGCAATGTCCATGCTCTTGCTGAAGGAACTGCTGCTGTGAGCATAGTGAATGCTGCGGTTCAGACACAAATGAACAGATGCCGAAGACTTTGTGTTCAAAGACTAAAGGGGGCTTTACACGCAGCGACATCGCTAGTGATGTCGCTGGTGAAAGCACCCGCCCCCGTCGGTTGTGCGTCATGGGAAAATCGTTGCCCGTGGCGCACAACATTGTTACGAGCCGTCACACGGACTTACCTGCCTAGCAATGTCGCTGTGGCCGGTGAACCGCCTCCTTTCTAAGGGGGCAGTTCGTGCGATGCCAGAGCGGCGTCACTAAGCGGCCGCCCAATAGAAGCGGAGGGGCGGAGATGAGCGGACATAACATCCCGCCCACCTACTTCCTTCCTCATTGCTGGCGGACGCAGGTAAGCTGTAGTTTGTTGTTCCCGGGGTGTCACACATAGCGATGTGTGCTGCCTCAAGAATGACGAACAACTTGCGTCCTCAATAATCAACGATTTTTTAAAAATGAACGATGTGTCAACAATGAACGATAGGGTGAGTATTTTCCATCGGTAATGGCCGTTCGTTTGTGTCATACGCAACAACGTCACTAACGATGCCGGATTTGCGTCACGTAATCCGTGACCCTGGCGATATATCGTCGCTGCATGTAACAGGGCCTTTAGTCCAGAATCTGCTGCAATGAGCATGTTCATGATGCGGAAGTTCCCTATTGGTGGTCCAGTGTAAGCAGACTTGATGACGTGTCCTCACCCGATTGACTGAAGGGTGATGTCCCCGCTGACTAGGTGTGACATTTGGGGACATGGCTTATTCTATTTAAGGTGAGTCCGGGTGCATGGTGGCACCCGTTGATCATTCTATATCTGGAAGTGTATGTTTGTGGACATCCGCCATCTTGGCTTCACGTGCTATCTCCCATTAGTTGTTCCCGCAATTCCGCGGCCTGGTTCCAGCAAGAGGGTTACTCCACAATTAGACCAGGCTGCTTAGGAAGGTGTTGTGCTTACCGCTGGCTGATTACTGTGAGAGGGTTACACCACACCTAGTTCAGGCAGCTTAGGCAGGTACTATGCATACCGCAGTCTGGCTATGGTGAGAGGGTTACTCTACAACTAGAGCAGATTCCTTAGGCACGTACCACACACACCATGACCCGGATAGTGCAAGTGTTACGCCACTTCCTGGTAGGTCACCTGGCCAGGAACACTAGTTGCACACTGTGCAGTTACCTCTGCTTAGGTTTTTCCTGATAGCGTAGCCTCTGCAAAGCCAACAGAGGTTACAGCGACTTTTCTTTAATTTGCATAATCCCTGTGACGTTCACAGGGTTTACTGCCGTGTTTCCTACACTCCTGTGTGGTGTAGCACAGGTTGTGATAGGACTTTTCAGCTTGCATTTTAGTTGCTCACGTTCTGCCTAGCCCAGTGGGTTACTTAGCAGCAGCATTCCCCACCTCACAGTGGATCCTGGGCTACATTTGCAATAAACATTAAAAAAACTGTCTGATGGCAATCTGCGGTTCCTACTCCGCCTGGGCGCCGATCTCAGATTCTGGCATTGCCTCTGGTTATTCAGCTGGATTCATTGTCCTCCGTGTCTGTGTGGAGTGCCGACTACTGAGCATGTGCGGCCTGAACTTCCCTCGCCAGATTCTAAGTCCCGTGACTGGCTGTATTGCCAGCGCTGGGTTCTAAGTCTTGTAAGCCGATGCTGCGATGTCGCACGCGATAGTCCCCGCCCCCGTCGCAAGTACGATATCGTGTGATAGCTGGCGTAGCGAAAATTATCGCTACGGCAGCTTCACATGCACTCACCTGCCCTGCGACCATCGCTCTGGCCGGCGACCCGCCTTCTTCCTAAGGGGGAGGGTCGTGCAGCGTCATAGCGACGTCACACGGCAGGCGGCCAATAGCGGCAGAGGGGCGAAGATGAGCAGGATGTAAACATCCCGCCCACCTCCTTCCTTCCGCATTGTGGCCGGCGGCAGGTAAGGAGAGGTTCCTCGCTCCTGCAGCTTCATACACAGCAATGTGTGCTGCCGCAGGAGCAAGGAACAACATCGTACCTGTCGCGGCACCGGCATTATGGAAAGGTCGGAGGCTGCAAGGATGATACGATAACGATGCTTTTGCGCTCGTTCATCGTATCATCTAGGATTTACACACGACATCGCAAGTGACGCCAGATGTGCATCACTTTCGATTTGACCCCACGGACATCGCACGTGCGATGTCGTAGTGTGCAAGGCCGCCCTTAGTGTGGAAATCTGCTCACGTGCGGGCAGTTTCCACTCTCTCTGACGCTAAGTCCAGAAAGGACTCTACTGAGCATATCTGTGACGTGGCAGGTCCTGATTGGCTCTCCTTCGTCAGCTGCCCTGCTGACGCGTCAGTTGCTGATTTGTCGCTGGACGCCTGACCTCAGGACTATACCTTTTTGGAATTGGTGGTCTGACGATTGACGCCCTTGTTCTGGGTGGAGCTAAGGTTATTTAAGGCTCCAACCGGCGCACATGGGTGCACACTTATCACATTCATATCATATCGCCTCAGGGAATGAGAATGTCTGGCTGTCTAATATTGTTGCACTCTGAGATCACACTGTGACCTGGGCCTGTGAGAGTTACTCCACATCTTAGGCAGATCACCTAGGCAGGTACCGTTCATCTTGTAGACTGGTTCTGTGAGAGGGATACTCCACACCTAGACAGGCCGCCTAGGCAGGTATAGTTCATGCCATGGCCTGATTCTGCAGGAGGGTTACTCCCCGTCTTAGACAGGTCACCTAGATAGGTAACCTATGGACACAGTCTGCTGTAAGCACAGCATGCCCAGTTTGTTATATGCACCATGTGCATACATTTCTACTTTTGAGTTATTGATTGGTGTAACCTCTGTGAGGTCAACATTGGTTACAAAAACTTTCTCCATTTAATTTGCATAATCTCTGTGAGGTCAACACAGGTTATTGCGACTCATTCTATACTCCTGTGTGACGTGAACACAGGTTAGTGAACGGTCATTTATATTTATCTTTAGTTGTTGTGTCCGCTTGGTCCTTTGGACTACTAGCAGCAATATTCCATCTTTGCACGTTGGACCCTGGGTTGTGATTGATCTACTTCCTTTCAATCCATCAACCCCATAACAGTATAAGTGCGCTAGGGTCTGGCTATTATGCCGGATTTTCAGCAGCTCCATCAGTTCATTCAGGAGCTAGAGGCGTGTGTTAGTTCTCTTGAGCTGTCTCCTCTTGCTGCTGATATGGCTGATGTAGTGTCTCAGGCGGCTAGCCAAGCTGCTGCTAAGGTGTCTCCTACCACTTTGCCCACTCCAATTATCCCTCACCTGTCGCTCCCCAATACGTTTTCTGGGGATAGCAAGGCTTGTAGGTAATTTGTGAACCAGTATTCATCCATCTTGAGCTACTGGCTACACAGTTCCCTACCAAGAGGACTAGTAAAGTGGGCTTAATAATATCCTTGCTCACTGATAGGACACTGGAGTGGGCAACACCTATATGGGAAAGAGATGACCTCATAGTTCAGAATTCAGCTGACTTTTTAGAGTCCCTGAAGCAAGTGTTCCTGGGACCTCAGGTCACTCATGATACGGCTTTACAGCTACTGACTTTGGATCAGGGGAGTACCTGCACGAGTCAGTATGTTGTGGGATTCTGGACACTTGTTGCGGAACTAAGGTGGCAAGACAAGACCCTCTGTTACCGTTCGTGGATCTGCTGGCCTAGGTCCTCCGTCTTCTCCTTCTGGTGCTCTGCCACGGCGTTCTACCCGCCTGAGAAATCGTTAGCGGCTGAGGCTAAATCCTGAAATGGGGCTTCTGCGCATGTGTGAGGAGACAAGCTGCTTTCTGCATTGTCAGCTTTGGCTCGTTCTGAGCATGCTCACCACGTGGCAGCAATTGATTGGCTGCGGGTGACGTCATCGATGATGCGGGATCACATGACTGGGATGCACTGCTTGTAGATTGGCCGCGGGTGACATCATCGATGATGCAGGATCATATGACTGTGATGTCCTGCTTGCTGATTGGCCGCAGGTGACGTCATCGATGATGCTCTCGATTCCTATTGACTGAGAGCAGATTGGCTGCTGGGCGCCTCCATCTTGTGGTAGGTGCTTTATCTATAAAGAACCCTGCAGCACGCTGCTCGGCGCTCAGTCGTTCTTGGTTCATGCATGGGGTAGACGCCTCATGTGTGACCTCTCATACTAGCTAGCCTATACTACTGTCACAAGCCAGTGTACACCTGCTGGTCAAGCGTTACCTACCTACTAGTGCCCGCTTCCTCGCACCTTAGTGGAACCGGGCTTAGGCAGGAAATTCTGTCACTGTGCTCTCAGGTGATTCTCTGTGGCTAGCATAGAGAGATCCCTCGCTCCCTATAGTGCGGCTAGCACAAGGGATTAGGCAGGGAGTTATACATTGAGCCTAGACAGTACGGCTAGTACTGTTTGGACCTACACCTTAGGTACATGCCCCCTATGAGCTAATAGAGGTTAGCGTTGGGAATCTCCGTGAACTGTAACGGATTTTCTATCTTTACACTATATCTAATACTTACTTCTGTGAGGCAACAGAAGAGTTAGTTAGTGGACTATGGTTGGGGTTACCATCCGCACGCTTTTGTAGTTCCTGGGATTAGGCTGGTTTCACACATCCGGCTTTTCTCCACTTTATCGGACCCGGCGCGCTCCCGTACAGTGTTTACATTACAATCGCAGCGCTGCAACTTCCTGGTCACATGCTCCGGTCACATGACAGCATGTGACCGGAGCTTGTTGCGCGGCCATTCTACTGTATACACTGTACGGGAGCGCGCTGGATCCGACAAAGTGGAGAAAAGCCGGATGTGTGAAACTGGCCTTAAGCGGGCTTTACACGCTACGATTTTGCTACAGCGATCTCGTTGGGGTCACGGATTTTGTGACGCACATCCGGCCGCTGTAGCGATGTTGTAGCGTGTGACTCCTAGGAGCGATTTTGGATCGTTGCAAAAACGTCCAAAATCGCTCCTCGTTGACATGGGGGTCCGCTCCCAATTATCGCTGCTGTCGCTGAGGCGAAGTTGATCCTCGTCCCTGCGGCAGCACACATCGCTACGTGTGACGCCGCAGGAACGAGGATCATCTCCTTACCTGCCTCCGGCCACAATGCAGAAGGAAGGAGGTGGGCGGGATGTTACGTCCCGCTCATCTCCGCCCCTCCGCTATCATTGGTCGGCCGCTTAGTGACGTTGCTGTGACGCCAAATGGACCGCCCCCTTAGAAAGGAGGCGGTTCGCCGGTCACAGCGACGTCGAAGGCCTTGTAAGTACGTGTGACGGGAGTGCGCGATTTTGTGTGCGACGGACAGCGTTATGCCCGTTGCGCACAAACGATGGGGGCGGGTCTCATGCTAGCGATATCGGGCCGGATATCGCAGCATTGTAAAGCCACCCTTAGACAGGAACTACAGGTCCACCTCTATTGTTATTTAGGCACTTGCCATAAGTTTATTAGCATTCCCTTATTTACATTTATGCTAATTCGGTAGTCGCTGTGAGCTAAACAGTGAGTGCCGCAGTTGGCCCTAGTGCCGCTGTGAGATAACAGCGACAAGTACCACTTTTGTGGGACGGGTTTCCCCAACAATCTGCTATCATCAACAGCAGGTTTCTCTGCATGGTTGACCCTCTCTGTCTGATAACCTGATTCTGTACCGACCCGCGGGCTCGGCTGCGATCGCCGAGCCGCTCGGATCCATGCTCGTACTGCGGGTCGTGGCTTGAGCCTTTCATGGGTGAGAAGTTCCACAGCCGGGGCTGCGGTTGTTTCGTTTGGATTGTGAGTTCGTGACGCCAACCACGGGTTCTGGTGAATGGATGGACACCACCGCTGCCGTTAACTAGGCCTCCTGGGGACGGTGTTGCGCAGCTTGGTGTTGACCCCTCCGTGGGTAGGGGAGCAATGGTCCCGGGGGCCCAAGGGAGGTGCTGAGGCGGGGGAGCGGGTTGGACGCTGGTGCGGTGCGGCGCGGTGCGTGGCCCAAAGGCACTGGTGTACTCACGCTGACACAATACACTCGAGTCTCTCGTAAACCAAACTGAGTGATGAATGGGGCCCGCAGCTGGCTGCAGCTTCTCCCGGTATAGGTTGGTGGTTTCCGCCTTTCTCCTGCACCTCTGTGTGTAAATGTTTGACTCCTATGCCTAGACACCGGTAGTCCGCTCCCCGACTTGTATATGCAGTAGTAGCCCGTTTGCCCACAGATACTGGCCCTTTGGGTCTCTATGCCTTGGCGGTGGCTCTACCCTGTATGGTTGGGCTGTTGTCTTCTAACGGGACTTGTGTGGGATAGGTCCTTAAGTCCAGTCCCCAATCAGTTGATTTGACTCGACCCTGTCAGTTCAGGGCTTCGTCTGGGTCTGAGTACCCCTCCTGGTGCTCCGGTTTCCAATCGGTTCCCCGGTTCGGTTACGGCGGGCCACCACCCGACCCCGGTCCCTACGGTTCCACCGGCTGTAATCCTAGCTCCTGCAGGCGGCCACCACCGTCTACCTCCTTGCCAAAGGTGACTGGGCTCCGACCCAGCCACCGGAGTAGTCTTTGGCAGGCCTGGGCGCAGGTCTGCCCTTGGACTCAACCTCTCTCCTTCACTGTCAAAACTACTCTGCACTGTCAACTTGAACTTGTGTCTGTGTTTTCCCGCCTCCAGGCCTGTGAAAGCCTTGGTGGGCGGAGCCAACCACCTGGCTCTTCCCCCCTGGTGTGGACATCAAACCTGGAGGGTGGTGACAAGGTTTTTAGTTTGACTGATGTCACCTAACCGGGTGACCATAGGGTAGGTGCGGGTTTACATCTCTGTGGGAGAAGAACACTTCGGCCTCCAGGTCGGGCTCATAAATGAACCCCCATCCGCAGTCACGGTGAAATCTCCGGACCTGTCCCTGGTACTTTTGGCCTCGCACCCGGTAGGTGGCACTCCGCAGGTTGTCCTTCTCCCGGATCGTGCGGGCGAGGATTTCGGCTTCTTTCGCAGGCCTCAATCTCCCGGCCCATCTGGTTTGGCCGCCGCTCCCAATACGGGGCGTCTGCGTGCCCGGGCTCTCTACGGGTGGGGGTCTGGCCCAGCTGGAGCTCCCCGGTGGTGGCCACGACCATCACCCTCTGGGGGGAACCCCGCTGCGTCAAGGGCGGCTCTGCTGCCTTGCAGCGGCCTCCCCTCGGGACCACAGTCGAGGCCCTAGACCCAGGAATGGCCTGCCTCACCTTCGGGGCCTTCTTCCGGGTGACGCTCTCCCCTTCGGCTGGGCGGACTGCCGGGGCCTCTCTGGGCGTCGCCTTCGCCGGGACTGGCGGGATCAAGTTCAGGACGGGCACCTTCCATGGCAACGGGGTTGGTGCGGGCTGGGTATATGGCCGTCTGCGAGCCGCGTCTACAGGCGGGTCCTCATGGGCAGTTGGGGCGGGTTCCACCGCTGGTGTCGGGGGTGGCGGAGCGAGCGGGAGGGCAGAGGCAGCTGAACGGGCTGTGGAGGAGGCGACAGGGGAAGCGGGGGCAGACCGGGTCCCTCAGCTGCAGCGACCGGTCCCTCCAGGACATAGGGGCGTAGGTCGCCCACTAGCTCCTCCAAATTCGTCTCCATCTCACGCGCCCGCACAGCCGAAGCTATCTCCCCCATCTCGGTTGCCGACTGCTCCATTAAGTACCTCACCTGCACTTGTAGGTGGCAACACATCAGAGTCGTCCGGGCTTCCATCCACGCCGCTGTTCCGGGCGCGGGCTCCGGGAATTTGGGCTTCTCAAACGGGGCGGACATGTTGCACTCTCGAGATCCAGGCACACTACGGGTAGCAGAGTCCTGGTGTCCCTGCCCTTTATCTCCTCAGTCACATGTGGCCGAATCTTCACCCGCCCCCCCCTTGGTCTTTTCCGAGCACTTCACTTGCTTTTTGCACTGCTCCGCTCTCGGGGGGGCGGGGCTTTGCTTTTGCGCCCTTTCTGTTCAGGGAAGACGGCTCGGGCGGGAACTTTTCGCGCCCAAGATGGCGGATTCTCCAATTTTTCAGCGGGACGCCGCTGGCGATAATCTCAAGGCACACTTCCACAGGTAAGTGGACGGTTCTATCCTGTTCGTGACGCCAGAAGAGTCGATGTGTACCGCCCCGCGGGCTTGGCTGCGACCGCCGAGCCGCTCGAATCCGTGCTCGTACTGTAGGGGGTGGCTCGAGCCTCTCATGGACCCGGGGGTCACGTCACTCTGCAAGGGAGTTGGCACTACACGCGGGGACTTGGGTGAGGAGTTCCACGGCCGGGGCCACGGTTGTTTGGTTTGGATTGTTCGTGACGCCACCCACGGGTTGTGGTGAATGGATGGACACCACCGCTGCCGTTAACTAGGCCTCCTGGGGACGGTGTTACGCAGCTTGGTGTTGACCCCTCTGTGGGTAGGGGAGCGATGGTCTTGGGGGCCCGAGGGAGGTGCTGAGGCGGGGGAGCGGTTGGACGCTGGTGCGGTGCGGCGCGGTGCGCGGCCCGAAGGCACTAGTGTATTCACTCTGACACAATACACTCGAGTCTCTGGTAAACCAAACGGAGTGATGAATGGGGCCCGCAGCCGGCTGCAGCTTCTCCCGGTATAGGTTGGTGGTTTCCGCCTTTCTCCTGCACCTCTGTGTGTAAATGTTTGACTCCTATGCCTAGACACCGGTAGTCCACTCCCCGACTTGTATATGCCGTAGTAGCCCGTTTGCCCGCAGATGCTGGCCCTTTGGGTCTCTATGCCTTGGCGGTGGCTCTACCCTGTATGGTTGGGCTATTGTTTTCTAACGGGACTTGTGTGGGATAGGTCCTTAAGTCCAGTCCGCAATCAGTTGATTTGACTCGACCCTGTTGGTTCGGGGCTTCGTCTGGGTCTGAGTCCCCTTCCTAGTGCTCCGGTTTCCAATCGGTTTTCCGGTTCGGTACCGGCGGGCCACTGCCTGACCCCGGTCCCTATGGTTCCACCGGCTGTAATCCCAGCTCCTGCAGGCAGCCACCACCGTCTGCCCCCTTGCCAAAGGTGACTGGGCTCCGACCCAGCCACCGGAGTAGTCTATGGCAGGCCTTGGACTCAACCTCTCTCCTTCACTGTCAAAACTACTCTGCACTGTCAACTTGAACTTGTGTCTGTGTTTTCCCGTCTCCACGCCTGTGAAAGCCTCGGTGGGCGGAGCCAACCACCTGGCTCTGCCCCCTGGTGTGGACAGCAAACCTGGAGGGTGGTGACAAGGTTTTTAGTTTGACTGATGTCACCTAATCGGGAGGGGGTGTGGTGTTGTGTATGACTACCTGAGACGACGTGACTAGTCCAGGGCATCACATTCCCCCTTGGTTTAATGCAGACTGTCCGCGGGCTGCCCGTCCATCACCGATTTTATTTTTGTTTTCTGAAAAATAGAAAAACGGGAACATAGTACAAGTATACTAACATTTGTACAAACTTTTCAACACTTTTACTTTTTTTTATTAATACGGGAACCGGGCCCTCCAGTCACCCACCCAAACAACCTAGCCTTGATGCTGCCCCTAAGAAGTGGGCAGCACCCCTTTTCCCCAGTCCAGGAACGGGCCCAGGTGTGTTTAACGGGACGGGTGCAGGTTTCACAGTCCTTTCAGAGGCCCCACGACCAGGGGACCCCTGACTCGGAGAATGGCCACAGGTTGTAGTGGTGGCGGGCCTCGGCCAACAGCTTCCCGCAGGCCCATCCTCCGGTCTGCCTCTCCGGAGGTGGTGAAACCGGACGGCCGGTTAAGGGAAGGGTTATTTACATGCCCAATAGTTTTTGGGTGGCCTGCCAGTTCTCGGCCTTGTCTTTTGTAAAAACAGGGGCAACAGGCAGTAGGATCCCAACGAGGACTGTGTCACTTGGGCAGCCTGGTTCCGCTGCCTTTAACTTTCTTCATCCTCCTCGTATTCAGCCTCAATGGTCACTCCAAGGCTGTACGGCGGGGGAGGGGACTGGGGCCGCTCCGGGGCACTGCGACCCTCTCTCAGGCGGACATCCAGGGCAAACCAGCCCCTCTCCCCACAATGTCGGGTATACTGGACCAAGTCGCCGGGTAGCAGGTCACGATCAGGGTGACCATAGGGTAGGTGCGTGTTTACATCTCTGCGGGAGAAGAACACTTCGGCCTCCAGGTCGGGCTCATAAATGAACCCCCATCCGCAGTCACGGTGAAATCTCCGGACCTGTCCCTGGTACTTTTGGCCTCGCACCCGGTAGGTGGCACTCCGCAGGTTGTCCTTCTCCCGGATTGTGCGGGAGAGGATTTTGGCTTTCCTTCTTTCACAGGTCTCAATCTCCCGGCCCATCTGGTTTCGCCGCCGCTCCCAATACGGGGCGTCTGCGTGCCCGGGCTCTCTACGGGTGGGGGTCTGGCCCAGCTGGAGCTCCCCGGTGGTGGCCACAACCATCACTCTCTGGGGGGAACCCCGCTGCGTCGAGGAAGCTCTGCTGCCTTGCAGCGGCCTCCCCTCGGGACCACAGTCGAGGCCCTAGACCCGGGAACGGCCTGCCTCACCTTCGGGGCCTTCTTCCGGGTGAGCACTCTCCCCTTCGGCTGGGCGGACTGCTGGGGCCGGGGTGTTACGAGGGAGACCCGGGGAAGCGTGCCAAGATGGGAAATGGACAGCTTCCGCCGGTCAAGGTCCACTGTGCGGTGTAAGGGACCGCTGCTATGGTCAGGAAAGAGTGAGCGGGTTGCTACTAGTGATCGTCTGGAATGTCACAGACGATCTATGTACACCGGTCCGCCCTAACCCGTGAGGGTTGTATGGCTCGGGGCTTCTCGATCGGTGTACGTGTTGCACGGGGACGCACAGAGGTGCCTACGCACGTGTGCCAGCGGGAGTCACAAGATATGGCACGAGGGTAGCACAGAGGTGCCCACGCACGTGTGCTTTCAATAACCAGGTGAGTCCGGTGGAGACTCGAGGAGCTCACCTGGGACAGGGACACGGCCTGTCGAAGGAGATACTGCCAGAGCAGCAAGGCAGGAACACGGCCTGCTGAAGGAGATACTGCCGGAGCAGCAAGGCAGGAACACGGCCTGCAAACCAGGTGCTGCCTAAGCAGCAAGGGCCAAGCCCACAAAAGACAATAATGCCTGAGCAGTGGCGTGGCAGCACGCTGCCAGACATCCAAACATAGAAGGACGGTCGCGCACCGCCATGATGGCAGGGGGAGCTTTTAAGGAGGTGTAGCTCCACCCAAGGGCGGGCACGAGACGGGCGTGACCCAATCAGGGTTCGTGACGTCCTGGCCCAGCCAGTCAGGATTCAGCACATCACCAGCCTCGTCATGGGGCCGTGTGATATCAGTGAGCGAATCAGAAGACGTCACGTGGAGCACATGCTCATCCTCCTGCCTCTGGGTCATAAAGGCGGGATCCTCGGTTTCACAATGTGCAGAGACATGGGAAGTCTTGCTGCTTCCCTGAGCATCTATTCTTTGCACACTGCGCAACCTCCCAGAGCCTTCGTGATGCTGAGCAGGAGAGCTTGTGGCAGGCAAGGGATGGGAGACCGCTCCATTCCTTGCAAGGGGAGAACTACTAGGTGTCACCCTTCTGCTGTGTCTCTGAGGAGGCAACTCCTGCAGTCTCCCAGACCTTTGGCGCTGCTGAGCAGGAGGGCTCGTGGCAGACAAGGAATGGGGGACCACCTCATTCCTTGCAACAAGAGAGCCACGACGTGTAACATGGCCCCCCCCCGCCTGCGCTCGAAGGCTGCCACCAAACCCAGGGCGTGGACATGCTCCTCCAATTCCCAGGACCTATGCTCCGGGCCACGACCAACCCACTCCACGAGGAAGTACCTCTTGCCCTGTACAATTTTTGTTCTTACTAGCTTCGCTACTTCAGGGTCGTCGGACGAAAAGCCAACCTGGGACAGCAGAGACCCCGAGGTTTTAGGTCGTACGGGTTTCAGAAGAGATACATGAAAAGTATTAGAAATAGCCCAGCATGGAGGGAGCTGGAGTCGATATACCGCCGGGGTTACCCGCTCTATTACTGTAAACGGACCCAGGTACCTAGGAGCGAACTCGGCTGTCTGTACCGGAAGGTTAATATGTTTAGAAGACAGCCACACTAGGTCACCAGGTGCGAAAGATGGCACAGGATGTGGAAGACCCGCAGGCCTCCGCCTGAACGGTTTACTATACGCACACGACGTACGGACTCCCATATTCTTCTGTACATCCTGGGCTACCGCCGGCCCCCAATAATGCCTGACCCCTAGGTCTCTGGTCCCGTCGACCCCGAAGTGGGCCCCAACTTTGGAGGCATGATCCCATGACAGCACACTAGTGATGAGCGAGCATGCTTGTTACTACTCGGTACTCGCACGAGTATCACTGTACTCGGGCTACTCGGCGGGTACCGAGTAATTTTGCAATACTCGTGCTTTACTCGTGGTCTTCATTTCTGCATGTTGGCGCTCTTTTGAGAGCCAGCCCTCATGCAGGGATTGGCTGGCAGACCACTGCAATGCCACAGCCCTCTTAGTTGTGGAATTGCAGTGATTGGCTGGCCTGCACAGCGTGACCGAGCCTTTATACCGGCCGGCGCGCTGTGCTCTGTACACAGCCATCTCATATTCCCTGCTTTCCACGCCCACAGGCGCCTATGATTGGTTGCAGTGAGACACGCCCCCACGCTGAGTGACAGGTGTCACACTGCACCCAATCACAGCAGCCGGTGGGCGGGTCTATACTGTGCAGTAAAATAAATAAATAAATAATTAAAAAAAACGGCGTGCGGTCCCCCCCAATTTTAATACCAGCCAGATAAAGCCATACAGCTGAAGGCTGGTATTCTCAGGATGGGGAGCTCCACGTTATGGGGAGCCCCCCACCCTAACAATATCAGTCAGCAGCTGCCCAGAATTGCCGCATACATTATATGCGACAGTTCTGGGGCTGTACCTTGCTCTTCCCGATTTACCCTAGTGCGTTGGCAAATCGGGGTAATAAGGAGTTAATGGCAGCCCATAGCTGCCACTAAATCCTAGATTAATCATGTCAGGCGTCTCCCCGAGATTCCTTCCATGATTAATCTGTAAATTACAGTTAAAAAACACACACACCCGAAAAATCCTTTATTAGAAATAAAAAACACTAACAAAGTCCCTCATTACCAATTTATTAACCCCGACAAACCCTCCATGTCCGGCGTACTCCACAGTCCTCCAGCGTCGCGTCCAGCTCTGCTGCATGGAAGTGACAGGAGCTGCAGAAGACACCGCCGCTCCGGTCACCTCCACGCAGCTAATGAAGGGAATAGCGCGATCAGCTGCTGTCAGTCAGGTAACTCCCGGCCACTGCTGGATCCAGCGGTGGCCGCGATTAACCTCAGTGACAGCAGCTGATCGCTATACTCACCTCAGTTGGTGCATGGAGCTGACTGGAGCGGCGGTGAGTAGCGCGATCAGCTGAGCTGTCACTGAGGTTACCCGCGGCCACCGCTGCATCCACCGCTGGATCCAGGTAACCTCAGTGACAGCTCAGCTGATCGCTATACTCACCTCAGTTGGTGCATGGAGCTGACTGGAGCGGCGGTGAGTAGTGCGATCAGCTGAGCTGTCACTGAGGTTACCCGCGGCCACCGCTGCATCCACCGCTGGATCCAGGTAACCTCAGTGACAGCTCAGCTGATTGCTATACTCATCTCATTAGCTGCGTGGAGGTGACCGGAGCGACGGTGTATTCTGCAGCTCCTGTCACTTCCATGCAGCAGAGCTGGACGCGACGCTGGAGGACTGTGGAGTACGCCGGACATGGAGGGTTTGTCGGGGTTAATAAATTGGTAATGAGGGACTTTGTTAGTGTTTTTTATTTCTAATAAAGGATTTTTCAGGTGTGTGTGTTTTTTAACTGTAATTTACAGATTAATCATGGAAGGAATCTCGGGGAGACACCTGACATGATTAATCTAGGATTTAGTGGCAGCTATGGGCTGCCATTAACTCCTTATTACCCCGATTTGCCAAAGCACCAGGGTAAATCGGGAAGAGCCGGGTACAGCCCCAGAACTGTCGCATCTAATGTATGCGGCAATTCTGGGCGGCTGCTGACTGATATTGTTAGGGTGGGGGGCTCCCCATAACGTGGAGCTCCCCATCCTGAGAATACCAGCCTTCAGCCGTATGGCTTTATCTGGCTGGTATTAAAATTGGGGGGACCGCACGCCGTTTTTTTTAATTATTTAATTATTTATTTCACTGCACAGTATACACACACCGGCTGCTGTGATTGGGTGCAGTGAGACAGCTGTCACTCAGTGTGGAGGCATGTCTCACTGCAACCAATCATAGGCGCCGAAAAGCAGGACAGCAGGGAATAGGAGATTGATTAATGAGCGGCCGGCTTTTTCAAAAGAGGAAAAGCCACCGGAGTTTGAACAGCTGTGCAGCGCCGCGGCAGTGATCGGGGAACGGTAAGTAAGAGAGAGGGGGGGGGAACTGACCGACAGACTGTGAGAGGGGGACAGACAAGACAGAGAGAGACAGACCGACGGACTGAGGGAAATAGAATAAAAAAAAAAAAATGACCGACATCGCTAGTAAAAAGCACAAAACGTGCGTTTTGGACATCGGAGTGCCACACAAGGTTTTCATGTAAAATCTTTCATGTATTAATCTCAAAAAGTAACATACACCAGCTCTATCTCACTATTGGGTATGTGCCCTTAACATTTCCGCCATGAAAATTCATTTTGGTGTCATTTTGGAAGGTTTTCTGGTGAGTCCGTAAAAATGGCGTAAAACTTGGACAAAATTGTTCACAGCTGTGACTTTTGAGTGATAAATGCTTCAAGGTGTCTTCCCCATGCTGATGCCATGTCATTTGAGCACTCTTCTGAGACTTTTGTGACATTTTTAGGGTTTCTACATGCTGCCGGGGGGTCATTTCACAAAAATACTCGGGTCTCCCATAGGATAACATTGGGCTCGGTGCTCGGGCCGAGTACACGAGTATCTTGGGAGGCTCGGCCCGAGCTTCGAGCACCCGAGCTTTTTAGTACTCGCTCATCACTACAGCACACCGTTCCATGATTCAGAGGAAGTGAGGGTCTTACCAGGTGGCACCTGGTCTTGGGAAGTGGAAATGACCCTCCTCACGCTGATTGAAGGTGAAACAAGACACTGACTTTCTTCCAAAGGTTTCAAACATCGAGTAGCTACATGTCCCTCCTGCCCACAGGTAAAGCAATCGACCGACGGCCGAGAACCTGTGGTAGAGGAGACCACTGTGGAGATTTCCATTGGCTCCACAGAATCGTCAATAGAGCTGGCTGGGAGGCCTGTCTGGTGGGGAAGGGAAGTCATAGACTCTGTATACCAGGTAGACGTGGGTGCTGAAGAGACCTCGAGCCTCCGCTCCGCGTGGCGGATGTTGATGCGAGAGGCAAGCCGAATCAAGGACTCTAAGGTGGTCGGCACGTCACGCGTGGCCAGCGCGTCTTTGACGAACCCTGTCAGACCCTCCCAGAACACAGGGACCAGGACTTTATCTGGCCAGTCCAGCTCTGCGGCGAGTGTCCTGAATTGCACCGCAAAGTCCCCGACTGAAGTGGACCTCTGCCGAAGGCGTAGGAGCCGCAGCGCGGAGTCGTGGGTGACTTGAGGCCCGAGGAACACCTTTCTCATGGCCTCAAGATAAACTGGAAGGTGATTCACCACCCGATCTCCGCGCTCCCACAACGGCGTGGACCATTTTAGCGCTTTCCCTGTGAGCAGGGACTGGACGAAGGCTACCTTCGCCTTCTCAGTAGCGTAATCAGTCGCGGACAACTCCAAATAGGTGGTAACCTGGTTTATGAAACAACGGCACTCGGAGCACTCCCCGCTAAAACGCTCTGGGAGCGCAAGGCGAGGCGACCTTCCGCACAATTCCACAGCCTGAGTAGCCGCCTGGGTGGCGACTGTCGCTAGAGCAGCCTTATCGGGGGAAGACCGCTCCACTGCTGCCAATCGTGACTCCAAATGCTCCACATAACGCAGCAACTGCTGCTGCTCTTCCGCCATACCCAGACCTTTGGCGCGACCGTAATATTACGAGGGAGACCCGGGGAAGCGTGCCAAGATGGGAAATGGACAGCTTCCGCCGGTCAAGGTCCACTGTGCGGTGTAAGGGACCGCTGCTATGGTCAGGAAAGAGTGAGCGGGTTGCTACTAGTGATCGTCTGGAATGTCACAGACGATCTATGTACACCGGTCCGCCCTAACCCGTGAGGGTTGTATGGCTCGGGGCTTCTCGATCGGTGTACGTGTTGCACGGGGACGCACAGAGGTGCCTACGCACGTGTGCCAGCGGGAGTCACAAGATATGACACGAGGGTAGCACAGAGGTGCCCACGCACGTGTGCTTTCAATAACCAGGTGAGTCCGGTGGAGACTCGAGGAGCTCACCTGGGACAGGGACACAGCCTGTCGAAGGAGATACTGCCGGAGCAGCAAGGCAGGAACACGGCCTGCTGAAGGAGATACTGCCGGAGCAGCAAGGCAGGAACACGGCCTGCAAACCAGGTGCTGCCTAAGCAGCAAGGGCCAAGCCCACAAAAGACAATAATGCCTGAGCAGTGGCGTGGCAGCACGCTGCCAGACATCCAGACATAGAAGGACGGTCACGCACCGCCATGATGGCAGGGGGAGCTTTTAAGGAGGTGTAGCTCCACCCAAGGGCGGGTGCGAGACGGGCGTGACCCAACCAGGGTTTGTGACGTCCTGGCCCAGCCAGTCAGGATTCAGCACATCACCAGCCTCGTCATGGGGCCGTGTGATATCAGTGAGCGAATCAGAAGACGTCACGTGGAGCACATGCTCATCCTCCTGCCTCTGGGTCATAAAGGCGGGATCCTCGGTTTCACAATGTGCAGAGACATGGGAAGTCTTGCTGCTTCCCTGAGCATCTATTCTTTGCACACTGCGCAACCTCCCAGAGCCTTTGTGATGCTGAGCAGGAGAGCTCGTGGCAGGCAAGGGATGGGAGACCACTCCATTCCTTGCAAGGGGAGAACCACTAGGTGTCACCCTTCTGCTGTGTCTCTGAGGAGGCAACTCCTGCAGTCTCCCAGACCTTTGGCGCTGCTGAGCAGGAGGGCTCATGGCAGACAAGGAATGGGGGACCACCTCATTCCTTGCAACAAGAGAGCCACGACATGTAACACCAGGGCGTCGCCTTCGCCGGGACTGGCGGGATCAAGTCCGGGACGGGCACCTTCCATGGCAACGGGGTTGGTGCGGGCTGGGTATATGGCCGTCTGCGAGCCGTGTCTACAGGCGGGTCCTCATGGGCAGTTGGGGCGGGCTCCAACGCCGGTGTTGGGGGTGGCGGACCGAGCGGGAGGGCAGAGGCAGCTGAACGGGATGTGGAGGAGGCAACAGGGGAAGCGGGGGCAGACCGGGTCCCTCCAGGACATAGGGGCGTAGGTCGCCGACTAGCTCCTCCAAATTCGTCTCCATCTCATGCACCCACACAGCCGAAGCTATCTCCCCCATCTCGGTTGCCCACTGCTCCATTAAGTATCTCACCTGCACTTGTAGGCGGCAACACATCAGAGTCGTCCGGGCTTCCACCCACGCTGCTGTTCCGGGCGCGGGCTCCGGGAATTTGGGCTTCTCAAACGGGGCGGACATGTTGCACTCTCGGGATCCAGGCACACTACGGGTAGCAGAGTCCTGGCGTCCCTGCCCTTTATCTCCTCAGTCACATGTGGCCGAATCTTCACCCGCCCCCCCCCCCCCTTGGTCTTTTCCGAGCACTTCACTTGCTTTTTGCCCCGCTCCGCTCTCGGGGGGGCGGGGCTTTGCTTTCGCGCCCTTTCTGTTCAGGGAAGACGGCTCGGGCGGGAACTTTTCGCGCCCAAGATGGCGGAATTTCCAATTTTTCAGCGGGACGCCGCTGGCGATAATCTCAAGGCACACTTCCACAGGTAAGTGGACGGTTCTATCCTGTTCGTGACGCCAGAAGAGTCGATGTGTACCACCCCGCGGGCTTGGCTGCGACCGCCGAACCACTCGAATCCGTGCTCGTACTGTGGGTGGTGGCTCGAGCCTCTCACGGACCCGGGGGTCACATCACTCTGCAAGGGAGTTGGTGCTACACGTGGGGACTTGGGTGAGGAGTTCCACGGCCGGGGCCACGGTTGTTTGGTTTGGATTGTAAGTTCGTGACGCCACCCACGGGTTGTGGTGAATGGATGGACACCTCCGCTGCCATTAACTAGGCCTCCTGGGGACGGTGTTGCGCAGCTTGGTGTTGACCCCTCCGTGGGTAGGGGAGCGATGGTCTTGGAAGCCCGAGAGAGGTGCTGAGGCGGGGGAGCGGGTTGGACGCTGGTGCGGTGCGGCGCGGTGCGCAGCCCGAAGGCACTGGTGTACTCACTCTGACACAATACACTCGAGTCTTTTGTAAACCAAACGGAGTGATGAACGGGGCCCGCAGCCGGCTGCAGCTTCTCCCGGTATAGGTTGGTGGTTTCCGCCTTTCTCCTGCACCTCTGTGTGTAAATGTTTGACTCCTATGCCTAGACACCGGTAGTCCACTCCCCGACTTGTATATGCCATAGTAGCCCGTTTGCCCGCAGATGCTGGCCCTTTTGGTCTCTATGCCTTGGTGGTGGCTCTACCCTGTATGGTTGCGCTATTGTTTTCTAACGGGACTTGTGTGGGATAGGTCCTTAAGTCCAGTCCGCAATCAGTTGATTTGACTCAATCCTGTCGGTTCGGGGCTTCGTCTGGGTCTGAGTACCCCTCCTAGTGCTCCGGTTTCCAATCGGTTCCCCGGTTCGGTACCGGCGGGCCACCACCCGACCTCGGTCCCTACGGTTCCACGGGCTGTAATCCCAGCTCCTGCAGGCGGCCACCACCATCTGCCCCCTTGCCAAAGGTGACTGGGCTCCGACCCAGCCACCGGAGTAGTCTATGGCAGGCCTGGGCGCAGGTCTGCCCTTGGACTCAACCTCTCTCCTTCACTGTCAAAACTACTCTGCACTGTCAACTTGAACTTGTGTCTGTGTTTTCCCGCCTCCAGGCCTGTGAACTCCTCGGTGGGCGGTGCCAACCGCCTGTCTCCGCCCCCTGGTGTGGACATCAAACCTGAAGGGTGGTGACAAGGTTGTTAGTTTGACTGATGTCACCTAATCGGGAGGGGGTGTGGTGTTGTGTGACTACCTGAGACGACCTGACTAGTCCAGGGCATCACAATTCCACCTTTTATCAGGCAGTTCTGTAACATTACGACTGAGCCATGGGTGGTATGGCAGAATTACAACACTTACACTGCTACACACAGAAGTTTGAGGCTAAGCTTTAGGCTGTTGAGTAGACACCTCAACATACTGTGGTGACTCCGACTCACGCTCCTCAACTTGTTCTGCCTAATAGGTACTCAGGCGGAGCCAAATTATGTCAAGGTTATGTGAATCAGTGCCAAATACACTTGGAGGTGAATGCCTCTCACTTTTCAGCTGAGAGGGCAAAAATAGGCTTTATAATATCGTTACTCCAAGATAAAGCCTTGGAATGGGCAACTCCTCTTTGGGAGCGTAATGATGTAGAGATTCAGACTGCCACGTCTTTCCTTAAGGCTCTGAAGGCAGCGTTTTTGGGGCCCCAGGTTACCCATGACGCGGCTCTGAGATTATTAGACCTGGTACAAGGGTCTTTGTCTACCAGTTTGTATGCCATCACATTTTGTACTCTGGCTTCTGAGTTAGATTTGCCAGAGAGGGTCTTGATATCAATTTTTTAGAGAGGTTTAGGGGGTTATGTTAAGAACGTTCTTGCCACTAGAGAGGTTCCACCTACCTTGGAGGAGCTCATCACAGTGGCAATGAGATTTGATGTACGTCATAAAGAGCGTAAGCTAGAGTCTATACCATCTCGTCCTAAGACAAAACCCATCCCTGACCTTTCGGCCTCTCAGGCATCAGGCACTACATAAGAGAACTTACCTACTGCTATGGAGTTAGGATGTACTTCTCCTATGTCCCGTAAGGCTACACCTCCTATCTGTTTGTATGCCGTTGTGTGGTAACATTATTCCAATAGATGCCCTACTCGTCAGGGAAACTCCCTCGTCTAGTAACTATAAGAGGGGAGTTGCTAAACATGTCCTCATCACACTCTAAATATTTCTTTCAAGGAAAGCTACCATTTTCCTCTACTGTCTTGGCTATTAAGGCTTTTGTGAACTCTGGGGCAGATGGGAATTTTGTTTCTGTTACGTTTGTCACGAAACACAAGATTCCTTCTGTTATTTTAGCAATTCCTATCCCGGTGCGGGTTGTCAATGGGACTGTTTTATCAGAGTCGATTACATTGAGGACTATTCCCTTACAGCTTTCCTTGCCTCACAATCATGTAAAGGAAATTTCTTTTCTGGTTTTACCTGAGGGTAGTGATGACATACTCTTAGGTCTATCGTGGCTTCGTACACATGCTCCATTGATAGATTGGGCGTCTGACAGTATCATCAAATGGGGTTCTAAGTGTCATTCCCACTGTCTGTCTGTTGCACCTAAGACAGTTGCTTCAACTGCTGTCCCTGATATGTCTCCATTACCAACTCCATATCTAGAGTATGATGACGTCTTTTCAAAAAAGGGCGCAGAGAAACTTCCTCCACATAGGCCCTAGGATTGCGCCATTGACCTCATCCCGGGTTCTGTACCACCTAAGGGCAAAGTTTATCCTTTGTCCATACCCGAGACTGAGGCGATGGTTGCCTACATCAAAGACGGTTTGGAGAGGGGCTTTATTCACAAGTCCGTCTCTCCTGCTGGGGCTGGTTTCCTTTTTATGCGCAAAAAAGAGGGGGATTTGCGTCCTTGCATTGATTACAGGGGTCTTAATGCTATTGCCATCAAGAATAAGTACCCTTTACCCCTTATATGATGTAGAGATTCAGACTGCCACGTCTTTCCTTAAGGCTCTGAAGGCAGCGTTTTTGGGGCCCCAGGTTACCCATGACGCGGCTCTGAGATTATTAGACCTGGTACAAGGGTCTTTGTCTACCAGTTTGTATGCCATCACATTTTGTACTCTGGCTTCTGAGTTAGATTTGCCAGAGAGGGTCTTGATATCAATTTTTTAGAGAGGTTTAGGGGGTTATGTTAAGAACGTTCTTGCCACTAGAGAGGTTCCACCTACCTTGGAGGAGCTCATCACAGTGGCAATGAGATTTGATGTACGTCATAAAGAGCGTAAGCTAGAGTCTATACCATCTCGTCCTAAGACAAAACCCATCCCTGACCTTTCGGCCTCTCAGGCATCAGGCACTACATAAGAGAACTTACCTACTGCTATGGAGTTAGGATGTACTTCTCCTATGTCCCGTAAGGCTACACCTCCTATCTGTTTGTATGCCGTTGTGTGGTAACATTATTCCAATAGATGCCCTACTCGTCAGGGAAACTCCCTCGTCTAGTAACTATAAGAGGGGAGTTGCTAAACATGTCCTCATCACACTCTAAATATTTCTTTCAAGGAAAGCTACCATTTTCCTCTACTGTCTTGGCTATTAAGGCTTTTGTGAACTCTGGGGCAGATGGGAATTTTGTTTCTGTTACGTTTGTCACGAAACACAAGATTCCTTCTGTTATTTTAGCAATTCCTATCCCGGTGCGGGTTGTCAATGGGACTGTTTTATCAGAGTCGATTACATTGAGGACTATTCCCTTACAGCTTTCCTTGCCTCACAATCATGTAAAGGAAATTTCTTTTCTGGTTTTACCTGAGGGTAGTGATGACATACTCTTAGGTCTATCGTGGCTTCGTACACATGCTCCATTGATAGATTGGGCGTCTGACAGTATCATCAAATGGGGTTCTAAGTGTCATTCCCACTGTCTGTCTGTTGCACCTAAGACAGTTGCTTCAACTGCTGTCCCTGATATGTCTCCATTACCAACTCCATATCTAGAGTATGATGACGTCTTTTCAAAAAAGGGCGCAGAGAAACTTCCTCCACATAGGCCCTAGGATTGCGCCATTGACCTCATCCCGGGTTCTGTACCACCTAAGGGCAAAGTTTATCCTTTGTCCATACCCGAGACTGAGGCGATGGTTGCCTACATCAAAGACGGTTTGGAGAGGGGCTTTATTCACAAGTCCGTCTCTCCTGCTGGGGCTGGTTTCCTTTTTATGCGCAAAAAAGAGGGGGATTTGCGTCCTTGCATTGATTACAGGGGTCTTAATGCTATTGCCATCAAGAATAAGTACCCTTTACCCCTTATATCGGAGCTGTTTGATAGGCATCGTGGGGCTCGTGTGTTTACAAAGTTGGACCTGTGGGGAGCTTATAACCTGGTGTGTATCCGAGAGAGTAATGAATAGAAGACCGCATTTAACACCAGAGACGGTCACTATAAATACTTGGTCATGCCTTTCGGGTTATGTAATGCTCCCGCAGTGTTTCAAGACTTTGTAAACAACGTATTTAGAGATCTGTTATTGTCAACCGTTATACAGTCATGGCCAAAAGTTTTGAGAATGCTACACATATTAATTTTTACAAAGTCTACTGCTTAAGTTTTTCTAATGGCAATTTGCATATACTCCAGAATGTCATAAAGAGTGATCAGCTTAACAGCAATTACTTGCAAAGTCAATATTGGCTAAGAAAATGAACTTCAACCCCCAAAACACATTTCAACATCATTGCATTTCTGCCTTAAAAGGAGCAGCTAACATTGTTTTAGTGATTGTTCCATTAACACAGGTGTGGGTGTTGATGAGGACAGGGCTGGCGATCAATCAGTCATGATTAAGTAAGAATGACACCACTGGACACTTTAAAGGAGACTGGTGCTTGGTATCATTGTTTCTCTTCAGTTAACCATGGTTTTCTCTAAAGAAACACGTGCAGCCATCATTGCTCTGCACAAAAATGGCCTAACAGGGAAGAGTATCGCAGCTACAAAGGTGGCACCTCAGTCAACAATGTATCGCATCATCAAGAACTTCAAGGAGAGAGCTTCCATTGTTGCCAAAAAGGCTCCAGGGCGCCAACGAAGGACCAGCAAACGCCAGGACCGTATCTTAAAACTGTTTCAGCTGCGGGTTCGGACTACCAGCAGTTCCGAGCTAGCTCAGCAATAGCAGCAAGCTGGTGTGAGTGCTTCTGCACGCACTGTGAGGCGGAGACTCTTTGAGCAAGGCCTGGTTTCAAGGAGGGCAGCAAAGAAGCCACTTCTCTCCAGAAAAAACATCAGGGACCAACTGATATTCTGCAAAAGGTATAGGGAGTGGACTGCTGAGGACTGGGGTAAAGTCATTTTCTCAGATGAATCCCCTTTTCAATTGTTTGGGACATCTGGAAAACAGCTTATTAGGAGAAGAGGTGAGCGCTACCACCAGTCTTGTCTCATGCCAACTGTTAAGCATCCTGAAACGATTCATGTGTGGGGTTGCTTCTCAGCCAAGGGAATCAGTTCACTCACAGTCTTGCCTAAAAACACAGCCATGAATAAAGAATGGTACCAGAATGTCCTCCAAGAGCAACTTCTCCCAACTGTCCAAGAGCAGTTTGGCGCCCAACAATGCCTTTTCCAGCATGATGGAGCACCTTGCCATAAAGCAAAGGTGATCACTAAATGGCTCATGGAACAAAACATAGAGATTTTGGGTCCATGGCCTGGAAACTCCCCAGATCTTAATCCCATTGAGAACTTGTGGGCAATCATCAAGAGACGGGTGGACAAACAAAAAACAACAAATTCTGGCAAAATGCAAGCATTGCTTATGCAAGAATGGACAGCTATCAGTCAGGATTTGGTCCAGAAGTTGATTGAGAGCATGCCAGGGAGAATTGCAGAGGTCCTGAAGAAGAAGGGTCAACACTGCAAATATTGACTTGCTGCATTAACTCATTCTAACTGTCAATATAACTTTTTGGTACTCATAATATGATTGCAATTATATTTCTGTATGTGATGTAAACATCAGATAAACACAATTAAAAAACAGAGGGCAACAGATCATGTGAAAATATAATTTTTTGTGTCATTCTCAAAACTTTTGGCCATGACTGTAGTGTATTTGGATGACATACTGATCTTTTCACCAGATCTCGAAACACACCTTCAGGATGTTATCCGAGTTCTCTCTCGTCTAAGGGAGCACTAGCTGTTTGCCAAGCTTGAGAAATGCGTCTTTGAGCAGGCGTCTCTACCCTTCTTGGGGTATATAATTTCTCATGAGGGCTTGGCAATGGATCCTGCTAAACTCTCAGTGGTGTTGGCGTGGTCTGAACCACGTTTTTTAAAAGCCGTGCAACGATTCCTATGCTTCATCAATTACTATCGGAAGTTTATTCCACATTTCTCCACTCTTGTAGCTCCCTTGGTGGCTTTGACCAAAAAGGGAGCAAATCCTAAGGCTTGGTCTGCAGAGTCTACTCAGGCTTTTGCAGCAGTTAAGGCGCATTTTTCCAGCGCGCCTGTTCTCCAGAGACCTGATGAGAACAAGCCTTTTATTATGGAGGTGGATGCATCCTCTGTGGGAGCCGGTGCGGTTTTGTACTAAAAGGATAGCAACGGCAGAAAAAGATCGTGTTTCTTCTTTGCCAAAATATTCTCCCCCGCTGAGAAGAATTACACCATAGGAGATAGAGAGCTTCTAGCCATAAAGTTGGCGCTAGAGAAGTGGCATCATCTGCTTGAGGGGGCTAGGTATCCCTTTCAGATTCATACTGAGCATAAGAATCTCACGTACCTTCAGACTGCACAGCATCTGAACCCCCGTCAAGCACGTTGGTCCTTGTTTTTCTCCCGTTTTAATTTCTCAGTGCATTACCTATCTGGGAGTAAGAATAACAAGGCAGATGCTCTCTCGGTCCATGGAGTCTACTCAGGAGGAAGATGAAACACCTTGCCTCATCCTTTCATCTTTTCAGCTTTTCATATGCTCTCCCCTGTGACTCTGGATCAGATACCTCCAGGGAGGCCATTTGTTTTTCCGGCACAGCAGAATAATATTCTGTCCTGGGTCCACACTTCTAAATTAGGTGGGCATTTTGGTGTAAGACGTATGCAAGAGTTCCTTGAGAAGCGGTATTGGTGGCCACAGTTGGCTAACCATGTCAGGAGATACGTCCGCTCCTGTTTCTCTTGCGCACGCAACCGTCCCTCACGACAGAGACCGGCTGGTCTCTTACATCCGTTGCCGGTGCCTGACAGACTTTGGCAGGTCATAGGCATGGATTTTGTGGGGAATCTGCCCTGTTCACAAGGGCATCGGTTTGTCTGGGTTCTACTGACCATTTTTCCCAAATGGTTCATTTAGTCCTTTATGGAAACTTCCCTCCTCAAGAATGTTAGCCAAACTGTTCATTAAACACTTCTTTAGACTGCACGGGATGCCTGACCGTATTGTTTGCGATAGGGGTCCACGATTCGCTTCCCAGTTCTGGCGTGATCTCTGTAATTTATTACAGATTGAATTGAACATTTCCTTGGCTTACCATCCGGAGACCAATGGACTGGTCGAACGAACTAACCAAACTCTGATAATTTATCTCCGACATTTTGTGTCAGAGACCCCATGACGACTGGTCCTCGCTTCTCCCTTGGGCAGAGTTTGCCCTTAACAACTCGGTGGCAGAAGCGACAAGGCAGACGCCTTTTGTCCTCAATAATGGACAACATCCTAGGGTTCCATTCCCGTTCCCTGTCTCCTCTCCTTCACCCCCTGTGACCGACTGGGCAACTAATGCCAGAGAGGTTTGGGATCGAGCCCAAGGAGCGATCCTGGTGTCCAAAGACCGCATGAAGACAGTGGCTGATCGCTTCCGTCGTCCTGCTCCTAGGTTTTCGCCAGGGGATTTTGTCTGGCTTTCAGCAAAGAATGTGAGACTCAAGATGGAGTCTTCCAAATTTGAGGTGCTCAGACAGGTGAATCCTGTAGTGTATCAACTGAAGGTGCCCTCACATCTTTGGATCCATGATGAGTTCCATGTCTCACTGCTGAAGCCTGTGATTCTTCCTCATGCCAGAGGAGAATGAGTTGTCCTTCCTCTGAGTTGTCCCAGGCCAGCTATCCTGTACGAGCTATTGTGACGCCCTGGACTAGCCAGGTAGTAACAGATAGGCCCTTGCACAAACACCCTTCCCCTAACAAGGTAACAGCAGCCAACCTAACAACCCTGAGTCACCCCTCTCAGGTCTTGACATTCACATCAGGGTCGGAGCCAGGCGGTTGGCCACGCCCACCGAGGAGTTCGGATAGCCTGAGGTGGGAAAAACACAAGCAGATCAGCTTTGGAGGTGAAAGAGTGTAGTAGTAAAGAGTAAGCGTCTGTCAGGGGTCTGGGTCGTAGCCCAGATACCCTGTGACCAGGAGGCAGATGGTGGTTGCCGCCTGCAGGAGCCGGGAACACGGCTGGTGGACCCAGAAGGGACCGCGACAGGGCAGTGGCCCGCCGGTACTGAACCGGGGAACCAACTGGAAACCGGAGCACCAGGAGGGGTACTCAGACCCAGAACGAGGTCCAGAAGCCACTGGACCACGTCAAATTTACTGATTGAGGTCTGGACCTTAGGTCCTTTCCCGTCCCAAGACCCGAAAGACGGCAACAGCCCACCGAGGGGGATAAAAAGCCACCGAACAGGCAGAGAGATCCCACGGGCCAGCGCCTGCAGGCAAACGGGTTCCCTGACACACATAAAGCTGGGGAGCGGACTACCGTTGCTGAAGCATAGGCAGTCAAATTCTACAAAGCGAGGTGCAGGAGAGAGGCGGGAACCACCAAACCGGGTGGGGGACCAAGCGCAGCCAGCTGCGGGCACCGACCATCATCCTTTTGGTTTACCAGAGACTCCGGTGTATCTGCCATAGTGAGTACAACAGTGCCCTCGGGCCGCGCACCGCGCCGCACCAACCCGCCCGCACCTCACAACCACTGGGCCCTGAGACCATCACCCCCTGCCGATGGAGGGGTCAACACCAGGCTGCACAACACCGTCCCCAGGAGCCTAGTTAACGGCAGCGGTGGTGTCCACATGCACCACAACCCGTGGGTGGCGTCACAAACTTACATCCCTAAACACCACGGCCCCAGCCGTGAACATCCCCACCGAAGATCACCCTCCTTCACGTAGCGCCAACTTCCCTTCAGAGTGACATGACCCCGGGTGCCGGAGGCGCTCGACCCACCCACCGAACGAGCCCGGACCCGAGCGGCTCGGCTGCGGCCGAGCGCGGGGCGGTACACTATTGTGGGTATTAAGCTGGTTCGAGGGCGTAGATATTTTCGGGTCGACTTGGAGGGTTATGTCCTGGAATATCGCTCTTGGGAGCCTGAGGAAGCCATTGATGCTCCTGATTTGGTCGCCGCTTATCTGCGCCGCCGGGACAGGGGTCTTACTGTTATGGGTCGTGGATCTGCTGGCCCGCGTCCTCCTTCTTCTCCCTCTGGTGCTCTGCCACGGCGTTCTACCCACTTGAGAAATCGTTAGCGGCTGAGGCTAAGTCCTGAAATGGGGCTTCTGCGCATGCGTGAGTAGACAAGCTGCTTTCTGCACTAAGTCAGCTTTGGCTCGTTCTGAGCATGCTCACCACGTGGCAGCCGTTGATTGGCCGCGGATGACGTCATTGATGATGCGGGATCACATGACTGTGATGCACTGCTTGCTGATTGGCCGTGGGTGACATCATCGATGATGCGGGATCACATGACTGTGATGCACTGCTTGCTGATTGGCCGCGGGTGACATCATCGATGATGATCTCGATTCCTATTGGCCGAGAGCCAATTGGCTGCTGGGCGCCTCCATCTTGTGGGAGGTGCTTTATCTATAAAAAACCCTGCAGCACGCTGCTCGGCGCTCAGTCGTTCTTGGTGCATGCATGGAGTAGACGCCTCATGTGTGACCTTTCATACTAGCTAGCCTACACTACCGTCACAAGCCAATGTACACCTGCTGGTCAAGCGCTACCTACCTACTAGTGCCCGCTTCCTCGCACCTTAGTGGAACCGGGCTTAGGCAGGGAACTCTGTTACTGTGCTCTCAGGTGATTCTCTGTGGCTAGCATAGAGAAATCCCTCGCTCCCTATAGTGCGGCTAGCACAAGGGATTAGGCAGGGAGTTATACATTGAGCCCAGACAGTACGGCTAGTACTGTTTGCACCTAAACCTTAGGTACATAGCCTCTATGAGCTAATAGAGGTTAGCATTGGGGATCTCCGTGACCTGTAACGGATTTCTTATCTTCACACTTTATCTAATACTTACCTCTGTGAGGCAACAGAGGAGTTAGTGGACTACGGTTAGGGTTACAATCCGCACGCTTTTGTAGTTCCTGTGATTAGACAGGAACTACAGGTCCACCTCTATTATTATTTAGGCACTCGCCATAAGTTTATTAGCATTCCCTTATTTACGTTTATGCTAATTCGGTAGTCACATTGAGCTAAACAGTGAGTGCCGCAGTTGGCCTTAGTGCAGCTGTGAGGTAACAGCGACAAGTACTGCTTTTGTGGTACGGGCTTCCCCAACCTTCTGCTATCACCAGCAGTAGGTTTCTCTGCACGGTGGACCCTGATAGCCTGATTCCACCTTTTATGAGGCTGTTCCGTAACAATCCTCATTCTGCTTTTCTGGAAAGGGTTGGCCTCTCATGTGAAGAAAGCCTTGGCATAACGTGAGGTACCAGCTACCCTTGAGGGCCTTATTACGCAGGCTACTCGTATTGACTTGCGAAACTCAGAGCATCAATTGTGTGGAGTTCCGGCTAATGAGCATGCCGGACCTGAATCCCCATCGCCATAGACTAAAGGGTGCTTTACACGCTGCAACATCGCTAGCGATGTTGAGCGCGATAGCACCCACCCCCGTTGTACGTGCGACATTTGGTGATCGCTGCTGTAGCGAACATTATCACTACGGCAGCGTCACACGCACATACTTTGTCAGCGACATCGCTGTGACCGTTGAACAATCCCTCCTTCAAGTAGGGGGTGCGTTCAGCATCATAGCGACGTCACTGTGGCGTCACTAAGCGGCCGGCCAATAGAAGCAGAGGGGCGGAGATGAGCGGCACGTAACGCCCACCTCCTTCCTCCCTCGTTGCCGGTGGATGCAGGTAAGGAGATGTTCATCGCTCCTGCGGTGTCACACATAGCGATATGTGATGCCGCAGGAACGAGGAACAACATCGTACCTGTGGCAGCAGCGATATTAAGGAAATAAGCGACGTGTCAACGAGCAACGATTTTTCACATTTTTGTGCTTGTTGATCGTCGCTCATTGGTGTCACACGCTGCGATGTCAGTAACGGCGCCGGATGTGCGTCACTACCGACGAGACCCCGACGATATATCATTACCGATGTCGCAGCGTGTAAAGCACTCTTAAGGCTTGTGTTCGAGCTACTGTGCATGCTCGGGCAGAATCTCCTCAACCAGAGACTAAAGGGTGCTTTACACGCTGTGACATCGCTAACAATATATCATGGGGTCACATCGTTAGTGATGCACATCCGGCGTCGTTAGCGACATCTCAGCGTGTGACACAAAGGAGCGACAATAAATGATCGCAAAAACGTCAAAAATCGTTGATCGTTGACACGTCGCGCCTTTTCATAATATCGTTGGTGGGGCATGCCGCTGGTTGTTTCTCATTTCTGTGGCATCACACATCGCTATGTGTGACACCGCAGGAACGACGAACATCTCCTTACCTGCGTCCACTGGCATTGAGGAAGGAGGTGGGCGGCATGTTCCGGCCGCTCATCTCCGCCCCTCCTCTGCTATAGGACGGCTGCCGTGAGACGTTGCTGTGACGCCGCCCGAACCGCCCCCTTAGAAAGGAGGCGGTTCGCCGGCCACAGCGACGTTGCAGGGAAGGTAAGTCCGTGTGACGGGTGTAAGCGATGTTGTGCGCCACGGGCAGCGATTTGCCCATGACGCACAACTGACGGGGGCGGGTACACTTGCTAGCGATATCGGTACCGATATTGCAGCGTGTAAAGTGGGCTTAAGTCTGGAAATCGCTCCACTGGGTATGTGCGGGCAGTTTCCACTTTGGTGGAAGCGAAGTCTAGAATGTTGTCTACTGAGCATGTCCATGATGTGGCAGGTCCTGATTGGCTCTCTTTAGTCAGTTGTCTTGCTGAGGTGTTATTTGCTGATTGGTTGTCTAACGATTACTGGCGCCTTCATTTGGGGTTGAGCTAAGATTATTCAAGGCTCCCACCGGTGCACATGGGTACGCATTTATCAAATGATATTACCTCATGTATGTGGATGTCTGGCTGGATGCCATGCTGTGACCTAGGTCTGTGAGAGTTGCTTCACGCCGTGGACAGGTTGCCTGGGCGGGTGCTGCTAATGCCGTGCATCTGGTGAATCGGTACTGTGGGAGGGTTGCTCCACATCTTGTGTGGGTCACTTGGGAAGGTGCTGCTCATGCCATGGACTGGTGCTGCAAGAGATTATCCATAACTTATGCCGGCCGCATAGCGTGTTCAAGGTGGACTGCAAGCCTTCTCCTTGTGAGCATGTGGGTTAGACGTGTCACAATCCACTGCCACTTCAGAATTGCTGGTTAGGCATGGGTTCTGAGGGCAGGTGAGTGCATGGGGTTTTACTATGAGTTGTTGAGTTGAGTAGCCTCTGTGAGGTTAACATTAGTTATGGCAACTATCTTCATTTAATTTGCATAACCTCTGTGACGTGAACACAGGTTATTGCAACCCACTATATACTACTGTATGCTGTCAACACAGCCTATTGGGTTTATATTTATTGTACCTATAAGCTGTTGTGTCCGCCTTTGTGCTCTGCACAACTAGCAGCAGAAAACCATCTCTGCACGATGGACCGCAGGTTGTGATTGAAGTCATTATATATTCCCCTTCAATCCGTCAGCCCAGTAACAATTTCTTTTTTGGGTGCATCCTAAGGTTGCAGATGGTATCCTCCTTGGTATGCCTAGATTGCGACGGCATTTTTCTCACAAAAATTGGTCTACAGGGGACTGTTTCTTCCATTGTGACACTAGTGCATCAGAGTGGGGAGGCCGCTAGAGAGGGGGTACTGTTAGACTCCAGCGCCACCGATGCTGGAGACGGCTTTCTGCGGTTCCTACTCCACCTGGGTGCCACCCTTAGATTCTGGCTTTGCCTCAAGTTGTTTAGCTGGCTGCTCTGGCCTCCAAGTCCAAGTGTGGAGTGCTGGCTACTGAGCATGTGCAGCCTCAACTTCCCTCGCCAGATTCCAAGTCCTGTGAGTAACCCACGGTGCATGCGCAGGCTGTATTGCCAGCGCCGGATTCTAAGTCCCATAATGCCTCTACGGAGCATGCTTAGGTTGTTAGTGATCAGCCAGAGACTGTGTGGAAATCTTCCTACTGAGCATGTGCGGGCATTTTCCACTCTTTCTGAAGCTAAGTCTGGAAAAGACTATACTGAGCATGTCTGTTACATGGCAAGTCCTGATTGGCTCCCCTTCATCAGCTGATTTGACACCGGACGCCTGCCCTCAGGACTATTGGAATTGATGGTCTGACGATGACTGACGCTCTCATTTGGGGTGGAGCTAAGGTTATTTAAGGCTCCCACCAACGCACATGGGTGCGCACTTATCACATTCATATGATATTGCCTCAGGGAATGAGGATGTCTGGCTGTCCGCCATTGTTGCACTCTGAGATCACACTGTGACCTGGGCTTGTGAGAGTTACTCCACATCTTAGGCAGGTCACTTAGGCAGGTCCCATTCATCTCGTGGCCTGTGTGAGACTGTGACCGGGGTTATCTATGACGGCCGGTATGTCTCGCCCCGGTTGTGCTCACTCCATGATAGAAAGTAAATCCACTCTAGGGTTAATGCTGTTTCCCTACAGGCTGAAGGAAGGGTTAAATAGAATCAGGAACATGGGCAGGTGTGCCGGGTGTGGGGGAGTGAACAGAACTCCCTGAGCTCTCTGCTGGAGAGGCACATGTATATTGTTGTGGACTTTTGTTTGGACATTAAAACCGTGTGCTGTGAACCTTCATGCCTGGATCCCGTGTCTTCTGCTGCGCAGCCGACCGTGCTACCTCACATATGGTGGAGAATGCGGGCATGACAGCCGGGGAGGTGTAGCATCCATCCCTGGTGACCCAGCAGCACATGTCCTGGATTCGAGCGGCTATAGTACAGCCCAAACCCGGCGACGCCATGGAGGACATACTAAGGCAGCAGCAACAGACTAATGCACAGCTACAAGAGGCTAATGCACAGCAGCAACAGACCAATGCACACCTGCTCCGGGCGTTGGAACGTCAGCAGCAATCCTTGCAAGGGCAGGACAAAAGGCACCAAGAACAGCTGGTTCAGGCCAATGCACGTCTGCAGCAAGCCTTGCAATTGCAGGAACAAAGACATCAAGAACAGATGGTTCTCCTGGCCAAGTCGATCCGTGCCGGACCGGCAGCAACAACCCCGGGTCCAGGTGACGACGGCAGCGTCCGGAAAGCGGTGAGACAAGCATTGCAAAAGATGACCCCGGGGGATGATGTGGAAGCGTTCCTGGCGGTGTTTGAGCGGGTGGCCGAGTGGGAAAAGCTGCCGACCCCCCAGTGGGCTGAGGTATTGTCGCCCTATCTGACGGGGGAACCCCAAAAAGCGTACCTGGACCTCTGTACCGAGGACGCCATTGACTATGTGACCCTGAAAGCCGAAATACTGGCTCGGTTGGGGGTGAATACCTATGTACGGGCTCAGCGGGTAAATCAGTGGTTCTATGAGGAAGCCAAACCCGTACGCTCCCAGGCCTATGACTTGTTGCATCTTGTAAAAAAGTGGTTGCAGCCTGACACTCTGAGCCCGGCGCAAATGGTGGAAAAGGTAGTAGTGGATCGTTTTGTGCGCACTTTACCCGTCACCGGTCAACGGTGGGTAGGACAGGGTGACCCGAGTACCCTGGACCAATTAGTGTCCCTGGTAGAGCGGCATGTGGCTACGCAGGACTTGATACGGGACACTGAGACTTTGCGTACCGCCCGTCGGTCCGGCCCCTCCAAGCCTAGGGCCAAGGACCCACCGCTGACAACGGTGCAGGAGTCCCCTACCGTCCCGTCTGAGGCCGCGGCCGCCATTCCTGAGGTCCGGAAGGTTCTGTACCCTAAACGACAACCCATCAAGGGGGTTTCCGTCCCCATTAGATGTTGGCGGTGCCAGCGGGTGGGACATATGGAATCCCAGTGTCCACTCACCACGGAGCCCATGGATTGTGGGGTTACCCGGCGGGGTTCAATGTATGCTCAGGTGGTGTGTACCGCTGACCTGGTCTCCCCAGAGACGGAGCCCCACTTGTGCCAAATACAGGTGAATGGATGTCCGGTTACAGGATTGTTGGATTCCGGAAGCTTAGTGACCCTTGTGCGATCCACCTTGAGGGCTAAAGTAAAGGCCACAGGACGTACCGTGGGGGTGGTTTGCATACATGGGGACCGCCGAGACTATCCCACAGGGATTGTCACCATCACAGCACCTTGCGGTCAGGTGCAACATGAGGTGGGACTTCTTAACACTCTTCCCTATGACGTGATCCTAGGAAGGGATCTGCCCTATTTTTGGACTTTATGGAAGGGACCCCCTAAGTCTCCTCAGATATTGGTCAGTACGGGACCTGAGCCCTACAATCCTGAATCCGGGACACCTGCCGTAGGGGTCCCCATGATAGGGACAGAATGTGAACCCGATAGGTCGCCCCTAGAGGTATTGGCAGGAGAGGCTGAGACGGTCGAACCCATCCCGGAGTTGGAGGCGTCCCCGGATACGTTTGGGACTGCCCAACTCCAGGACCCTACATTAATACATGCCCGGAGTCGGGTGACAGTAATTGACGGGGTGGCACAGGTGCCCGGTGCCCAGGTAAGGTACCCCCATTTCGCTCTTAAGCAGGATTTACTCTACCGGGTAGATGAAATACGGGGCGTGGGGGTAGAGCAGTTGGTGGTGCCCCAGCCGCATCGCCGGCGGGTCCTCGACTTGGCTCATAAACACCTGATGAGTGGCCACCTAGGGGTCAAGAAAACGCAGGAGCGAATATTGCAAAGGTTCTATTGGCCCGGAGTCTTTGGGGAGGTAAAACGGTTCTGCGAAACCTGCCCGGAGTGTCAGCTTACCGCACCCCTGACCCATTTTCGCAGTCCGTTGGTACCGTTACCCATTATAGAAGTCCCTTTTGAACGGATAGGGATGGATCTGGTGGGGCCCCTCGTAAAGTCCGCTCGAGGGCACCAACACATCCTAGTGATCGTTGACTATGCCACCCGGTATCCCGAGGCGATACCTCTCAGACATACTGCAGCAAAGCTTATAGCTCGGGAGTTGTTTGCTGTGTTCTGCCGGGTGGGGTTGCCCAAGGAGATCCTTACGGATCAGGGGACCCCATTCATGTCTAAAGTGACCAAAGAGCTATGCCGGCTACTCCAGATCAAGCAGTTGCGTACGTCTGTGTATCATCCTCAAATGGACGGTTTAGTCGAGCGTTTCAATAAAACCCTGAAAACCATGCTCAAAAGGGTGATTTCAAAAGACGGGAAAGACTGGGATATGATGCTTCCCTATTTGATGTTTGCCATCCGTGAGGTGCCACAGGCATCCATGGGGTTTTCGCCTTTTGAATTGTTATACGGGCGACATCCCCGGGGATTGTTGGACCTGGCAAAGGAAACATGGGAGCAAGAGCCCACCCCCCATAAAAGTGTGATTGAACACATTTTGGGTATGCAGAACCGCATAAGCGCGGTCATGCCAATTGTGAAGGAGCATTTACAGGAGGCTCAGGCCGCGCAAAGCGGCCGCTACAATAGACAAGCCACCGTGCGGACCTTTAAACCCGGGGATCGGGTGTTGGTATTAATCCCCACGGTGGAGAGTAAATTCCTGGCTCAGTGGCAAGGCCCCTACGAGATAAAGGAAAGAGTCGGGGTGGTTAACTATAAGGTATTGCAGCCCGGTAGGCGGAAACCTGAACAAATATACCATGTCAACCTATTAAAACCTTGGCAGGAATGGGAAAGCCTGATGGCTGTTTTTTCCCCATCTCCCTCCTCTTCGGGTCGTTCACATCCGGCTCCAGCGACCTCCGGAGAAGACGAACCGGAAGTAAGGATTGGAGAAGCCCTCACCAAGACTCAGAGGCGAGAGGCCAGACGGTTGGTTCAGCAGAACCCCGATGTCTTCTCCGAGCTGCCCGGTAGGACCAGTCTGATACGACATGACATTGTCACCAAGCCCCACCTGAAGGTACGCCTGAAGTCATACCGGGTACCAGAGGCTCGACGACAAGCCATATCGGAGGAAGTAAAGACAATGTTACGCCTGGGGGTCATCGAAAAATCCCGGAGTGAATGGGCTAGTCCGATTGTCCTAATACCAAAACCCGATGGCTCCTTAAGGTTCTGCAATGACTTTAGGAGATTGAACGAAATATCCAAGTTCGATCTCTACCCCATGCCCCGGGTGGATGAGCTGATTGATAGGCTGGGACAGGCGCGATATTTTACCACGCTCGACCTGACCAAGGGGTACTGGCAGGTGCCACTAACGGAGTCCGCCAAGGAGAAAACCGCTTTTGTTACGCCGGAGGGTCTCTTCCACTATGTTGTCTTGCCTTTTGGGTTACATGGCGCTCCGGCCACGTTCCAGAGGTTGATGGACTTAGTGCTGGAACCCCACCAGGCGTATGCATCAGCGTACCTGGATGACATCATTATTTACAGCTCCGATTGGCAGACCCACTTGGAACAGGTACAAGCGGTGGTGGACGCGCTTCGAACAGCCGGATTGACAGCCAATCCCAAGAAATGTGCATTGGGACTCACGGAAGCCCGCTACTTGGGCTACGTGATAGGCCAAGGAGTGATTAAGCCCCAAATTAACAAGGTTGAGGTGATCCAGAAGTGGCCTAGACCCCTGACCACGAAGCAGGTTAGGGCCTTCCTGGGTATTGTGGGGTACTACAGGAGGTTTGTAAAGGATTTTGCAGGACTATCAGCCCCCTTGACGGACCTTCTCAAAGGCATGAAGTCCGTCATGGTGCGCTGGACTCCGCAGGCCGAGGACTCCTTCCGGGCCCTGAAGGGGGTCCTGTGCGGACAGCCCGTTCTTGTACACCCTGATTTCCGGAAGGAGTTTATAGTACAGACTGACGCCTCAGAGGTCGGCCTGGGGGCAGTGCTGTCTCAAGTGGTTCAGGGGGAGGAACACCCCGTCACCTTCTTAAGTAGGAAGCTCACCCCTCCCGAGCGGAATTATAGCGTAGTGGAGAAGGAGTGCCTGGTGATCAAGTGGGCCTTGGAGTCCCTACGCTATTACCTGCTGGGACGGCAGTTTCGCTTGGTGACGGATCACTCTCCACTGGTCTGGATGAGGTCCGCCAAGGAACGGAATGCCCGGGTTACCCGGTGGTTCCTTTCTCTGCAGAACTTCCGGTTTACGGTTGAACATAGGGCCGGTGGGTTGCAGGGCAACGCCGATGCCTTGTCCCGCGGCCCGTGTTTGATGGCGGGAGTTCAACCCCGCACGCTTGAACTGAGGGGGGGTATGTGAGACTGTGACCGGGGTTATCTATGACGGCCGGTATGTCTCGCCCCGGTTGTGCTCACTCCATGATAGAAAGTAAATCCACTCTAGGGTTAATGCTGTTTCCCTACAGGCTGAAGGAAGGGTTAAATAGAATCAGGAACAAGGGCAGGTGTGCCGGGTGTGGGGGAGTGAACAGAACTCCCTGAGCTCTCTGCTGGAGAGGCACATGTATATTGTTGTGGACTTTTGTTTGGACATTAAAACCGTATGCTGTGAACCTTCATGCCTGGATCCCGTGTCTTCTGCTGCGCAGCCGACCGTGCTACCTCACACCTGGTTCTGTGAGAGGAACACTCCACACATAGACAGGCTGTCTAGGCAGGTTCAGTTCATGCCATGGCCCGGTTCTGGGAGAGGATTACTCCACGCCTAAGATCGGTTGCCTGGGCAGATATCGTGCATGGAATGTCCTGGGTCTATGAGACAGTTATTTCGCATCTTAGACAGGTCAGATAGGCAGGTCGTATGGACACAGGCTGTTATAAGCACAGCAAGCCCAAGGCTGTTATATGCACCATGTGCACACATTCTACTTTTGAGTTATTGATTGGTGTAACCTCTGTGACGTCAACATTGGTTACAGTGACTTTCTCCATTTAATTTGCATAACTTCTGTGAGATCGACTCAAGTCAACACAGGTTATTGCGACTCATTCTATACTCATGTGTGACGTGAACACAGGTTAGTAGGTGTTCATTTATATTTATCTTTACCTGTTGTGTCCGCTTTGTCCTTTGGACTACTAGTAGCAATATTCCATCTTTGCACGGTGGACCCTGGGTTGCGATTGAATTATTATTTCCATTCAATCCGTCACCCCAGTAACAGGTACAAAACTAAGTACAGAAGTCTTCGATTCAATCTAAAGGACCCCAAAATTAAGGGTTTCTTTCATTGTGTGGTATTAGGTGAGATTACTCAACAATGTCTTGTTCAGATGACCCCTACAGAAATGTGTAGCACCCCTGAGGTACCAGGTCCCACAAATGTAACCCGTGGAAACCCAAACCCCGGAATATCCGTGCCAGGAAACACGCCAGCACCTTCAGGCCATACACAACCCGAACACCAAACTGGGAGGCTGCCAAGTAACGGGTAAAAGGGGAGGGCATTGATTGGATAGTAACCACCCAGCCTGTAGGGAGAGACCCAGTGAGGGGGAGGGGCCAGTGGTCAGTTGGAAAAGGCGAGAGGAAGTGGTGTGCAGTTTGTCAGGAGAGTCTGTCAGGAAAGTCTGTCAGAAGAGTCAGTCAGAGAATGAGGTGAAAGAAGAAAGTGAAGGAGAGGAGTAGTAGTTGGAAGTAGTAGAAAGAGGAAAGTACTGAAAAGACCTGCAGTGAGAATGGAGTGCTGTAAAAGGAGTGAGAACTGTGGAGTACGGAACAGGTCTCCAGGCACCGTGGGTGACCTGTGGAAGCAGCAGACTCCAGGAACCACAGAGGGCCTGTGGAAGTTTGGAACCAAGGCTCACGGGACTCAGCACAAGGCGGGGTGCAGACCCTAGGACAGTGGGACACTTTATGGTCAACTATTACCTCTGCCGGGTGAGAAGATCTCCAGGGTCCATCACCAACCTAAAAATTCTGAAGCACAAGCAGCAAAGAGGGGAGCGGGGATTGAACCCCTTAAATAGTCCAGGCTGCCTGCAATAGGACCAAGACAGAAACAGAGGGGTTTCCAAGAAGCTCTAGGCCACGGGAGCCCATCAACAACAAGTGTGCACAGAGGACAGCGATCCCAGGTCACAGCTGGCACGGAGAACAAGGGGAGCGGATTCACCTGGGACCAGCACCTGCGGGTTCAGGTACCACCACAGCAAAGTAAAGAAAGGCAAGTTAAACTACAACACTGGTGTGGACTGTTTCCTTCACGGCGTGTACTCACATGGACTGTTTTTCACTACAACCCCCAACATCCACTGCTGGGGCCTGTCCCTGCTTGCGTAGGGCTCTAACCATGCAGGCTGCATCACTCCATCAGCCCCAGTAGAAACCTTCAGCGGCGGCCCCAAATAACCTGGCCGCACACCGCAAGTGGCTTAGTCGACAAAAACTAATTTTATTTTTCCTTTATTTAAACCCCTTTTTTATTTCCAAAAGACACTGCCAGGGTCATGGAACCTAACCCGCCACGGCTGAAGTCCCCGGACTAGTCCGGCCCGGTTCTGAGTCCCCTGGCCCTGGGGCGGGCATGTCAACTTGGCGTAGTTAGCAGGATACTGACTAGGGCCGTAAAACCGGATGACTAGAAGCCTTACAGACTGAACTGTGACTAAAATTTTTGAATTGCCGCCATTTTGTGACTGTAAAAATAACTGCGCCACAAGCTGCAAAGGGCGCAAAACCAGAGGTTCCTCCCCCAGCGCCGCTGAGGATGGAAGAGGTGCAACCGCCTGACCCGGAAGTTCCCACAGTGCTCCAGTCCCGCGAGAAAAGGTTGGTGAGAACAACCAAGGGGGAGAAAAGATGGAGGGACAGGGAGACTGCAGGGCTTAACGACAATGTGGGAGCGGCAGCGGCAGTGCCTGGCGCGGTGGCCCCAATCATGCCGATCACCTTACCCTATGTTCTCGGAGTGGCATGGATGCCCCAATATGACAGTAAACTGGATACTCTGGTTGGGTTAAAAAGGAGAATCTGCATTGTATTGGACATGTATGCAATGACCAGCAAGCAAAGAGCGTCTGTTGTGCTCGGTCAGTTAAAATGTGCAACAGAGTAGAGATGAGCCACCCCCCTGGCGTTCGAGTTCGGTTCGGTTCATCGAACGGAGGCCCCGTTTGACGAACGTTTGACAAACCGTTCGACGAACCACTCGAACCCCATTGAAAACAATGGGAGGCAAACACAAACAAATAAAAACACATAGCAAACACCTTCAAAGGTGTCCAAAAGGTGACAAACAACTCCCAAGACACCACAAACACATGGGAAAGTGACAAGGACATATACTCATGCGAAAACAAAAGAGCTGGACGAGTAAAAAGAGGAGGAGTTGTCGCGGGCGGAGGAGGGGGCGCTGCGCTCTCCCACTGCTCGGGTCCGGCCGCTGCTGCTGCGGCTGCCGCTGCTCGGTGGTGGCTCGAGCGGTGGGCCGGATCCCAGGGACTCGAGCGGCGTTCCTCGCCCATGAGTGAAAAGGGGATTGATTGTGGGGATTTATTTTTGTCCGTGACGCCACCCACGGTGGTGGTGATATTGGTGACACCACCGCTGCTCTAGACGGGGATCCCGGGAACGGTGACAGGAAGCAGCTTTGTTGTTAGTTCTCCCCTCCGTGGGTAGGAGGTTGGTGGTCTCGGGGCCCGGTGATGAGGGTAGGAATGGATGGCAGGCGGGTTGCAGGGCCTGGTGAGGTGCAGGGTCGCAGGGGCAGCGCGGTGCCGCACGGCACGGTGGTACTCACTCAGCCCAATGATGCACACAGAGTCTCTGATGAAACAAACGGCTGGATGGACGGGTCCCACAGACGGCTGCGGTGTTGTTCCCCTGACCCCAGGTTGGTAATGTAAGTCCTTTCCTGCACCTTCCGTACACTCCTCCTGCGCTCCGGTTTCCAGCAGGCTCCCCGGTTCGGTACCGGTGGGCCACCGCCCAGCCCCGGCTACCTACGGTTCTACCAGACTGTCTTCCCGGCCTCCTGCAGACGGCCACTACCGTCTGCCTGACTGCTGCACGAGGGCCCTAGGCCCAAGCCTGCGTCTGCCTCTCTGCAGACCTCCTCTCTCCTTCTCTGCCTGGACTTGTCTGGACCTGCTTCCTGCCTCAGGCCAGCTAGACTCTTCGGTGGGCGTACCTATCTGCTTGACTCTGCCCACCTAGTGTGTCTGTCTGAACCCGAGGGAAGGAATCAGGTCTCACTGGGGATGTCTGCTGTGAACTGCTGGGGGTGGGGGTGTGTGTGTGTTGTTACCTGTGGCCCCTGGCTTGTCCAGGGCGCCACAGAGACACAGATATAGGCATGTCATGCCCTTCTAAAATCATGTAAAACACAGCAAGTGGACTCCAAGCAGAGTCTCCCTTTTTCCCAAAAATTGGGCCACAGACACCACTTTAGTGGCATCACTTGTCCCCCAGTTGCAAACTTGACAGGCAGATTTTCATGAATCACAATCCAAATCCACAAGCCTTTACTCTCCCCAGGATGACACCGGGGTAGCAAAGTCCTTGCTGATCAATGACTTGTTCATTTTGGCTCATTGTTAAAAACACAGCAAGGGGACTCCAAGCAGAGTCTCCCTTTTTTCCAAAAATTGGGCCACACACACCACTTTAGTGGCATCACTTGTACCCCAGTTGCAAACTGGATGTGTTGATCAGCATCAAGCACATTCAAAAATACGCCAGCATCAACTGTACCCAGGATGACACCGGGGTAGGTAGCAAAGTCTTTGCTGAACCATGACTTGTTCATCTTGGCTCATTGTTAAAAACACAGCAAGGGGATTCCAAGCAGAGTCTCCCTTTTTCCAAAAATTGGGCCACACACACCACTTCAGTGGCATCACTTGTGTCCCAGTTGCAAACTGGATGTGTTGATTAGCATGAAGCACATTCAAAAATACGCCAGCCTTAATTGTCCCCAGGATGACACCGGGATAGGTAGCAAAGTCTTTGCTGAACCATGACTTGTTCATCTTGACTCATTGTTAAAAACACAGCAAGGGGACTCCAAGCAGAGTCTCCCTTTTTTCAAATATTGGGCCACACACACCACTTCAGTGGCAACACTTGTGTCCCAGTTGCAAACTGGACGTGTTGATTAGCATGAAGCACATTCAAAAATACGCCAGCCTTAACTGTCCCCAGGATGACACCGGGGTAGGTAGCAAAGTCTTTGCTGAACCATGACTTGTTCATCTTGGCTCATTGTTAAAAACACAGCAAGGGGACTCCAAGCAGAGTCTCCCTTTTTTCCGAAAATTGGGCCACACACACCACTTCAGTGGCATCACTTGTGTCCCAGTTGCAAACTGGATGTGTTGATTAGCATCAAGCACATTCAAAAATATTCCAGCCTTAACTGTCCCCAGGATGACACCGGGGTAGGTAGCAAAGTCTTTGCTGAACCATGACTTGTTCATCTTAGCTCATTTTTAAAAACACCGCAAGGAGATTCCAAGCAGAGTCTCTCTTTTTTCCAAAAATTGGGCCACACACACACCACTTCAGTGGCATCAGTTGTCCCCCAGTTGCAAACTTGACAGGTTGATTTGCATCAAGCACATTTAAAAATACGCCAGCCTTTACTCTCCCCAGGATGACAAAGGGGTAGTAAAGTCCTTGCGGATCCATGACTTGTTCATCTTGATGAACATTAGTCTGTCCACATTGTCACTGGACAGACGCGTGCGCTTATCTGTCAGCACACACCTAGCAGCACTGAAGACATGTTCAGAGACAACGCTGGCTGCGGGACACGACAAGATCTCCAAGGCGTAAGTGGCGAGCTCAGGCGACACCGGGGTAGGTAGCAAAGTCTTTGCTGAACCATGACTTGTTGATTTTGGCTCACTGTTAAAAACACCGCAAGGGTACTCCAAGCAGAGTCTCTCTTTTTCTCCAAAACTTGGGCCACACACACCACTTCAGTGGCATCAGTTGTCCCCCAGTTGCAAACTTGACAGGTTGATTTGCATCAAGCACATTCCAAAATACGCCAGCCTTTACTCTCCCCAGGATGACAAAGGGGTAGTAAAGTCCTTGCGGATCCATGACTTGTTCATCTTGATGAACGTTTGTCTGTCCACATTGTCACTGGACAGAAGCGTGCGCTTATCTATCAGCACACACCTACCAGCACTGAAGACACGTTCAGAGACAATGCTGGCTGCGGGACACGACAAGATCTCCAAGGCGTAAGTGGCGAGCTCAGGCGACACCGGGGTAGGTAGCAAAGTCTTTGCTGAACCATGACTTGTTGATTTTGGCTCACTGTTAAAAACACCGCAAGGGTACTCCAAGCAGAGTCTCTCTTTTTCTCCAAAACTTGGGCCACACACACCACTTCAGTGGCATCAGTTGTCCCCCAGTTGCAAACTTGACAGGTTGATTTGCATCAAGCACATTCCAAAATACGCCAGCCTTTACTCTCCCCAGGATGACAAAGGGGTAGTAAAGTCCTTGCGGATCCATGACTTGTTCATCTTGATGAACGTTTGTCTGTCCACATTGTCACTGGACAGAAGCGTGCGCTTATCTATCAGCACACACCTACCAGCACTGAAGACACGTTCAGAGACAATGCTGGCTGCGGGACACGACAAGATCTCCAAGGCGTAAGTGGCGAGCTCAGGCCATTTTTCAAGATTTGAAGCCCAAAATGAGCAAGGCTCCATTTGCAAAGTTATGGCATTGATGTTAATTTGGAGATACTCCTGTATTATCCTCTCCAGCCGTTGACTATGTGTCAGACTTCTTGTCTCTTGTAGCCTTGCATTGGATAGTCTAAAAAAATGATGAAACAAACGATTCCATAAAATTTCTGTTACCAGCACCAGATACGGTGTTGCTGGTACGGTTTGACTGATGATGACGAGACTGTCCCATGCTTGGCAAGTTACAACTGGGAGCTTCACTCCGTGCACCACTGGTGTTTGTGGAAAAGCCGAGCTAAGATTGAGTAACAGCTTCTACTGATACTGCTGCATACGTGTGTCCCTTTCTATTGCAGGAATTATTTCGCCATATTTGGACTTGTACCGGGGATCTAATAGTGTGGCAACCCAGTAGTCATCATTACTTCTAATTTGGACAATCCGAGGGTCATGTTGTAGGTAGTGCAGCAAGAAGGTGCTCATGTGTCTTGCGCATCTATATGGACCAAGTCCTTGCTGTGTTTGTGGTGGCAAGGTGATAACCATGCTTCCTTCCTCTGACATCTCCCTCCAACCTCGTTCAACCGAAATTTGACCAAGGTCTCCCTCATCTGCTGAGTCTTCCATGCCCATCGACAGTTCGTCCTCCATTTCTTCCTGGTCTCCTGCACCTTCCTCAACATTTTGGCTGCTACCATGCGCCCTTGTTAATCCCTCTCCCCCACCGTCCCATGCCTGCCGCCTTGGTGATGCTGAACGTCTGGACCTTGTAGATGTTGGTATCCCTTGCGCATATGAATCCTCCTATACTTCCTCCCCTTCCTCTTGTCCCACCCCCTGACTTCGAATAGTGTTTAGTGTGTGCTCCAGCATATAAATGACTGGAATTGTCATGCTGATATTGACATTGTCAGCGCTCAACATATTCGTCGCCATGCTGAAACTGTACAGAAGAGTGAATAGGTTCTTGATCTGAGACCACTCCAGCAGCGTGATCTTCCCCACCTCTGCATCTCGTTGGCCTAGGCTATACGTCATAACGTATTGCACCAGGGCTCGGCGGCGCTGCCACAGTCGCTGCAACATGTGGAGAGTCGAATTCCAGTGTGTCGGTACATCGCATTTCAGGCGATGAACCGGCAGGCTGAAAGACTTCTGGAGCGATGCAAGCCGCTCAGCTGTGCCGGTTGAATGGCGGAAGTGAGCAGAGAGTGACCGTGCCCTGTGCAGAAGCCCATCTAGGCCGGGATAGTGGGTTAAAAATTGCTGGACAACAAGGTTCAACACGTGAGCCATACAAGGCACGTGTGTCACCTTGCCCCAGCGTAGGACTGCACCCAGGTTTGCAGCATTGTTGCACACGGCCTTCCCTGGCTGCAGGTTGAGTAGAGACAACCATTTACTAAACTGGCTCGCAAGAGCTGACCACAACTCCTCAGCTGTGTGACTCTTATTTCCAAGATATTTTAAGGTAAAGACCGCCTGATGCCGTTGAGCTCTTCTGCCAGCATAGTAAGCAGGTGTGCGGGATTCCTTGAGCACAGTTAAAACGCGGGTGGCCTGACAAGGCAGGCTTGGGGAGGAGGTGGAGGACTCAGATGAGGTTGAGGAGGCAGAAGCAGTGGAGGAACTTCCACATACAGAGGATTGACGCACAAGTCGTGGGGACGGCAAGACTTGTACAGCAGACTTTTCTCCATCTCGCACCATAGTTACCCAGTGCCCAGTCAGCGACATGTAACGCCCCTGTCCATGCTTATTGGTCCAAGTATCGGTGGTGAAATGCACCCCGTCACACACAGAGTTTCGCAAGGAAGTGGTGATGTTGTGTGCGACATGCTGGTGTAGCGCAGGCACACCTTTCTTGGAAAAGTAGTGGTGACTGGGCATCTGCTACTGGGGCACTGCGACGGACATAAGGTCTCGAAAATCCTCTGTGTCCACCAGGCGGAAAGGCAGCATTTCTGTAGCCAATAGCTTGTAGAGGGTGAAAGTCATCCTCTTAGCTTTGTCATGGCTCATAGGAAATGGCCTTTTAATTGTCCACATCTGAGGGACCGAGATCTGGCTGCTGTGCGGAGACGGTGTGGAGTAGGGTGTCTCCGCTTGGCCGCATTGTAGCACAGTGAGCTTCCCACTGGGACTTATGCTTGTTATTCATGTGACGGTTAATGGACGAAATGGTCAAACTAATGAGTTTTTGGCCTCTACTTACAGATTGCTGACAAAGCCTACAGATCACATGAGTTGGGTGATCCTTTGCGATGTCAAAAAATGACCAGGCATGCAACTATTAGAGCCCATGCGACCTGCAGAGCCACCACGAATTGTGCTCAGAGGCAGAGTTGTGGCTGAGAATGCAGTTGTTGACGTGCTGCCAGTACTCCGTCTTTGTCCAGGAAGGTGCATGCTAACCTCGTCGTCAGTCTCATCCTCCTCCACCGCCTCTACTGACCTCCTCGAGTGCCTGACTGTGGGTTGACAGTAAGTGGGATCTAGAACTTCATCATCAACAATTGTGTTTGCACTCCCCTCGCCCTCAGACCTAACCTCTTCCTGCCCTGACTGAATAGTTAATATGTCATTCCAATCAGGTATCTGAGTCTCATCGTCATCAGTATGTTCCTCATTGTCTCCACCAAGAGGTGTTACAGTTTGTGAATGAGGGTCTACATTATGCTCAGAAACTTGTTCATCAGGGCCTGAATCAGACTCACAAAGCTTCTGGGCATCACTGCAGACCATTTTCTGGTCTGTACTCACTGTAGCTTGGGAGCAGACCTCTGATTTCTAGCCTATAGTGTGACTGAACAGCTCTGCAGATTCACCCATCTCTGTTACACCATATCCTGCAGGGCAGGTGGATACTTGAGAGCTGGGAGAAAGCAAGTGTGATTGGGGTGACAACTCAGAGGACTGTTGTTTTTTGGATGTTGAAGTTGAGGTGGAGGAGAGGACACTTGTTGGAGCACTTTCGATCCATTCAAGCATGTTCTTTTTTTGTGCATCATTTACAGTAGTTCTGTTCCGTTTAAAAGGGAACACATCGGATTGTCCACGGAAAGTAGTAGACATCTTACTTTTGCTTGAAGATGGCCTTTCTTCAGCAGATATTACTGTAGCTTTACCACCTCCTCCACGGACACAAACTTTTTTTTCCCCTTTTCAACATGCCTGTTCCCCTTTCCACCAGCATCTGTCCTTTTGCTACTCATTTTGTTTGTGACCAGATTGGACACTTAAAATGTCGTAGCAAAAATGGAGAGGTGGTGTACAATGCAGAGGTGGTCTAGCTTTATTGACAGCTGAAGAAGCAACACTGACTATCCCTGACAATGCAACTATGGCTCTAAAACTGGCAGCACTGTTTGCTATAAAAATAGCGTAGCCAAAAAGGGGCAGGAAGGTAGAATGCAGAGGTGGTGTACCTTGCTTGGCACCAGTGGGACACTAAGTTAGTATAGCAGAAACTTTTTGGATGCCACTAAGTATCAGCACTGTTTGCTATAAAAATAGCATAGCAAAAATGGGCAGGAGGGTATAATGCAGAGGTGGTGTACCTTGCTTTGCACCAGTGGGACACTAAGTCAGTATAGCAGACACTTTTTGGATGCCACTAAGTGGCAGCACTGTTTGCTATAAAAATAGCGTAGCAAAAATGGGCAGGAGGGTAGAATACAGAGGTAGTGTACCTTGCTTGGCACCAGTGGGACACTAAGTTAGTATAACAGACACTTTTTGGATGCCACTAAGGCGGGCTTTGCACACTACGACATCGCAGGTGCGATGTCGGTGGGGTCAAATTGAAAATGACGCACTTCCGGCATCGCATGCGACTTCGTAGTGTGTAAGGGCTCGATGATACGATTAACGAGCGCAAAAGCGTCGTAATCGTATCATCGGTGCAGCGTCGGCGTAATCCATGATTACGCTGACGCGACAGTCCGATGTTGTTCCTCGCTCCTGCGGCAGCACACATCGCTGTGTGTGAAGCCGCAGGAGCGAGGAACATCTCCTACCGGCGTCACTGTGGCTTCCGTAGGATATGCGTAAGGAAGGAGATGGGCGGGATGTTTACATCCCACTCATCTCCGCCCCTCCGCTCCGATTGGCCGCCTGGCGTGTGACGTCGCTATGATGCCGCACGACCCGCCCCCTTAACAAGGAGGCGGGTTGCCGGCCAGAGCGACGGTCGCAGGACAGGTGAGTCCATGTGAAGCTGCCGTAGCGATAATGTTCAAGGTAATTCGCGCAAGGTAATCGCTGCTGCGACGGGGGCGGATACTATCGCGCTCGGCATCGCAGCATCGGCCTGTGATGTCGCAGCGTGCAAAGTACCCCTAAGTGTCAGCACTGTTTGCTATAAAAATAGCGTAGCAAAAATGGCCAGGAGGGTATAATGCACAGGTGCTGTAGGTAGCAGGACAGCAAAGGAAGCCTCAGTTTCTATCCCTGCCAATGAAAAAATGCAGCAAGGACTTGCCAGAGCTGATGTAGCCAGACGCTGTTATCTAAAGCCCTGCACAGCGTTTGCACGGACCTGGCTAGCAACAATGCCTATGAACGGCTGAAATTACAAGGAGTCCCTAATCCCTAAAGCGTTGTGTAGATTGCACTGTATGGCTATAGCGCACACAGCAGCAGCAGCGGGAGCGGGAGCGGTGACTGTCACCCATCCACAGCAGAGAGATAATGGCGCCGACTGGGAAAATGGCCGGATCTTATAGAGCAAAGACATGTGACATGCACAGCCTATGACACAAGCCCTTGCTTGACTGGCAAAAATCTACTTTGCAGTGTGTGTCTCTGTGATTTGCTGAGAGTCTGGCCCGCCCCACTGTACGCGCGGTTAGGGAAAAAAAAAATGGCGATCGGCATTCTTTCAACACTCAGCAGCAGCACTGATCTAAACCCCGTCTCACCCGTACACTATACGCTGAATTTTGATAATAGCGTGATTCACAGTGACTCACACTATTACAGTGAAAGCCAGCTAGCTAGTAACTAGCTAGGCCTTTTGTTGATCGAACCGTTCTCGGATGTAACTCGAACTACCGAACTTTCACCAAATCGTTCGAGTTCGTCGAACGACTCGAACACCCCCCCAAAATCACTCGAACATGAAATTGGCGAGCCTCGAACCTCGAACATCGCTCATCTCTATAGCAGAGCTGGAAGCAGAAACTTGGGCAGATACAGACCGGGACTCAGTGGTTATTATCTTTGAGAAGCTGAAAGCTGTTTTTAAAAAATGCACAGAGGCAGAGCTGAGGATGGAGTTTTATAATTGGAGCCAGAGACCACAAGATAATATCAGAGACTATGCACTAAGGCTCCAGGCAGCATTAAGGACATTAAAACATGTTGACCCCATCAATGCCAGAGAAGAGAACCGTATGTTAACAGAACAGTTCCTGCAGGGCCCCTAAGGACCGCAAGCAGCTGCGCCTGTGGGCTCTTGAACATGCTCATGAGGACTTTACTTTCTTAAAAGACTGGGCTATAAAAGCATTACAGCCCCCAACAACTACAGACTCTGCTCTTCAATTGCAGCAAGGCAGCACCCCATCCCCTGTGGTGGAAACTGTTTCTTTAACTCTGGCAAAGACAAGGGGACAGGCTGTAACACCTAGAGCTTCTGATGAGCTGCATTCTCAAGTGCAGCAACTAAGCAAGGATGTAGCTAAGATCCTCAGAGCCATGCAACTCGCTCCGGAATCTAAGCCATCAGACAAGACTCAGCTGGCCGACTGCCCTGAGGACGTCCCCTGGATGCGAGGAAGAAGGATCCCATCGACTCGAGGAAGGTTCAGTGACCGTTTTGATTCATGTGGACAACCCATCTGCCGTCGGTGTAACAAGGCGGGACATCTTGCCAGAGTGTTTCCTTTATAATCACAACCCCTGGGGCCAAGGGCCAATCCCCAGGAGTATGAGAACCAGGCCCACAAGTTTGGCTTGACAGATATGTGGGAGGATGACCAATCCTGTCCATCACCCTGGACGTCATTCCCACATCTGCATTGCTGGACACCAGTTCACAGGTAACCACTATACCATATGTACTGCACAAGAGATTCTGGGCCGATGCTGAGCTCCCCCCGTCTGGATCCCGGCCTCACTATTTATACCGATAATGGGTTACCAGTGACTCAAATAGGGTTTAAAGAGGTAACCACAAAGGTGGGGAGGGTCGAGCTAAAGGGTCAAGGATTGATTGTGGTTGAAACTGATGTCAATGAGAAAAATCCACAGATGATTTTACGTACAAATGTCTTTCAAAATTGTCTGGGAGAAGTGTTGTTTTTGATCCAACAGATTGTCAGAACTGCCGGCGTTGGGCAGCAGAGGGCCCTGCAGAAAGAGTTCCGAGTCCTCTTGCAGAAGCAGCAGGTAAACTTATCTGGTGGAGAGATTGGCAATGTACGAGGGACAGACTCAGCCCCTATCCTGGTACCCCCAAAAAGTGAAATGATGATATGGTGTCGGGCAGCAGTGGGCCTTGGAGGGCGGGATTACCAAGCCATGGTGGAACCCGTGTACTCAGAGAGCTGGTCCACAATCCTGACAGCCCGGGGGGTGGTTAATGTATGTAGAGAAAAGTACCTGTCAGAGTGTTGAATTGTGGGGAGGAGGAAGCTAAATTTCCCCGGTATGCCACCATTGCCAAACTATTCACTGTCAATGAACACTCTATCCAGGCAGTAGAACACTCAATCCCACCAGAGCCAGGAGAGGGTAACTGTACCACTGAGCATCTAGAAAGTTGGTGTCAAGATCTGCATGTCGGGATTGATTCCACCCCTTACTACCAAAAACAAGGAGTCTATCGGGTGGTTCAAGAGTATGAATAGGTTTTCAGTAAGCACCCATTAGACTTTGGGAGAATAAAAGGGGTATCACATCAAATCCCCACAGGAAATCATTCCCCCATCAAAGAGAGGTACAGACCTATGCCACCAGCTCATTATCAGCGTGCCACAAAGATATTACAGGACATGAAGGAGGCTGGGATTATGAGAGAGAGTTATAGCCCCTAGGCAGCTCCACTGGTCCTAGTTAAGAAAAAGGATGGCACAAAGACAATGTGTGTGAATTATAGGCAAATAAATAGCCTAAAGGTCCAGTCACACTAAGCAACTTACCAGCGATCCCAACAACGATAGGGATCGCTGGTAAGTTGCTAGGAGGTTGCTGGTGAGCTGTCACACTGCGACGCTCCAGCGATCCCACCAGCAACCTGACCTGGCAGGGATCGCTGGAGCGTGGCTACACGAGTTGCTGGTGAGCTCACCAGCAACCAGTGACCAGCCCCCAGTCTCCTAGTTACAGCACACATCAGGTTAATTAACCCGATGTGTGCTGCAGCTAAATGTGCACAGAGCAGGGAGCAGCGCACACTGAGTGCTGGCTCCTTGCTCTCCTAGTTACAGCACACATCGGGTTAATTGCCTGATGTGTGCTGCAGCTAAATGTGCACAGAGCAGGAGCCGGCTCTGACAGTGAGAGCGGAGGAGGCTGGTATCAAAGGTAAATATCGGGTAACCAAGGACAGGGCTTCTTGGTTACCCGATGTTTACATTAGTTACCAGCCTCAGCAGAAGCTGGCTCCCTGCTCACTGCACATTAGTTGTTGCTGTCTCGCTGTCACACACAGCGATCTGTGCTTCACAGCGGGACAGCAACAACTAAAAAATGGCCCAGGACATTCAGCAACAACCAACGACCTCACAGCAGGGGCCAGGTTGTTGCTGGATGTCACACACAGCAACATCGCTAGCAACGTCACAAAAGTTGTTCGTTACCAGCGATGTTGCTAGCGATGTTGCTTAGTGTGACGGGGCCTTAACACACAAAAATGCTTACCCTTTACCATGCATAGAGGAATCCCTAGCTGCACTGAAAGCTTCTAACTGCTTCTCCACTCTAGATTTTACCAGTGGGTATTGGCAGATCTCCGTAGCAGAAGAAGATCGGGAGAAGACCGCATTTGCAACACCCATGGGCCTTTGGGAATTCAACAGTATGCCATTTGGACTCTGTAATGTGCCTGGGACATTCCAAAGACTGATGGAGTGCTGCCTGGGGCACCGTAACTTTGAAACCGTGTTGCTTTACTTTGATGACGTCATAGTGTATTCCAAGACCTATGAAGAGCACGTGAAGCACCAGGCTGAGGTATTCGAGGCATTGTCAAGGTACGGGATGAAGCTGAAGCCATCCAAGTGTCACCTGCTGAAGCCCAAAGTTCAGTACCTTGGACACGTGGTTAGTGCAGAAGGTGTAGCACCGGAACCAGACAAGGTAACTGCAATCCAGAACTGGCCAAGACCAACCACCATCAAAGATGTACATCAGTTCCTGGGCCTCGTGGGGTATTACAGAAGAGTCATCCAGGGCTACACAAAAATGGCAGCACCTATGCAAGTCCTCCTGGTAGACCAAAATAAAATGGGCAAGAACTCCAATCCTCCATTCGTATGGGGTGAGAAAGAGGGAGAACTCCTTCAATCACATGAAGAGGGCCCTGACAGGTGAAGAAATCTTGGCCTATCCTGACTACGATCTGCCTTTCGTGCTATACACTTATGCCAGCAATGTAGGAGTAGGAGCCGTACTGTCTCAGTTGCAGAAGGGCAAGGAACGTGTGATTGCCTATGCAAACAGGAAACTCCATCCTACTGAAAGGAACCCGGATAACTACAGCTCCATCAAGCTGGAGTTCCTGGCCTTAGTCCGGGCAGTAACAGAACGGTTCAAGCACTACTAAGCAGCTGCCAACTTCACAGTATTCACAGACAACAACCCCCTGACTCATCTTGATACTGCGAAGCTGGGTGCATTGGAGCAGCGCTGGGTGGGTCGACTAGCAAACTACGACTTTATCATCAAGTATTGAGCTGGTCGTAAAAATGGTAATGCAGATGCCCTGTCCAGAATGCCTCATCTTCCAGATGCTGGAGAAGATGAAGATGATCTTGGAAATTGAGCTGCCAGCCTTCCACCACCTGAGAGCATCTCAGTATCAGCAAGTCCATCACAGACGGTCAGAGAAGGTTTTGCACCCCTTGCCACACCATCAATGGACGTAGAATCAAGACAAGCGGCCCAGCAGTTGCACTGGTTAAGAAGTTCATCACTCAACCAGATTCTCATGCAGGGCCAGATGCATCTCCAGAAGCACAGAACTTGTGGAAAGAGAGAGGTCGGCTGTTCATCTATCAAGATAAGCTATGTAGGTGCTTCATCAACCCAAAGACTCAAGAATTGATCCCAATGGTATTCGAGGCATACCATAACAGAACAGGACACTTCGGATGGAAAAAGCTTGAAGTACTACTGCGTGAGAGATTCTACTGGGTTGGTATGAGGAAAACCATTGAAAACTGGTGCAGAAATTGTGGTTCTTGCAGTCTAGGAAGAAGAGAATGGGGAAATCAAAAGGCACCGCTGCAACCCATCATCACCAAGCAGCCATTGGAACTCGTAACACTGGACCATGTCAAACTGACACCTAGCAGAAGTGGCTATAGCTATGCTTTGAGTGTGGTGGACCACTACTCCAGATTTCTTGTGGCAGTTCCAGTGAAGGACTTGACACCGCAGACAGCTGCAAGAACATTTCAAGCCTACTTTCGTATACCACATGACTATCCTGAACAAGTGTTGACTGATCAAGGTACCGCCATTGAAGCAGAAATCTTCCAAGAGTTCTGTAACTTGTTTGGTTGCAAGAAAATCTGCACCACACCTTACCATTCACAAACCAATGGCATGTGTGAAAGGATGAACCAAATCGTAATCGAACTACTAACAACCCTACCTCAAAACAAAAAAGTGAGCCGGAGTATGAGATGGTATACATGGAACTTGTGAGACCATGTTCACACTGACCATGAGACAAAGAGAAACCAAGGAAAAAATTGTGAAAACATACCCTGCTGTAACTAAATAAAAGCATAGTGCATATAAACATAGGGCACTTAGTAAACACTGTTTTTGATCAAAAAAAGCATAAAGCTATCCCACCAAACATCAAGGTGTACCCAGTTGGGATAGTACCTACACTCTCTAATATTAAAACCTTACCATGGGTCTAAAATAGGCCTCAATGTGGCTAAGGGCTGAGAGCGACTGGGTCCCAACAGGACACACACAGTCAGGGGGATTCACAGTATGAAATGTCCAGCTCACTGAGAAGGGGGCCACTCCCTGTTTGTACTGAATACAAATAAACTACATCCGGCGCTCTCCCGTACAGATAATACAGTACAATGACAGCGCTGTAACTTCCGGGTCACATGTGCCGGTCACATGACAGCATGTGACCGGCGCTTGTTGCTCTGTCATTGTACTGTATTAACTGTACGGGAGAGCGCCGGATCCGGCAAAACGGCAAAAAGCCGGATGTGTGAAACCGGCCTAAACTATGTGCGAATCTACGACTCTTTCATTCCCGGAAAAGGGGAGTAATATGCTGGTGTCATCATAAACACTATCTCCTAGATCTAACGAGATATTGATCGATGTGGCATCGTGTAGAATATGCACGTGTGACGGCTTCTAGATGACCTATGTACGATCTCTGCAGATTGTATATACGACCTGGGTGTGTTACATTGCATACGAGATTGCATATGAAATTGTAGCGTGTAAAGCAGCCTTATGTTCCACAAATAGTACGCCAGCATACCTCATGAGAGTGAGACCAGGGAAGCTACCAATTGATCTTGAAATGGGAATTGAGACTCCAGAAACCAATTCATCAGTTGCTGATTGTGACTTTACGCCCCAAGAACAATAGAGAAAAGTACAAGAGTGTGTAGAAAAGAGTTTGCACCTAAGAAGAGGAAAACAAGAGCGAGAATACAACAAAAATATTCCAGCTGGATCCTTAACCCTTGGAGAAATTGTCCATAAAGAGAAAAAGAAGAACCCATAAACTTGATGATCAGTGGATAGCTGAACCTTAGGGCGGCTTTGCACACTATGACATCGCAGGTGCGATGTCGGTGGGGTCAAATCGAAAGTGACACACATACGTAGTGTGTAAATCCTAGATGATACGATGAACGAGCGCAAAAGCGTCGTTATCGTATCATCGTTGCAGCCTCCGACATTTCCATAATGCCGGTGCCGCAACAGGTACGATGTGGTTCCTCGCTCCTGCGGCAGCACACATCGCTGTGTGTGAAGCTGCAGGAGCGAGGGACATCTCCTTACCTGCCGCCGGCCACAATGCGGAAGGAAGGAGGTGGGCGGGATGTTTACATCCGGCTCATCTCCGCCCCTCCGCCGCTATTGGCCGCCTGCCGTGTGACGTCGCTATGACGCCGCACGACCTGCCCCTTAGGAAGGAGGCGGGTCGCCGGCCAGAGCGACGGTCGCAGGGCAGGTGAGTGAATGTGAAGCTGGCGTAGCGATAATTTTCGCTACGCCAGCTATCACACGATATCGTACCTGCGACTGGGGCGGGGACTATCGCCTGCGACATCACAGCATCGGCTTGTGATGTCGCAACGTGCAAAGCCCGCCTTATTCTGTGCTAACTTCCAACTTTGATAACAGAAAGACCTGTGTGATCAGCAAGGACAAAGGAAGAAGCACAGCAACTGTCTCAAGAGATTAAAGAAGTGTCCAGAAAAATTGAAGTCTAAGGAAGTGATCCCTTGTCAACCCCAACTACCGGTACAAAAGAAAATGATTCGTATTGTATTCGGAGACTTCCCAGAAGACTGGCCTCAGTATAATGGAGCCATAGTAGTACCAGGCATCAGTTTTCCACAACCTGCAGAAACACCAGGAAGACAAGAAGAAAATGTTCCAGTTCCAGAGGAAACTGCAAATGGTGAATCTGCCAATCCTATGGTAAGGCCTAGAACACACAGACAATTATCCAATGTACCCATGACACTTAAACGTACACAGAGTACAGAAACTAGAGAGACACCTAAACTGCGTAGATCTAGTCGCAGTAACCTAGGTCAACCTCCATCCAGGTATGGAGAATGAGTATAAGAGATTAAACTGTAACTGAACAAAAATCAAAAATGTCTTAATGTAAATAATAATTGAATGTTATGTGATAACTTTGTTGAACCCACAGAGACTTTACTGTATGAACCTTTGGGTCATTATTTCAGTTTACAGGTTTGGTAAAAATGGACCCGCAGTCACAGGACTGCACAAATGTGCCAAAATCAGAGTACTACCTCACCAAAGGACCCTAATGGACACCACCACCAACGAAAGGATGGTTGGAGGAAATGTCTGTGGTATAGTAGGCCAAGACCTGGTCAACGTAGAAACTGGTGACCTCCCTCCTAGAGGGTACTGGGACCAGGACCTTTGGGTGATGGGAGCAAAGGGGAATGCTCAAAAAGTTTGCAATGGTTCCAGAAGTACCACCTGCGTGTGATGAATGTTAATTTATGTGTTGATGTGTAAATGTTTACAAAATTTTAAAGAAAACTGTATCTTATTATTATTACAGCCCGCGGGCATTCTGAGGTTAACCAAGTGGGAATGTAGCACCCCCGAGTTACCAGGTGCCACAAATGTAACCCGTGGAAACCCACACTCCGAAATATCGATGCCAGTAAACACACCAGCACTTTCAGGCCATACACAACCCCAACACCAAACTGAAAGACTGCCTAGTAACGGGTAAAAGGGGAGGGCACTGATTGGATAGTAACCACCCAGCCTGTAGGGAGAGACCCAGCGAGGAGGAGGGGCCAGTGGTCAGTTGGAAAAGGCGGGAGGAAGTGGTGTGCAGTCTGTCAGGAGAGTCTCTCAGAAGAATCAGTCAGAGAATGAGGTGAAAGAAGGAAGTGAGAGAGGAGGAGAGGAGTAGTAGTCGGAAGTAGTAGAAAGAGGAAAGTACTGAAAAGACCTGCAGTGAGAACGAAGTGCTGTAAAAGGACAATCAATTGTCCCCTTTCCCATAGGGTCTTAAAACAACAGGGAGGTATGGTCCATGCAACACACTAGATGTGGCCTGTCATTTAAATGTTAAAAATCAAGAGATATATAACAGACAGGCGTAGGCCTCCTGCTCACAGAAGCCTGGCAGTACACCAATGCCTAGTCTGCACAACCTGGGACTGGGGTGGCAAAGTCACTTGGCATCCACGACTTGTTCATCTTTATGAATGTTAGGCGGTCTATGCTTTTAGGGGACAGCTGGATGCGCTTATCTGTCAATACACTGCCAGCAGCGCTGAAAACACTTTCTGAGAGAGGCGTGACTGGAGAGCTCAGGCCACTCTTCCATTTTTGAAAAACAAAATGCAAAAGGGTACAATATCCCCCTTATTGCATCAATGTTGAGCTCTATATACTCCGCTTGGAGCTTTCCGGGCCCCGCTCCCCACTATATCTAAGTGAAGGAGCCTGCTCTCAGGAGCTCACACTTGGAATTTCAGTGGGCTGCTTGTTTGGAAAGCCCTATCCCCCTCGTTGCGCTAGTGCCCCCGATCTCTGAGATTAGTGGGAACAGTCCATAGAGACCCTGTCCTCCGCAGGTTAATTACCGGGTCGCCTGAAGCTTCTCCCCAACCTAGGGTCCGTGTACCCCGTCGTGCCTTCGGTCCCGGACCGGGGATTAGGCTCAGGCTGCTGACCATCCTCGTAGACAGGTCCCAGGCACCTAGCCTCAATCCCCTGCGACTGCGGGTCCGACTCATCTAGGTCCAGATCACCGTCTGTGACCTAGTCTGCTTCTCCCCTGGGAGCTTCAACTCCCAGCTTCCTCAGAGCTCCTTACAGCTCGAGGGCTACCACTGAACTGAACTGACACCTCCCACCTCCCTACCTGACCCCTAGGTGGGTGGCCCTATTCCAGCTTAGCCGACCACTGGTGTGCCTGACAGGGTGTGGTGCAAGGTGTATCTAGGATTTCTATTTGCTGGTGGAGGTAGTACTGCAGGATAGAGACCCAGAACCATGGGGGGTTGAATCCTGCACTGAAGAGAAAGAGCGTGCAGTACCCTGTGACGACCTGAATAGTCCAGGGGTGTCACAGTCACAACTTATATCAACCGGTAGGCCGAAAGTCCTTTGTAGCGTTCCAAGTCGATTAGCCACCAGGTGCGAACAGAGGAAGTAAGCACACACTGACCATGCCTTTTGCAGGCAGCAAAGATAATGGGCTAGTAATTTTTGTACAACCAGGTTCAGGACATGAGCTATGCAAGGCACTTGTGGGATGTTGCACAGGCGTAGTGCCGATGACAGGTTTGCACCATTGTCACACACGGCCTTCCCTGGCTCCAGGTTCAGTGGAGCTAGCTATTTATCAAACTCAGTGTTAGGCGTTGGGATGTTTCTCATGCTTAGGGCTCTTGTCCACTTGCGACTGTGAAGTGCGATTGCGATTGCCTTTAAAAACGGATTGCAATCGCACACGTGTTAAGATATGAGGCAGTGTCATTTTGCTGATTTTTTGTTGACACGACTCGTGCACTGAGTGAAATCACAGCATGCTGCATTTTCATGCATTTCTCGTCAATGTGTACAGCCACGGGGCTCGGCCGGCTGCAGAGCCGCTCGGATCCGTGCTCGTCGGTGGGTGGCTCGAGGTCCTCCCGGACCCGGGGGTCACGTTGATCTGAAGGGATGCTGACGCTACGTGATGGGTGGTGTTCGGTGGGGAGGTTCACGGCCAGGGGCTGCGGTTGTTTGGGGGTTAAGTTCATGACGCCACCCACGGTTTGTGGTGAGTGAGTGGGCACCACCGCTGCCGTTGACTAGGCTCCCGGGGACGGTGTTATGCAGCTTGGTGTTGATCCCCTCCGTGGGCAGGGGTTGGTGGTCCCGGGGGCCCGATTGGGGCGAGAAGGAGAGGTGCGGGTGGGATGGTGCGGTGCGCAGCCTGAGGGCAGTGTTGTACTCACTATGACAAATACACCGGAGTCTCTGGTAAACCAAAAGGATGGTGGTCGGTGCCTGCAGCTGGCTGTGCTTTGCCCCTTACTCAGGTTGGTGGTTCCCGCCTTTCTCCTGCACCTCTGTAGTAGAATGCTAACTTCCTTCGCTTCAGCGACGGGAGTCCGCTCCCCGTCTAGAGGATGTCGGGGAGCCCGTTTGCCCGCAGACGCTGGCCTGTGGGATCTCTATGCCTGGGCGGTGGCTTTCTATCCCCCTCATTAGGCTGTTGCCTTCAGTCGGGACTTGGGTGGAAAAGAACCTAAGGTCCAGACCCCAATCAATGAATTTGACTCGGTCCAGTGGCTTCTGGGCCTTGTACTGGGCCTGAGTACCCCTCCTGGTGCTCCGGTTTCCGTTCGGTTCCCCGGTTCTGTACTGGCGGGCCACTACCCTGTCCCAGTCCCTGACGGTTCCACCGGCTGTCTTCCCGCCTCCTGCAGGCGGCCACCACCGTCTGCCTCCTGGCGACAGGGTATCCGGGCTCCTACCCAGATCCCTGACAGATGCTACTCCTCTCCAACTACTCTCCTCTCCTCTAATAACTGATCTGTGTGTTTTTCCCGCCTCAGGCTAGCCGAACTCCTCGGTGGGTGTGGCCAACCGCCTGGCTCCGCCCCCGGGTGTGAACGTCAAGACCTGAGAGGGGTGACTCAGGGTTTTTAGGTTGGCTGATGATACCTTTTTAGGGGTAGGTTGTTTGTGCAAGGGCCTACCTGTGACTACCTGGCTAGTCCAGGGCGTCACAAATGTTAATCAATGGGGAGTGTTTTTTTGCGCATACGTATGTGAGACACATTTCAAACGCATGTCATACGCATGTATGGCGCCCCTAACCCGGTCAGGCACCACTGAGTACTGCACCCATGCTGGGACAGTACTTCCAGGTAATCCTAAAGGCCAGAATGAGGTGTGTACGCACAGACACATAGCAACCAGGTCTACCACAGCTTTAGAGGGGACCCTTGGGTAGTCTCCAGATGAGGGCTAGCTTTCAAACCTCATCAAGAGGTGGAGCGGAGGGGCTGGGAGCTAAAGTGCAGAGGTTGTAAGGGAAGAGAGGAGAGCCAGTCTGGTAGTGGAGCGCGACAGTCGCGAGGCAGACTCGCGCGCTGCCACTAGTCAGACCCTGCGCGGTGTAGTGACAGTTGGGGGGGGATAACGGTCCCATGTAGTCAGAAGAAGAGGTGCTCCTGGTGACTAGGCACGTATGGGGTACAGGTCCCTAGAGCAGACTCCAGTGTAACTATCTGATAAACCTGCCGGTGAGGGAACTACAAGTACCTCATCAACCACACAGAGTCCGAGCCTCAGCAGCAATGCAGGGACCCATAAGGAGACAGAGCCAGAAGCCATCTCACCTGGTCCATGCTGCCGGCAAATGGTCCAAAAAGGGGAGAGAAGGCAGTAGCGACTCCCTGGATAGACCCCCATGGTACTTCAGGTCAGGGGGTTATCCGAACAAAGAAGTGCTAGGAAGGCGAGCTAACCTGTTACCCTCAGACAGGCCTGAAGGAGCCCCTGGTCCTACCTGGTTCATCACAGCAACGCCCGCGTCAGCTCACCATAACAACAAAGCAAGTAAAAACCAGTTAAATGATTGGACTCTGCCTGAGTTATTCTGGGACCCGTTGTTCTACAAACCTGAGCCCCTGGGGCCTGCCTCACTTACGGACTGCAGACTCCATCAGCCCCAGACGCTCATAAAATCTGCAGTGGTAGTCATCCATATCCCTGACCGCAAGCCGTGAGTGGCATCACGCCACATACAAAATCTGACTTACCTGTCTGCCATATACAGAAGAAGACCCTGTGGTGTCCCTGAGGTTGGAGCGACATCGCTGGGGCGACACATCTTCTCTTTTGGCGTCACGAACAGGATCCAGGACTACACCCGTTCAGACGGGTGAACGTGTGCCTCGGTAGTCCAATTGAAAAATTTGAACCGCCGCCATTTTAGCCACCGCTGAAAGTGCGTCATCAGAAGCTGCAGCTCGCGCAGAAGTAACCGCCCATGGGGGGTGGGGGCTCGGCCCAGAATCCCCGGAGCGCTCTGACCCCGTGAGAAGAGGAAATGGGAGGGCTGATCTGCCCCCAGACTGCTGGGACATCCCCTGTTCTGTGGGAGGAGAAACAAAAACGAAACTAAGGCCAGAAGCTGATGAGCGAGGGAAGGAGCAGTGTGGCGTCAGCAGAAGGAAATCAGAAGGAGCAGGGCTGGTCCAGGCCCATGTCAGCGGAGGAGCTGCAAGCAGAAGTGGAGAAAATTGCTGGCCGCATGGAGGAGCAGCGGAAACGAGAAGTAGCCGCCTGGAGACGCAGAATGTTAATGGCGATCCGAAACCTGCGGTTGTCCATGCAGCGGGGCCCGCCTGGTGGTGCCGCCCATGCTCAGCTTAAGCCACCATCAGCGACAGCGACCCCACCACTGGATGTATCCAGCACGACCCCGGGTGAGTCCAAAACTACCCCTGCCCTTCCTGATATGCTGATCCCGCCGGCACTACCATCAGAAGCCGGTGCGATGCCCATGCCGTCCCGACCTGAAGCGGTCACAGCATCCTCTCCGCTGGAGAGGGGTTCGGATGCCCTGCCCTCGGTTCACCTGATTGCTAAAGACTTGGTCAGCAAGCTGCTGCCCCGACCTGAAGGGTTCACAGCACCCTCTCAGCTGGAGAGGGGTCCGGATGTCCTGCCTTCAGCTACCTGGTTGTTAAAGGCCTGGTCATCAAGCTGCTGCTTAGCAGACCTGAAGCGGTCGCAGCACCCTCTCCACTGGAGAGGGAACCTGAACTACCACCACCGTCCTGTCCGGCTGCCGAAGGCTCGACCCCGGAGCTGCCACTTGCCTGACCGGAGGAGGTCACAGCACCCTCTGAAAGAGAGGGAGACCATATTAAGGCCGTGCTGCTGTCCACCCACCGACCGGAAGAGGTCGCAGCACCGTCCGCCAGGGAGGGAGAATAGGTCCTACAGCCTGTCCGACCGCTGCTGTCCCCCCAATGATCAGAAGAGGTCGCAGCACCCTCCGTCAGGGAGGGAGAAGAGGTCCTGCAGCCTATCCGACCGCTGCTGTCCCCCCATCGACCAGAAGAGGTCGGAGAACCCTCCGCCAGAGCCATGTCAGCAACACAAGCACGCAGAGAGCGACGACGGGTGAGAGCTGTGCGCCCATGCCCCCTTGTGAAGCCTATCCCAGAGAGTGAGCAGTTGGAGGCCCAGGACCTGCAAGAAAAGCAGTCCCTGCGGCGGGCCAGATCCCAGGCTCGAGGTCCCCTCTACCTGGAAGTAGTGGAGGAGTTCAATCACCGCTCGGGGTGGGGTTTCAGAGTAGAAGCAGGGGTAAAAGAGGGGATTTTTGTGTCCCGGCGGGACGTACAATCCCATTTACAGTGAGGTCATCCTAGCCGTGACCTATACATGGGGGACGTGGTGGAATTCACATGACATAAAGGGGAAAGAGGCTGGTTCGCCTTGGATGTGGTGCAATGTCCAAGGGAAACCTCAGTAAGCCCAGGTTGCACCCCCACTAATTCAACCATGTCCCCATTGTCCCCACTGCCAGAGGACGCCCATGACACAACCTCCAGAGATCAGTGCACCATCCGCCAGGGAGGGAGAACAGGTCCTACAGCCTGTCCGACCGCTGCTGTCCCCCCATTGACCAGAAGAGGTCGCAGCACCCTCCGTCAGGGAGGGAGAAGAGGTCCTGCAGCGTACCCGACCGCTGCTGTCCCCCCATCAACCAGAAGAGGTCGGAGCACCCTCCGCCAGGGAGGGAGAACAGGTCCTGCAGAGCACTCCGCTCACCTGGTGTCCTGCTAATGACCAGGTGATGTCCCTGCAAAGGGAGGCCCACCCCAGAGCCATGTCAGCAACACAAGCCCGCAGAGAGCGACGACGGGTGAGAGCTGTGCGCCCATGCCCCCTTGTGAAGCCCATCCCAGAGAGTGAGCAGTTGGAGGCCCGGGACCTGCAAGAAAAGCAGTCCCTGCGGCGGGCCAGATTCCAGGCTCGAGGTCCCCTCTACCTGGAAGTAGTGGAGGAGTTCAATCGCCGCTCGGGGTGGGGTTTCAGAGTAGAAGCAGGGGTAAAAGAGGGGATTTTTGTGTCCCGGCGGGACGTACAATCCCATTTACAGTGAGGTCACCCTGGCCGTGACCTATACATGGGGGACGTGGTGGAATTCACACGACATAAAGGGGAAAGAGTCTGGTTCGCCTTGGATGTGGTGCAATGTCCAAGGGGAACCTCAGTAAGCCCAGGCTCCACCCCCACTAATTCAACCATGTCCCCATTGTCCCCACTGCCAGAGGACGCCCAGGACATGACCTCCAGAGATCAGTGCACCCCAGTACCCAGCACTGACCTTAGAAGGCGCAAGTCCATTTAGTCCATCTAGTCAATTTAGTTTATCTGTATAGTTTAAAAATGTTTTAAGAAAGTTAAAGTAACGTTTAAAGTAAAATGTGCCTGCAAGGACTTTTGCGTGAACTTTACAAATAATCTTAGCACCAGGTATTGTGCACTTTATATGGACCATAGGTTATGAACTGGCTATAACCACAAACTCTCGCAGTGTACATAGTTACCTCAGTGGTGCTAACCTCAGAGTCTGCCTGTTGAGAGGCATGGCTCTGCACCACCAAGGGGGCACGCCTGTTTATGGGGCCTGCTCTCCAACAAAGACGAAGTAGGTATGCCTGTTTATGGGGCCTACCCAACGCCACCAGGACAAAAAGAACTGTTGCCGGAATGGTCTGTGGCGGACCAGGCCAAGACCAGATCACCAAAAGGACTGGTGATCACTCCGTATAGGGGTTTTGGGTTAAAGGCTCGTGGGTGGTGGGTGATGGTGGTATGATACCTGGTATGTTTATATGTAAATATCTCCCCTGTGTGGGAAAAATTTGTATTTTGTTTTTCTTATCTTTGCAGCCCGAGGACGTGCAGTCGATAACCAAGGAGGAATGTGGCGCCCCTGACCCGGTCAGGCACCACTGAGTACTGCACCCAAGCTGGGACAGTACTTCCAGGTAATCCTAAAGGCCAGAATGAGGTGTGTACGCACAGACACATAGCTACCAGGTCTCCAACACCTTTAGAGGGGACCCTTGGGTAGTCTCCAGAGGAGGGCTAGCTTTCAAATCTCATCAAGAGGTGGAGCGGAGGGGCTGGGAGCTAAAGTGCAGAGGTTGTAAGGGAAGAGAGGAGAGCCAGTCTGGTAGTGGAGCGCGACAGTTGCGAGGCGGACTCGCGCGCTGCCACTAGTCAGACCCTGCGCGGTGTAGTGACAGTTGGCAGGGGAGAACGGTCCCAGGTAGTCTGAAGAAGAGGTGCTCCTGATGACTAGGCTTGCATGGGGTACAGGTCTTTAGAGCAGACTCCAGTGTAACTATCTGCTAAACCTGCCGGTGAGGGTAACTACTAGTACCTCACCAACCACACAGAGTCCGAGCTTCAGCAGCAATGCAGGGACCTATAAGGCGACAAGAGCCAGAAGCCATCTCACCTGGTCCACGCTGCCGGAAAACGGTCCAAAAAGGGGAGAAAAGGCAGTAGTGACTCCCTGGATAGACCCCCATGGTACTTCAGGTCAGGAGGTTATCCGAACAAAGAAGTGCTAGGAAGGCAAGCTAACCTGTTACCCTCAAACTGGCCTGGTTCATCACAGCAATGCCCGCGTCAGCTCACCATAACAACAAAGTGAGTAAAAACCAGTCAAATGACTTTTGCACTCTGCCTGAGTTATTCTGGGACCTGTTGTTCTACACACCTGAGCCCCTGGGGCCTGCCTCATTCACGGGAGGCCACACCATCTGACTGCAGACTCCATCAGCCCCAGACGCTCATAAAATCTGCAGTGGCAGTCACCCATATCCCTGACCGCAAGCCGTGAGTGGCGTCACAACACATACATTTACCTGTCTGCCATATACAGAAGAAGACCCTGTGGCGTCCATGAGGCTGGAGCGACATCGCTGGGGCGACACACATGTCCTGCGCACCCCATACGCACCACACGTGTAAGACAAAAGTATACCAATTCTAAACACCTGTACTGTCCTTACTAATCAGTAACTGAGAAAAAAAAGAGGAAGTGAGCATTATTGCCAGCTGGAGGACACTAATTAACCCCTTAAGGACGAAGCCAGTTTTGTACTTAATGCCCAGGCCATTTTTTGTAATTTTGACCAGTGTCACTTTATAAGGCTATAACTCTGGAACGATTCAATGGATCCCTGTGATTCTGAGATTGTTTTTTCGTGACATATTGGGCTTCATGTTAGAGGTAAATTTAGGATGATATTTTTTTATCTTATTTGTGAAAAAATCTGAAATTTGACAAAAAAATTAATAATTTTGCAAGTTTCAAACTTTTAATTTTTATGCCCATAAACCGGAGAGTTATGTCACACAAAATAGTTAATAAATAACATTTCCCACTTGTCTACTTTAGATCAGCGCAATTTTTGAAACAAAAGTTTTTGGGGTTAGGAAGTTAGAAGGGTTCAAAGTTCATCAGCAATTTCCCATTTTTTCAACAAAATTTACAAAACCAATTTTTAGGGACCACATCCCATTTGATGTGACTTTGAGAGGCCTGGGTGACAGAAAATACCCAAAAGTGACACCATTCTAAAACCTGCACCCCTCAAGGTACTCAAAACCACATTCAAGAAGTTTATTAACCCTTCAGATGCTTCACAGGAACTAAAGTAATATGGAATGAAAAAAAATAAAAATTAACATTTTACCTAAAAATGTTACTTTAGCACTAATTTTCTTACTTTTTCAAGAGGTAACACCAAAAATTGGACCTCACACTTTGTTACCCACTTTCTTATGAGCGCGCCGATACCCCACATGTGGTCAGAAACCTTTGTTTGGGTAAATGGGAGAGCTCGGAATGAAAGGAGCAATATTTGAATTTTGGAAAGCAAAGTTGGCTGAAACAGATTGCGGGCACCATGTTGCTTTTACAGATCCCCTAAGGTACCTAAACAGCAGGAACCCCCCTCAAGTGACCCCATTTTGGAAACTAGACCCCTTAAGGCTTCTATCGAGGGGTATACTGAGCATTTTGGACCCACAGGTACTTCACAGATTTTGATAACGTTACTTTGTCATATTGAACATTGTAATTTTTTTCTCAAAAATGTTGCTTTAGCATCAATTCTCTCACTTTTTCAAGAGGTAATTCCAAAAATTTGACCCAAATGTTTGTTACCCACTTTTTTATGAGCGCGGTGATACCTCACATGTGGTCTGAAACCTTTGTTTGGACAAATGGGAGGGCTTGGAACGAAAGGAGCAATATTTGAATTTTGTAAAGGAAATTTGGCTGAAAAAGATTGTGGGCACCATGTTGCATTTGGAGGACCCCTAAGGTACGTAAATAGCAAAAAACCACCACAAGTGACCCCATATTGGAAACTAGGCCTCTCAAGGAATTTATCTAGATGTTTGGTGAGTACCCTGAACCCCCAGGTGCTTCACAGAAGTTTATAACGTTGAGCCATGAAAATAAAAAAATAAAATTTTACCACAAAATTGTTACTTCAACCAGGTAGCTTTTTTTTTCACAAGGGTAACAGGAAAAAAATCACCTGCAATTTCTCCTGAGTTTGGTGATATCTTATATGTGGTGGAAATCAACTGTTGGGCACACGGCAGGTCTTGGAAGGGAAGGAGTGCAATTTGACTGAACATTTGGCTGGAATAATTAGTGGACGCTATGTCGCATTTGGAAAGCCCCTAAAGGGCCTAAACAGTGGAGGCCCCCCACAAGTGACCCCATTCTGGAATCAAGAAACCTCAAGGCTTTTATCTAGGTGTACATTGAGCATTTTGAATCCACGAATACTTCACAGAATTTGATAAGCTTAGGTTGCCATATTGAAAATTTTCATTTTTTTCACAAAAATGTTTCTTTAGCATCACATTTCTCACTTTTTCAAGAGGCAACAACAAAACGTGGACCCCACAGGTTGTTATCCAATTTCTTGTGAGCGCAGGGATACCCCATATGTGGCCAAAAACTTCTGTTTGGATATATGGGAGGGCTTGGAATGGAAGGAGCACCATTTGAATTTTGGAAAAGTTGAAATAAATTGCGCGCACCATGTCACATTAGCAGGGCCTCTTGGGTACCTATACATTAGAAACCCCCCACAAGTGACTCCATTTTGGAAACTGGACCCCTCAAGGATTTTATTCAGGAGTATAGTAAGCATTTTGATTCCACAGGTACTTCACAAAAATGTTGCTGTAGCAACAAATTTCTCTCTTTTAGGCTATGTGGCCATGATCCAGCGACACGGCGTCCAGTACACAGTGTCAGCCTTCCTGCAGAGATGTGAGTGTTGTCCACGGGAGAACGCAGCTGCCCATGCCCACGATTTGGGTTCAGGCTGCTGTGGAGCTCTATGCTACCTGCAGAGCACACTCATCTCCGCAGCATAAATTGACATGCTGAGGCTCGGGAAGCTGCGCCACAGGTCGGTTTATGCTGCGGAGAAAAGAAGCACAGTGGGCACGGGATTTCTAAAAATCCTTCAACTGTGCTTCTACTGCACAACGCAGCGTTATGGACGCAGGGAAAACACTCTGCGCCCAAAACGCTGCAAACCCTGATTGTGGGCACATAGCCTAAAATGCTACAATGGATGAATGGATAGATGTCAAACATATATAACGTCCCACCCCCCTGCATATTCTAAGCTGGCGCCCTTTAGTGCCTTTCATGTGGCACTAAAGGGTGCCTAGCCTTGTATTTAGCCCAAAAAGAAAAAAAAAATAATTAAAATAAATGACGTGGCGTCCCCCCTATTTTTGATAGCCAGCTAGGGTAAAGCAGACAGCTGTAGCCTGCAAACCACAGCTGACAGCTTCACCTTGGCTGGTGATCAATTTGGAGGGCTCCCCAAGCTGTTTTTTTTTTTTAATTATTTATAAATAAATAATTAAAAAAAACAAACAAACGTAGGGTTCCCCCAAATTAGATCACCAGTCAAGGTGAAGCTGACAGCTGGGGTCTGGTATTCTCAGGGTGGGAAGAGCCATGGTTATTGGACTCTTCCCAGCCTAAAAATAGCAGGCCGCAGCCGCCCCAGAAGTGGCGCATCCATTAGATGCGCCAATCCTGGCGCTTCGCCCCAACTCATCCCGCGCCCTGGTGCGTTGGCAAAAGGGGTAATAAATGGGGTTGATACCAGGTGTGTAATGTCACCTGGCATCAAGCCCAGCAATTAGTTATGTCACGGCGTCTATGAGATACCCAACATAACTAATTGACAGTAATAAAAAAAAAAATTGACAACAAAAAAAAATTTATTTGAAAAAACACTCCCCAAAACATTCCCTGATTGACCAATTTATTGAAAAGAAAAGAAAAAAAAAATCTGCTGTAATCCATTTGGACGTCCCACGTCGACTCTGGACCTTCTAGAATATGGGGGACACGTTCAGGGAACGTATCCCCCATTTTCTAGTATTGCAGACCCTCCATTTGAGGAGAGTGGGTGCAAAGAATCTGCACCCACCCTCCCTGGGTCACAGCTGCAGTGTGCCGAGCAGCAGCAGCAGCAGCTAGCGTCTCACAACACAGGAAGCTGTCAGCTGCTCGGCACATGTGACCGCACTCACCGGCGTCTGCTGTGAAGGAGGAGGGGGCCGCGGGGGATCAGCGCTCTGACAGGTATGTATGACACCGGGGAACACCGGGGGGATAGGGGGGGGACCCGGCAGGGCCTAGGGAGCAGGTTTCCGTCGCATGTGTTATGGCACATACGACAGAAACCATAAGAAAAGTGTAAAGGCGTCCGGCGCGCTGCTGTGCTCTCCGGGGCGCGCGGCCATCTTGGATTTTCGGGAGGGGGTTGGGGGTCGGAGGGGGCACTTTGGGGATACCGAGGGGACCCGAAAGGACCGGGGGATGAGATTTATCTCCCATCTTACATGTTTGTTTATGCCAGATGGGAGATAAATGATTTTTTACCGGCGCGGTCATTTACTGTAACCTGATCATCGGTATACAGTGTATACCGGTCATCAGGTGAGCGGGGACCGGAAAAACCGGCCAGAATCATAATCTCCAGGGTCTCAGCTACCCCCGGCAGCTGAGACCCCAGAAATTTTCTGACTCTGGGGGGGCGCTAGACCCTTTTTTCCGACCGCCGTTAAAAAGTGGCGGATCGGAAGAAGTACCCTAATTTGTCGCCGTTAAAAGGTGTATCGGCGGTCGTTAAGGGGTTAAATCGCAGCAAGAAAAGCACAGAAGTCCATTGCACCCCTCCACAGAATCAGCTAAAATATCTAGAGCCCTGAATGTTGAGTTGCTAATTGTGCTCATTCAGGAGCAGCCTGAACTTTGGGACACCAAGGACCCTGGATACACAGACAGGGCAAAGAAGGATGCCTCTTGGCTGACTGTTTGTCGTCGCATCTACCCGAACTATGCACTATAGAACAGAAAAAAATATACAGTAAGTTATTTTTCTCCACAATGAAGAGCTGAAAGGTCGCACTCCAAAGGTCGAATAAAATATTTTTCTTTTTATTCCACGATCACATCAGGGGTACAGGTAGTGAGGGAGGATGAGGGTGTGCCACGTCGGACGACGGCAGCCGTTTCGCAAGTAACCTTGCTTCTACGGGTCCAGTGCATGCAAAGGTGCTGCATCCACCCTTAAATAACAGGTGAATTGGGTGCAGCATCCTTGCGTGAATGAAGTGCAAATTAAAAACATATACCAGCTGCACATATATCAAATTCACATAGAAACTTATTGCATATCAATTCCAAAATGGATTATAAATAATCGTAACATACATGGGTATAGTTAGAGTAAAAAATAAATATAGTGTTCATTATAGTTTAACCAAAGACATCTCAAAAAACACTATAAAAAACAGGCTTATAGGAAAAAACCAGCATTATAGGAACACTGACAAATCATTTTTGTCGTTCAGGCCAAGGGGACCGAGAGCATTTAAGTCTATAATCAATCTTGATTCCTTTCTAAGTAAAGAACGGTGCATATCACCTCCAGTGGGACAGGGATTAATTTTTATTACGCCTGCAAATTTTAAAAGGCGTGGATTACCACTATGATGTTCCTGCATATGGGCAATTAAACGTGGAGAACCTATCCCGGAGGTTATAGACTTAAAATGCTCCCTAAATCGAACATATAAAGGCCGAATTGTTTTACCTATATAATATTTTTGACAGGGGCAAAAAATAACATATACCAGATAATTAGACTTACATGTGATAAGATCTTTTATTTTGAATAGCTCAGTACCAATTTTTAAAGTGTCTCCTGTACAATGATATTCACAAAAGGGGCAGCCGCCGCACCTATGGTTTCCTTTGATTTTATTTCGGTCTAACCACGTACCTAGTTTGGGTGTAGTAATACGATTATTTATCAGAACATCTCCTATGTTTTTGCATCGCCTATATGAAATCAAAGGACCCTCGTTTGTCATTTCACAGAGATCCTTGTCTTTATTAATTAAATGCCAGTGTTTTTTGATGCTTGATTTTATTGCATCATACATAGAATTAAATTTAAAATTAAAAACGCATCTATTTGAACTTTCGATTTTTGTTTTTTTCGAAATGGCATTTACATTTTTATTCTTATTTCCACTTTTATTTGTGTATTCTTTATTCTTATTTTTATCATTTGGATCATAATTTAAGGATTTTTCGAAGGCAGAATTGATAACTGATATGGGATATCCTCGTTCTAATAGACGTTTTTTCAAGTCTGATGCTTGATGCAGAAAGGTTTCAGAATTATTGTGTACTCTTTTTAGCCGCAAAAATTGTCCATATGGAAGGGCTCTCTTTGTATGGGAGGGGTGCGCACTATTAAAATGCAGCAGAGTGTTCACTGCAGTTGGTTTTCTATATACTTGTCTGTCAATAATACCATCCGATATACTGAGTGTGACATCTAAAAAATCCAATTTTTGGTCCCCAAAAATATGTGTAAAGTACATGTTGTAGGAATTATCATTATTTAGATATGACACAAAATTTTCAAAATCCTGCGCAGAACCGTCCCATACAAAGAAGCCATCATCCATGTATCTGGCATATTTTTTTATATGTTTCAGATATGGATTTTTAGGACTGTAGATAAAGTCTTCCTCAAATGCTGCCAAAAAGAGATTTGCAAAAGTACATGCGGCGGGGGTACCCATCGCGGTACCCCCGCATTGCAAGTACCACTGATCGTCAAATTTAAATGCATTATGATGCAAAATAAAGCTTAAGGCTTCTGTGATGAAGTCTACTAAGATAGGATTCTGGTCAAAATTCAGCAAGACTCTCTTAATGGTCTGTACACCCTGATCCTGTGGGATACGGGTGTACAGACTCTCAATATCCAGAGCGGCAAGAGAGAAACCTTTCTGCCATTGAAAATTATCAAGCATTTTAATTAGATCTCCCGTGTCTTTTAAGAATGAGGGGATGCGGGTCAATAGTGGTTTAAGTAGCCATTCTAGGTAGTGAGATAAGGGCTCTGTCACTGAACCTATTCCTGCCACGATAGGGCGGCCAGGGGGGGAGACACTGTTCTTGTGAATCTTTGGCAGATAATACCAATGAGGTTTTTTCGGAAAAAGAGGGAGTAATTTTTCAGCAGTTTTTTTAGAAATAGTACCTAAACTGACATATTTATGTAAAAGGCTTCTAAGTTTTTTAACAAAAGACCCAGTGGGATCATTAGATAATTTCTGATATACTCTTATATCCTGAAGTTGCCTATTGGCTTCTTGCAAATAGGCTTCTTTTGTTAATAGAACAGTGGCGCCCCCCTTGTCCGCTCTGCGGATAATAATATCTTTTTGTGACTGCAGGGTTTTTAGTGCCGCGGTTTCCCCCCGAGTGAGGTTCTGAGGAGGAGAGGGGTATTTTAGAGCTTGTATATCTTTTATTACCAGCTCCTGAAATAAGTCTATGCTGTTCCCAGGGGTTAGTGGGGGGCAAAAGGTAGATTTTATCCCTTTATTAAAAAATGAAGAACTAGATGTAGAATTTATTTGGGTATTTACAATACCTGAAGAACCGGGTTCAATGTGACTGGGGTCCGCTATACTTAAAAGAACAGACGCATCTTTTTCAATAGCAGTATATTCATTATTTGTACCAAAAAAGCCAAGTGGACCTATTTCACATTGTAAATCGGTTACTTCAGAAGTGGGCAAGCTTTTCTTTTGACTATAAAATTTTTTTAAATGCAGTTTTCTACAGCCTTTAAATAAATCAATATGAAAATCAGTCAAGTCAAATGATTCTGGTATACAATAGTTTAAGCCCTTTTCCAACACAGATAGCATATCAGGTGTTAAAACCAACGAAGTAAGATTATATACTTTACGCAAACAAGGCATGATGTTATTCGCTGAACAGGAAAGATTATTTTTTTCTGTACTTATTACAGGGAATGTCTCTAACACTACAATCTCACGTTCAAGGCATGGAGATGTTAATCCCTCCAGGAGACGCTCTTGCGCTTCCCTGGTGTCGGTTTTATTCCTGTGTCTCCTTCTGCCTCCTCTCCTTGTAGATCTTCTAAAGGGAGATTATCAGATGTAGAAGCTCTTGAGGTCGCAGGTGTTTTTAATTTCTTTGCGGGTGCTAAATCCTCAGCCCCGCTCGAGTCAGAGTCTGTGGTCCAGGCATTTTTCTTGGCGGTTTTAGGTGTATGTTTTTTCTGGTATCTCTGAAAAAACCTTCTATTCCCAGGTGTAGAATACCTCTTCCAGGAAAAAATCTGGTTGTTTTCGTAGTCTAACTTATCTCTGATAAATTTTTCTTTTTTATTTTCTTTAATCAAAGTTTGGTATGGTAAAAGTTTTTTATCTAATCTTGATAAGAAAGTGTTCCATGCTTCTTTTGAGATGCGACTTTCCATTTCTTGTCTCAGTTTTAATAATTCATTAGTAATTTTTAGATGTTCCTCTTGGTTTTTTTTGAGTACAATGTCCAGAAAGCGCAATGAGCATTCTTGCTGTATATTGTCCCATTCTTTTTTAAAAGATAAATCATCTTGGTAAAAAGATATATTTTTTGAGATGCGTAGACCTCTAGGGACTCGTCCACTTTCTTGATAAGATTTAAGTGACTGTACTGTCCAAAACAAGCTGGTCTCCTTTTCGGCCAGATTGAAAATTTTAAGCTCTAAATTCTTAGTGCCCATGATTTCTATGTTCACTTTATCATTACAGCTGGTAAAAAACGTGGCAGCGTCCTCCCTCCCTGCAAGTATACCATTTTCCATTGTATCCATAGATGTGTCTGCCATTTTTTAACAAAAGCCAAAAATGGGAGTAGAAAAAGCGTGCACTCACGGTGTTAGAAGAAGTCCAGATTCCATAAAGCTGAGTGGAGGATACCGGGCACCGCTGATCCCTGTATGGCTGACAAAGCTGTGCTTTCAGGCAGGTGGAGACCTGGGTGCGTGTCCCAAAGCAAAGGCGATACAAGATCCACAATGAAGAGATGAAAGGTCGCACTCCAAAGGTCGAAACCCTCATCCTCCCTCACTACCTGTACCCCTGATGTGCACACCCTCATCCTCCCTCACTACCTGTACCCCTGATGTGCACACCCTCATCCTCCCTCACTACCTGTACCCCTGATGTGATCGTGGAATAAAAAGAAAAATATTTTATTCGACCTTTGGAGTGCGACCTTTCATCTCTTCATTGTGGATCTTGTATCGCCTTTGCTTTGGGACACGCACCCAGGTCTCCACCTGCCTGAAAGCACAGCTTTGTCAGCCATACAGGGATCAGCGGTGCCCGGTATCCTCCACTCAGCTTTATGGAATCTGGACTTCTTCTAACACCGTGAGTGCACGCTTTTTCTACTCCCATTTTTGGCTTTTGTTAAAAAATGGCAGACACATCTATGGATACAATGGAAAATGGTATACTTGCAGGGAGGGAGGACGCTGCCACGTTTTTTACCAGCTGTAATGATAAAGTGAACATAGAAATCATGGGCACTAAGAATTTAGAGCTTAAAATTTTCAATCTGGCCGAAAAGGAGACCAGCTTGTTTTGGACAGTACAGTCACTTAAATCTTATCAAGAAAGTGGACGAGTCCCTAGAGGTCTACGCATCTCAAAAAATATATCTTTTTACCAAGATGATTTATCTTTTAAAAAAGAATGGGACAATATACAGCAAGAATGCTCATTGCGCTTTCTGGACATTGTACTCAAAAAAAACCAAGAGGAACATCTAAAAATTACTAATGAATTATTAAAACTGAGACAAGAAATGGAAAGTCGCATCTCAAAAGAAGCATGGAACACTTTCTTATCAAGATTAGATAAAAAACTTTTACCATACCAAACTTTGATTAAAGAAAATAAAAAAGAAAAATTTATCAGAGATAAGTTAGACTACGAAAACAACCAGATTTTTTCCTGGAAGAGGTATTCTACACCTGGGAATAGAAGTTTTTTTCAGAGATACCAGAAAAAACATACACCTAAAACCGCCAAGAAAAATGCCTGGACCACAGACTCTGACTCGAGCGGGGCTGAGGATTTAGCACCCGCAAAGAAATTAAAAACACCTGCGACCTCAAGAGCTTCTACATCTGATAATCTCCCTTTAGAAGATCTACAAGGAGAGGAGGCAGAAGGAGACACAGGAATAAATCCGACACCAGGGAAGCGCAAGAGCGTCTCCTGGAGGGATTAACATCTCCATGCCTTGAACGTGAGATTGTAGTGTCAGAGACATTCCCTGTAATAAGTACAGAAAAAAATAATCTTTCCTGTTCAGCGAATAACATCATGCCTTGTTTGCGTAAAGTATATAATCTTACTTCGTTGGTTTTAACACCTGATATGCTATCTGTGTTGGAAAAGGGCTTAAACTATTGTATACCAGAATCATTTGACTTGACTGATTTTCATATTGATTTATTTAAGGGCTGTAGAAAACTGCATTTAAAAAATTTTTATAGTCAAAAGAAAAGCTTGCCCACTTCTGAAGTAACCGATTTACAATGTGAAATAGGTCCACTTGGCTTTTTTGGTACAAATAATGAATATACTGCTATTGAAAAAGATGCGTCTGTTCTTTTAAGTATAGCGGACCCCAGTCACATTGAACCCGGTTCTTCAGGTATTGTAAATACCCAAATAAATTCTACATCTAGTTCTTCATTTTTTAATAAAGGGATAAAATCTACCTTTTGCCCCCCACTAACCCCTGGGAACAGCATAGACTTATTTCAGGAGCTGGTAATAAAAGATATACAAGCTCTAAAATACCCCTCTCCTCCTCAGAACCTCACTCGGGGGGAAACCGCGGCACTAAAAACCCTGCAGTCACAAAAAGATATTATTATCCGCAGAGCGGACAAGGGGGGCGCCACTGTTCTATTAACAAAAGAAGCCTATTTGCAAGAAGCCAATAGGCAACTTCAGGATATAAGAGTATATCAGAAATTATCTAATGATCCCACTGGGTCTTTTGTTAAAAAACTTAGAAGCCTTTTACATAAATATGTCAGTTTAGGTACTATTTCTAAAAAAACTGCTGAAAAATGACTCCCTCTTTTTCCGAAAAAACCTCATTGGTATTATCTGCCAAAGATTCACAAGAACAGTGTCTCCCCCCCTGGCCGCCCTATCGTGGCAGGAATAGGTTCAGTGACAGAGCCCTTATCTCACTACCTAGAATGGCTACTTAAACCACTATTGACCCGCATCCCCTCATTCTTAAAAGACACGGGAGATCTAATTAAAATGCTTGATAATTTTCAATGGCAGAAAGGTTTCTCTCTTGCCGCTCTGGATATTGAGAGTCTGTACACCCGTATCCCACAGGATCAGGGTGTACAGACCATTAAGAGAGTCTTGCTGAATTTTGACCAGAATCCTATCTTAGTAGACTTCATCACAGAAGCCTTAAGCTTTATTTTGCATCATAATGCATTTAAATTTGACGATCAGTGGTACTTGCAATGCGGGGGTACCGCGATGGGTACCCCCGCCGCATGTACTTTTGCAAATCTCTTTTTGGCAGCATTTGAGGAAGAATTTATCTACAGTCCTAAAAATCCATATCTGAAACATATAAAAAAATATGCCAGATACATGGATGATGGCTTCTTTGTATGGGACGGTTCTGCGCAGGATTTTGAAAATTTTGTGTCATATCTAAATAATGATAATTCCTACAACATGTACTTTACACATATTTTTGGGGACCAAAAATTGGATTTTTTAGATGTCACACTCAGTATATCGGATGGTATTATTGACAGACAAGTATATAGAAAACCAACTGCAGTGAAGACTCTTCTGCATTTTAATAGTGCGCACCCCTCCCATACAAAGAGAGCCCTTCCATATGGACAATTTTTGCGGCTAAAAAGAGTACACAATAATTCTGAAACCTTTCTGCATCAAGCATCAGACTTGAAAAAACGTCTATTAGAACGAGGATATCCCATATCAGTTATCAATTCTGCCTTCGAAAAATCCTTAAATTATGATCCAAATGATAAAAATAAGAATAACGAATACACAAATAAAAGTGGAAATAAGAATAAAAATGTAAATGCCATTTCGAAAAAAACAAAAAATCGAAAGTTCAAATAGATGCGTTTTTAATTTTAAATTTAATTCTATGTATGATGCAATAAAATCAAGCATCAAAAAACACTGGCATTTAATTAATAAAGACAAGGATCTCTGTGAAATGACAAACAAGGGTCCTTTGATTTCATATAGGCGATGCAAAAACATAGGAGATGTTCTGATAAATAATCGTATTACTACACCCAAACTAGGTACGTGGTTAGACCGAAATAAAATCAAAGGAAACCATAGGTGCGGCGGCTGCCCCTTTTGTGAATATCATTGTACAGGAGACACTTTAAAAATTGGTACTGAGCTATTCAAAATAAAAGATCTTATCACATGTAAGTCTAATTATCTGGTATATGTTATTTTTTGCCCCTGTCAAAAATATTATATAGGTAAAACAATTCGGCCTTTATATGTTCGATTTAGGGAGCATTTTAAGTCTATAACCTCCGGGATAGGTTCTCCACGTTTAATTGCCCATATGCAGGAACATCATAGTGGTAATCCACGCCTTTTAAAATTTGCAGGCGTAATAAAAATTAATCCCTGTCCCACTGGAGGTGATATGCACCGTTCTTTACTTAGAAAGGAATCAAGATTGATTATAGACTTAAATGCTCTCGGTCCCCTTGGCCTGAACGACAAAAATGATTTGTCAGTGTTCCTATAATGCTGGTTTTTTCCTATAAGCCTGTTTTTTATAGTGTTTTTTGAGATGTCTTTGGTTAAACTATAATGAACACTATATTTATTTTTTACTCTAACTATACCCATGTATGTTACGATTATTTATAATCCATTTTGGAATTGATATGCAATAAGTTTCTATGTGAATTTGATATATGTGCAGCTGGTATATGTTTTTAATTTGCACTTCATTCACGCAAGGATGCTGCACCCAATTCACCTGTTATTTAAGGGTGGATGCAGCACCTTTGCATGCACTGGACCCGTAGAAGCAAGGTTACTTGCGAAACGGCTGCCGTCGTCCGACGTGGCACACCCTCATCCTCCCTCACTACCTGTACCCCTGATGTGATCGTGGAATAAAAAGAAAAATATTTTATTCGACCTTTGGAGTGCGACCTTTCATCTCTTCATTGTGGATCTTGTATCGCCTTTGCTTTGGGACACGCACCCAGGTCTCCACCTGCCTGAAAGCACAGCTTTGTCAGCCATACAGGGATCAGCGGTGCCCGGTATCCTCCACTCAGCTTTAAGTTATTTTTCTTCAAACTATGCAAAAACAAACATTGTTTATTTTTATTTAATTGTGAATTGAACAAATATTTAAAACCTATGAACCCAAAAAATATGGCTGAATATATTTATGTAACTTTAAAAAAAAAATTGTAATAGCATATGAAATAATAACCAATTCTCAAAATTGTTAAGTATATAAATGTTTGAAATATTATTTACAAATTCGAAAATAACAATAAACCAGAAAAAAAAAATATCATAACAATTATTTTAAATTTAAATTTTGCATTCATGTTTTACAAAAAGTTAATAATAGTAAAGTATATTATAGTAAGATATTAAAAATCAGCCTTTTTTTTTAAGTTTTTCCTTTAAAAAAAAAAACAACCTATGATATCAAATAATTTCATAACATTTACTATTAAATAAGTTCAAAAAAATTTATTAATGTTTGGTAAAAACTATTCCATTGCAGTGAATGATGTCACACGCAGATGGAGAAGTTGTCGGGACCAATATCGGCGTGAACGACAACAAACAGATCGTAGTGGTGCCTCAACAAGTAAAAAGAGGCCTTATATACACTATAATCAATTACAGTTTCTGGCCCCTATTGTTGAACTACGTCCGTAAGTATTTTACAAATTTACAAAGATATAATTATCAAAAAAAAATACATTTAATAAAGGATTTAACATTACTTTTTACAAATGCAGTATAACAAGTAACATTGTGGATCCTGAAAATCCTTCTGAATCTGAAGCAGCAGAAGGCCTGGAGGAAGAGACTGCACCAACCTCTGACCAAGCCACACAACTACAAGAAGAAAACCAGCCTCAAAGCAGTAGTCCCACTCTGCCTTTAGATACTTCACCCCAGGCAATATCACTTGCTCAAAGGGTATGTTGAAGGAGGGAGGCCCAAACCCATCCTACCAGGGGGGAGGAGAACACTAGAGTCATTGAATACCTAGCACGCACAATAAATGATGGTGAGGAGGCATTCGGACGTAGTTTGGCCCAACATCTGAGAGCTGTCCCAAATGAATATAAACTACGTGTCAAATCAGCCATACTTAATGTAATTGATTTGGCCACTCCACCCAACAATCCTGAGGGTGTCTTGAATTCCATACATGAATACAGCAGACGAGAACCAAGTATGCCACCTCCACCTCCACCTGTTACACGTGCAACACAGGATCCACCTCCACCACCTCCATCTCCACCAATGCAAAGGTCTTCCAGACAAATTCACACCCGTATGCCTGCCAGTCAACCTGTTGAGGGTTGGGAAGTAGATCTATTCAATCCTGAACCTTTTTCAGTAATTAAGGGTCCTTCCCAGAGGCTAGAACATACTACTGAGCCAGGTCTAGAATATGGATCAAGTGATGATGGTTTATTTTCACAAAATTACAATAATACCCTCATTAACATTAACAAACCAAACACATCTTTGTCACATATGCCCAATATTTTCAAAAGATCCCAATATCATACCACCTTTACTTCAACATCACCATCCACATCCTCTCGCACATATGAAAATTTATAGTTTAATTATTATTGGGCATAAGTAGTGTTTTTGTGAATATGTAACAAAAATACAACAACAATTAGTCATATGTTTGGGACCTTACAATACTTTATTTTAATGTGTTACTATTATTTACAGTATGTACAATAAAGAAAAATGAAAAAATAAAATGTATATGCGCAATAAATATCTAAACACTTAATTATTTAACAAAAACATGTCTTACATTCCCAATACATGCATTGAAATACCATACATGCATGGATTAACAAATCAATATAAATCATATATGTCTAACAGATTTATTCGACATCAACTATTGTTTCTGGTGATATAAAATAATTTTCGAACAATACCGTAACTTGAATGCCGGATGGTTCCTGACGTCTCACACACTGTGCCTGGCCAGACACATTTGGTATGATCTCCCGATTTATTACCCCGTTTGCCACTGCACCAGGGCATGGGATGAGCTGGGGTGAAGCGCCAGGATTGGCGCATCTAGTGGATACGCCACGTCTGGGGTGCCTGCGGCCTGCTATTTTTAGGCTGTGAAGGCCCAATAACTATGGACCTTCCCACCCTGAGAATACCAGACCACAGCTGTCTGCTTTACCTTGGCTGGTGATCCAATTTGGGGGGGACCCTTCTTTTATTTAGCCAAAAAAATGAAAAACAAAAAATGACGTAGGGTTCCCCCTATTTTTGTAGCCAGCTAGGGTAAAGCAGATGGCTGCAGCCTGCAGACCACAGCTGGCAACCTCACCTTGGCTGGTAATCCAAAACTGAGGGCACCCCACGCTGTTATTTTAAATTAAATAAATAATTTTAAAAAAAAACACGTAGGGGTACCCCCAAAATTGGATCACCAGCCAAGGTAAAGCAGACAGCTGTGGTCTGATATTCTCAGACTAGGGAGGTCCATGGTTATTGGACTCTCCCCAGCCTAAAAATAGTAGGCCGCAGCCGCCCCAGAAGGGGCGCATCCATTAGATGTGCCAATCCTGGTGCTTCGCCCCAGCTCATCCCGCGCCCTGGTGCGGTGGCAAACGGGGTAATATATGGGGTTAATACCAGATGTGTAATGTCACCTGGCACCAAGCCCTGGGGTTGGTGAGGTCAGGCGTCTATCAGATACCCGACATCACCAACCCAGTCAGTAATAAAAAAAATAGACGACAAACACATTTTTATTTGAAAAAATACTCCCCAATACATTCCCTCTTTAACCAATTTATTAGAAAGAAAAACAAATCCAGGTCTGGTGTAATCCAAGGGGTTGCCATGACGATCCACACTGTCCCAGTCAATGAAGAGCAGGATGTTCCCCATTGGCTGGGAGAGCAGTGCAGTGACCTGAGCTAACATCAATGGGTCAGCCCAGGTCACTGCAGGGCATGACAAGTGCTGCTGTCAGCGAGGTACATTACCTGCGCTGATCTCCTGCACTGCTGACAGCACCTGTCACTGAGTTCAATGACCGCCGCCTTCACAGCCAAGTATCGCGAGAGGACCGTGACGTCACCGCTAATCAGTCTCGGGTCGGAAGCGAGAGAAGGTGATGTGACAAGCGGCGGCCATGGAGGACAGTGACAGTGCTGAGGTCGGGACTTCATCACCGCAGGTAAGCCGAGTGGGACCATGTGTGCAGAGTGTGTGTGCAGAGTGACAGGAGGACATCAGTGTCGTGGACTGCATGGCTGGGGACGTGTGTGTGTGTGTGTGTGTGTGTGTGTGTGTGTGTGTACATGCCACGTGCAGGAGGGGGCGGAGTGAGCTGAGCGGGGAAGTGTGGGCTTCCTGCACGTAACTAGGATAAACATCGGGTTACTAACCAAAGCGCTTTGCTTGGCTACCCGATGTTTATCTTGGTTACCAGCTTCTGGCAGGCTGCCAGCGATGGCTCCTGCACACTGTAGCTGTAAAAAGCCCTGCTTTTTGCTGCTAGAACCGTTCTCGAACGTATCTAGAACTATCGAGCTTTAGCAAAAAACTCGACTTCTAGTTCGATCTAGAACACCCCCAAAAATCACTCGAACCGCGAACTGGAGAACCTCGAACCGCGAACCGTGCTCAACTCTAGTTACTACACATCCAGGTGGGTCACCTAGCAGGAACACTAGGTTGCATTGAGAGTTGACACCTCCGCTTTACGTTTAGTGCATCTCAACAGAGGTCATTGTGACTTTTATTTATTTACATAATTCCTGTGGCGTGTAACACGGTTTATTGCCATTTTTTCCCTACACGCCTGGGTGAAGTAACACAGGTTGTGATAGGTCTCCTCAGCTAGTAGTCCACTTGCAGAGGTCTTCCTAGCCCAGTGGGTTACTTAGCAGCAGCATTCCCCTGCTGCACATTGGTTCCTGGGCTACAATTGCAAACTTTATTATTTATTATTATTTGCAATTTGTCAGCCCTTAAAAGTATACACGTGCCAGGGTCTGGCTAAGTATGGCAGACAATCAGCAGTTACAGCAGTACATCCAGCAGTTTGAGTCCAGGTTGCGGACTCTTGAGCAGGCCTCTCCTGCTGCTGATCTTGCCGCTGTAGTGTGGCGCCCCTGGGCTTCAGGTGCCACAGGGTATTACACCACTTTTCAGGGGTAATATCTATCCCAGGTCAGGAGGGGGTTAACCTGCCAGTGCCTTCACAAAACACACATATACAACAGTAAGGTGCTTACTCACAGGGGGTTGGACTAGGGCAGACAGGTTAGTTAGCCATCACAAAGCATGGGACTTCCCCAGTCGCTAGGACAACCACTGGGGGCGGGCACTACATGGGCTAGAAGTAGACGCAACCAACACACTTGAGACAGAACCTTCCTGGGCACAGCTTGGGATAACACCTAGCACTGACAACAGGAGTTTGTTTACTCTCCCTCTTCATTGACCCGCGGCTCTGAGCAGGAGGCTCGGGCCGGGTTCTGGATAGCAACCGAGGGACACTTCACTAACATACTTTCACGGGCATCTGATCCGGGATCGGCTGGAGCCCATCGTGGCAGAGAACGGTACTCTGGGGCAGCACTTGAACTATCTGTCAGTAAAAAAGACCTGGAACTGCAGCCCCTGTTTCTGCCTCTCCTTTAAACGGCGCCGTCGGCCAGCGCTGCGGCGCCAATGGTGACTACCACCACCCACGTCCTCCGTCATCCTCCCTGGGGTAATCCCGCTCGCCTGTGGGGAGCAACACCATCCCGGCTTCACCCAACATCTGCCCCGGTGAGAGACCCTACAGCGGTAGCCGCATACCTGGCCGCATACCACAGATGGCGTCACGATCATCCGAGAGACTTTCTTAACCGTCACTACCACCCCATCCTCCATTCCTGCCACCCGTCCACTGCCATGCTTCCCTTTCTGTATGCCTCTGGGCAACAGAACCGGGCCAAGCCATCCCGTGATGACGCAGAGGATCTGCACCCCCGGTCCGGCGGCGAGTAGGTTAATGTGTCTCCAGGGGTTAAGGGGATTCTCAGAACCGGGCCAAGGGGTCGCTTCTGGAAAGGGGATCACGGTGTCGTGACCCAGTCTGTGATCCCTGGTTCCACAATAAAAAGGGGGGTTATGTTCGTGATGCTACCGTGGAATTTGATCAGAGATGACCAACGCTGCTGCAGAACTTCCGGGGTGATGGAAGGCAGCTTGAGATGGGACGGCTCCCCAAGGGTAGAGCCTTCTCCCCGGGGCAGTGTGATAGTCTATGGGGGGAGTGCAAGACACGAGCACAATAAACAAGCAGACTCACAGTTTTGCAGTTTCTTTGTCCTTTACTGTAGATGGCATTCAGCAGAGTACTGTCCACGGAGTCTGTGAAGGGATCAGGGTTTCTCCCACCCAGCCAGGCCGTTTTGGCTCCCTTTTCTGCACTGTGCTTGTGTGTGGCCCTGCTGCTGTGTGAACTAGGCAGCCGGCCCAGTTCTGCTCCCAGGTAACGACCTGACAGGCAACTCGAGTCCTTCCTTGTAGTGTTCCTGAACTCTGCGTTTGTTGCTGTGTCTGTGGTACAGGTGAAGAATGTGGAATCTTCACTTCTTTAGTGTTAACTGTGCGGTGTGTAATCTGCACAGCCTTGGATCCAGCGTCCGTTCTTTGTGCTCCACTGGGGTGAGTTCAGCAATACTCTTTCTACCAGGTATGTTCCGCTCTTTAATCTGTCTCCTTTCCTCAGACCCTCAGCATAGGCTTGGAATTGGTCAGCGGATCCTGAGGTGAGCTGTCCCAGCTCCAACCTGCAGAGATCCTTCTTTCTCAGTCCTCTGCACTGACTGCACTGCACTGAATGACTAAACAAAAAAACTGAAACAGAACTGACCACTTCCTCTGCACACCAGAATATGCAGGGAATCACTTGGTCTCCCTCTTCTGGCCTGGAGGTCTTGGCGTTGTGTGTGCAGTTAATCCTTTGTGTTGTTACTGTGGCAACCCTGGGGTGCTACATTAAAACACCTGCCCCATGGGCGCTACAGTAGCAGCTCAGGTGGCCACTCAGGCAGTCAGCCTGGTTACTGCTGCAGCTGTTCCTGCTGCTTATATTCATTTACCCCTTTCATGCTTCTCGCTGCCCAGTAAATTTTCTGGGGTCAGCAAAGCTTGCAGAGGGTTTATTAATCAATGTGTGATTCACCTTGAATTGCTGAATGCACAATTTTCCTCTGAAAGAGCAAAGGTGGGGTTTATAATTTCACTTTTGTCTGATAGGGCCTTCGAATGGGCTATGCCACTATGGGAGCGTGGTGACCCACTGGTCACTAATTCCACACTTTTTCTGGGAGCCCTGAAACAAGTTTTTCTAAGGGTACCTTCACACTTAGCGATGCAGCAGCGATCCGACCAGCGATCTGACCTGGTCAGGATCGCTGCTGCATCGCTACATGGTCGCTGGTGAGCTGTCAAACAGGCAGATCTCACCAGCGACCACTGAACAGCCCCCAGCCAGCAGCGACGTGCAAGCGACGCTGCGCTTGCACGGAGCCGCCGACTGGAAGCTGCGGAGACTGGTAACTAAGGTAAACATCGGGTATGGTTACCCGATGTTTACATTAGTTACCAGCGCTGTGTGCAGAGAGCAGGGAGCCGCGCACACTGAGCGCTGGCTCCTTGCTCTCCTAGCTGCTGTACACATCGGGTTAATTAACCCGATGTGTAATGCAGCTACATGTGCAGAGAGCAGGGAGCCGCGCACACTGTTTAGCGCTGGCTCCTTGCTCTCCTAGCTGCTATACACATCGGGTTAATTAACCCGATGTGTACAGCAGCTACATGTGCAGAGAGCCGGAGCCGGCAGCACAGGCAGCGTGAGAGCTGCGGAGGCTGGTAACTAAGGTAAATATCGGGTAACCACCTTGGTTACCCGATGTTTATCTTGGATACAGCTTACCTCAGCTGTCAGACGCCGGCTCCTGCTCCCTGCTCGCTTCATTTGTCGCTCTCTTGCTGTCACACACAGCGATCTGTGTGTCACAGCAGGAGAGCGGCTTTGAAGAAAACGAACCAGGGCTGTGTGTAATGAGCAGCGATCTCGCAGCAGGGGCCAGATCGCTGCTCAGTGTCACACACAGCGAGATCGCTAATGAGGTCACTGCTGCGTCACAAAAAGCGTGACTCAGCAGCGATCTCGGCAGCGAGCTCGCTGTGTGTGAAGCACCCCTTAGACCTCAGGTGACACTGCATTCCAACTCCTAGCCTTATCTCAGGGTTTGTCTCCTTTCAACCAATTTGCCATCCAGTTCCATACCTTATCAGCAGAGTTGGAATGGCCTAATAAAACTCTCATTCCTATATTATGGAAAGGCTTGACTGAACACATCAAAGATGTACTGGCTATTAGGGATATTCCTGCTACTCTAAATGACTTAATAACTTTTTCTACCCGCATTGACCTGCGACATACTGAACGTAGGTTACAGCGCATGAACACCAAACCCAGGGTTCTCGGTTGGCTCCTAACTTTGCCATATCCTTGTCCAAGCCAGTTACACACGACTCTGAGTCTGAGGCAATGGACGTCTCTAAGGCAGATTCCAATGCCCAATCTGCTTGTCTTAGGCTCACATGCTTTGTTTGCAAACAAGTTGGACACTATGCCAACAAGTGTCCTAAGCATCCGGGAAACGGACACGTCCAGTGACTAGAGTTGAGCACGGTTCGTGGTTCGTGGTTCTCCAGTTCGCGGTTCAAGTGATTTTGGGGGCTGCTCTAGATCGAACTAGAACTCGAGCTTTTTGCTAAAGCTCGATAGTTTTAGTTACATTCGAGAATGGTTCTAGCAGAAAAAACCAAGCTAATTACTATCTGGCTTTCCGCTGTAATAGTGTAAGTCACTCTGTGACTCACATTATTATGAAATTTCAGCGTATAGTGTGTGGGAACAGCGCATTCAGATCACTGCTGCTGGGATAATGGCGATCGTGGCTGTTGGACTTCCATTAGTGTCCCACTAGTGCAAATCTATTTGAAGCACCTCTGCATTGCACACTCAAACTCATTGTTACTAAGCCATTATACTAGCAAACACTGAGTAAATTTAGTGGCATCCTAAAAGTGGCTGTTGGACTTCCATTAGTTTCCCACTAGTGCAAATCTATTTGCAGCACCTCTGCATTGCCCATTCAAACTCATTGTTACTAAGCCATTATAGTAGCAAACACTGAGTAAACTTAGTGGCATCCTAAAAGTGGCTGTTGGACATCCATTAGCGTCCCACTAGTGCAAATCTATTTGCAGCACCTCTGCATTGCACACTCAAACTCATTGTTACTAAGCCATTATACTAGCAAACACTGAGTAAACTTAGTGGCATCCTAAAAGTGGCTGTTGGACATCCATTAGTGTCCCACTAGTGCAAATCTATTTGCAGCACCTCTGCATTGCACACTCAAACTCATTGTTACTAAGCCATTATACTAGCAAACACTGAGTAAACTTAGTGGCATCCTAAAAGTGGCTGTTTGACTTCCATTAGTGTCCCACTGGTGCAAATCTATTTGCAGCACCTCTGCATTGCACACTCAAACTCATTGTTACTAAGCCATTATACTGGCAAACAATGAGTAAACTTAGTGGCATCCTATAAGTGGCTGTTGGACTTCCATTATTGTCCCACTGGTGCAAAGCTATTTGCAGCACCACTGCATTGCACACTCAAACTCATTGTTACTAAGCCCTTATACTAGCAAACACTGAGTAAACTTAGTGGCATCCTAAAAGTGGCTGTTGGACTTCCAATATTGTCCCACTGGTGCAAAGCTATTTGCAGCACCACTGCATTGCACACTCAAACTCATTGTTACTAAGCCATTATACTAGCAAATACTGAGTAAAGTTAGTGGCATCCTAAAAGTGGCTGTTGGACTTCCATTATTGTCCCACTGGTGCAAAGCTATTTGCAGCACCACTGCATTGCACACTCAAACTCATTGTTACTAAGCCATTATACTAGCAAACACTGAGTAAACTTAGTGGCATCCTAAAAGTGGCTGTTGGACTTCACTGAGTAAACTTAGTGGCATCCTAAAAGTGGCTGTTGGACTTCCATTTGTGCCCCACTGGTGCCAAGCTATTTCTAGCACCTCTGCATGACACCCTCCTGCTCTGTTTTTAATAAGCTATAATAATAGCAAAAATTGCTGCCAGTTCGTGGCATCCAAAAAGTGGCTGTTGTACTCCATTTGTGTCCCACTGGTGCCAAGCTATTTCTAGCACCTCTGCATGACACCCTCCTGCTCTGTTTTTATTAAGCAATAATAATAGCAAAAAATGCTGCCAGTTAGTGGCATCCAAAAAGTGGCTGTTGTACTCCATTTGTGCCTCACTGGTGCCAAGCTATTTCTAGCACCTCTGCATGACACTCTCCTGCTCTGTTTTTAATAAGCTATAATAATAGCAAAAAATGCTGCCAGTTCGTGGCATCCAAAAAGTGGCTGTTGTACTCCATTTATGCCCCACTGGTGCCAAGTTATTTCTAGCACCTCTGCATGACACCCTCCTGCTCTGTTTTTAATAAGCTATAATAATAGCAAAAAATGCTGCCAGTTAGTGGCATCCAAAAAGTGGCTGTTGTACTCCATTTGTGCCCCACTGGTGCCAACCTATTTCTAGCACCTCTGCATGACACCCTCCTGCTCTGTTTTTATTAAGCAATAATAATAGCAAAAAAACGCTGCCAGTTAGTGGCATCCAAAAAGTGGCTGTTGTACTCCATTTGTGCCTCACTGGTGCCAAGCTATTTCTAGCACCTCTGCATGACACCCTCCTGCTCTGTTTTTAATAAGCTATAATAATAGCAAAAAATGCTGCCAGTTAGTGGCATCCAAAAAGTGGCTGTTGTACTCCTTTTGTGCCCCACTGGTGCCAAGCTATTTCTAGCACCTCTGCATGACACCCTCCTGCTCTGTTTTTAATAAGCTATAATAATACCAAAAAATGCTGCCAGTTAGTGGCATCCAAAAAGTGGCTGTTGTACTCCATTTGAGCCCCACTGGTGCCAAGCTATTTCTAGCACCTCTGCATGACACCCTCCTGCTCTGTTTTTATTAAGCAATAATAATAGCAAAAAATGCTGCCAGTCAGTGGCATCCAAAAAGTGGCTGTTGTACTCCATTTGTGCCTCACTGGTGCCAAGCTATTTCTAGCACCTCTGCATGACACCCTCCTGCTCTGTTTTTAATAAGCTATAATAATAGCAAAAAATGCTGCCAGTTCGTGGCATCCAAAAAGTGGCTGTTGTACTCCATTTGTGCCCCACTGGTGCCAAGCTATTTCTAGCACCTCTGCATGACACCCTCCTGCTCTGTTTTTAATAAGCTATAATAATAGCAAAAAATGCTGCCAGTTCGTGGCATCCAAAAAGTGGCTGTTGTACTCCATTTGTGCCCCACTGGTGCCAAGCTATTTCTAGCACCTCTGCATGACACCCTCCTGCTCTGTTTTTAGTAAGTAATAATAATAGCAAAAAATGCTGCCAGTTCGTGGCATCCAAAAAGTGGCTGTTGTACTCCATTTGTGCCCCACTGGTGCCAAGCTATTTCTAGCACCTCTGCATGACACCCTCCTGCTCTGTTTTTAATAAGCTATAATTATAGCAAAAAATCCTGCCAGTTCGTGGCATCCAAAAAGTGGCTGTTGTACTAAATTTGTGCCACTGGTGCCAAGCTATTTCTAGCACCTCTGCATTACACCCTCATGCACATTTTGCAACAATATTTTTATAGCAAACTCAGGGAATTCCTTGCTGCATTTCATCATTAGGAGGGATAGAAAGTGAGGCTTCCTTTACTGTCCTGGTACACACAGAACACAGCCACTGTACCCACCTGCCCACTTTTGCCACGCTATTTAATTTGCCCAAAGAGCTGACACTTTTTCTGCCATCCTAAAATTGTCTGGAATACTAAGTTAGTGTTCCTTTGCTGCCAAGCAAGGTACAACATATGTGCATTCTACAGTCCTTTCCATTTCTGGAACGCAATTATTAACTGCAGGTAGTCCAGCCAATCTGTTACGAAGGTGCAGACGTGGATTTAATGTTGCCTTCATCCAATGGTGGTTCTCTCGATGTCTGACAGCTCAACAATACCATCTGTTTCCACTTCCAAAACAAGTGACGACCGGCCAATCACACTCCCGCTTACGGGTAAAGGGGTGGAAGTTCATCATGAAAAAGCATGTGTGACTGCTGTCCCCACAGTCACAGAAGATGAAGAGCACGCAGATGCACTTGATGGGGCAGGCGGTGGTTGCACAGCCCCGATAGGCCGCATTGTATCACAGTGAAATTCCCTTTGCGACTTATGCTTCATTTTAAGTCTTGTATTTGGTGGGATCCACAGTATGCAGCAAAACCACGCAACATGAAAAGCACTGTTTGCAGCTGGGTTCATAAATGATTCTTTCACTTTCCCAAAACAAATAATAAGAACCATGCATTAAATTGAAATAATAGAACAATCTATTCAGTTGCCTACTGCTTGCTAAGCCTTCTGCGTAGCAGCAGTAATTGTGTGTTTGTGTGTGTGTGTGCGAAGACAACTTACTAGTGGCGCATCACATGAGCTTCCCAGTTATCTACCTCAACATAGACAAAACACATCACCCACCCTGAATACCCTTGTTAGCTGAAGTCTCACAGATAAGGCAGATGATAACAGTGTGAATGCAAACCACACAGCTCTGCAACACAGTCATGTAATTCTTGAAAAGCAACATTCAATGCAAACATGTGTCGCTGTCCCTCTATGATTTTAACTGTACGTGGCAATTTGACAGTGCAGAGGCAGCAAGTGTGATTGTCTATATAGTCGTCCTACCCAAAACAGATATGTGTTTTCATAATAAAACAATGTGTTGCATGCACACATTACTGTCTGGGCACAGAATACCGTACCCGGGTAATGTGATGTCCAGTTGCCATAAATACAGACTTTACGCTCCTATCATGGTTAACAGTATAGACAGCACCGGAAGAATGTTGGTCTGTGGCACAGGATGCTGCTCACTGGCGTTACGGTACTCCTCATCAAACTCCAAAATGACTCCCCTCACAATTGAACGAAGTGTTTCCGCGGTTGCTCCTTCCTGTGTGCCGATTTACCCCAGCCGCAGCCTAACTCCAGTGTTTCACCAACTGAGTATGCTCTGCCTGACTGTGTCATTCCTGAGGCAAAGTCTTAATTTTGGGCTACAGCGCATGCTCGTTTGGACTGTGCCTGAGTCATTCTGCGACCTGCGGCTCAACACACTTACACAGGGGCCTGGGGCTTGACTCACTCTCGGGAGGCCACTAAAACTAACTGCACCCAACATCAGCCCCAGGTGTCCCCTTACACTGCAGTGGCGGTCCCCACTGACAGCAATACCGAGAGTGGCGTTACGAAAATACATATAAAGAAGCAACCTAAGTGTGACCAGACTCTTCCTCCACGTGGAGTCCCTGAAGGTAATGCACCAACACAACACCTGTGGGGCTTCACACTGACTGAGAAAAGCCTCTTTGCACAGGTACTTGCACTCTGTGCCGGGTCTAAGTTCTGTGTTGTGCCTAGACAGCATGCTGAAGCGGATAGTCTTTTTTTCAGAAACTGTATTTCATGCTACTGAGCATGCTTAGGCACTTACTGCATCAGAGGCTATGTCGGGTAATGAACTCTTTGGCCCTGCCCCTGATGTGGGGGGCCCATGTAGACCACAGGGCATCAGGTGTCCTGACAATTTGGCCAGGCCACTCCCAACAGGCTTGCAGAGGGCCGCCCCTATGACTTGTCACCTCATTGTTGTTGGTCAGACGATGACTGTTGTGGTGTTTTGGTTGTGGCAGCCATGAGGTCATCATTCAAGTGGCGGTTCAAAATAGGACGCTAGTTATACCTCTCATGACGTGTCACTCTGCTTTTGTCTCCAGGAGGTGCATTGTGGTCCACCCTGGTTTCGGCCCGACCCAGGTTATAAAAGGGGCTGGAGCCAAGAAGAAGGTGCCCAGTGTTCTATTATGCTCCGAAAGTTGATAAAAAACCTGTGGAAAAGGAAGCGCAATAGGGTCTTACCCTGACAAACAGGGGATGACAGAAAGGATAATCCTACTCACCAAGGAGGGTTGTGAAAGGCACAACTCCTGTAACAGCATACTGGATCAATGGCAGCAGTACCCCAGGTGGCTGATAACAGAGAGAAATTGTAGAATGGGGCTTTGTACACCGCGCCAAAGATCACTGATGAAATCTTGGATTAATGTAAACTTTTTATTCTTGCACAGGTCTAAGCGTTTCAGGAGGCTCCGCTCCCTTCCTCAGGACCAAACAGGCATAAGTTACATCAATGAAGAAAAACAAAAAGCCAGCAATAAATGTGCACTGCAGCACTAAAATTCCAAACTGTACTTCTTATAAAAATTTTGAGATTTTTGGCAAAAAATTGCAATTTCTTGAGCTGCCTCGCCACGTCACGGCAAATCTCATTTGAGGCAGTCCTACACTAAAATATTTTTATAAAATGTGTCATACGGCCTCATATATGAATAGTAGAACTGCTCTTAGCAGCACTCACCTGGTCTATTTCACTCCCGTACCCATGACTGAGTCATGGCTGTGGGCGGGACAGGGGCAAGGCAAGGCAAGGCAAGGCAAGGCAAGGCAAGGCAAGGCAAGGCAAGGCAAGGCAAGGCAAGGCAAGGCAAGGCAAGGCAAGGCAAGGCAAGGCAAGGCAAGGCAAGGCAAGGCAAGGCAAGGCAAGGCAAGGCAAGGCAAGGCAAGGCAAGGCAAGGCAAGGCAAGGCAAGGCAAGGCAAGGCAAGGCAAGGCAAGGCAAGGCAAGGCAAGGCAAGGCAAGGCAAGGCAAGGCAAGGCAAGGCAAGGCAAGGCAAGGCAAGGCAAGGCAAGGCAAGGCAAGGCAAGGCAAGGCAAGGCAAGGCAAGGCAAGGCAAGGCAAGGCAAGGCAAGGCAAGGCAAGGCAAGGCAAGGCAAGGCAAGGCAAGGCAAGGCAAGGCAAGGCAAGGCAAGGCAAGGCAAGGCAAGGCAAGGCAAGGCAAGGCAAGGCAAGGCAAGGCAAGGCAAGGCAAGGCAAGGCAAGGCAAGGCAAGGCAAGGCAAGGCAAGGCAAGGCAAGGCAAGGCAAGGCAAGGCAAGGCAAGGCAAGGCAAGGCAAGGCAAGGCAAGGCAAGGCAAGGCAAGGCAAGGCAAGGCAAGGCAAGGCAAGGCAAGGCAAGGCAAGGCAAGGCAAGGCAAGGCAAGGCAAGGCAAGGCAAGGCAAGGCAAGGCAAGGCAAGGCAAGGCAAGGCAAGGCAAGGCAAGGCAAGGCAAGGCAAGGCAAGGCAAGGCAAGGCAAGGCAAGGCAAGGCAAGGCAAGGCAAGGCAAGGCAAGGCAAGGCAAGGCAAGGCAAGGCAAGGCAAGGCAAGGCAAGGCAAGGCAAGGCAAGGCAAGGCAAGGCAAGGCAAGGCAAGGCAAGGCAAGGCAAGGCAAGGCAAGGCAAGGCAAGGCAAGGCAAGGCAAGGCAAGGCAAGGCAAGGCAAGGCAAGGCAAGGCAAGGCAAGGCAAGGCAAGGCAAGGCAAGGCAAGGCAAGGCAAGGCAAGGCAAGGCAAGGCAAGGCAAGGCAAGGCAAGGCAAGGCAAGGCAAGGCAAGGCAAGGCAAGGCAAGGCAAGGCAAGGCAAGGCAAGGCAAGGCAAGGCAAGGCAAGGCAAGGCAAGGCAAGGCAAGGCAAGGCAAGGCAAGGCAAGGCAAGGCAAGGCAAGGCAAGGCAAGGCAAGGCAAGGCAAGGCAAGGCAAGGCAAGGCAAGGCAAGGCAAGGCAAGGCAAGGCAAGGCAAGGCAAGGCAAGGCAAGGCAAGGCAAGGCAAGGCAAGGCAAGGCAAGGCAAGGCAAGGCAAGGCAAGGCAAGGCAAGGCAAGGCAAGGCAAGGCAAGGCAAGGCAAGGCAAGGCAAGGCAAGGCAAGGCAAGGCAAGGCAAGGCAAGGCAAGGCAAGGCAAGGCAAGGCAAGGCAAGGCAAGGCAAGGCAAGGCAAGGCAAGGCAAGGCAAGGCAAGGCAAGGCAAGGCAAGGCAAGGCAAGGCAAGGCAAGGCAAGGCAAGGCAAGGCAAGGCAAGGCAAGGCAAGGCAAGGCAAGGCAAGGCAAGGCAAGGCAAGGCAAGGCAAGGCAAGGCAAGGCAAGGCAAGGCAAGGCAAGGCAAGGCAAGGCAAGGCAAGGCAAGGCAAGGCAAGGCAAGGCAAGGCAAGGCAAGGCAAGGCAAGGCAAGGCAAGGCAAGGCAAGGCAAGGCAAGGCAAGGCAAGGCAAGGCAAGGCAAGGCAAGGCAAGGCAAGGCAAGGCAAGGCAAGGCAAGGCAAGGCAAGGCAAGGCAAGGCAAGGCAAGGCAAGGCAAGGCAAGGCAAGGCAAGGCAAGGCAAGGCAAGGCAAGGCAAGGCAAGGCAAGGCAAGGCAAGGCAAGGCAAGGCAAGGCAAGGCAAGGCAAGGCAAGGCAAGGCAAGGCAAGGCAAGGCAAGGCAAGGCAAGGCAAGGCAAGGCAAGGCAAGGCAAGGCAAGGCAAGGCAAGGCAAGGCAAGGCAAGGCAAGGCAAGGCAAGGCAAGGCAAGGCAAGGCAAGGCAAGGCAAGGCAAGGCAAGGCAAGGCAAGGCAAGGCAAGGCAAGGCAAGGCAAGGCAAGGCAAGGCAAGGCAAGGCAAGGCAAGGCAAGGCAAGGCAAGGCAAGGCAAGGCAAGGCAAGGCAAGGCAAGGCAAGGCAAGGCAAGGCAAGGCAAGGCAAGGCAAGGCAAGGCAAGGCAAGGCAAGGCAAGGCAAGGCAAGGCAAGGCAAGGCAAGGCAAGGCAAGGCAAGGCAAGGCAAGGCAAGGCAAGGCAAGGCAAGGCAAGGCAAGGCAAGGCAAGGCAAGGCAAGGCAAGGCAAGGCAAGGCAAGGCAAGGCAAGGCAAGGCAAGGCAAGGCAAGGCAAGGCAAGGCAAGGCAAGGCAAGGCAAGGCAAGGCAAGGCAAGGCAAGGCAAGGCAAGGCAAGGCAAGGCAAGGCAAGGCAAGGCAAGGCAAGGCAAGGCAAGGCAAGGCAAGGCAAGGCAAGGCAAGGCAAGGCAAGGCAAGGCAAGGCAAGGCAAGGCAAGGCAAGGCAAGGCAAGGCAAGGCAAGGCAAGGCAAGGCAAGGCAAGGCAAGGCAAGGCAAGGCAAGGCAAGGCAAGGCAAGGCAAGGCAAGGCAAGGCAAGGCAAGGCAAGGCAAGGCAAGGCAAGGCAAGGCAAGGCAAGGCAAGGCAAGGCAAGGCAAGGCAAGGCAAGGCAAGGCAAGGCAAGGCAAGGCAAGGCAAGGCAAGGCAAGGCAAGGCAAGGCAAGGCAAGGCAAGGCAAGGCAAGGCAAGGCAAGGCAAGGCAAGGCAAGGCAAGGCAAGGCAAGGCAAGGCAAGGCAAGGCAAGGCAAGGCAAGGCAAGGCAAGGCAAGGCAAGGCAAGGCAAGGCAAGGCAAGGCAAGGCAAGGCAAGGCAAGGCAAGGCAAGGCAAGGCAAGGCAAGGCAAGGCAAGGCAAGGCAAGGCAAGGCAAGGCAAGGCAAGGCAAGGCAAGGCAAGGCAAGGCAAGGCAAGGCAAGGCAAGGCAAGGCAAGGCAAGGCAAGGCAAGGCAAGGCAAGGCAAGGCAAGGCAAGGCAAGGCAAGGCAAGGCAAGGCAAGGCAAGGCAAGGCAAGGCAAGGCAAGGCAAGGCAAGGCAAGGCAAGGCAAGGCAAGGCAAGGCAAGGCAAGGCAAGGCAAGGCAAGGCAAGGCAAGGCAAGGCAAGGCAAGGCAAGGCAAGGCAAGGCAAGGCAAGGCAAGGCAAGGCAAGGCAAGGCAAGGCAAGGCAAGGCAAGGCAAGGCAAGGCAAGGCAAGGCAAGGCAAGGCAAGGCAAGGCAAGGCAAGGCAAGGCAAGGCAAGGCAAGGCAAGGCAAGGCAAGGCAAGGCAAGGCAAGGCAAGGCAAGGCAAGGCAAGGCAAGGCAAGGCAAGGCAAGGCAAGGCAAGGCAAGGCAAGGCAAGGCAAGGCAAGGCAAGGCAAGGCAAGGCAAGGCAAGGCAAGGCAAGGCAAGGCAAGGCAAGGCAAGGCAAGGCAAGGCAAGGCAAGGCAAGGCAAGGCAAGGCAAGGCAAGGCAAGGCAAGGCAAGGCAAGGCAAGGCAAGGCAAGGCAAGGCCCTTGCCTGATATACTCTGGTTTCTCTTCAGAACGTAAAAATCTTTCGCCTTTTACTAAAGATTTCCGTGGAGAGGAGCAAAACTGAGTTTTATGGCAATTTTTGCATGCTCCAGCTTGCTGGGGTTTCCTTCTTTGGGTTGAACGACAGAATGAGCGGGAGGTGGCTGTAGTGGGAGGCTGACTCCTGTGGCTGCTGCTGGGAGGGAGGCGGTCCTCATTTGAATATTGTGGCCATGGACGGCCCGCTTTTTGGGGAGCAGGAAGCTCGTTTGAAGGGGTGACCCTCTGGTGGAAAGGAGGGCTCAGAGAAGGGAGCAGCCTGGGGAAGATGGCCTCTCGCCGGGCTGGCTGTGTGGTACCGTTTGGTTTAGCCATCATCAACCCCCTGCCTCCCCTTTTCTAGGAGGTCTCCCCGGGCCAAGTGAGGGCTGCGGCCAGGGTGTTAGGTCGGGAGGAGGCCCTTGCCTGATATACTCTGGTTTCTCTTCAGAATGTAAAAATCTTTCGCCTTTTACTAAAGATTTCCGTGGAGAGGAGCAAAACTGAGTTTTATGGCAATTTTTGCATGCTCCAGCTTGCTGGGGTTTCCTTCTTTGGGTTGAACGACAGAATGAGCGGGAGGTGGCTGTAGTGGGAGGCTGACTCCTGTGGCTGCTGCTGGGAGGGAGGCGGTCCTCATTTGAATATTGTGGCCATGGACGGCCCGCTTTTTGGGGAGCAGGAAGCTCGTTTGAAGGGGTGACCCTCTGGTGGAAAGGAGGGCTCAGAGAAGGGAGCAGCCTGGGGAAGATGGCCTCTCGCCGGGCTGGCTGTGTGGTACCGTTTGGTTTAGCCATCATCAACCCCCTGCCTCCCCTTTTCTAGGAGGTCTCCCCGGGCCAAGTGAGGGCTGCGGCCAGGGTGTTAGGTCGGGAGGAGGCCATTGCCTGATATACTCTGGTTTCTCTTCAGAACGTAAAAATCTTTCGCCTTTTACTAAAGATTTCCGTGGAGAGGAGCAAAACTGAGTTTTATGGCAATTTTTGCATGCTCCAGCTTGCTGGGGTTTCCTTCTTTGGGTTGAACGACAGAATGAGCGGGAGGTGGCTGTAGTGGGAGGCTGACTCCTGTGGCTGCTGCTGGGAGGGAGGCGGTCCTCATTTGAATATTGTGGCCATGGACGGCCCGCTTTTTGGGGAGCAGGAAGCTCGTTTGAAGGGGTGACCCTCTGGTGGAAAGGAGGGCTCAGAGAAGGGAGCAGCCTGGGGAAGATGGCCTCTCGCCGGGCTGGCTGTGTGGTACCGTTTGGTTTAGCCATCATCAACCCCCTGCCTCCCCTTTTCTAGGAGGTCTCCCCGGGCCAAGTGAGGGCTGCGGCCAGGGTGTTAGGTCGGGAGGAGGCCCTTGCCTGATATACTCTGGTTTCTCTTCAGAACGTAAAAATCTTTCGCCTTTTACTAAAGATTTCCGTGGAGAGGAGCAAAACTGAGTTTTATGGCAATTTTTGCATGCTCCAGCTTGCTGGGGTTTCCTTCTTTGGGTTGAACGACAGAATGAGCGGGAGGTGGCTGTAGTGGGAGGCTGACTCCTGTGGCTGCTGCTGGGAGGGAGGCGGTCCTCATTTGAATATTGTGGCCATGGACGGCCCGCTTTTTGGGGAGCAGGAAGCTCGTTTGAAGGGGTGACCCTCTGGTGGAAAGGAGGGCTCAGAGAAGGGAGCAGCCTGGGGAAGATGGCCTCTCGCCGGGCTGGCTGTGTGGTACCGTTTGGTTTAGCCATCATCAACCCCCTGCCTCCCCTTTTCTAGGAGGTCTCCCCGGGCCAAGTGAGGGCTGCGGCCAGGGTGTTAGGTCGGGAGGAGGCCCTTGCCTGATATACTCTGGTTTCTCTTCAGAACGTAAAAATCTTTCGCCTTTTACTAAAGATTTCCGTGGAGAGGAGCAAAACTGAGTTTTATGGCAATTTTTGCATGCTCCAGCTTGCTGGGGTTTCCTTCTTTGGGTTGAACGACAGAATGAGCGGGAGGTGGCTGTAGTGGGAGGCTGACTCCTGTGGCTGCTGCTGGGAGGGAGGCGGTCCTCATTTGAATATTGTGGCCATGGACGGCCCGCTTTTTGGGGAGCAGGAAGCTCGTTTGAAGGGGTGACCCTCTGGTGGAAAGGAGGGCTCAGAGAAGGGAGCAACCTGGGGAAGATGGCCTCTCGCCGGGCTGGCTGTGTGGTACCGTTTGGTTTAGCCATCATCAACCCCCTGCCTCCCCTTTTCTAGGAGGTCTCCCCGGGCCAAGTGAGGGCTGCGGCCAGGGTGTTAGGTCGGGAGGAGGCCCTTGCCTGATATACTCTGGTTTCTCTTCAGAACGTAAAAATCTTTCGCCTTTTACTAAAGATTTCCGTGGAGAGGAGCAAAACTGAGTTTTATGGCAATTTTTGCATGCTCCAGCTTGCTGGGGTTTCCTTCTTTGGGTTGAACGACAGAATGAGCGGGAGGTGGCTGTAGTGGGAGGCTGACTCCTGTGGCTGCTGCTGGGAGGGAGGCGGTCCTCATTTGAATATTGTGGCCATGGACGGCCCGCTTTTTGGGGAGCAGGAAGCTCGTTTGAAGGGGTGACCCTCTGGTGGAAAGGAGGGCTCAGAGAAGGGAGCAGCCTGGGGAAGATGGCCTCTCGCCGGGCTGGCTGTGTGGTACCGTTTGGTTTAGCCATCATCAACCCCCTGCCTCCCCTTTTCTAGGAGGTCTCCCCGGGCCAAGTGAGGGCTGCGGCCAGGGTGTTAGGTCGGGAGGAGGCCCTTGCCTGATATACTCTGGTTTCTCTTCAGAATGTAAAAATCTTTCGCCTTTTACTAAAGATTTCCGTGGAGAGGAGCAAAACTGAGTTTTATGGCAATTTTTGCATGCTCCAGCTTGCTGGGGTTTCCTTCTTTGGGTTGAACGACAGAATGAGCGGGAGGTGGCTGTAGTGGGAGGCTGACTCCTGTGGCTGCTGCTGGGAGGGAGGCGGTCCTCATTTGAATATTGTGGCCATGGACGGCCCGCTTTTTGGGGAGCAGGAAGCTCGTTTGAAGGGGTGACCCTCTGGTGGAAAGGAGGGCTCAGAGAAGGGAGCAGCCTGGGGAAGATGGCCTCTCGCCGGGCTGGCTGTGTGGTACCGTTTGGTTTAGCCATCATCAACCCCCTGCCTCCCCTTTTCTAGGAGGTCTCCCCGGGCCAAGTGAGGGCTGCGGCCAGGGTGTTAGGTCGGGAGGAGGCCATTGCCTGATATACTCTGGTTTCTCTTCAGAACGTAAAAATCTTTCGCCTTTTACTAAAGATTTCCGTGGAGAGGAGCAAAACTGAGTTTTATGGCAATTTTTGCATGCTCCAGCTTGCTGGGGTTTCCTTCTTTGGGTTGAACGACAGAATGAGCGGGAGGTGGCTGTAGTGGGAGGCTGACTCCTGTGGCTGCTGCTGGGAGGGAGGCGGTCCTCATTTGAATATTGTGGCCATGGACGGCCCGCTTTTTGGGGAGCAGGAAGCTCGTTTGAAGGGGTGACCCTCTGGTGGAAAGGAGGGCTCAGAGAAGGGAGCAGCCTGGGGAAGATGGCCTCTCGCCGGGCTGGCTGTGTGGTACCGTTTGGTTTAGCCATCATCAACCCCCTGCCTCCCCTTTTCTAGGAGGTCTCCCCGGGCCAAGTGAGGGCTGCGGCCAGGGTGTTAGGTCGGGAGGAGGCCCTTGCCTGATATACTCTGGTTTCTCTTCAGAACGTAAAAATCTTTCGCCTTTTACTAAAGATTTCCGTGGAGAGGAGCAAAACTGAGTTTTATGGCAATTTTTGCATGCTCCAGCTTGCTGGGGTTTCCTTCTTTGGGTTGAACGACAGAATGAGCGGGAGGTGGCTGTAGTGGGAGGCTGACTCCTGTGGCTGCTGCTGGGAGGGAGGCGGTCCTCATTTGAATATTGTGGCCATGGACGGCCCGCTTTTTGGGGAGCAGGAAGCTCGTTTGAAGGGGTGACCCTCTGGTGGAAAGGAGGGCTCAGAGAAGGGAGCAGCCTGGGGAAGATGGCCTCTCGCCGGGCTGGCTGTGTGGTACCGTTTGGTTTAGCCATCATCAACCCCCTGCCTCCCCTTTTCTAGGAGGTCTCCCCGGGCCAAGTGAGGGCTGCGGCCAGGGTGTTAGGTCGGGAGGAGGCCCTTGCCTGATATACTCTGGTTTCTCTTCAGAACGTAAAAATCTTTCGCCTTTTACTAAAGATTTCCGTGGAGAGGAGCAAAACTGAGTTTTATGGCAATTTTTGCATGCTCCAGCTTGCTGGGGTTTCCTTCTTTGGGTTGAACGACAGAATGAGCGGGAGGTGGCTGTAGTGGGAGGCTGACTCCTGTGGCTGCTGCTGGGAGGGAGGCGGTCCTCATTTGAATATTGTGGCCATGGACGGCCCGCTTTTTGGGGAGCAGGAAGCTCGTTTGAAGGGGTGACCCTCTGGTGGAAAGGAGGGCTCAGAGAAGGGAGCAACCTGGGGAAGATGGCCTCTCGCCGGGCTGGCTGTGTGGTACCGTTTGGTTTAGCCATCATCAACCCCCTGCCTCCCCTTTTCTAGGAGGTCTCCCCGGGCCAAGTGAGGGCTGCGGCCAGGGTGTTAGGTCGGGAGGAGGCCCTTGCCTGATATACTCTGGTTTCTCTTCAGAACGTAAAAATCTTTCGCCTTTTACTAAAGATTTCCGTGGAGAGGAGCAAAACTGAGTTTTATGGCAATTTTTGCATGCTCCAGCTTGCTGGGGTTTCCTTCTTTGGGTTGAACGACAGAATGAGCGGGAGGTGGCTGTAGTGGGAGGCTGACTCCTGTGGCTGCTGCTGGGAGGGAGGCGGTCCTCATTTGAATATTGTGGCCATGGACGGCCCGCTTTTTGGGGAGCAGGAAGCTCGTTTGAAGGGGTGACCCTCTGGTGGAAAGGAGGGCTCAGAGAAGGGAGCAGCCTGGGGAAGATGGCCTCTCGCCGGGCTGGCTGTGTGGTACCGTTTGGTTTAGCCATCATCAACCCCCTGCCTCCCCTTTTCTAGGAGGTCTCCCCGGGCCAAGTGAGGGCTGCGGCCAGGGTGTTAGGTCGGGAGGAGGCCCTTGCCTGATATACTCTGGTTTCTCTTCAGAACGTAAAAATCTTTCGCCTTTTACTAAAGATTTCCGTGGAGAGGAGCAAAACTGAGTTTTATGGCAATTTTTGCATGCTCCAGCTTGCTGGGGTTTCCTTCTTTGGGTTGAACGACAGAATGAGCGGGAGGAATATTGTGGCCATGGACGGCCCGCTTTTTGGGGAGCAGGAAGCTCGTTTGAAGGGGTGACCCTCTGGTGGAAAGGAGGGCTCAGAGAAGGGAGCAGCCTGGGGAAGATGGCCTCTCGCCGGGCTGGCTGTGTGGTACCGTTTGGTTTAGCCATCATCAACCCCCTGCCTCCCCTTTTCTAGGAGGTCTCCCCGGGCCAAGTGAGGGCTGCGGCCAGGGTGTTAGGTCGGGAGGAGGCCCTTGCCTGATATACTCTGGTTTCTCTTCAGAACGTAAAAATCTTTCGCCTTTTACTAAAGATTTCCGTGGAGAGGAGCAAAACTGAGTTTTATGGCAATTTTTGCATGCTCCAGCTTGCTGGGGTTTCCTTCTTTGGGTTGAACGACAGAATGAGCGGGAGGTGGCTGTAGTGGGAGGCTGACTCCTGTGGCTGCTGCTGGGAGGGAGGCGGTCCTCATTTGAATATTGTGGCCATGGACGGCCCGCTTTTTGGGGAGCAGGAAGCTCGTTTGAAGGGGTGACCCTCTGGTGGAAAGGAGGGCTCAGAGAAGGGAGCAGCCTGGGGAAGATGGCCTCTCGCCGGGCTGGCTGTGTGGTACCGTTTGGTTTAGCCATCATCAACCCCCTGCCTCCCCTTTTCTAGGAGGTCTCCCCGGGCCAAGTGAGGGCTGCGGCCAGGGTGTTAGGTCGGGAGGAGGCCCTTGCCTGATATACTCTGGTTTCTCTTCAGAACGTAAAAATCTTTCGCCTTTTACTAAAGATTTCCGTGGAGAGGAGCAAAACTGAGTTTTATGGCAATTTTTGCATGCTCCAGCTTGCTGGGGTTTCCTTCTTTGGGTTGAACGACAGAATGAGCGGGAGGTGGCTGTAGTGGGAGGCTGACTCCTGTGGCTGCTGCTGGGAGGGAGGCGGTCCTCATTTGAATATTGTGGCCATGGACGGCCCGCTTTTTGGGGAGCAGGAAGCTCGTTTGAAGGGGTGACCCTCTGGTGGAAAGGAGGGCTCAGAGAAGGGAGCAGCCTGGGGAAGATGGCCTCTCGCCGGGCTGGCTGTGTGGTACCGTTTGGTTTAGCCATCATCAACCCCCTGCCTCCCCTTTTCTAGGAGGTCTCCCCGGGCCAAGTGAGGGCTGCGGCCAGGGTGTTAGGTCGGGAGGAGGCCCTTGCCTGATATACTCTGGTTTCTCTTCAGAACGTAAAAATCTTTCGCCTTTTACTAAAGATTTCCGTGGAGAGGAGCAAAACTGAGTTTTATGGCAATTTTTGCATGCTCCAGCTTGCTGGGGTTTCCTTCTTTGGGTTGAACGACAGAATGAGCGGGAGGTGGCTGTAGTGGGAGGCTGACTCCTGTGGCTGCTGCTGGGAGGGAGGCGGTCCTCATTTGAATATTGTGGCCATGGACGGCCCGCTTTTTGGGGAGCAGGAAGCTCGTTTGAAGGGGTGACCCTCTGGTGGAAAGGAGGGCTCAGAGAAGGGAGCAGCCTGGGGAAGATGGCCTCTCGCCGGGCTGGCTGTGTGGTACCGTTTGGTTTAGCCATCATCAACCCCCTGCCTCCCCTTTTCTAGGAGGTCTCCCCGGGCCAAGTGAGGGCTGCGGCCAGGGTGTTAGGTCGGGAGGAGGCCCTTGCCTGATATACTCTGGTTTCTCTTCAGAACGTAAAAATCTTTCGCCTTTCAGAACGTAAAAATCTTTCGCCTTTTACTAAAGATTTCCGTGGAGAGGAGCAAAACTGAGTTTTATGGCAATTTTTGCATGCTCCAGCTTGCTGGGGTTTCCTTCTTTGGGTTGAACGACAGAATGAGCGGGAGGTGGCTGTAGTGGGAGGCTGACTCCTGTGGCTGCTGCTGGGAGGGAGGCGGTCCTCATTTGAATATTGTGGCCATGGACGGCCCGCTTTTTGGGGAGCAGGAAGCTCGTTTGAAGGGGTGACCCTCTGGTGGAAAGGAGGGCTCAGAGAAGGGAGCAGCCTGGGGAAGATGGCCTCTCGCCGGGCTGGCTGTGTGGTACCGTTTGGTTTAGCCATCATCAACCCCCTGCCTCCCCTTTTCTAGGAGGTCTCCCCGGGCCAAGTGAGGGCTGCGGCCAGGGTGTTAGGTCGGGAGGAGGCCCTTGCCTGATATACTCTGGTTTCTCTTCAGAACGTAAAAATCTTTCGCCTTTTACTAAAGATTTCCGTGGAGAGGAGCAAAACTGAGTTTTATGGCAATTTTTGCATGCTCCAGCTTGCTGGGGTTTCCTTCTTTGGGTTGAACGACAGAATGAGCGGGAGGTGGCTGTAGTGGGAGGCTGACTCCTGTGGCTGCTGCTGGGAGGGAGGCGGTCCTCATTTGAATATTGTGGCCATGGACGGCCCGCTTTTTGGGGAGCAGGAAGCTCGTTTGAAGGGGTGACCCTCTGGTGGAAAGGAGGGCTCAGAGAAGGGAGCAGCCTGGGGAAGATGGCCTCTCGCCGGGCTGGCTGTGTGGTACCGTTTGGTTTAGCCATCATCAACCCCCTGCCTCCCCTTTTCTAGGAGGTCTCCCCGGGCCAAGTGAGGGCTGCGGCCAGGGTGTTAGGTCGGGAGGAGGCCCTTGCCTGATATACTCTGGTTTCTCTTCAGAACGTAAAAATCTTTCGCCTTTTACTAAAGATTTCCGTGGAGAGGAGCAAAACTGAGTTTTATGGCAATTTTTGCATGCTCCAGCTTGCTGGGGTTTCCTTCTTTGGGTTGAACGACAGAATGAGCGGGAGGTGGCTGTAGTGGGAGGCTGACTCCTGTGGCTGCTGCTGGGAGGGAGGCGGTCCTCATTTGAATATTGTGGCCATGGACGGCCCGCTTTTTGGGGAGCAGGAAGCTCGTTTGAAGGGGTGACCCTCTGGTGGAAAGGAGGGCTCAGAGAAGGGAGCAGCCTGGGGAAGATGGCCTCTCGCCGGGCTGGCTGTGTGGTACCGTTTGGTTTAGCCATCATCAACCCCCTGCCTCCCCTTTTCTAGGAGGTCTCCCCGGGCCAAGTGAGGGCTGCGGCCAGGGTGTTAGGTCGGGAGGAGGCCCTTGCCTGATATACTCTGGTTTCTCTTCAGAACGTAAAAATCTTTCGCCTTTTACTAAAGATTTCCGTGGAGAGGAGCAAAACTGAGTTTTATGGCAATTTTTGCATGCTCCAGCTTGCTGGGGTTTCCTTCTTTGGGTTGAACGACAGAATGAGCGGGAGGTGGCTGTAGTGGGAGGCTGACTCCTGTGGCTGCTGCTGGGAGGGAGGCGGTCCTCATTTGAATATTGTGGCCATGGACGGCCCGCTTTTTGGGGAGCAGGAAGCTCGTTTGAAGGGGTGACCCTCTGGTGGAAAGGAGGGCTCAGAGAAGGGAGCAGCCTGGGGAAGATGGCCTCTCGCCGGGCTGGCTGTGTGGTACCGTTTGGTTTAGCCATCATCAACCCCCTGCCTCCCCTTTTCTAGGAGGTCTCCCCGGGCCAAGTGAGGGCTGCGGCCAGGGTGTTAGGTCGGGAGGAGGCCCTTGCCTGATATACTCTGGTTTCTCTTCAGAACGTAAAAATCTTTCGCCTTTTACTAAAGATTTTCGTGGAGAGGTGCAAAACTGAGGTTTATGGCAATTTTTGCATGCTCCAGCTTGCTGGGGTTTCCTTCTTTGGGTTGAACGACAGAATGAGCGGGAGGTGGCTGTAGTGGGAGGCTGACTCCTGTGGCTGCTGCTGGGAGGGAGGCGGTCCTCATTTGAATATTGTGGCCATGGACGGCCCGCTTTTTGGGGAGCAGGAAGCTCGTTTGAAGGGGTGACCCTCTGGTGGAAAGGAGGGCTCAGAGAAGGGAGCAGCCTGGGGAAGATGGCCTCTCGCCGGGCTGGCTGTGTGGTACCGTTTGGTTTAGCCATCATCAACCCCCTGCCTCCCCTTTTCTAGGAGGTCTCCCCGGGCCAAGTGAGGGCTGCGGCCAGGGTGTTAGGTCGGGAGGAGGCCCTTGCCTGATATACTCTGGTTTCTCTTCAGAACGTAAAAATCTTTCGCCTTTTACTAAAGATTTCCGTGGAGAGGAGCAAAACTGAGTTTTATGGCAATTTTTGCATGCTCCAGCTTGCTGGGGTTTCCTTCTTTGGGTTGAACGACAGAATGAGCGGGAGGTGGCTGTAGTGGGAGGCTGACTCCTGTGGCTGCTGCTGGGAGGGAGGCGGTCCTCATTTGAATATTGTGGCCATGGACGGCCCGCTTTTTGGGGAGCAGGAAGCTCGTTTGAAGGGGTGACCCTCTGGTGGAAAGGAGGGCTCAGAGAAGGGAGCAGCCTGGGGAAGATGGCCTCTCGCCGGGCTGGCTGTGTGGTACCGTTTGGTTTAGCCATCATCAACCCCCTGCCTCCCCTTTTCTAGGAGGTCTCCCCGGGCCAAGTGAGGGCTGCGGCCAGGGTGTTAGGTCGGGAGGAGGCCCTTGCCTGATATACTCTGGTTTCTCTTCAGAACGTAAAAATCTTTCGCCTTTTACTAAAGATTTCCGTGGAGAGGAGCAAAACTGAGTTTTATGGCAATTTTTGCATGCTCCAGCTTGCTGGGGTTTCCTTCTTTGGGTTGAACGACAGAATGAGCGGGAGGTGGCTGTAGTGGGAGGCTGACTCCTGTGGCTGCTGCTGGGAGGGAGGCGGTCCTCATTTGAATATTGTGGCCATGGACGGCCCGCTTTTTGGGGAGCAGGAAGCTCGTTTGAAGGGGTGACCCTCTGGTGGAAAGGAGGGCTCAGAGAAGGGAGCAGCCTGGGGAAGATGGCCTCTCGCCGGGCTGGCTGTGTGGTACCGTTTGGTTTAGCCATCATCAACCCCCTGCCTCCCCTTTTCTAGGAGGTCTCCCCGGGCCAAGTGAGGGCTGCGGCCAGGGTGTTAGGTCGGGAGGAGGCCCTTGCCTGATATACTCTGGTTTCTCTTCAGAACGTAAAAATCTTTCGCCTTTTACTAAAGATTTCCGTGGAGAGGAGCAAAACTGAGTTTTATGGCAATTTTTGCATGCTCCAGCTTGCTGGGGTTTCCTTCTTTGGGTTGAACGACAGAATGAGCGGGAGGTGGCTGTAGTGGGAGGCTGACTCCTGTGGCTGCTGCTGGGAGGGAGGCGGTCCTCATTTGAATATTGTGGCCATGGACGGCCCGCTTTTTGGGGAGCAGGAAGCTCGTTTGAAGGGGTGACCCTCTGGTGGAAAGGAGGGCTCAGAGAAGGGAGCAGCCTGGGGAAGATGGCCTCTCGCCGGGCTGGCTGTGTGGTACCGTTTGGTTTAGCCATCATCAACCCCCTGCCTCCCCTTTTCTAGGAGGTCTCCCCGGGCCAAGTGAGGGCTGCGGCCAGGGTGTTAGGTCGGGAGGAGGCCCTTGCCTGATATACTCTGGTTTCTCTTCAGAACGTAAAAATCTTTCGCCTTTTACTAAAGATTTCCGTGGAGAGGAGCAAAACTGAGTTTTATGGCAATTTTTGCATGCTCCAGCTTGCTGGGGTTTCCTTCTTTGGGTTGAACGACAGAATGAGCGGGAGGTGGCTGTAGTGGGAGGCTGACTCCTGTGGCTGCTGCTGGGAGGGAGGCGGTCCTCATTTGAATATTGTGGCCATGGACGGCCCGCTTTTTGGGGAGCAGGAAGCTCGTTTGAAGGGGTGACCCTCTGGTGGAAAGGAGGGCTCAGAGAAGGGAGCAGCCTGGGGAAGATGGCCTCTCGCCGGGCTGGCTGTGTGGTACCGTTTGGTTTAGCCATCATCAACCCCCTGCCTCCCCTTTTCTAGGAGGTCTCCCCGGGCCAAGTGAGGGCTGCGGCCAGGGTGCTAGGTCGGGAGGAGGCCCTTGCCTGATATACTCTGGTTTCTCTTCAGAACGTAAAAATCTTTCGCCTTTTACTAAAGATTTCCGTGGAGAGGAGCAAAACTGAGTTTTATGGCAATTTTTGCATGCTCCAGCTTGCTGGGGTTTCCTTCTTTGGGTTGAACGACAGAATGAGCGGGAGGTGGCTGTAGTGGGAGGCTGACTCCTGTGGCTGCTGCTGGGAGGGAGGTGGTCCTCATTTGAATATTGTGGCCATGGACGGCCCGCTTTTTGGGGAGCAGGAAGCTCGTTTGAAGGGGTGACCCTCTGGTGGAAAGGAGGGCTCAGAGAAGGGAGCAGCCTGGGGAAGATGGCCTCTCGCCGGGCTGGCTGTGTGGTACCGTTTGGTTTAGCCATCATCAACCCCCTGCCTCCCCTTTTCTAGGAGGTCTCGGTCGGGAGGAGGCCCTTGCCTGATATACTCTGGTTTCTCTTCAGAACGTAAAAATCTTTCGCCTTTTACTAAAGATTTCCGTGGAGAGGAGCAAAACTGAGTTTTATGGCAATTTTTGCATGCTCCAGCTTGCTGGGGTTTCCTTCTTTGGGTTGAACGACAGAATGAGCGGGAGGTGGCTGTAGTGGGAGGCTGACTCCTGTGGCTGCTGCTGGGAGGGAGGCGGTCCTCATTTGAATATTGTGGCCATGGACGGCTTTTTTTTTGGGGAGCAGGAAGCTCGTTTGAAGGGGTGACCCTCTGGTGGAAAGGAGGGCTCAGAGAAGGGAGCAGCCTGGGGAAGATGGCCTCTCGCCGGGCTGGCTGTGTGGTACCGTTTGGTTTAGCCATCATCAACCCCCTGCCTCCCCTTTTCTAGGAGGTCTCCCCGGGCCAAGTGAGGGCTGCGGCCAGGGTGTTAGGTCGGGAGGAGGCCCTTGCCTGATATACTCTGGTTTCTCTTCAGAACGTAAAAATCTTTCGCCTTTTACTAAAGATTTCCGTGGAGAGGAGCAAAACTGAGTTTTATGGCAATTTTTGCATGCTCCAGCTTGCTGGGGTTTCCTTCTTTGGGTTGAACGACAGAATGAGCGGGAGGTGGCTGTAGTGGGAGGCTGACTCCTGTGGCTGCTGCTGGGAGGGAGGCGGTCCTCATTTGAATATTGTGGCCATGGACGGCTTTTTTTTTGGGGAGCAGGAAGCTCGTTTGAAGGGGTGACCCTCTGGTGGAAAGGAGGGCTCAGAGAAGGGAGCAGCCTGGGGAAGATGGCCTCTCGCCGGGCTGGCTGTGTGGTACCGTTTGGTTTAGCCATCATCAACCCCCTGCCTCCCCTTTTCTAGGAGGTCTCCCCGGGCCAAGTGAGGGCTGCGGCCAGGGTGTTACGTCGGGAGGAGGCCCTTGCCTGATATACTCTGGTTTCTCTTCAGAACGTAAAAATCTTTCGCCTTTTACTAAAGATTTCCGTGGAGAGGAGCAAAACTGAGTTTTATGGCAATTTTTGCATGCTCCAGCTTGCTGGGGTTTCCTTCTTTGGGTTGAACGACAGAATGAGCGGGAGGTGGCTGTAGTGGGAGGCTGACTCCTGTGGCTGCTGCTGGGAGGGAGGCGGTCCTCATTTGAATATTGTGGCCATGGACGGCCCGCTTTTTGGGGAGCAGGAAGCTCGTTTGAAGGGGTGACCCTCTGGTGGAAAGGAGGGCTCAGAGAAGGGAGCAGCCTGGGGAAGATGGCCTCTCGCCGGGCTGGCTGTGTGGTACCGTTTGGTTTAGCCATCATCAACCCCCTGCCTCCCCTTTTCTAGGAGGTCTCCCCGGGCCAAGTGAGGGCTGCGGCCAGGGTGTTAGGTCGGGAGGAGGCCCTTGCCTGATATACTCTGGTTTCTCTTCAGAACGTAAAAATCTTTCGCCTTTTACTAAAGATTTCCGTGGAGAGGAGCAAAACTGAGTTTTATGGCAATTTTTGCATGCTCCAGCTTGCTGGGGTTTCCTTCTTTGGGTTGAACGACAGAATGAGCGGGAGGTGGCTGTAGTGGGAGGCTGACTCCTGTGGCTGCTGCTGGGAGGGAGGCGGTCCTCATTTGAATATTGTGGCCATGGACGGCCCGCTTTTTGGGGAGCAGGAAGCTCGTTTGAAGGGGTGACCCTCTGGTGGAAAGGAGGGCTCAGAGAAGGGAGCAGCCTGGGGAAGATGGCCTCTCGCCGGGCTGGCTGTGTGGTACCGTTTGGTTTAGCCATCATCAACCCCCTGCCTCCCCTTTTCTAGGAGGTCTCCCTGGGCCAAGTGAGGGCTGCGGCCAGGGTGTTAGGTCGGGAGGAGGCCCTTGCCTGATATACTCTGGTTTCTCTTCAGAACGTAAAAATCTTTCGCCTTTTACTAAAGATTTCCGTGGAGAGGAGCAAAACTGAGTTTTATGGCAATTTTTGCATGCTCCAGCTTGCTGGGGTTTCCTTCTTTGGGTTGAACGACAGAATGAGCGGGAGGTGGCTGTAGTGGGAGGCTGACTCCTGTGGCTGCTGCTGGGAGGGAGGCGGTCCTCATTTGAATATTGTGGCCATGGACGGCCCGCTTTTTGGGGAGCAGGAAGCTCGTTTGAAGGGGTGACCCTCTGGTGGAAAGGAGGGCTCAGAGAAGGGAGCAGCCTGGGGAAGATGGCCTCTCGCCGGGCTGGCTGTGTGGTACCGTTTGGTTTAGCCATCATCAACCCCCTGCCTCCCCTTTTCTAGGAGGTCTCCCCGGGCCAAGTGAGGGCTGCGGCCAGGGTGTTAGGTCGGGAGGAGGCCCTTGCCTGATATACTCTGGTTTCTCTTCAGAACGTAAAAATCTTTCGCCTTTTACTAAAGATTTCCGTGGAGAGGAGCAAAACTGAGTTTTATGGCAATTTTTGCATGCTCCAGCTTGCTGGGGTTTCCTTCTTTGGGTTGAACGACAGAATGAGCGGGAGGTGGCTGTAGTGGGAGGCTGACTCCTGTGGCTGCTGCTGGGAGGGAGGCGGTCCTCATTTGAATATTGTGGCCATGGACGGCCCGCTTTTTGGGGAGCAGGAAGCTCGTTTGAAGGGGTGACCCTCTGGTGGAAAGGAGGGCTCAGAGAAGGGAGCAGCCTGGGGAAGATGGCCTCTCGCCGGGCTGGCTGTGTGGTACCGTTTGGTTTAGCCATCATCAACCCCCTGCCTCCCCTTTTCTAGGAGGTCTCCCCGGGCCAAGTGAGGGCTGCGGCCAGGGTGTTAGGTCGGGAGGAGGCCCTTGCCTGATATACTCTGGTTTCTCTTCAGAACGTAAAAATCTTTCGCCTTTTACTAAAGATTTCCGTGGAGAGGAGCAAAACTGAGTTTTATGGCAATTTTTGCATGCTCCAGCTTGCTGGGGTTTCCTTCTTTGGGTTGAACGACAGAATGAGCGGGAGGTGGCTGTAGTGGGAGGCTGACTCCTGTGGCTGCTGCTGGGAGGGAGGCGGTCCTCATTTGAATATTGTGGCCATGGACGGCCCGCTTTTTGGGGAGCAGGAAGCTCGTTTGAAGGGGTGACCCTCTGGTGGAAAGGAGGGCTCAGAGAAGGGAGCAGCCTGGGGAAGATGGCCTCTCGCCGGGCTGGCTGTGTGGTACCGTTTGGTTTAGCCATCATCAACCCCCTGCCTCCCCTTTTCTAGGAGGTCTCCCCGGGCCAAGTGAGGGCTGCGGCCAGGGTGTTAGGTCGGGAGGAGGCCCTTGCCTGATATACTCTGGTTTCTCTTCAGAACGTAAAAATCTTTCGCCTTTTACTAAAGATTTCCGTGGAGAGGAGCAAAACTGAGTTTTATGGCAATTTTTGCATGCTCCAGCTTGCTGGGGTTTCCTTCTTTGGGTTGAACGACAGAATGAGCGGGAGGTGGCTGTAGTGGGAGGCTGACTCCTGTGGCTGCTGCTGGGAGGGAGGCGGTCCTCATTTGAATATTGTGGCCATGGACGGCCCGCTTTTTGGGGAGCAGGAAGCTTGTTTGAAGGGGTGACCCTCTGGTGGAAAGGAGAGCTCAGAGAAGGGAGCAGCCTGGGGAAGATGGCCTCTCGCCGGGCTGGCTGTGTGGTACCGTTTGGTTTAGCCATCATCAACCCCCTGCCTCCCCTTTTCTAGGAGGTCTCCCCGGGCCAAGTGAGGGCTGCGGCCAGGGTGTTAGGTCGGGAGGAGGCCCTTGCCTGATATACTCTGGTTTCTCTTCAGAACGTAAAAATCTTTCGCCTTTTACTAAAGATTTCCGTGGAGAGGAGCAAAACTGAGTTTTATGGCAATTTTTGCATGCTCCAGCTTGCTGGGGTTTCCTTCTTTGGGTTGAACGACAGAATGAGCGGGAGGTGGCTGTAGTGGGAGGCTGACTCCTGTGGCTGCTGCTGGGAGGGAGGCGGTCCTCATTTGAATATTGTGGCCATGGACGGCCCGCTTTTTGGGGAGCAGGAAGCTCGTTTGAAGGGGTGACCCTCTGGTGGAAAGGAGGGCTCAGAGAAGGGAGCAGCCTGGGGAAGATGGCCTCTCGCCGGGCTGGCTGTGTGGTACCGTTTGGTTTAGCCATCATCAACCCCCTGCCTCCCCTTTTCTAGGAGGTCTCCCCGGGCCAAGTGAGGGCTGCGGCCAGGGTGTTAGGTCGGGAGGAGGCCCTTGCCTGATATACTCTGGTTTCTCTTCAGAACGTAAAAATCTTTCGCCTTTTACTAAAGATTTCCGTGGAGAGGAGCAAAACTGAGTTTTATGGCAATTTTTGCATGCTCCAGCTTGCTGGGGTTTCCTTCTTTGGGTTGAACGACAGAATGAGCGGGAGGTGGCTGTAGTGGGAGGCTGACTCCTGTGGCTGCTGCTGGGAGGGAGGCGGTCCTCATTTGAATATTGTGGCCATGGACGGCCCGCTTTTTGGGGAGCAGGAAGCTCGTTTGAAGGGGTGACCCTCTGGTGAAAAGGAGGGCTCAGAGAAGGGAGCAGCCTGGGGAAGATGGCCTCTCGCCGGGCTGGCTGTGTGGTACCGTTTGGTTTAGCCATCATCAACCCCCTGCCTCCCCTTTTCTAGGAGGTCTCCCCGGGCCAAGTGAGGGCTGCGGCCAGGGTGTTAGGTCGGGAGGAGGCCCTTGCCTGATATACTCTGGTTTCTCTTCAGAACGTAAAAATCTTTCGCCTTTTACTAAAGATTTTCGTGGAGAGGAGCAAAACTGAGTTTTATGGCAATTTTTGCATGCTCCAGCTTGCTGGGGTTTCCTTCTTTGGGTTGAACGACAGAATGAGCGGGAGGTGGCTGTAGTGGGAGGCTGACTCCTGTGGCTGCTGCTGGGAGGGAGGCGGTCCTCATTTGAATATTGTGGCCATGGACGGCCCGCTTTTTGGGGAGCAGGAAGCTCGTTTGAAGGGGTGACCCTCTGGTGGAAAGGAGGGCTCAGAGAAGGGAGCAGCCTGGGGAAGATGGCCTCTCGCCGGGCTGGCTGTGTGGTACCGTTTGGTTTAGCCATCATCAACCCCCTGCCTCCCCTTTTCTAGGAGGTCTCCCCGGGCCAAGTGAGGGCTGCGGCCAGGGTGTTAGGTCGGGAGGAGGCCCTTGCCTGATATACTCTGGTTTCTCTTCAGAACGTAAAAATCTTTCGCCTTTTACTAAAGATTTCCGTGGAGAGGAGCAAAACTGAGTTTTATGGCAATTTTTGCATGCTCCAGCTTGCTGGGGTTTCCTTCTTTGGGTTGAACGACAGAATGAGCGGGAGGTGGCTGTAGTGGGAGGCTGACTCCTGTGGCTGCTGCTGGGAGGGAGGCGGTCCTCATTTGAATATTGTGGCCATGGACGGCCCGCTTTTTGGGGAGCAGGAAGCTCGTTTGAAGGGGTGACCCTCTGGTGGAAAGGAGGGCTCAGAGAAGGGAGCAGCCTGGGGAAGATGGCCTCTCGCCGGGCTGGCTGTGTGGTACCGTTTGGTTTAGCCATCATCAACCCCCTGCCTCCCCTTTTCTAGGAGGTCTCCCCGGGCCAAGTGAGGGCTGCGGCCAGGGTGTTAGGTCGGGAGGAGGCCCTTGCCTGATATACTCTGGTTTCTCTTCAGAACGTAAAAATCTTTCGCCTTTTACTAAAGATTTCCGTGGAGAGGAGCAAAACTGAGTTTTATGGCAATTTTTGCATGCTCCAGCTTGCTGGGGTTTCCTTCTTTGGGTTGAACGACAGAATGAGCGGGAGGTGGCTGTAGTGGGAGGCTGACTCCTGTGGCTGCTGCTGGGAGGGAGGCGGTCCTCATTTGAATATTGTGGCCATGGACGGCCCGCTTTTTGGGGAGCAGGAAGCTCGTTTGAAGGGGTGACCCTCTGGTGGAAAGGAGGGCTCAGAGAAGGGAGCAGCCTGGGGAAGATGGCCTCTCGCCGGGCTGGCTGTGTGGTACCGTTTGGTTTAGCCATCATCAACCCCCTGCCTCCCCTTTTCTAGGAGGTCTCCCCGGGCCAAGTGAGGGCTGCGGCCAGGGTGTTAGGTCGGGAGGAGGCCCTTGCCTGATATACTCTGGTTTCTCTTCAGAACGTAAAAATCTTTCGCCTTTTACTAAAGATTTCCGTGGAGAGGAGCAAAACTGAGTTTTATGGCAATTTTTGCATGCTCCAGCTTGCTGGGGTTTCCTTCTTTGGGTTGAATGACAGAATGAGCGGGAGGTGGCTGTAGTGGGAGGCTGACTCCTGTGGCTGCTGCTGGGAGGGAGGCGGTCCTCATTTGAATATTGTGGCCATGGACGGCCCGCTTTTTGGGGAGCAGGAAGCTCGTTTGAAGGGGTGACCCTCTGGTGGAAAGGAGGGCTCAGAGAAGGGAGCAGCCTGGGGAAGATGGCCTCTCGCCGGGCTGGCTGTGTGGTACCGTTTGGTTTAGCCATCATCAACCCCCTGCCTCCCCTTTTCTAGGAGGTCTCCCCGGGCCAAGTGAGGGCTGCGGCCAGGGTGTTAGGTCGGGAGGAGGCCCTTGCCTGATATACTCTGGTTTCTCTTCAGAACGTAAAAAACTTTCGCCTTTTACTAAAGATTTCCGTGGAGAGGAGCAAAACTGAGTTTTATGGCAATTTTTGCATGCTCCAGCTTGCTGGGGTTTCCTTCTTTGGGTTGAACGACAGAATGAGCGGGAGGTGGCTGTAGTGGGAGGCTGACTCCTGTGGCTGCTGCTGGGAGGGAGGCGGTCCTCATTTGAATATTGTGGCCATGGACGGCCCGCTTTTTGGGGAGCAGGAAGCTCGTTTGAAGGGGTGACCCTCTGGTGGAAAGGAGGGCTCAGAGAAGGGAGCAGCCTGGGGAAGATGGCCTCTCGCCGGGCTGGCTGTGTGGTACCGTTTGGTTTAGCCATCATCAACCCCCTGCCTCCCCTTTTCTAGGAGGTCTCCCCGGGCCAAGTGAGGGCTGCGGCCAGGGTGTTAGGTCGGGAGGAGGCCCTTGCCTGATATACTCTGGTTTCTCTTCAGAACGTAAAAATCTTTCGCCTTTTACTAAAGATTTCCGTGGAGAGGAGCAAAACTGAGTTTTATGGCAATTTTTGCATGCTCCAGCTTGCTGGGGTTTCCTTCTTTGGGTTGAACGACAGAATGAGCGGGAGGTGGCTGTAGTGGGAGGCTGACTCCTGTGGCTGCTGCTGGGAGGGAGGCGGTCCTCATTTGAATATAGTGGCCATGGACGGCCCGCTTTTTGGGGAGCAGGAAGCTCGTTTGAAGGGGTGACCCTCTGGTGGAAAGGAGGGCTCAGAGAAGGGAGCAGCCTGGGGAAGATGGCCTCTCGCCGGGCTGGCTGTGTGGTACCGTTTGGTTTAGCCATCATCAACCCCCTGCCTCCCCTTTTCTAGGAGGTCTCCCCGGGCCAAGTGAGGGCTGCGGCCAGGGTGTTAGGTCGGGAGGAGGCCCTTGCCTGATATGCTCTGGTTTCTCTTCAGAACGTAAAAATCTTTCGCCTTTTACTAAAGATTTCCGTGGAGAGGAGCAAAACTGAGTTTTATGGCAATTTTTGCATGCTCCAGCTTGCTGGGGTTTACTTCTTTGGGTTGAACGACAGAATGAGCGAGAGGTGGCTGTAGTGGGAGGCTGACTCCTGTGGCTGCTGCTGGGAGGGAGGCGGTCCTCATTTGAATATTGTGGCCATGGACGGCCCGCTTTTTGGGGAGCAGGAAGCTCGTTTGAAGGGGTGACCCTCTGGTGGAAAGGAGGGCTCAGAGAAGGGAGCAGCCTGGGGAAGATGGCCTCTCGCCGGGCTGGCTGTGTGGTACCGTTTGGTTTAGCCATCATCAACCCCCTGCCTCCCCTTTTCTAGGAGGTCTCCCCGGGCCAAGTGAGGGCTGCGGCCAGGGTGTTAGGTCGGGAGGAGGCCCTTGCCTGATATACTCTGGTTTCTCTTCAGAACGTAAAAATCTTTCGCCTTTTACTAAAGATTTCCGTGGAGAGGAGCAAAACTGAGTTTTATGGCAATTTTTGCATGCTCCAGCTTGCTGGGGTTTCCTTCTTTGGGTTGAACGACAGAATGAGCGGGAGGTGGCTGTAGTGGGAGGCTGACTCCTGTGGCTGCTGCTGGGAGGGAGGCGGTCCTCATTTGAATATTGTGGCCATGGACGGCCCGCTTTTTGGGGAGCAGGAAGCTCGTTTGAAGGGGTGACCCTCTGGTGGAAAGGAGGGCTCAGAGAAGGGAGCAGCCTGGGGAAGATGGCCTCTCGCCGGGCTGGCTGTGTAATACCGTTTGGTTTAGCCATCATCAACCCCCTGCCTCCCCTTTTCTAGGAGGTCTCCCCGGGCCAAGTGAGGGCTGCGGCCAGGGTGTTAGGTCGGGAGGAGGCCCTTGCCTGATATACTCTGGTTTCTCTTCAGAACGTAAAAATCTTTCGCCTTTTACTAAAGATTTCCGTGGAGAGGAGCAAAACTGAGTTTTATGGCAATTTTTGCATGCTCCAGCTTGCTGGGGTTTCCTTCTTTGGGTTGAACGACAGAATGAGCGGGAGGTGGCTGTAGTGGGAGGCTGACTCCTGTGGCTGCTGCTGGGAGGGAGGCGGTCCTCATTTGAATATTGTGGCCATGGACGGCCCGCTTTTTGGGGAGCAGAAAGCTCGTTTGAAGGGGTGACCCTCTGGTGGAAAGGAGGGCTCAGAGAAGGGAGCAGCCTGGGGAAGATGGCCTCTCGCCGGGCTGGCTGTGTGGTACCGTTTGGTTTAGCCATCATCAACCCCCTGCCTCCCCTTTTCTAGGAGGTCTCCCCGGGCCAAGTGAGGGCTGCGGCCAGGGTGTTAGGTCGGGAGGAGGCCCTTGCCTGATATACTCTGGTTTCTCTTCAGAACGTAAAAATCTTTCGCCTTTTACTAAAGATTTCCGTGGAGAGGAGCAAAACTGAGTTTTATGGCAATTTTTGCATGCTCCAGCTTGCTGGGGTTTCCTTCTTTGGGTTGAACGACAGAATGAGCGGGAGGTGGCTGTAGTGGGAGGCTGACTCCTGTGGCTGCTGCTGGGAGGGAGGCGGTCCTCATTTGAATATTGTGGCCATGGACGGCCCGCTTTTTGGGGAGCAGGAAGCTCGTTTGAAGGGGTGACCCTCTGGTGGAAAGGAGGGCTCAGAGAAGGGAGCAGCCTGGGGAAGATGGCCTCTCGCCAGGCTGGCTGTGTGGTACCGTTTGGTTTAGCCATCATCAACCACCTGCCTCCCCTTTTCTAGGAGGTCTCCCCGGGCCAAGTGAGGGCTGCGGCCAGGGTGTTAGGTCGGGAGGAGGCCCTTGCCTGATATACTCTGGTTTCTCTTCAGAACGTAAAAATCTTTCGCCTTTTACTAAAGATTTCCGTGGAGAGGAGCAAAACTGAGTTTTATGGCAATTTTTGCATGCTCCAGCTTGCTGGGGTTTCCTTCTTTGGGTTGAACGACAGAATGAGCGGGAGGTGGCTGTAGTGGGAGGCTGACTCCTGTGGCTGCTGCTGGGAGGGAGGCGGTCCTCATTTGAATATTGTGGCCATGGACGGCCCGCTTTTTGGGGAGCAGGAAGCTCGTTTGAAGGGGTGACCCTCTGGTGGAAAGGAGGGCTCAGAGAAGGGAGCAGCCTGGGGAAGATGGCCTCTCGCCGGGCTGGCTGTGTGGTACCGTTTGGTTTAGCCATCATCAACCCCCTGCCTCCCCTTTTCTAGGAGGTCTCCCCGGGCCAAGTGAGGGCTGCGGCCAGGGTGTTAGGTCGGGAGGAGGCCCTTGCCTGATATACTCTGGTTTCTCTTCAGAACGTAAAAATCTTTCGCCTTTTACTAAAGATTTCCGTGGAGAGGAGCAAAACTGAGTTTTATGGCAATTTTTGCATGCTCCAGCTTGCTGGGGTTTCCTTCTTTGGGTTGAACGACAGAATGAGCGGGAGGTGGCTGTAGTGGGAGGCTGACTCCTGTGGCTGCTGCTGGGAGGGAGGCGGTCCTCATTTGAATATTGTGGCCATGGACGGCCCGCTTTTTGGGGAGCAGGAAGCTCGTTTGAAGGGGTGACCCTCTGGTGGAAAGGAGGGCTCAGAGAAGGGAGCAGCCTGGGGAAGAAGGCCTCTCGCCGGGCTGGCTGTGTGGTACCGTTTGGTTTAGCCATCATCAACCCCCTGCCTCCCCTTTTCTAGGAGGTCTCCCCGGGCCAAGTGAGGACTGCGGCCAGGGTGTTAGGTCGGGAGGAGGCCCTTGCCTGATATACTCTGGTTTCTCTTCAGAACGTAAAAATCTTTCGCCTTTTACTAAAGATTTCCGTGGAGAGGAGCAAAACTGAGTTTTATGGCAATTTTTGCATGCTCCAGCTTGCTGGGGTTTCCTTCTTTGGGTTGAACGACAGAATGAGCGGGAGGTGGCTGTAGTGGGAGGCTGACTCCTGTGGCTGCTGCTGGGAGGGAGGCGGTCCTCATTTGAATATTGTGGCCATGGACGGCCCGCTTTTTGGGGAGCAGGAAGCTCGTTTGAAGGGGTGACCCTCTGGTGGAAAGGAGGGCTCAGAGAAGGGAGCAGCCTGGGGAAGATGGCCTCTCGCCAGGCTGGCTGTGTGGTACCGTTTGGTTTAGCCATCATCAACCCCCTGCCTCCCCTTTTCTAGGAGGTCTCCCCGGGCCAAGTGAGGGCTGCGGCCAGGGTGTTAGGTCGGGAGGAGGCCCTTGCCTGATATACTCTGGTTTCTCTTCAGAACGTAAAAATCTTTCGCCTTTTACTAAAGATTTCCGTGGAGAGGAGCAAAACTGAGTTTTATGGCAATTTTTGCATGCTCCAGCTTGCTGGGGTTTCCTTCTTTGGGTTGAACGACAGAATGAGCGGGAGGTGGCTGTAGTGGGAGGCTGACTCCTGTGGCTGCTGCTGGGAGGGAGGCGGTCCTCATTTGAATATTGTGGCCATGGACGGCCCGCTTTTTGGGGAGCAGGAAGCTCGTTTGAAGGGGTGACCCTCTGGTGGAAAGGAGGGCTCAGAGAAGGGAGCAGCCTGGGGAAGATGGCCTCTCGCCGGGCTGGCTGTGTGGTACCGTTTGGTTTAGCCATCATCAACCCCCTGCCTCCCCTTTTCTAGGAGGTCTCCCCGGGCCAAGTGAGGGCTGCGGCCAGGTTGTTAGGTCGGGAGGAGGCCCTTGCCTGATATACCCTGGTTTCTCTTCAGAACGTAAAAATCTTTCGCCTTTTACTAAAGATTTCCGTGGAGAGGAGCAAAACTGAGTTTTATGGCAATTTTTGCATGCTCCAGCTTGCTGGGGTTTCCTTCTTTGGGTTGAATGACAGAATGAGCGGGAGGTGGCTGTAGTGGGAGGCTGACTCCTGTGGCTGCTGCTGGGAGGGAGGCGGTCCTCATTTGAATATTGTGGCCATGGACGGCCCGCTTTTTGGGGAGCAGGAAGCTCGTTTGAAGGGGTGACCCTCTGGTGGAAAGGAGGGCTCAGAGAAGGGAGCAGCCTGGGGAAGATGGCCTCTCGCCGGGCTGGCTGTGTGGTACCGTTTGGTTTAGCCATCATCAACCCCCTGCCTCCCCTTTTCTAGGAGGTCTCCCCGGGCCAAGTGAGGGCTGCGGCCAGGGTGTTAGGTCGGGAGGAGGCCCTTGCCTGATATACTCTGGTTTCTCTTCAGAACGTAAAAATCTTTCGCCTTTTACTAAAGATTTCCGTGGAGAGGAGCAAAACTGAGTTTTATGGCAATTTTTGCATGCTCCAGCTTGCTGGGGTTTCCTTCTTTGGGTTGAACGACAGAATGAGCGGGAGGTGGCTGTAGTGGGAGGCTGACTCCTGTGGCTGCTGCTGGGAGGGAGGCAGTCCTCATTTGAATATTGTGGCCATGGACGGCCCGCTTTTTGGGGAGCAGGAAGCTCGTTTGAAGGGGTGACCCTCTGGTGGAAAGGAGGGCTCAGAGAAGGGAGCAGCCTGGGGAAGATGGCCTCTCGCCGGGCTGGCTGTGTGGCACCGTTTGGTTTAGCCATCATCAACCCCCTGCCTCCCCTTTTCTAGGAGGTCTCCCCGGGCCAAGTGAGGGCTGCGGCCAGGGTGTTAGGTCGGGAGGAGGCCCTTGCCTGATATACTCTGGTTTCTCTTCAGAACGTAAAAATCTTTCGCCTTTTACTAAAGATTTCCGTGGAGAGGAGCAAAACTGAGTTTTATGGCAATTTTTGCATGCTCCAGCTTGCTGGGGTTTCCTTCTTTGGGTTGAACGACAGAATGAGCGGGAGGTGGCTGTAGTGGGAGGCTGACTCCTGTGGCTGCTGCTGGGAGGGAGGCGGTCCTCATTTGAATATTGTGGCCATGGACGGCCCGCTTTTTGGGGAGCAGGAAGCTCGTTTGAAGGGGTGACCCTCTGGTGGAAAGGAGGGCTCAGAGAAGGGAGCAGCCTGGGGAAGATGGCCTCTCGCCGGGCTGGCTGTGTGGTACCGTTTGGTTTAGCCATCATCAACCCCCTGCCTCCCCTTTTCTAGGAGGTCTCCCCGGGCCAAGTGAGGGCTGCGGCCAGGGTGTTAGGTCGGGAGGAGGCCCTTGCCTGATATACTCTGGTTTCTCTTCAGAACGTAAAAATCTTTCGCCTTTTACTAAAGATTTCCGTGGAGAGGAGCAAAACTGAGTTTTATGGCAATTTTTGCATGCTCCAGCTTGCTGGGGTTTCCTTCTTTGGGTTGAACGACAGAATGAGCGGGAGGTGGCTGTAGTGGGAGGCTGACTCCTGTGGCTGCTGCTGGGAGGGAGGCGGTCCTCATTTGAATATTGTGGCCATGGACGGCCCGCTTTTTGGGGAGCAGGAAGCTCGTTTGAAGGGGTGACCCTCTGGTGGAAAGGAGGGCTCAGAGAAGGGAGCAGCCTGGGGAAGATGGCCTCTCGCCGGGCTGGCTGTGTGGTACCGTTTGGTTTAGCCATCATCAACCCCCTGCCTCCCCTTTTCTAGGAGGTCTCCCCGGGCCAAGTGAGGGCTGCGGCCAGGGTGTTAGGTCGGGAGGAGGCCCTTGCCTGATATACTCTGGTTTCTCTTCAGAACGTAAAAATCTTTCGCCTTTTACTAAAGATTTCCGTGGAGAGGAGCAAAACTGAGTTTTATGGCAATTTTTGCATGCTCCAGCTTGCTGGGGTTTCCTTCTTTGGGTTGAACGACAGAATGAGCGGGAGGTGGCTGTAGTGGGAGGCTGACTCCTGTGGCTGCTGCTGGGAGGGAGGCGGTCCTCATTTGAATATTGTGGCCATGGACGGCCCGCTTTTTGGGGAGCAGGAAGCTCGTTTGAAGGGGTGACCCTCTGGTGGAAAGGAGGGCTCAGAGAAGGGAGCAGCCTGGGGAAGATGGCCTCTCGCCGGGCTGGCTGTGTGGTACCGTTTGGTTTAGCCATCATCAACCCCCTGCCTCCCCTTTTCTAGGAGGTCTCCCCGGGCCAAGTGAGGGCTGCGGCCAGGGTGTTAGGTCGGGAGGAGGCCCTTGCCTGATATACTCTGGTTTCTCTTCAGAACGTAAAAATCTTTCGCCTTTTACTAAAGATTTCCGTGGAGAGGAGCAAAACTGAGTTTTATGGCAATTTTTGCATGCTCCAGCTTGCTGGGGTTTCCTTCTTTGGGTTGAACGACAGAATGAGCGGGAGGTGGCTGTAGTGGGAGGCTGACTCCTGTGGCTGCTGCTGGGAGGGAGGCGGTCCTCATTTGAATATTGTGGCCATGGACGGCCCGCTTTTTGGGGAGCAGGAAGCTCGTTTGAAGGGGTGACCCTCTGGTGGAAAGGAGGGCTCAGAGAAGGGAGCAGCCTGGGGAAGATGGCCTCTCGCCGGGCTGGCTGTGTGGTACCGTTTGGTTTAGCCATCATCAACCCCCTGCCTCCCCTTTTCTAGGAGGTCTCCCCGGGCCAAGTGAGGGCTGCGGCCAGGGTGTTAGGTCGGGAGGAGGCCCTTGCCTGATATACTCTGGTTTCTCTTCAGAACGTAAAAATCTTTCGCCTTTTACTAAAGATTTCCGTGGAGAGGAGCAAAACTGAGTTTTATGGCAATTTTTGCATGCTCCAGCTTGCTGGGGTTTCCTTCTTTGGGTTGAACGACAGAATGAGCGGGAGGTGGCTGTAGTGGGAGGCTGACTCCTGTGGCTGCTGCTGGGAGGGAGGCGGTCCTCATTTGAATATTGTGGCCATGGACGGCCCGCTTTTTGGGGAGCAGGAAGCTCGTTTGAAGGGGTGACCCTCTGGTGGAAAGGAGGGCTCAGAGAAGGGAGCAGCCTGGGGAAGATGACCTCTCGCCGGGCTGGCTGTGTGGTACCGTTTGGTTTAGCCATCATCAACCCCCTGCCTCCCCTTTTCTAGGAGGTCTCCCCGGGCCAAGTGAGGGCTGCGGCCAGGGTGTTAGGTCGGGAGGAGGCCCTTGCCTGATATACTCTGGTTTCTCTTCAGAACGTAAAAATCTTTCGCCTTTTACTAAAGATTTCCGTGGAGAGGAGCAAAACTGAGTTTTATGGCAATTTTTGCATGCTCCAGCTTGCTGGGGTTTCCTTCTTTGGGTTGAACGACAGAATGAGCGGGAGGTGGCTGTAGTGGGAGGCTGACTCCTGTGGCTGCTGCTGGGAGGGAGGCGGTCCTCATTTGAATATTGTGGCCATGGACGGCCCGCTTTTTGGGGAGCAGGAAGCTCGTTTGAAGGGGTGACCCTCTGGTGGAAAGGAGGGCTCAGAGAAGGGAGCAGCCTGGGGAAGATGGCCTCTCGCCGGGCTGGCTGTGTGGTACCGTTTGGTTTAGCCATCATCAACCCCCTGCCTCCCCTTTTCTAGGAGGTCTCCCCGGGCCAAGTGAGGGCTGCGGCCAGGGTGTTAGGTCGGGAGGAGGCCCTTGCCTGATATACTCTGGTTTCTCTTCAGAACGTAAAAATCTTTCGCCTTTTACTAAAGATTTCCGTGGAGAGGAGCAAAACTGAGTTTTATGGCAATTTTTGCATGCTCCAGCTTGCTGGGGTTTCCTTCTTTGGGTTGAACGACAGAATGAGCGGGAGGTGGCTGTAGTGGGAGGCTGACTCCTGTGGCTGCTGCTGGGAGGGAGGCGGTCCTCATTTGAATATTGTGGCCATGGACGGCCCGCTTTTTGGGGAGCAGGAAGCTCGTTTGAAGGGGTGACCCTCTGGTGGAAAGGAGGGCTCAGAGAAGGGAGCAGCCTGGGGAAGATGGCCTCTCGCCGGGCTGGCTGTGTGGTACCGTTTGGTTTAGCCATCATCAACCCCCTGCCTCCCCTTTTCTAGGAGGTCTCCCCGGGCCAAGTGAGGGCTGCGGCCAGGGTGTTAGGTCGGGAGGAGGCCCTTGCCTGATATACTCTGGTTTCTCTTCAGAACGTAAAAATCTTTCGCCTTTTACTAAAGATTTCCGTGGAGAGGAGCAAAACTGAGTTTTATGGCAATTTTTGCATGCTCCAGCTTGCTGGGGTTTCCTTCTTTGGGTTGAACGACAGAATGAGCGGGAGGTGGCTGTAGTGGGAGGCTGACTCCTGTGGCTGCTGCTGGGAGGGAGGCGGTCCTCATTTGAATATTGTGGCCATGGACGGCCCGCTTTTTGGGGAGCAGGAAGCTCGTTTGAAGGGGTGACCCTCTGGTGGAAAGGAGGGCTCAGAGAAGGGAGCAGCCTGTGGAAGATGGCCTCTCGCCGTGCTGGCTGTGTGGTACCGTTTGGTTTAGCCATCATCAACCCCCTGCCTCCCCTTTTCTAGGAGGTCTCCCCGGGCCAAGTGAGGGCTGCAGCCAGGGTGTTAGGTCGGGAGGAGGCCCTTGCCTGATATACTCTGGTTTCTCTTCAGAACGTAAAAATCTTTCGCCTTTTACTAAAGATTTCCGTGGAGAGGAGCAAAACTGAGTTTTATGGCAATTTTTGCATGCTCCAGCTTGCTGGGGTTTCCTTCTTTGGGTTGAACGACAGAATGAGCGGGAGGTGGCTGTAGTGGGAGGCTGACTCCTGTGGCTGCTGCTGGGAGGGAGGCGGTCCTCATTTGAATATTGTGGCCATGGACGGCCCGCTTTTTGGGGAGCAGGAAGCTCGTTTGAAGGGGTGACCCTCTGGTGGAAAGGAGGGCTCAGAGAAGGGAGCAGCCTGGGGAAGATGGCCTCTCGCCGGGCTGGCTGTGTGGTACCGTTTGGTTTAGCCATCATCAACCCCCTGCCTCCCCTTTTCTAGGAGGTCTCCCCGGGCCAAGTGAGGGCTGCAGCCAGGGTGTTAGGTCGGGAGGAGGCCCTTGCCTGATATACTCTGGTTTCTCTTCAGAACGTAAAAATCTTTTGCCTTTTACTAAAGATTTCCGTGGAGAGGAGCAAAACTGAGTTTTATGGCAATTTTTGCATGCTCCAGCTTGCTGGGGTTTCCTTCTTTGGGTTGAACGACAGAATGAGCGGGAGGTGGCTGTGGTGGGAGGCTGACTCCTGTGGCTGCTGCTGGGAGGGAGGCGGTCCTCATTTGAATATTGTGGTCATGGACGGCCCGCTTTTTGGGGAGCAGGAAGCTCGTTTGAAGGGGTGACCCTCTGGTGGAAAGGAGGGCTCAGAGAAGGGAGCAGCCTGGGGAAGATGGCCTCTCGCCGGGCTGGCTGTGTGGTACCGTTTGGTTTAGCCATCATCAACCCCCTGCCTCCCCTTTTCTAGGAGGTCTCCCCGGGCCAAGTGAGGGCTGCGGCCAGGGTGTTAGGTCGGGAGGAGGCCTTTGCCTGATGTACTCTGGTTTCTCTTCAGAACATAAAAATCTTTCGCCTTTTACTAAAGATTTCCGTGGAGAGGAGCAAAACTGAGTTTTATGGCAATTTTTGCATGCTCCAGCTTGCTGGGGTTTCCTTCTTTGGGTTGAACGACAGAATGAGTGGGAGGTGGCTGTAGTGGGAGGCTGACTCCTGTGGCTGCTGCTGGGAGGGAGGCGGTCCTCATTTGAATATTCTGGCCATGGATGGCCCGCTTTTTGGGGAGCAGGAAGCTCGTTTGAAGGGGTGACCCTCTGGTGGAAAGGAGGGCTCAGAGAAGGGAGCAGCCTGGGGAAGATGGCCTCTCGCCGGGCTGGCTGTGTGGTACCGTTTGGTTTAGCCATCATCAACCCCCTGCCTCCCCTTTTCTAGGAGGTCTCCCCGGGCCAAGTGAGGGCTGCGGCCAGGGTGTTAGGTCGGGAGGAGGCCCTTGCCTGATATACTCTGGTTTCTCTTCAGAACGTAAAAATCTTTCGCCTTTTACTAAAGATTTCCGTGGAGAGGAGCAAAACTGAGTTTTATGGCAATTTTTGCATGCGCCAGCTTGCTGGGGTTTCCTTCTTTGGGTTGAACGACAGAATGAGCGGGAGGTGGCTGTAGTGGGAGGCTGACTCCTGTGGCTGCTGCTGGGAGGGAGGCGGTCCTCATTTGAATATTGTGGCCATGGACGGCCCGCTTTTTGGGGAGCAGGAAGCTCGTTTGAAGGGGTGACCCTCTGGTGGAAAGGAGGGCTCAGAGAAGGGAGCAGCCTGGGGAAGATGGCCTCTCGCCGGGCTGGCTGTGTGGTACCGTTTGGTTTAGCCATCATCAACCCCCTGCCTCCCCTTTTCTAGGAGGTCTCCCCGGGCCAAGTGAGGGCTGCGGCCAGGGTGTTAGGTCGGGAGGAGGCCCTTGCCTGATATACTCTGGTTTCTCTTCAGAACGTAAAAATCTTTCGCCTTTTACTAAAGATTTCCGTGGAGAGGAGCAAAACTGAGTTTTATGGCAATTTTTGCATGCTCCAGCTTGCTGGGGTTTCCTTCTTTGGGTTGAACGACAGAATGAGCGGGAGGTGGCTGTAGTGGGAGGCTGACTCCTGTGGCTGCTGCTGGGAGGGAGGCGGTCCTCATTTGAATATTGTGGCCATGGACGGCCCGCTTTTTGGGGAGCAGGAAGCTCGTTTGAAGGGGTGACCCTCTGGTGGAAAGGAGGGCTCAGAGAAGGGAGCAGCCTGGGGAAGATGGCCTCTCGCCGGGCTGGCTGTGTGGTACCGTTTGGTTTAGCCATCATCAACCCCCTGCCTCCCCTTTTCTAGGAGGTCTCCCCGGGCCAAGTGAGGGCTGCGGCCAGGGTGTTAGGTCGGGAGGAGGCCCTTGCCTGATATACTCTGGTTTCTCTTCAGAACGTAAAAATCTTTCGCCTTTTACTAAAGATTTCCGTGGAGAGGAGCAAAACTGAGTTTTATGGCAATTTTTGCATGCTCCAGCTTGCTGGGGTTTCCTTCTTTGGGTTGAACGACAGAATGAGCGGGAGGTGGCTGTAGTGGGAGGCTGACTCCTGTGGCTGCTGCTGGGAGGGAGGCGGTCCTCATTTGAATATTGTGGCCATGGACGGCCCGCTTTTTGGGGAGCAGGAAGCTCGTTTGAAGGGGTGACCCTCTGGTGGAAAGGAGGGCTCAGAGAAGGGAGCAGCCTGGGGAAGATGGCCTCTCGCCGGGCTGGCTGTGTGGTACCGTTTGGTTTAGCCATCATCAACCCCCTGCCTCCCCTTTTCTAGTAGGTCTCCCCGGGCCAAGTGAGGGCTGCAGCCAGGGTGTTAGGTCGGGAGGAGGCCCTTGCCTGATATACTCTGGTTTCTCTTCAGAACGTAAAAATCTTTCGCCTTTTACTAAAGATTTCCGTGGAGAGGAGCAAAACTGAGTTTTATGGCAATTTTTGCATGCTCCAGCTTGCTGGGGTTTCCTTCTTTGGGTTGAACGACAGAATGAGCGGGAGGTGGCTGTAGTGGGAGGCTGACTCCTGTGGCTGCTGCTGGGAGGGAGGCGGTCCTCATTTGAATATTGTGGCCATGGACGGCCCGCTTTTTGGGGAGCAGGAAGCTCGTTTGAAGGGGTGACCCTCTGGTGGAAAGGAGGGCTCAGAGAAGGGAGCAGCCTGGGGAAGATGGCCTCTCGCCGGGCTGGCTGTGTGGTACCGTTTGGTTTAGCCATCATCAACCCCCTGCCTCCCCTTTTCTAGGAGGTCTCCCCGGGCCAAGTGAGGGCTGCAGCCAGGGTGTTAGGTCGGGAGGAGGCCCTTGCCTGATATACTCTGGTTTCTCTTCAGAACGTAAAAATCTTTCGCCTTTTACTAAAGATTTCCGTGGAGAGGAGCAAAACTGAGTTTTATGGCAATTTTTGCATGCTCCAGCTTGCTGGGGTTTCCTTCTTTGGGTTGAACGACAGAATGAGCGGGAGGTGGCTGTAGTGGGAGGCTGACTCCTGTGGCTGCTGCTGGGAGGGAGGCGGTCCTCATTTGAATATTGTGGCCATGGACGGCCCGCTTTTTGGGGAGCAGGAAGCTCGTTTGAAGGGGTGACCCTCTGGTGGAAAGGAGGGCTCAGAGAAGGGAGCAGCCTGGGGAAGATGGCCTCTCGCCGGGCTGGCTGTGTGGTACCGTTTGGTTTAGCCATCATCAACCCCCTGCCTCCCCTTTTCTAGGAGGTCTCCCCGGGCCAAGTGAGGGCTGCAGCCAGGGTGTTAGGTCGGGAGGAGGCCCTTGCCTGATATACTCTGGTTTCTCTTCAGAACGTAAAAATCTTTCGCCTTTTACTAAAGATTTCCGTGGAGAGGAGCAAAACTGAGTTTTATGGCAATTTTTGCATGCTCCAGCTTGCTGGGGTTTCCTTCTTTGGGTTGAACGACAGAATGAGCGGGAGGTGGCTGTAGTGGGAGGCTGACTCCTGTGGCTGCTGCTGGGAGGGAGGCGGTCCTCATTTGAATAATGTGGCCATGGACGGCCCGCTTTTTGGGGAGCAGGAAGCTCGTTTGAAGGGGTGACCCTCTGGTGGAAAGGAGGGCTCAGAGAAGGGAGCAGCCTGGGGAAGATGGCCTCTCGCCGGGCTGGCTGTGTGGTACCGTTTGGTTTAGCCATCATCAACCCCCTGCCTCCCCTTTTCTAGGAGGTCTCCCCGGGCCAAGTGAGGGCTGCAGCCAGGGTGTTAGGTCGGGAGGAGGCCCTTGCCTGATATACTCTGGTTTCTCTTCAGAATGTAAAAATCTTTTGCCTTTTACTAAAGATTTCCGTGGAGAGGAGCAAAACTGAGTTTTATGGCAATTTTTGCATGCTCCAGCTTGCTGGGGTTTCCTTCTTTGGGTTGAACGACAGAATGAGCGGGAGGTGGCTGTGGTGGGAGGCTGACTCCTGTGGCTGCTGCTGGGAGGGAGGCGGTCCTCATTTGAATATTGTGGTCATGGACGGCCCGCTTTTTGGGGAGCAGGAAGCTCGTTTGAAGGGGTGACCCTCTGGTGGAAAGGAGGGCTCAGAGAAGGGAGCAGCCTGGGGAAGATGGCCTCTCGCCGGGCTGGCTGTGTGGTACCGTTTGGTTTAGCCATCATCAACCCCCTGCCTCCCCTTTTCTAGGAGGTCTCCCCGGGCCAAGTGAGGGCTGCGGCCAGGGTGTTAGGTCGGGAGGAGGCCCTTGCCTGATGTACTCTGGTTTCTCTTCAGAACATAAAAATCTTTCGCCTTTTACTAAAGATTTCCGTGGAGAGGAGCAAAACTGAGTTTTATGGCAATTTTTGCATGCTCCAGCTTGCTGGGGTTTCCTTCTTTGGGTTGAACGACAGAATGAGTGGGAGGTGGCTGTAGTGGGAGGCTGACTCCTGTGGCTGCTGCTGGGAGGGAGGCGGTCCTCATTTGAATATTCTGGCCATGGATGGCCCGCTTTTTGGGGAGCAGGAAGCTCGTTTGAAGGGGTGACCCTCTGGTGGAAAGGAGGGCTCAGAGAAGGGAGCAGCCTGGGGAAGATGGCCTCTCGCCGGGCTGGCTGTGTGGTACCGTTTGGTTTAGCCATCATCAACCCCCTGCCTCCCCTTTTCTAGGAGGTCTCCCCGGGCCAAGTGAGGGCTGCGGCCAGGGTGTTAGGTCGGGAGGAGGCCCTTGCCTGATATACTCTGGTTTCTCTTCAGAACGTAAAAATCTTTCGCCTTTTACTAAAGATTTCCGTGGAGAGGAGCAAAACTGAGTTTTATGGCAATTTTTGCATGCTCCAGCTTGCTGGGGTTTCCTTCTTTGGGTTGAACGACAGAATGAGCGGGAGGTGGCTGTAGTGGGAGGCTGACTCCTGTGGCTGCTGCTGGGAGGGAGACGGTCCTCATTTGAATATTGTGGCCATGGACGGCCCGCTTTTTGGGGAGCAGGAAGCTCGTTTGAAGGGGTGACCCTCTGGTGGAAAGGAGGGCTCAGAGAAGGGAGCAGCCTGGGGAAGATGGCCTCTCGCCGGGCTGGCTGTGTGGTACCGTTTGGTTTAGCCATCATCAACCCCCTGCCTCCCCTTTTCTAGGAGGTCTCCCCGGGCCAAGTGAGGGCTGCGGCCAGGGTGTTAGGTCGGGAGGAGGCCCTTGCCTGATATACTCTGGTTTCTCTTCAGAACGTAAAAATCTTTCGCCTTTTACTAAAGATTTCCGTGGAGAGGAGCAAAACTGAGTTTTATGGCAATTTTTGCATGCTCCAGCTTGCTGGGGTTTCCTTCTTTGGGTTGAACGACAGAATGAGCGGGAGGTGGCTGTAGTGGGAGGCTGACTCCTGTGGCTGCTGCTGGGAGGGAGGCGGTCCTCATTTGAATATTGTGGCCATGGACGGCCCGCTTTTTGGGGAGCAGGAAGCTCGTTTGAAGGGGTGACCCTCTGGTGGAAAGGAGGGCTCAGAGAAGGGAGCAGCCTGGGGAAGATGGCCTCTCGCCGGGCTGGCTGTGTGGTACCGTTTGGTTTAGCCATCATCAACCCCCTGCCTCCCCTTTTCTAGGAGGTCTCCCCGGGCCAAGTGAGGGCTGCGGCCAGGGTGTTAGGTCGGGAGGAGGCCCTTGCCTGATATACTCTGGTTTCTCTTCAGAACGTAAAAATCTTTCGCCTTTTACTAAAGATTTCCGTGGAGAGGAGCAAAACTGAGTTTTATGGCAATTTTTGCATGCTCCAGCTTGCTGGGGTTTCCTTCTTTGGGTTGAACGACAGAATGAGCGGGAGGTGGCTGTAGTGGGAGGCTGACTCCTGTGGCTGCTGCTGGGAGGGAGGCGGTCCTCATTTGAATATTGTGGCCATGGACGGCCCGCTTTTTGGGGAGCAGGAAGCTCGTTTGAAGGGGTGACCCTCTGGTGGAAAGGAGGGCTCAGAGAAGGGAGCAGCCTGGGGAAGATGGCCTCTCGCCGGGCTGGCTGTGTGGTACCGTTTGGTTTAGCCATCATCAACCCCCTGCCTCCCCTTTTCTAGGAGGTCTCCCCGGGCCAAGTGAGGGCTGCGGCCAGGGTGTTAGGTCGGGAGGAGGCCCTTGCCTGATATACTCTGGTTTCTCTTCAGAACGTAAAAATCTTTCGCCTTTTACTAAAGATTTCCGTGGAGAGGAGCAAAACTGAGTTTTATGGCAATTTTTGCATGCTCCAGCTTGCTGGGGTTTCCTTCTTTGGGTTGAACGACAGAATGAGCGGGAGGTGGCTGTAGTGGGAGGCTGACTCCTGTGGCTGCTGCTGGGAGGGAGGCGGTCCTCATTTGAATATTGTGGCCATGGACGGCCCGCTTTTTGGGGAGCAGGAAGCTCGTTTGAAGGGGTGACCCTCTGGTGGAAAGGAGGGCTCAGAGAAGGGAGCAGCCTGGGGAAGATGGCCTCTCGCCGGGCTGGCTGTGTGGTACCGTTTGGTTTAGCCATCATCAACCCCCTGCCTCCCCTTTTCTAGGAGGTCTCCCCGGGCCAAGTGAGGGCTGCGGCCAGGGTGTTAGGTCGGGAGGAGGCCCTTGCCTGATATACTCTGGTTTCTCTTCAGAATGTAAAAATCTTTCGCCTTTTACTAAAGATTTCCGTGGAGAGGAGCAAAACTGAGTTTTATGGCAATTTTTGCATGCTCCAGCTTGCTGGGGTTTCCTTCTTTGGGTTGAACGACAGAATGAGCGGGAGGTGGCTGTAGTGGGAGGCTGACTCCTGTGGCTGCTGCTGGGAGGGAGGCGGTCCTCATTTGAATATTGTGGCCATGGACGGCCCGCTTTTTGGGGAGCAGGAAGCTCGTTTGAAGGGGTGACCCTCTGGTGGAAAGGAGGGCTCAGAGAAGGGAGCAGCCTGGGGAAGATGGCCTCTCGCCGGGCTGGCTGTGTGGTACCGTTTGGTTTAGCCATCATCAACCCCCTGCCTCCCCTTTTCTAGGAGGTCTCCCCGGGCCAAGTGAGGGCTGCGGCCAGGGTGTTAGGTCGGGAGGAGGCCATTGCCTGATATACTCTGGTTTCTCTTCAGAACGTAAAAATCTTTCGCCTTTTACTAAAGATTTCCGTGGAGAGGAGCAAAACTGAGTTTTATGGCAATTTTTGCATGCTCCAGCTTGCTGGGGTTTCCTTCTTTGGGTTGAACGACAGAATGAGCGGGAGGTGGCTGTAGTGGGAGGCTGACTCCTGTGGCTGCTGCTGGGAGGGAGGCGGTCCTCATTTGAATATTGTGGCCATGGACGGCCCGCTTTTTGGGGAGCAGGAAGCTCGTTTGAAGGGGTGACCCTCTGGTGGAAAGGAGGGCTCAGAGAAGGGAGCAGCCTGGGGAAGATGGCCTCTCGCCGGGCTGGCTGTGTGGTACCGTTTGGTTTAGCCATCATCAACCCCCTGCCTCCCCTTTTCTAGGAGGTCTCCCCGGGCCAAGTGAGGGCTGCGGCCAGGGTGTTAGGTCGGGAGGAGGCCCTTGCCTGATATACTCTGGTTTCTCTTCAGAACGTAAAAATCTTTCGCCTTTTACTAAAGATTTCCGTGGAGAGGAGCAAAACTGAGTTTTATGGCAATTTTTGCATGCTCCAGCTTGCTGGGGTTTCCTTCTTTGGGTTGAACGACAGAATGAGCGGGAGGTGGCTGTAGTGGGAGGCTGACTCCTGTGGCTGCTGCTGGGAGGGAGGCGGTCCTCATTTGAATATTGTGGCCATGGACGGCCCGCTTTTTGGGGAGCAGGAAGCTCGTTTGAAGGGGTGACCCTCTGGTGGAAAGGAGGGCTCAGAGAAGGGAGCAGCCTGGGGAAGATGGCCTCTCGCCGGGCTGGCTGTGTGGTACCGTTTGGTTTAGCCATCATCAACCCCCTGCCTCCCCTTTTCTAGGAGGTCTCCCCGGGCCAAGTGAGGGCTGCGGCCAGGGTGTTAGGTCGGGAGGAGGCCCTTGCCTGATATACTCTGGTTTCTCTTCAGAACGTAAAAATCTTTCGCCTTTTACTAAAGATTTCCGTGGAGAGGAGCAAAACTGAGTTTTATGGCAATTTTTGCATGCTCCAGCTTGCTGGGGTTTCCTTCTTTGGGTTGAACGACAGAATGAGCGGGAGGTGGCTGTAGTGGGAGGCTGACTCCTGTGGCTGCTGCTGGGAGGGAGGCGGTCCTCATTTGAATATTGTGGCCATGGACGGCCCGCTTTTTGGGGAGCAGGAAGCTCGTTTGAAGGGGTGACCCTCTGGTGGAAAGGAGGGCTCAGAGAAGGGAGCAACCTGGGGAAGATGGCCTCTCGCCGGGCTGGCTGTGTGGTACCGTTTGGTTTAGCCATCATCAACCCCCTGCCTCCCCTTTTCTAGGAGGTCTCCCCGGGCCAAGTGAGGGCTGCGGCCAGGGTGTTAGGTCGGGAGGAGGCCCTTGCCTGATATACTCTGGTTTCTCTTCAGAACGTAAAAATCTTTCGCCTTTTACTAAAGATTTCCGTGGAGAGGAGCAAAACTGAGTTTTATGGCAATTTTTGCATGCTCCAGCTTGCTGGGGTTTCCTTCTTTGGGTTGAACGACAGAATGAGCGGGAGGTGGCTGTAGTGGGAGGCTGACTCCTGTGGCTGCTGCTGGGAGGGAGGCGGTCCTCATTTGAATATTGTGGCCATGGACGGCCCGCTTTTTGGGGAGCAGGAAGCTCGTTTGAAGGGGTGACCCTCTGGTGGAAAGGAGGGCTCAGAGAAGGGAGCAGCCTGGGGAAGATGGCCTCTCGCCGGGCTGGCTGTGTGGTACCGTTTGGTTTAGCCATCATCAACCCCCTGCCTCCCCTTTTCTAGGAGGTCTCCCCGGGCCAAGTGAGGGCTGCGGCCAGGGTGTTAGGTCGGGAGGAGGCCCTTGCCTGATATACTCTGGTTTCTCTTCAGAACGTAAAAATCTTTCGCCTTTTACTAAAGATTTCCGTGGAGAGGAGCAAAACTGAGTTTTATGGCAATTTTTGCATGCTCCAGCTTGCTGGGGTTTCCTTCTTTGGGTTGAACGACAGAATGAGCGGGAGGTGGCTGTAGTGGGAGGCTGACTCCTGTGGCTGCTGCTGGGAGGGAGGCGGTCCTCATTTGAATATTGTGGCCATGGACGGCCCGCTTTTTGGGGAGCAGGAAGCTCGTTTGAAGGGGTGACCCTCTGGTGGAAAGGAGGGCTCAGAGAAGGGAGCAGCCTGGGGAAGATGGCCTCTCGCCGGGCTGGCTGTGTGGTACCGTTTGGTTTAGCCATCATCAACCCCCTGCCTCCCCTTTTCTAGGAGGTCTCCCCGGGCCAAGTGAGGGCTGCGGCCAGGGTGTTAGGTCGGGAGGAGGCCCTTGCCTGATATACTCTGGTTTCTCTTCAGAACGTAAAAATCTTTCGCCTTTTACTAAAGATTTCCGTGGAGAGGAGCAAAACTGAGTTTTATGGCAATTTTTGCATGCTCCAGCTTGCTGGGGTTTCCTTCTTTGGGTTGAACGACAGAATGAGCGGGAGGTGGCTGTAGTGGGAGGCTGACTCCTGTGGCTGCTGCTGGGAGGGAGGCGGTCCTCATTTGAATATTGTGGCCATGGACGGCCCGCTTTTTGGGGAGCAGGAAGCTCGTTTGAAGGGGTGACCCTCTGGTGGAAAGGAGGGCTCAGAGAAGGGAGCAGCCTGGGGAAGATGGCCTCTCGCCGGGCTGGCTGTGTGGTACCGTTTGGTTTAGCCATCATCAACCCCCTGCCTCCCCTTTTCTAGGAGGTCTCCCCGGGCCAAGTGAGGGCTGCGGCCAGGGTGTTAGGTCGGGAGGAGGCCCTTGCCTGATATACTCTGGTTTCTCTTCAGAACGTAAAAATCTTTCGCCTTTTACTAAAGATTTCCGTGGAGAGGAGCAAAACTGAGTTTTATGGCAATTTTTGCATGCTCCAGCTTGCTGGGGTTTCCTTCTTTGGGTTGAACGACAGAATGAGCGGGAGGTGGCTGTAGTGGGAGGCTGACTCCTGTGGCTGCTGCTGGGAGGGAGGCGGTCCTCATTTGAATATTGTGGCCATGGACGGCCCGCTTTTTGGGGAGCAGGAAGCTCGTTTGAAGGGGTGACCCTCTGGTGGAAAGGAGGGCTCAGAGAAGGGAGCAGCCTGGGGAAGATGGCCTCTCGCCGGGCTGGCTGTGTGGTACCGTTTGGTTTAGCCATCATCAACCCCCTGCCTCCCCTTTTCTAGGAGGTCTCCCCGGGCCAAGTGAGGGCTGCGGCCAGGGTGTTAGGTCGGGAGGAGGCCCTTGCCTGATATACTCTGGTTTCTCTTCAGAACGTAAAAATCTTTCGCCTTTTACTAAAGATTTCCGTGGAGAGGAGCAAAACTGAGTTTTATGGCAATTTTTGCATGCTCCAGCTTGCTGGGGTTTCCTTCTTTGGGTTGAACGACAGAATGAGCGGGAGGTGGCTGTAGTGGGAGGCTGACTCCTGTGGCTGCTGCTGGGAGGGAGGCGGTCCTCATTTGAATATTGTGGCCATGGACGGCCCGCTTTTTGGGGAGCAGGAAGCTCGTTTGAAGGGGTGACCCTCTGGTGGAAAGGAGGGCTCAGAGAAGGGAGCAGCCTGGGGAAGATGGCCTCTCGCCGGGCTGGCTGTGTGGTACCGTTTGGTTTAGCCATCATCAACCCCCTGCCTCCCCTTTTCTAGGAGGTCTCCCCGGGCCAAGTGAGGGCTGCGGCCAGGGTGTTAGGTCGGGAGGAGGCCCTTGCCTGATATACTCTGGTTTCTCTTCAGAACGTAAAAATCTTTCGCCTTTTACTAAAGATTTCCGTGGAGAGGAGCAAAACTGAGTTTTATGGCAATTTTTGCATGCTCCAGCTTGCTGGGGTTTCCTTCTTTGGGTTGAACGACAGAATGAGCGGGAGGTGGCTGTAGTGGGAGGCTGACTCCTGTGGCTGCTGCTGGGAGGGAGGCGGTCCTCATTTGAATATTGTGGCCATGGACGGCCCGCTTTTTGGGGAGCAGGAAGCTCGTTTGAAGGGGTGACCCTCTGGTGGAAAGGAGGGCTCAGAGAAGGGAGCAGCCTGGGGAAGATGGCCTCTCGCCGGGCTGGCTGTGTGGTACCGTTTGGTTTAGCCATCATCAACCCCCTGCCTCCCCTTTTCTAGGAGGTCTCCCCGGGCCAAGTGAGGGCTGCGGCCAGGGTGTTAGGTCGGGAGGAGGCCCTTGCCTGATATACTCTGGTTTCTCTTCAGAACGTAAAAATCTTTCGCCTTTTACTAAAGATTTCCGTGGAGAGGAGCAAAACTGAGTTTTATGGCAATTTTTGCATGCTCCAGCTTGCTGGGGTTTCCTTCTTTGGGTTGAACGACAGAATGAGCGGGAGGTGGCTGTAGTGGGAGGCTGACTCCTGTGGCTGCTGCTGGGAGGGAGGCGGTCCTCATTTGAATATTGTGGCCATGGACGGCCCGCTTTTTGGGGAGCAGGAAGCTCGTTTGAAGGGGTGACCCTCTGGTGGAAAGGAGGGCTCAGAGAAGGGAGCAGCCTGGGGAAGATGGCCTCTCGCCGGGCTGGCTGTGTGGTACCGTTTGGTTTAGCCATCATCAACCCCCTGCCTCCCCTTTTCTAGGAGGTCTCCCCGGGCCAAGTGAGGGCTGCGGCCAGGGTGTTAGGTCGGGAGGAGGCCCTTGCCTGATATACTCTGGTTTCTCTTCAGAACGTAAAAATCTTTCGCCTTTTACTAAAGATTTCCGTGGAGAGGAGCAAAACTGAGTTTTATGGCAATTTTTGCATGCTCCAGCTTGCTGGGGTTTCCTTCTTTGGGTTGAACGACAGAATGAGCGGGAGGTGGCTGTAGTGGGAGGCTGACTCCTGTGGCTGCTGCTGGGAGGGAGGCGGTCCTCATTTGAATATTGTGGCCATGGACGGCCCGCTTTTTGGGGAGCAGGAAGCTCGTTTGAAGGGGTGACCCTCTGGTGGAAAGGAGGGCTCAGAGAAGGGAGCAGCCTGGGGAAGATGGCCTCTCGCCGGGCTGGCTGTGTGGTACCGTTTGGTTTAGCCATCATCAACCCCCTGCCTCCCCTTTTCTAGGAGGTCTCCCCGGGCCAAGTGAGGGCTGCGGCCAGGGTGTTAGGTCGGGAGGAGGCCCTTGCCTGATATACTCTGGTTTCTCTTCAGAACGTAAAAATCTTTCGCCTTTTACTAAAGATTTCCGTGGAGAGGAGCAAAACTGAGTTTTATGGCAATTTTTGCATGCTCCAGCTTGCTGGGGTTTCCTTCTTTGGGTTGAACGACAGAATGAGCGGGAGGTGGCTGTAGTGGGAGGCTGACTCCTGTGGCTGCTGCTGGGAGGGAGGCGGTCCTCATTTGAATATTGTGGCCATGGACGGCCCGCTTTTTGGGGAGCAGGAAGCTCGTTTGAAGGGGTGACCCTCTGGTGGAAAGGAGGGCTCAGAGAAGGGAGCAGCCTGGGGAAGATGGCCTCTCGCCGGGCTGGCTGTGTGGTACCGTTTGGTTTAGCCATCATCAACCCCCTGCCTCCCCTTTTCTAGGAGGTCTCCCCGGGCCAAGTGAGGGCTGCGGCCAGGGTGTTAGGTCGGGAGGAGGCCCTTGCCTGATATACTCTGGTTTCTCTTCAGAACGTAAAAATCTTTCGCCTTTTACTAAAGATTTTCGTGGAGAGGTGCAAAACTGAGGTTTATGGCAATTTTTGCATGCTCCAGCTTGCTGGGGTTTCCTTCTTTGGGTTGAACGACAGAATGAGCGGGAGGTGGCTGTAGTGGGAGGCTGACTCCTGTGGCTGCTGCTGGGAGGGAGGCGGTCCTCATTTGAATATTGTGGCCATGGACGGCCCGCTTTTTGGGGAGCAGGAAGCTCGTTTGAAGGGGTGACCCTCTGGTGGAAAGGAGGGCTCAGAGAAGGGAGCAGCCTGGGGAAGATGGCCTCTCGCCGGGCTGGCTGTGTGGTACCGTTTGGTTTAGCCATCATCAACCCCCTGCCTCCCCTTTTCTAGGAGGTCTCCCCGGGCCAAGTGAGGGCTGCGGCCAGGGTGTTAGGTCGGGAGGAGGCCCTTGCCTGATATACTCTGGTTTCTCTTCAGAACGTAAAAATCTTTCGCCTTTTACTAAAGATTTCCGTGGAGAGGAGCAAAACTGAGTTTTATGGCAATTTTTGCATGCTCCAGCTTGCTGGGGTTTCCTTCTTTGGGTTGAACGACAGAATGAGCGGGAGGTGGCTGTAGTGGGAGGCTGACTCCTGTGGCTGCTGCTGGGAGGGAGGCGGTCCTCATTTGAATATTGTGGCCATGGACGGCCCGCTTTTTGGGGAGCAGGAAGCTCGTTTGAAGGGGTGACCCTCTGGTGGAAAGGAGGGCTCAGAGAAGGGAGCAGCCTGGGGAAGATGGCCTCTCGCCGGGCTGGCTGTGTGGTACCGTTTGGTTTAGCCATCATCAACCCCCTGCCTCCCCTTTTCTAGGAGGTCTCCCCGGGCCAAGTGAGGGCTGCGGCCAGGGTGTTAGGTCGGGAGGAGGCCCTTGCCTGATATACTCTGGTTTCTCTTCAGAACGTAAAAATCTTTCGCCTTTTACTAAAGATTTCCGTGGAGAGGAGCAAAACTGAGTTTTATGGCAATTTTTGCATGCTCCAGCTTGCTGGGGTTTCCTTCTTTGGGTTGAACGACAGAATGAGCGGGAGGTGGCTGTAGTGGGAGGCTGACTCCTGTGGCTGCTGCTGGGAGGGAGGCGGTCCTCATTTGAATATTGTGGCCATGGACGGCCCGCTTTTTGGGGAGCAGGAAGCTCGTTTGAAGGGGTGACCCTCTGGTGGAAAGGAGGGCTCAGAGAAGGGAGCAGCCTGGGGAAGATGGCCTCTCGCCGGGCTGGCTGTGTGGTACCGTTTGGTTTAGCCATCATCAACCCCCTGCCTCCCCTTTTCTAGGAGGTCTCCCCGGGCCAAGTGAGGGCTGCGGCCAGGGTGTTAGGTCGGGAGGAGGCCCTTGCCTGATATACTCTGGTTTCTCTTCAGAACGTAAAAATCTTTCGCCTTTTACTAAAGATTTCCGTGGAGAGGAGCAAAACTGAGTTTTATGGCAATTTTTGCATGCTCCAGCTTGCTGGGGTTTCCTTCTTTGGGTTGAACGACAGAATGAGCGGGAGGTGGCTGTAGTGGGAGGCTGACTCCTGTGGCTGCTGCTGGGAGGGAGGCGGTCCTCATTTGAATATTGTGGCCATGGACGGCCCGCTTTTTGGGGAGCAGGAAGCTCGTTTGAAGGGGTGACCCTCTGGTGGAAAGGAGGGCTCAGAGAAGGGAGCAGCCTGGGGAAGATGGCCTCTCGCCGGGCTGGCTGTGTGGTACCGTTTGGTTTAGCCATCATCAACCCCCTGCCTCCCCTTTTCTAGGAGGTCTCCCCGGGCCAAGTGAGGGCTGCGGCCAGGGTGTTAGGTCGGGAGGAGGCCCTTGCCTGATATACTCTGGTTTCTCTTCAGAACGTAAAAATCTTTCGCCTTTTACTAAAGATTTCCGTGGAGAGGAGCAAAACTGAGTTTTATGGCAATTTTTGCATGCTCCAGCTTGCTGGGGTTTCCTTCTTTGGGTTGAACGACAGAATGAGCGGGAGGTGGCTGTAGTGGGAGGCTGACTCCTGTGGCTGCTGCTGGGAGGGAGGCGGTCCTCATTTGAATATTGTGGCCATGGACGGCCCGCTTTTTGGGGAGCAGGAAGCTCGTTTGAAGGGGTGACCCTCTGGTGGAAAGGAGGGCTCAGAGAAGGGAGCAGCCTGGGGAAGATGGCCTCTCGCCGGGCTGGCTGTGTGGTACCGTTTGGTTTAGCCATCATCAACCCCCTGCCTCCCCTTTTCTAGGAGGTCTCCCCGGGCCAAGTGAGGGCTGCGGCCAGGGTGCTAGGTCGGGAGGAGGCCCTTGCCTGATATACTCTGGTTTCTCTTCAGAACGTAAAAATCTTTCGCCTTTTACTAAAGATTTCCGTGGAGAGGAGCAAAACTGAGTTTTATGGCAATTTTTGCATGCTCCAGCTTGCTGGGGTTTCCTTCTTTGGGTTGAACGACAGAATGAGCGGGAGGTGGCTGTAGTGGGAGGCTGACTCCTGTGGCTGCTGCTGGGAGGGAGGTGGTCCTCATTTGAATATTGTGGCCATGGACGGCCCGCTTTTTGGGGAGCAGGAAGCTCGTTTGAAGGGGTGACCCTCTGGTGGAAAGGAGGGCTCAGAGAAGGGAGCAGCCTGGGGAAGATGGCCTCTCGCCGGGCTGGCTGTGTGGTACCGTTTGGTTTAGCCATCATCAACCCCCTGCCTCCCCTTTTCTAGGAGGTCTCCCCGGGCCAAGTGAGGGCTGCGGCCAGGGTGTTAGGTCGGGAGGAGGCCCTTGCCTGATATACTCTGGTTTCTCTTCAGAACGTAAAAATCTTTCGCCTTTTACTAAAGATTTCCGTGGAGAGGAGCAAAACTGAGTTTTATGGCAATTTTTGCATGCTCCAGCTTGCTGGGGTTTCCTTCTTTGGGTTGAACGACAGAATGAGCGGGAGGTGGCTGTAGTGGGAGGCTGACTCCTGTGGCTGCTGCTGGGAGGGAGGCGGTCCTCATTTGAATATTGTGGCCATGGACGGCTTTTTTTTTGGGGAGCAGGAAGCTCGTTTGAAGGGGTGACCCTCTGGTGGAAAGGAGGGCTCAGAGAAGGGAGCAGCCTGGGGAAGATGGCCTCTCGCCGGGCTGGCTGTGTGGTACCGTTTGGTTTAGCCATCATCAACCCCCTGCCTCCCCTTTTCTAGGAGGTCTCCCCGGGCCAAGTGAGGGCTGCGGCCAGGGTGTTAGGTCGGGAGGAGGCCCTTGCCTGATATACTCTGGTTTCTCTTCAGAACGTAAAAATCTTTCGCCTTTTACTAAAGATTTCCGTGGAGAGGAGCAAAACTGAGTTTTATGGCAATTTTTGCATGCTCCAGCTTGCTGGGGTTTCCTTCTTTGGGTTGAACGACAGAATGAGCGGGAGGTGGCTGTAGTGGGAGGCTGACTCCTGTGGCTGCTGCTGGGAGGGAGGCGGTCCTCATTTGAATATTGTGGCCATGGACGGCTTTTTTTTTGGGGAGCAGGAAGCTCGTTTGAAGGGGTGACCCTCTGGTGGAAAGGAGGGCTCAGAGAAGGGAGCAGCCTGGGGAAGATGGCCTCTCGCCGGGCTGGCTGTGTGGTACCGTTTGGTTTAGCCATCATCAACCCCCTGCCTCCCCTTTTCTAGGAGGTCTCCCCGGGCCAAGTGAGGGCTGCGGCCAGGGTGTTACGTCGGGAGGAGGCCCTTGCCTGATATACTCTGGTTTCTCTTCAGAACGTAAAAATCTTTCGCCTTTTACTAAAGATTTCCGTGGAGAGGAGCAAAACTGAGTTTTATGGCAATTTTTGCATGCTCCAGCTTGCTGGGGTTTCCTTCTTTGGGTTGAACGACAGAATGAGCGGGAGGTGGCTGTAGTGGGAGGCTGACTCCTGTGGCTGCTGCTGGGAGGGAGGCGGTCCTCATTTGAATATTGTGGCCATGGACGGCCCGCTTTTTGGGGAGCAGGAAGCTCGTTTGAAGGGGTGACCCTCTGGTGGAAAGGAGGGCTCAGAGAAGGGAGCAGCCTGGGGAAGATGGCCTCTCGCCGGGCTGGCTGTGTGGTACCGTTTGGTTTAGCCATCATCAACCCCCTGCCTCCCCTTTTCTAGGAGGTCTCCCCGGGCCAAGTGAGGGCTGCGGCCAGGGTGTTAGGTCGGGAGGAGGCCCTTGCCTGATATACTCTGGTTTCTCTTCAGAACGTAAAAATCTTTCGCCTTTTACTAAAGATTTCCGTGGAGAGGAGCAAAACTGAGTTTTATGGCAATTTTTGCATGCTCCAGCTTGCTGGGGTTTCCTTCTTTGGGTTGAACGACAGAATGAGCGGGAGGTGGCTGTAGTGGGAGGCTGACTCCTGTGGCTGCTGCTGGGAGGGAGGCGGTCCTCATTTGAATATTGTGGCCATGGACGGCCCGCTTTTTGGGGAGCAGGAAGCTCGTTTGAAGGGGTGACCCTCTGGTGGAAAGGAGGGCTCAGAGAAGGGAGCAGCCTGGGGAAGATGGCCTCTCGCCGGGCTGGCTGTGTGGTACCGTTTGGTTTAGCCATCATCAACCCCCTGCCTCCCCTTTTCTAGGAGGTCTCCCTGGGCCAAGTGAGGGCTGCGGCCAGGGTGTTAGGTCGGGAGGAGGCCCTTGCCTGATATACTCTGGTTTCTCTTCAGAACGTAAAAATCTTTCGCCTTTTACTAAAGATTTCCGTGGAGAGGAGCAAAACTGAGTTTTATGGCAATTTTTGCATGCTCCAGCTTGCTGGGGTTTCCTTCTTTGGGTTGAACGACAGAATGAGCGGGAGGTGGCTGTAGTGGGAGGCTGACTCCTGTGGCTGCTGCTGGGAGGGAGGCGGTCCTCATTTGAATATTGTGGCCATGGACGGCCCGCTTTTTGGGGAGCAGGAAGCTCGTTTGAAGGGGTGACCCTCTGGTGGAAAGGAGGGCTCAGAGAAGGGAGCAGCCTGGGGAAGATGGCCTCTCGCCGGGCTGGCTGTGTGGTACCGTTTGGTTTAGCCATCATCAACCCCCTGCCTCCCCTTTTCTAGGAGGTCTCCCCGGGCCAAGTGAGGGCTGCGGCCAGGGTGTTAGGTCGGGAGGAGGCCCTTGCCTGATATACTCTGGTTTCTCTTCAGAACGTAAAAATCTTTCGCCTTTTACTAAAGATTTCCGTGGAGAGGAGCAAAACTGAGTTTTATGGCAATTTTTGCATGCTCCAGCTTGCTGGGGTTTCCTTCTTTGGGTTGAACGACAGAATGAGCGGGAGGTGGCTGTAGTGGGAGGCTGACTCCTGTGGCTGCTGCTGGGAGGGAGGCGGTCCTCATTTGAATATTGTGGCCATGGACGGCCCGCTTTTTGGGGAGCAGGAAGCTCGTTTGAAGGGGTGACCCTCTGGTGGAAAGGAGGGCTCAGAGAAGGGAGCAGCCTGGGGAAGATGGCCTCTCGCCGGGCTGGCTGTGTGGTACCGTTTGGTTTAGCCATCATCAACCCCCTGCCTCCCCTTTTCTAGGAGGTCTCCCCGGGCCAAGTGAGGGCTGCGGCCAGGGTGTTAGGTCGGGAGGAGGCCCTTGCCTGATATACTCTGGTTTCTCTTCAGAACGTAAAAATCTTTCGCCTTTTACTAAAGATTTCCGTGGAGAGGAGCAAAACTGAGTTTTATGGCAATTTTTGCATGCTCCAGCTTGCTGGGGTTTCCTTCTTTGGGTTGAACGACAGAATGAGCGGGAGGTGGCTGTAGTGGGAGGCTGACTCCTGTGGCTGCTGCTGGGAGGGAGGCGGTCCTCATTTGAATATTGTGGCCATGGACGGCCCGCTTTTTGGGGAGCAGGAAGCTCGTTTGAAGGGGTGACCCTCTGGTGGAAAGGAGGGCTCAGAGAAGGGAGCAGCCTGGGGAAGATGGCCTCTCGCCGGGCTGGCTGTGTGGTACCGTTTGGTTTAGCCATCATCAACCCCCTGCCTCCCCTTTTCTAGGAGGTCTCCCCGGGCCAAGTGAGGGCTGCGGCCAGGGTGTTAGGTCGGGAGGAGGCCCTTGCCTGATATACTCTGGTTTCTCTTCAGAACGTAAAAATCTTTCGCCTTTTACTAAAGATTTCCGTGGAGAGGAGCAAAACTGAGTTTTATGGCAATTTTTGCATGCTCCAGCTTGCTGGGGTTTCCTTCTTTGGGTTGAACGACAGAATGAGCGGGAGGTGGCTGTAGTGGGAGGCTGACTCCTGTGGCTGCTGCTGGGAGGGAGGCGGTCCTCATTTGAATATTGTGGCCATGGACGGCCCGCTTTTTGGGGAGCAGGAAGCTTGTTTGAAGGGGTGACCCTCTGGTGGAAAGGAGAGCTCAGAGAAGGGAGCAGCCTGGGGAAGATGGCCTCTCGCCGGGCTGGCTGTGTGGTACCGTTTGGTTTAGCCATCATCAACCCCCTGCCTCCCCTTTTCTAGGAGGTCTCCCCGGGCCAAGTGAGGGCTGCGGCCAGGGTGTTAGGTCGGGAGGAGGCCCTTGCCTGATATACTCTGGTTTCTCTTCAGAACGTAAAAATCTTTCGCCTTTTACTAAAGATTTCCGTGGAGAGGAGCAAAACTGAGTTTTATGGCAATTTTTGCATGCTCCAGCTTGCTGGGGTTTCCTTCTTTGGGTTGAACGACAGAATGAGCGGGAGGTGGCTGTAGTGGGAGGCTGACTCCTGTGGCTGCTGCTGGGAGGGAGGCGGTCCTCATTTGAATATTGTGGCCATGGACGGCCCGCTTTTTGGGGAGCAGGAAGCTCGTTTGAAGGGGTGACCCTCTGGTGGAAAGGAGGGCTCAGAGAAGGGAGCAGCCTGGGGAAGATGGCCTCTCGCCGGGCTGGCTGTGTGGTACCGTTTGGTTTAGCCATCATCAACCCCCTGCCTCCCCTTTTCTAGGAGGTCTCCCCGGGCCAAGTGAGGGCTGCGGCCAGGGTGTTAGGTCGGGAGGAGGCCCTTGCCTGATATACTCTGGTTTCTCTTCAGAACGTAAAAATCTTTCGCCTTTTACTAAAGATTTCCGTGGAGAGGAGCAAAACTGAGTTTTATGGCAATTTTTGCATGCTCCAGCTTGCTGGGGTTTCCTTCTTTGGGTTGAACGACAGAATGAGCGGGAGGTGGCTGTAGTGGGAGGCTGACTCCTGTGGCTGCTGCTGGGAGGGAGGCGGTCCTCATTTGAATATTGTGGCCATGGACGGCCCGCTTTTTGGGGAGCAGGAAGCTCGTTTGAAGGGGTGACCCTCTGGTGAAAAGGAGGGCTCAGAGAAGGGAGCAGCCTGGGGAAGATGGCCTCTCGCCGGGCTGGCTGTGTGGTACCGTTTGGTTTAGCCATCATCAACCCCCTGCCTCCCCTTTTCTAGGAGGTCTCCCCGGGCCAAGTGAGGGCTGCGGCCAGGGTGTTAGGTCGGGAGGAGGCCCTTGCCTGATATACTCTGGTTTCTCTTCAGAACGTAAAAATCTTTCGCCTTTTACTAAAGATTTTCGTGGAGAGGAGCAAAACTGAGTTTTATGGCAATTTTTGCATGCTCCAGCTTGCTGGGGTTTCCTTCTTTGGGTTGAACGACAGAATGAGCGGGAGGTGGCTGTAGTGGGAGGCTGACTCCTGTGGCTGCTGCTGGGAGGGAGGCGGTCCTCATTTGAATATTGTGGCCATGGACGGCCCGCTTTTTGGGGAGCAGGAAGCTCGTTTGAAGGGGTGACCCTCTGGTGGAAAGGAGGGCTCAGAGAAGGGAGCAGCCTGGGGAAGATGGCCTCTCGCCGGGCTGGCTGTGTGGTACCGTTTGGTTTAGCCATCATCAACCCCCTGCCTCCCCTTTTCTAGGAGGTCTCCCCGGGCCAAGTGAGGGCTGCGGCCAGGGTGTTAGGTCGGGAGGAGGCCCTTGCCTGATATACTCTGGTTTCTCTTCAGAACGTAAAAATCTTTCGCCTTTTACTAAAGATTTCCGTGGAGAGGAGCAAAACTGAGTTTTATGGCAATTTTTGCATGCTCCAGCTTGCTGGGGTTTCCTTCTTTGGGTTGAACGACAGAATGAGCGGGAGGTGGCTGTAGTGGGAGGCTGACTCCTGTGGCTGCTGCTGGGAGGGAGGCGGTCCTCATTTGAATATTGTGGCCATGGACGGCCCGCTTTTTGGGGAGCAGGAAGCTCGTTTGAAGGGGTGACCCTCTGGTGGAAAGGAGGGCTCAGAGAAGGGAGCAGCCTGGGGAAGATGGCCTCTCGCCGGGCTGGCTGTGTGGTACCGTTTGGTTTAGCCATCATCAACCCCCTGCCTCCCCTTTTCTAGGAGGTCTCCCCGGGCCAAGTGAGGGCTGCGGCCAGGGTGTTAGGTCGGGAGGAGGCCCTTGCCTGATATACTCTGGTTTCTCTTCAGAACGTAAAAATCTTTCGCCTTTTACTAAAGATTTCCGTGGAGAGGAGCAAAACTGAGTTTTATGGCAATTTTTGCATGCTCCAGCTTGCTGGGGTTTCCTTCTTTGGGTTGAACGACAGAATGAGCGGGAGGTGGCTGTAGTGGGAGGCTGACTCCTGTGGCTGCTGCTGGGAGGGAGGCGGTCCTCATTTGAATATTGTGGCCATGGACGGCCCGCTTTTTGGGGAGCAGGAAGCTCGTTTGAAGGGGTGACCCTCTGGTGGAAAGGAGGGCTCAGAGAAGGGAGCAGCCTGGGGAAGATGGCCTCTCGCCGGGCTGGCTGTGTGGTACCGTTTGGTTTAGCCATCATCAACCCCCTGCCTCCCCTTTTCTAGGAGGTCTCCCCGGGCCAAGTGAGGGCTGCGGCCAGGGTGTTAGGTCGGGAGGAGGCCCTTGCCTGATATACTCTGGTTTCTCTTCAGAACGTAAAAATCTTTCGCCTTTTACTAAAGATTTCCGTGGAGAGGAGCAAAACTGAGTTTTATGGCAATTTTTGCATGCTCCAGCTTGCTGGGGTTTCCTTCTTTGGGTTGAATGACAGAATGAGCGGGAGGTGGCTGTAGTGGGAGGCTGACTCCTGTGGCTGCTGCTGGGAGGGAGGCGGTCCTCATTTGAATATTGTGGCCATGGACGGCCCGCTTTTTGGGGAGCAGGAAGCTCGTTTGAAGGGGTGACCCTCTGGTGGAAAGGAGGGCTCAGAGAAGGGAGCAGCCTGGGGAAGATGGCCTCTCGCCGGGCTGGCTGTGTGGTACCGTTTGGTTTAGCCATCATCAACCCCCTGCCTCCCCTTTTCTAGGAGGTCTCCCCGGGCCAAGTGAGGGCTGCGGCCAGGGTGTTAGGTCGGGAGGAGGCCCTTGCCTGATATACTCTGGTTTCTCTTCAGAACGTAAAAAACTTTCGCCTTTTACTAAAGATTTCCGTGGAGAGGAGCAAAACTGAGTTTTATGGCAATTTTTGCATGCTCCAGCTTGCTGGGGTTTCCTTCTTTGGGTTGAACGACAGAATGAGCGGGAGGTGGCTGTAGTGGGAGGCTGACTCCTGTGGCTGCTGCTGGGAGGGAGGCGGTCCTCATTTGAATATTGTGGCCATGGACGGCCCGCTTTTTGGGGAGCAGGAAGCTCGTTTGAAGGGGTGACCCTCTGGTGGAAAGGAGGGCTCAGAGAAGGGAGCAGCCTGGGGAAGATGGCCTCTCGCCGGGCTGGCTGTGTGGTACCGTTTGGTTTAGCCATCATCAACCCCCTGCCTCCCCTTTTCTAGGAGGTCTCCCCGGGCCAAGTGAGGGCTGCGGCCAGGGTGTTAGGTCGGGAGGAGGCCCTTGCCTGATATACTCTGGTTTCTCTTCAGAACGTAAAAATCTTTCGCCTTTTACTAAAGATTTCCGTGGAGAGGAGCAAAACTGAGTTTTATGGCAATTTTTGCATGCTCCAGCTTGCTGGGGTTTCCTTCTTTGGGTTGAACGACAGAATGAGCGGGAGGTGGCTGTAGTGGGAGGCTGACTCCTGTGGCTGCTGCTGGGAGGGAGGCGGTCCTCATTTGAATATAGTGGCCATGGACGGCCCGCTTTTTGGGGAGCAGGAAGCTCGTTTGAAGGGGTGACCCTCTGGTGGAAAGGAGGGCTCAGAGAAGGGAGCAGCCTGGGGAAGATGGCCTCTCGCCGGGCTGGCTGTGTGGTACCGTTTGGTTTAGCCATCATCAACCCCCTGCCTCCCCTTTTCTAGGAGGTCTCCCCGGGCCAAGTGAGGGCTGCGGCCAGGGTGTTAGGTCGGGAGGAGGCCCTTGCCTGATATGCTCTGGTTTCTCTTCAGAACGTAAAAATCTTTCGCCTTTTACTAAAGATTTCCGTGGAGAGGAGCAAAACTGAGTTTTATGGCAATTTTTGCATGCTCCAGCTTGCTGGGGTTTACTTCTTTGGGTTGAACGACAGAATGAGCGAGAGGTGGCTGTAGTGGGAGGCTGACTCCTGTGGCTGCTGCTGGGAGGGAGGCGGTCCTCATTTGAATATTGTGGCCATGGACGGCCCGCTTTTTGGGGAGCAGGAAGCTCGTTTGAAGGGGTGACCCTCTGGTGGAAAGGAGGGCTCAGAGAAGGGAGCAGCCTGGGGAAGATGGCCTCTCGCCGGGCTGGCTGTGTGGTACCGTTTGGTTTAGCCATCATCAACCCCCTGCCTCCCCTTTTCTAGGAGGTCTCCCCGGGCCAAGTGAGGGCTGCGGCCAGGGTGTTAGGTCGGGAGGAGGCCCTTGCCTGATATACTCTGGTTTCTCTTCAGAACGTAAAAATCTTTCGCCTTTTACTAAAGATTTCCGTGGAGAGGAGCAAAACTGAGTTTTATGGCAATTTTTGCATGCTCCAGCTTGCTGGGGTTTCCTTCTTTGGGTTGAACGACAGAATGAGCGGGAGGTGGCTGTAGTGGGAGGCTGACTCCTGTGGCTGCTGCTGGGAGGGAGGCGGTCCTCATTTGAATATTGTGGCCATGGACGGCCCGCTTTTTGGGGAGCAGGAAGCTCGTTTGAAGGGGTGACCCTCTGGTGGAAAGGAGGGCTCAGAGAAGGGAGCAGCCTGGGGAAGATGGCCTCTCGCCGGGCTGGCTGTGTAATACCGTTTGGTTTAGCCATCATCAACCCCCTGCCTCCCCTTTTCTAGGAGGTCTCCCCGGGCCAAGTGAGGGCTGCGGCCAGGGTGTTAGGTCGGGAGGAGGCCCTTGCCTGATATACTCTGGTTTCTCTTCAGAACGTAAAAATCTTTCGCCTTTTACTAAAGATTTCCGTGGAGAGGAGCAAAACTGAGTTTTATGGCAATTTTTGCATGCTCCAGCTTGCTGGGGTTTCCTTCTTTGGGTTGAACGACAGAATGAGCGGGAGGTGGCTGTAGTGGGAGGCTGACTCCTGTGGCTGCTGCTGGGAGGGAGGCGGTCCTCATTTGAATATTGTGGCCATGGACGGCCCGCTTTTTGGGGAGCAGGAAGCTCGTTTGAAGGGGTGACCCTCTGGTGGAAAGGAGGGCTCAGAGAAGGGAGCAGCCTGGGGAAGATGGCCTCTCGCCGGGCTGGCTGTGTGGTACCGTTTGGTTTAGCCATCATCAACCCCCTGCCTCCCCTTTTCTAGGAGGTCTCCCCGGGCCAAGTGAGGGCTGCGGCCAGGGTGTTAGGTCGGGAGGAGGCCCTTGCCTGATATACTCTGGTTTCTCTTCAGAACGTAAAAATCTTTCGCCTTTTACTAAAGATTTCCGTGGAGAGGAGCAAAACTGAGTTTTATGGCAATTTTTGCATGCTCCAGCTTGCTGGGGTTTCCTTCTTTGGGTTGAACGACAGAATGAGCGGGAGGTGGCTGTAGTGGGAGGCTGACTCCTGTGGCTGCTGCTGGGAGGGAGGCGGTCCTCATTTGAATATTGTGGCCATGGACGGCCCGCTTTTTGGGGAGCAGGAAGCTCGTTTGAAGGGGTGACCCTCTGGTGGAAAGGAGGGCTCAGAGAAGGGAGCAGCCTGGGGAAGATGGCCTCTCGCCAGGCTGGCTGTGTGGTACCGTTTGGTTTAGCCATCATCAACCCCCTGCCTCCCCTTTTCTAGGAGGTCTCCCCGGGCCAAGTGAGGGCTGCGGCCAGGGTGTTAGGTCGGGAGGAGGCCCTTGCCTGATATACTCTGGTTTCTCTTCAGAACGTAAAAATCTTTCGCCTTTTACTAAAGATTTCCGTGGAGAGGAGCAAAACTGAGTTTTATGGCAATTTTTGCATGCTCCAGCTTGCTGGGGTTTCCTTCTTTGGGTTGAACGACAGAATGAGCGGGAGGTGGCTGTAGTGGGAGGCTGACTCCTGTGGCTGCTGCTGGGAGGGAGGCGGTCCTCATTTGAATATTGTGGCCATGGACGGCCCGCTTTTTGGGGAGCAGGAAGCTCGTTTGAAGGGGTGACCCTCTGGTGGAAAGGAGGGCTCAGAGAAGGGAGCAGCCTGGGGAAGATGGCCTCTCGCCGGGCTGGCTGTGTGGTACCGTTTGGTTTAGCCATCATCAACCCCCTGCCTCCCCTTTTCTAGGAGGTCTCCCCGGGCCAAGTGAGGGCTGCGGCCAGGGTGTTAGGTCGGGAGGAGGCCCTTGCCTGATATACTCTGGTTTCTCTTCAGAACGTAAAAATCTTTCGCCTTTTACTAAAGATTTCCGTGGAGAGGAGCAAAACTGAGTTTTATGGCAATTTTTGCATGCTCCAGCTTGCTGGGGTTTCCTTCTTTGGGTTGAACGACAGAATGAGCGGGAGGTGGCTGTAGTGGGAGGCTGACTCCTGTGGCTGCTGCTGGGAGGGAGGCGGTCCTCATTTGAATATTGTGGCCATGGACGGCCCGCTTTTTGGGGAGCAGGAAGCTCGTTTGAAGGGGTGACCCTCTGGTGGAAAGGAGGGCTCAGAGAAGGGAGCAGCCTGGGGAAGAAGGCCTCTCGCCGGGCTGGCTGTGTGGTACCGTTTGGTTTAGCCATCATCAACCCCCTGCCTCCCCTTTTCTAGGAGGTCTCCCCGGGCCAAGTGAGGACTGCGGCCAGGGTGTTAGGTCGGGAGGAGGCCCTTGCCTGATATACTCTGGTTTCTCTTCAGAACGTAAAAATCTTTCGCCTTTTACTAAAGATTTCCGTGGAGAGGAGCAAAACTGAGTTTTATGGCAATTTTTGCATGCTCCAGCTTGCTGGGGTTTCCTTCTTTGGGTTGAACGACAGAATGAGCGGGAGGTGGCTGTAGTGGGAGGCTGACTCCTGTGGCTGCTGCTGGGAGGGAGGCGGTCCTCATTTGAATATTGTGGCCATGGACGGCCCGCTTTTTGGGGAGCAGGAAGCTCGTTTGAAGGGGTGACCCTCTGGTGGAAAGGAGGGCTCAGAGAAGGGAGCAGCCTGGGGAAGATGGCCTCTCGCCAGGCTGGCTGTGTGGTACCGTTTGGTTTAGCCATCATCAACCCCCTGCCTCCCCTTTTCTAGGAGGTCTCCCCGGGCCAAGTGAGGGCTGCGGCCAGGGTGTTAGGTCGGGAGGAGGCCCTTGCCTGATATACTCTGGTTTCTCTTCAGAACGTAAAAATCTTTCGCCTTTTACTAAAGATTTCCGTGGAGAGGAGCAAAACTGAGTTTTATGGCAATTTTTGCATGCTCCAGCTTGCTGGGGTTTCCTTCTTTGGGTTGAACGACAGAATGAGCGGGAGGTGGCTGTAGTGGGAGGCTGACTCCTGTGGCTGCTGCTGGGAGGGAGGCGGTCCTCATTTGAATATTGTGGCCATGGACGGCCCGCTTTTTGGGGAGCAGGAAGCTCGTTTGAAGGGGTGACCCTCTGGTGGAAAGGAGGGCTCAGAGAAGGGAGCAGCCTGGGGAAGATGGCCTCTCGCCGGGCTGGCTGTGTGGTACCGTTTGGTTTAGCCATCATCAACCCCCTGCCTCCCCTTTTCTAGGAGGTCTCCCCGGGCCAAGTGAGGGCTGCGGCCAGGTTGTTAGGTCGGGAGGAGGCCCTTGCCTGATATACCCTGGTTTCTCTTCAGAACGTAAAAATCTTTCGCCTTTTACTAAAGATTTCCGTGGAGAGGAGCAAAACTGAGTTTTATGGCAATTTTTGCATGCTCCAGCTTGCTGGGGTTTCCTTCTTTGGGTTGAATGACAGAATGAGCGGGAGGTGGCTGTAGTGGGAGGCTGACTCCTGTGGCTGCTGCTGGGAGGGAGGCGGTCCTCATTTGAATATTGTGGCCATGGACGGCCCGCTTTTTGGGGAGCAGGAAGCTCGTTTGAAGGGGTGACCCTCTGGTGGAAAGGAGGGCTCAGAGAAGGGAGCAGCCTGGGGAAGATGGCCTCTCGCCGGGCTGGCTGTGTGGTACCGTTTGGTTTAGCCATCATCAACCCCCTGCCTCCCCTTTTCTAGGAGGTCTCCCCGGGCCAAGTGAGGGCTGCGGCCAGGGTGTTAGGTCGGGAGGAGGCCCTTGCCTGATATACTCTGGTTTCTCTTCAGAACGTAAAAATCTTTCGCCTTTTACTAAAGATTTCCGTGGAGAGGAGCAAAACTGAGTTTTATGGCAATTTTTGCATGCTCCAGCTTGCTGGGGTTTCCTTCTTTGGGTTGAACGACAGAATGAGCGGGAGGTGGCTGTAGTGGGAGGCTGACTCCTGTGGCTGCTGCTGGGAGGGAGGCAGTCCTCATTTGAATATTGTGGCCATGGACGGCCCGCTTTTTGGGGAGCAGGAAGCTCGTTTGAAGGGGTGACCCTCTGGTGGAAAGGAGGGCTCAGAGAAGGGAGCAGCCTGGGGAAGATGGCCTCTCGCCGGGCTGGCTGTGTGGCACCGTTTGGTTTAGCCATCATCAACCCCCTGCCTCCCCTTTTCTAGGAGGTCTCCCCGGGCCAAGTGAGGGCTGCGGCCAGGGTGTTAGGTCGGGAGGAGGCCCTTGCCTGATATACTCTGGTTTCTCTTCAGAACGTAAAAATCTTTCGCCTTTTACTAAAGATTTCCGTGGAGAGGAGCAAAACTGAGTTTTATGGCAATTTTTGCATGCTCCAGCTTGCTGGGGTTTCCTTCTTTGGGTTGAACGACAGAATGAGCGGGAGGTGGCTGTAGTGGGAGGCTGACTCCTGTGGCTGCTGCTGGGAGGGAGGCGGTCCTCATTTGAATATTGTGGCCATGGACGGCCCGCTTTTTGGGGAGCAGGAAGCTCGTTTGAAGGGGTGACCCTCTGGTGGAAAGGAGGGCTCAGAGAAGGGAGCAGCCTGGGGAAGATGGCCTCTCGCCGGGCTGGCTGTGTGGTACCGTTTGGTTTAGCCATCATCAACCCCCTGCCTCCCCTTTTCTAGGAGGTCTCCCCGGGCCAAGTGAGGGCTGCGGCCAGGGTGTTAGGTCGGGAGGAGGCCCTTGCCTGATATACTCTGGTTTCTCTTCAGAACGTAAAAATCTTTCGCCTTTTACTAAAGATTTCCGTGGAGAGGAGCAAAACTGAGTTTTATGGCAATTTTTGCATGCTCCAGCTTGCTGGGGTTTCCTTCTTTGGGTTGAACGACAGAATGAGCGGGAGGTGGCTGTAGTGGGAGGCTGACTCCTGTGGCTGCTGCTGGGAGGGAGGCGGTCCTCATTTGAATATTGTGGCCATGGACGGCCCGCTTTTTGGGGAGCAGGAAGCTCGTTTGAAGGGGTGACCCTCTGGTGGAAAGGAGGGCTCAGAGAAGGGAGCAGCCTGGGGAAGATGGCCTCTCGCCGGGCTGGCTGTGTGGTACCGTTTGGTTTAGCCATCATCAACCCCCTGCCTCCCCTTTTCTAGGAGGTCTCCCCGGGCCAAGTGAGGGCTGCGGCCAGGGTGTTAGGTCGGGAGGAGGCCCTTGCCTGATATACTCTGGTTTCTCTTCAGAACGTAAAAATCTTTCGCCTTTTACTAAAGATTTCCGTGGAGAGGAGCAAAACTGAGTTTTATGGCAATTTTTGCATGCTCCAGCTTGCTGGGGTTTCCTTCTTTGGGTTGAACGACAGAATGAGCGGGAGGTGGCTGTAGTGGGAGGCTGACTCCTGTGGCTGCTGCTGGGAGGGAGGCGGTCCTCATTTGAATATTGTGGCCATGGACGGCCCGCTTTTTGGGGAGCAGGAAGCTCGTTTGAAGGGGTGACCCTCTGGTGGAAAGGAGGGCTCAGAGAAGGGAGCAGCCTGGGGAAGATGGCCTCTCGCCGGGCTGGCTGTGTGGTACCGTTTGGTTTAGCCATCATCAACCCCCTGCCTCCCCTTTTCTAGGAGGTCTCCCCGGGCCAAGTGAGGGCTGCGGCCAGGGTGTTAGGTCGGGAGGAGGCCCTTGCCTGATATACTCTGGTTTCTCTTCAGAACGTAAAAATCTTTCGCCTTTTACTAAAGATTTCCGTGGAGAGGAGCAAAACTGAGTTTTATGGCAATTTTTGCATGCTCCAGCTTGCTGGGGTTTCCTTCTTTGGGTTGAACGACAGAATGAGCGGGAGGTGGCTGTAGTGGGAGGCTGACTCCTGTGGCTGCTGCTGGGAGGGAGGCGGTCCTCATTTGAATATTGTGGCCATGGACGGCCCGCTTTTTGGGGAGCAGGAAGCTCGTTTGAAGGGGTGACCCTCTGGTGGAAAGGAGGGCTCAGAGAAGGGAGCAGCCTGGGGAAGATGGCCTCTCGCCGGGCTGGCTGTGTGGTACCGTTTGGTTTAGCCATCATCAACCCCCTGCCTCCCCTTTTCTAGGAGGTCTCCCCGGGCCAAGTGAGGGCTGCGGCCAGGGTGTTAGGTCGGGAGGAGGCCCTTGCCTGATATACTCTGGTTTCTCTTCAGAACGTAAAAATCTTTCGCCTTTTACTAAAGATTTCCGTGGAGAGGAGCAAAACTGAGTTTTATGGCAATTTTTGCATGCTCCAGCTTGCTGGGGTTTCCTTCTTTGGGTTGAACGACAGAATGAGCGGGAGGTGGCTGTAGTGGGAGGCTGACTCCTGTGGCTGCTGCTGGGAGGGAGGCGGTCCTCATTTGAATATTGTGGCCATGGACGGCCCGCTTTTTGGGGAGCAGGAAGCTCGTTTGAAGGGGTGACCCTCTGGTGGAAAGGAGGGCTCAGAGAAGGGAGCAGCCTGGGGAAGATGACCTCTCGCCGGGCTGGCTGTGTGGTACCGTTTGGTTTAGCCATCATCAACCCCCTGCCTCCCCTTTTCTAGGAGGTCTCCCCGGGCCAAGTGAGGGCTGCGGCCAGGGTGTTAGGTCGGGAGGAGGCCCTTGCCTGATATACTCTGGTTTCTCTTCAGAACGTAAAAATCTTTCGCCTTTTACTAAAGATTTCCGTGGAGAGGAGCAAAACTGAGTTTTATGGCAATTTTTGCATGCTCCAGCTTGCTGGGGTTTCCTTCTTTGGGTTGAACGACAGAATGAGCGGGAGGTGGCTGTAGTGGGAGGCTGACTCCTGTGGCTGCTGCTGGGAGGGAGGCGGTCCTCATTTGAATATTGTGGCCATGGACGGCCCGCTTTTTGGGGAGCAGGAAGCTCGTTTGAAGGGGTGACCCTCTGGTGGAAAGGAGGGCTCAGAGAAGGGAGCAGCCTGGGGAAGATGGCCTCTCGCCGGGCTGGCTGTGTGGTACCGTTTGGTTTAGCCATCATCAACCCCCTGCCTCCCCTTTTCTAGGAGGTCTCCCCGGGCCAAGTGAGGGCTGCGGCCAGGGTGTTAGGTCGGGAGGAGGCCCTTGCCTGATATACTCTGGTTTCTCTTCAGAACGTAAAAATCTTTCGCCTTTTACTAAAGATTTCCGTGGAGAGGAGCAAAACTGAGTTTTATGGCAATTTTTGCATGCTCCAGCTTGCTGGGGTTTCCTTCTTTGGGTTGAACGACAGAATGAGCGGGAGGTGGCTGTAGTGGGAGGCTGACTCCTGTGGCTGCTGCTGGGAGGGAGGCGGTCCTCATTTGAATATTGTGGCCATGGACGGCCCGCTTTTTGGGGAGCAGGAAGCTCGTTTGAAGGGGTGACCCTCTGGTGGAAAGGAGGGCTCAGAGAAGGGAGCAGCCTGGGGAAGATGGCCTCTCGCCGGGCTGGCTGTGTGGTACCGTTTGGTTTAGCCATCATCAACCCCCTGCCTCCCCTTTTCTAGGAGGTCTCCCCGGGCCAAGTGAGGGCTGCGGCCAGGGTGTTAGGTCGGGAGGAGGCCCTTGCCTGATATACTCTGGTTTCTCTTCAGAACGTAAAAATCTTTCGCCTTTTACTAAAGATTTCCGTGGAGAGGAGCAAAACTGAGTTTTATGGCAATTTTTGCATGCTCCAGCTTGCTGGGGTTTCCTTCTTTGGGTTGAACGACAGAATGAGCGGGAGGTGGCTGTAGTGGGAGGCTGACTCCTGTGGCTGCTGCTGGGAGGGAGGCGGTCCTCATTTGAATATTGTGGCCATGGACGGCCCGCTTTTTGGGGAGCAGGAAGCTCGTTTGAAGGGGTGACCCTCTGGTGGAAAGGAGGGCTCAGAGAAGGGAGCAGCCTGTGGAAGATGGCCTCTCGCCGTGCTGGCTGTGTGGTACCGTTTGGTTTAGCCATCATCAACCCCCTGCCTCCCCTTTTCTAGGAGGTCTCCCCGGGCCAAGTGAGGGCTGCAGCCAGGGTGTTAGGTCGGGAGGAGGCCCTTGCCTGATATACTCTGGTTTCTCTTCAGAACGTAAAAATCTTTCGCCTTTTACTAAAGATTTCCGTGGAGAGGAGCAAAACTGAGTTTTATGGCAATTTTTGCATGCTCCAGCTTGCTGGGGTTTCCTTCTTTGGGTTGAACGACAGAATGAGCGGGAGGTGGCTGTAGTGGGAGGCTGACTCCTGTGGCTGCTGCTGGGAGGGAGGCGGTCCTCATTTGAATATTGTGGCCATGGACGGCCCGCTTTTTGGGGAGCAGGAAGCTCGTTTGAAGGGGTGACCCTCTGGTGGAAAGGAGGGCTCAGAGAAGGGAGCAGCCTGGGGAAGATGGCCTCTCGCCGGGCTGGCTGTGTGGTACCGTTTGGTTTAGCCATCATCAACCCCCTGCCTCCCCTTTTCTAGGAGGTCTCCCCGGGCCAAGTGAGGGCTGCAGCCAGGGTGTTAGGTCGGGAGGAGGCCCTTGCCTGATATACTCTGGTTTCTCTTCAGAACGTAAAAATCTTTTGCCTTTTACTAAAGATTTCCGTGGAGAGGAGCAAAACTGAGTTTTATGGCAATTTTTGCATGCTCCAGCTTGCTGGGGTTTCCTTCTTTGGGTTGAACGACAGAATGAGCGGGAGGTGGCTGTGGTGGGAGGCTGACTCCTGTGGCTGCTGCTGGGAGGGAGGCGGTCCTCATTTGAATATTGTGGTCATGGACGGCCCGCTTTTTGGGGAGCAGGAAGCTCGTTTGAAGGGGTGACCCTCTGGTGGAAAGGAGGGCTCAGAGAAGGGAGCAGCCTGGGGAAGATGGCCTCTCGCCGGGCTGGCTGTGTGGTACCGTTTGGTTTAGCCATCATCAACCCCCTGCCTCCCCTTTTCTAGGAGGTCTCCCCGGGCCAAGTGAGGGCTGCGGCCAGGGTGTTAGGTCGGGAGGAGGCCTTTGCCTGATGTACTCTGGTTTCTCTTCAGAACATAAAAATCTTTCGCCTTTTACTAAAGATTTCCGTGGAGAGGAGCAAAACTGAGTTTTATGGCAATTTTTGCATGCTCCAGCTTGCTGGGGTTTCCTTCTTTGGGTTGAACGACAGAATGAGTGGGAGGTGGCTGTAGTGGGAGGCTGACTCCTGTGGCTGCTGCTGGGAGGGAGGCGGTCCTCATTTGAATATTCTGGCCATGGATGGCCCGCTTTTTGGGGAGCAGGAAGCTCGTTTGAAGGGGTGACCCTCTGGTGGAAAGGAGGGCTCAGAGAAGGGAGCAGCCTGGGGAAGATGGCCTCTCGCCGGGCTGGCTGTGTGGTACCGTTTGGTTTAGCCATCATCAACCCCCTGCCTCCCCTTTTCTAGGAGGTCTCCCCGGGCCAAGTGAGGGCTGCGGCCAGGGTGTTAGGTCGGGAGGAGGCCCTTGCCTGATATACTCTGGTTTCTCTTCAGAACGTAAAAATCTTTCGCCTTTTACTAAAGATTTCCGTGGAGAGGAGCAAAACTGAGTTTTATGGCAATTTTTGCATGCGCCAGCTTGCTGGGGTTTCCTTCTTTGGGTTGAACGACAGAATGAGCGGGAGGTGGCTGTAGTGGGAGGCTGACTCCTGTGGCTGCTGCTGGGAGGGAGGCGGTCCTCATTTGAATATTGTGGCCATGGACGGCCCGCTTTTTGGGGAGCAGGAAGCTCGTTTGAAGGGGTGACCCTCTGGTGGAAAGGAGGGCTCAGAGAAGGGAGCAGCCTGGGGAAGATGGCCTCTCGCCGGGCTGGCTGTGTGGTACCGTTTGGTTTAGCCATCATCAACCCCCTGCCTCCCCTTTTCTAGGAGGTCTCCCCGGGCCAAGTGAGGGCTGCGGCCAGGGTGTTAGGTCGGGAGGAGGCCCTTGCCTGATATACTCTGGTTTCTCTTCAGAACGTAAAAATCTTTCGCCTTTTACTAAAGATTTCCGTGGAGAGGAGCAAAACTGAGTTTTATGGCAATTTTTGCATGCTCCAGCTTGCTGGGGTTTCCTTCTTTGGGTTGAACGACAGAATGAGCGGGAGGTGGCTGTAGTGGGAGGCTGACTCCTGTGGCTGCTGCTGGGAGGGAGGCGGTCCTCATTTGAATATTGTGGCCATGGACGGCCCGCTTTTTGGGGAGCAGGAAGCTCGTTTGAAGGGGTGACCCTCTGGTGGAAAGGAGGGCTCAGAGAAGGGAGCAGCCTGGGGAAGATGGCCTCTCGCCGGGCTGGCTGTGTGGTACCGTTTGGTTTAGCCATCATCAACCCCCTGCCTCCCCTTTTCTAGGAGGTCTCCCCGGGCCAAGTGAGGGCTGCGGCCAGGGTGTTAGGTCGGGAGGAGGCCCTTGCCTGATATACTCTGGTTTCTCTTCAGAACGTAAAAATCTTTCGCCTTTTACTAAAGATTTCCGTGGAGAGGAGCAAAACTGAGTTTTATGGCAATTTTTGCATGCTCCAGCTTGCTGGGGTTTCCTTCTTTGGGTTGAACGACAGAATGAGCGGGAGGTGGCTGTAGTGGGAGGCTGACTCCTGTGGCTGCTGCTGGGAGGGAGGCGGTCCTCATTTGAATATTGTGGCCATGGACGGCCCGCTTTTTGGGGAGCAGGAAGCTCGTTTGAAGGGGTGACCCTCTGGTGGAAAGGAGGGCTCAGAGAAGGGAGCAGCCTGGGGAAGATGGCCTCTCGCCGGGCTGGCTGTGTGGTACCGTTTGGTTTAGCCATCATCAACCCCCTGCCTCCCCTTTTCTAGTAGGTCTCCCCGGGCCAAGTGAGGGCTGCAGCCAGGGTGTTAGGTCGGGAGGAGGCCCTTGCCTGATATACTCTGGTTTCTCTTCAGAACGTAAAAATCTTTCGCCTTTTACTAAAGATTTCCGTGGAGAGGAGCAAAACTGAGTTTTATGGCAATTTTTGCATGCTCCAGCTTGCTGGGGTTTCCTTCTTTGGGTTGAACGACAGAATGAGCGGGAGGTGGCTGTAGTGGGAGGCTGACTCCTGTGGCTGCTGCTGGGAGGGAGGCGGTCCTCATTTGAATATTGTGGCCATGGACGGCCCGCTTTTTGGGGAGCAGGAAGCTCGTTTGAAGGGGTGACCCTCTGGTGGAAAGGAGGGCTCAGAGAAGGGAGCAGCCTGGGGAAGATGGCCTCTCGCCGGGCTGGCTGTGTGGTACCGTTTGGTTTAGCCATCATCAACCCCCTGCCTCCCCTTTTCTAGGAGGTCTCCCCGGGCCAAGTGAGGGCTGCAGCCAGGGTGTTAGGTCGGGAGGAGGCCCTTGCCTGATATACTCTGGTTTCTCTTCAGAACGTAAAAATCTTTCGCCTTTTACTAAAGATTTCCGTGGAGAGGAGCAAAACTGAGTTTTATGGCAATTTTTGCATGCTCCAGCTTGCTGGGGTTTCCTTCTTTGGGTTGAACGACAGAATGAGCGGGAGGTGGCTGTAGTGGGAGGCTGACTCCTGTGGCTGCTGCTGGGAGGGAGGCGGTCCTCATTTGAATATTGTGGCCATGGACGGCCCGCTTTTTGGGGAGCAGGAAGCTCGTTTGAAGGGGTGACCCTCTGGTGGAAAGGAGGGCTCAGAGAAGGGAGCAGCCTGGGGAAGATGGCCTCTCGCCGGGCTGGCTGTGTGGTACCGTTTGGTTTAGCCATCATCAACCCCCTGCCTCCCCTTTTCTAGGAGGTCTCCCCGGGCCAAGTGAGGGCTGCAGCCAGGGTGTTAGGTCGGGAGGAGGCCCTTGCCTGATATACTCTGGTTTCTCTTCAGAACGTAAAAATCTTTCGCCTTTTACTAAAGATTTCCGTGGAGAGGAGCAAAACTGAGTTTTATGGCAATTTTTGCATGCTCCAGCTTGCTGGGGTTTCCTTCTTTGGGTTGAACGACAGAATGAGCGGGAGGTGGCTGTAGTGGGAGGCTGACTCCTGTGGCTGCTGCTGGGAGGGAGGCGGTCCTCATTTGAATAATGTGGCCATGGACGGCCCGCTTTTTGGGGAGCAGGAAGCTCGTTTGAAGGGGTGACCCTCTGGTGGAAAGGAGGGCTCAGAGAAGGGAGCAGCCTGGGGAAGATGGCCTCTCGCCGGGCTGGCTGTGTGGTACCGTTTGGTTTAGCCATCATCAACCCCCTGCCTCCCCTTTTCTAGGAGGTCTCCCCGGGCCAAGTGAGGGCTGCAGCCAGGGTGTTAGGTCGGGAGGAGGCCCTTGCCTGATATACTCTGGTTTCTCTTCAGAATGTAAAAATCTTTTGCCTTTTACTAAAGATTTCCGTGGAGAGGAGCAAAACTGAGTTTTATGGCAATTTTTGCATGCTCCAGCTTGCTGGGGTTTCCTTCTTTGGGTTGAACGACAGAATGAGCGGGAGGTGGCTGTGGTGGGAGGCTGACTCCTGTGGCTGCTGCTGGGAGGGAGGCGGTCCTCATTTGAATATTGTGGTCATGGACGGCCCGCTTTTTGGGGAGCAGGAAGCTCGTTTGAAGGGGTGACCCTCTGGTGGAAAGGAGGGCTCAGAGAAGGGAGCAGCCTGGGGAAGATGGCCTCTCGCCGGGCTGGCTGTGTGGTACCGTTTGGTTTAGCCATCATCAACCCCCTGCCTCCCCTTTTCTAGGAGGTCTCCCCGGGCCAAGTGAGGGCTGCGGCCAGGGTGTTAGGTCGGGAGGAGGCCCTTGCCTGATGTACTCTGGTTTCTCTTCAGAACATAAAAATCTTTCGCCTTTTACTAAAGATTTCCGTGGAGAGGAGCAAAACTGAGTTTTATGGCAATTTTTGCATGCTCCAGCTTGCTGGGGTTTCCTTCTTTGGGTTGAACGACAGAATGAGTGGGAGGTGGCTGTAGTGGGAGGCTGACTCCTGTGGCTGCTGCTGGGAGGGAGGCGGTCCTCATTTGAATATTCTGGCCATGGATGGCCCGCTTTTTGGGGAGCAGGAAGCTCGTTTGAAGGGGTGACCCTCTGGTGGAAAGGAGGGCTCAGAGAAGGGAGCAGCCTGGGGAAGATGGCCTCTCGCCGGGCTGGCTGTGTGGTACCGTTTGGTTTAGCCATCATCAACCCCCTGCCTCCCCTTTTCTAGGAGGTCTCCCCGGGCCAAGTGAGGGCTGCGGCCAGGGTGTTAGGTCGGGAGGAGGCCCTTGCCTGATATACTCTGGTTTCTCTTCAGAACGTAAAAATCTTTCGCCTTTTACTAAAGATTTCCGTGGAGAGGAGCAAAACTGAGTTTTATGGCAATTTTTGCATGCTCCAGCTTGCTGGGGTTTCCTTCTTTGGGTTGAACGACAGAATGAGCGGGAGGTGGCTGTAGTGGGAGGCTGACTCCTGTGGCTGCTGCTGGGAGGGAGGCGGTCCTCATTTGAATATTGTGGCCATGGACGGCCCGCTTTTTGGGGAGCAGGAAGCTCGTTTGAAGGGGTGACCCTCTGGTGGAAAGGAGGGCTCAGAGAAGGGAGCAGCCTGGGGAAGATGGCCTCTCGCCGGGCTGGCTGTGTGGTACCGTTTGGTTTAGCCATCATCAACCCCCTGCCTCCCCTTTTCTAGGAGGTCTCCCCGGGCCAAGTGAGGGCTGCGGCCAGGGTGTTAGGTCGGGAGGAGGCCCTTGCCTGATATACTCTGGTTTCTCTTCAGAACGTAAAAATCTTTCGCCTTTTACTAAAGATTTTCGTGGAGAGGAGCAAAACTGAGTTTTATGGCAATTTTTGCATGCTCCAGCTTGCTGGGGTTTCCTTCTTTGGGTTGAACGACAGAATGAGCGGGAGGTGGCTGTAGTGGGAGGCTGACTCCTGTGGCTGCTGCTGGGAGGGAGGCGGTCCTCATTTGAATATTGTGGCCATGGACGGCCCGCTTTTTGGGGAGCAGGAAGCTCGTTTGAAGGGGTGACCCTCTGGTGGAAAGGAGGGCTCAGAGAAGGGAGCAGCCTGGGGAAGATGGCCTCTCGCCGGGCTGGCTGTGTGGTACCGTTTGGTTTAGCCATCATCAACCCCCTGCCTCCCCTTTTCTAGGAGGTCTCCCCGGGCCAAGTGAGGGCTGCGGCCAGGGTGTTAGGTCGGGAGGAGGCCCTTGCCTGATATACTCTGGTTTCTCTTCAGAACGTAAAAATCTTTCGCCTTTTACTAAAGATTTCCGTGGAGAGGAGCAAAACTGAGTTTTATGGCAATTTTTGCATGCTCCAGCTTGCTGGGGTTTCCTTCTTTGGGTTGAACGACAGAATGAGCGGGAGGTGGCTGTAGTGGGAGGCTGACTCCTGTGGCTGCTGCTGGGAGGGAGGCGGTCCTCATTTGAATATTGTGGCCATGGACGGCCCGCTTTTTGGGGAGCAGGAAGCTCGTTTGAAGGGGTGACCCTCTGGTGGAAAGGAGGGCTCAGAGAAGGGAGCAGCCTGGGGAAGATGGCCTCTCGCCGGGCTGGCTGTGTGGTACCGTTTGGTTTAGCCATCATCAACCCCCTGCCTCCCCTTTTCTAGTAGGTCTCCCCGGGCCAAGTGAGGGCTGCAGCCAGGGTGTTAGGTCGGGAGGAGGCCCTTGCCTGATATACTCTGGTTTCTCTTCAGAACGTAAAAATCTTTCGCCTTTTACTAAAGATTTCCGTGGAGAGGAGCAAAACTGAGTTTTATGGCAATTTTTGCATGCTCCAGCTTGCTGGGGTTTCCTTCTTTGGGTTGAACGACAGAATGAGCGGGAGGTGGCTGTAGTGGGAGGCTGACTCCTGTGGCTGCTGCTGGGAGGGAGGCGGTCCTCATTTGAATATTGTGGCCATGGACGGCCCGCTTTTTGGGGAGCAGGAAGCTCGTTTGAAGGGGTGACCCTCTGGTGGAAAGGAGGGCTCAGAGAAGGGAGCAGCCTGGGGAAGATGGCCTCTCGCCGGGCTGGCTGTGTGGTACCGTTTGGTTTAGCCATCATCAACCCCCTGCCTCCCCTTTTCTAGGAGGTCTCCCCGGGCCAAGTGAGGGCTGCGGCCAGGGTGTTAGGTCGGGAGGAGGCCCTTGCCTGATATACTCTGGTTTCTCTTCAGAATGTAAAAATCTTTCGCCTTTTACTAAAGATTTCCGTGGAGAGGAGCAAAACTGAGTTTTATGGCAATTTTTGCATGCTCCAGCTTGCTGGGGTTTCCTTCTTTGGGTTGAACGACAGAATGAGCGGGAGGTGGCTGTAGTGGGAGGCTGACTCCTGTGGCTGCTGCTGGGAGGGAGGCGGTCCTCATTTGAATATTGTGGCCATGGACGGCCCGCTTTTTGGGGAGCAGGAAGCTCGTTTGAAGGGGTGACCCTCTGGTGGAAAGGAGGGCTCAGAGAAGGGAGCAGCCTGGGGAAGATGGCTTCTCGCCGGGCTGGCTGTGTGGTACCGTTTGGTTTAGCCATCATCAACCCCCTGCCTCCCCTTTTCTAGGAGGTCTCCCCGGGCCAAGTGAGGGCTGCAGCCAGGGTGTTAGGTCGGGAGGAGGCCCTTGCCTGATATACTCTGGTTTCTCTTCAGAACGTAAAAATCTTTTGCCTTTTACTAAAGATTTCCGTGGAGAGGAGCAAAACTGAGTTTTATGGCAATTTTTGCATGCTCCAGCTTGCTGGGGTTTCCTTCTTTGGGTTGAACGACAGAATGAGCGGGAGGTGGCTGTGGTGGGAGGCTGACTCCTGTGGCTGCTGCTGGGAGGGAGGCGGTCCTCATTTGAATATTGTGGTCATGGACGGCCCGCTTTTTGGGGAGCAGGAAGCTCGTTTGAAGGGGTGACCCTCTGGTGGAAAGGAGGGCTCAGAGAAGGGAGCAGCCTGGGGAAGATGGCCTCTCGCCGGGCTGGCTGTGTGGTACCGTTTGGTTTAGCCATCATCAACCCCCTGCCTCCCCTTTTCTAGGAGGTCTCCCCGGGCCAAGTGAGGGCTGCGGCCAGGGTGTTAGGTCGGGAGGAGGCCCTTGCCTGATGTACTCTGGTTTCTCTTCAGAACATAAAAATCTTTCGCCTTTTACTAAAGATTTCCGTGGAGAGGAGCAAAACTGAGTTTTATGGCAATTTTTGCATGCTCCAGCTTGCTGGGGTTTCCTTCTTTGGGTTGAACGACAGAATGAGTGGGAGGTGGCTGTAGTGGGAGGCTGACTCCTGTGGCTGCTGCTGGGAGGGAGGCGGTCCTCATTTGAATATTGTGGCCATGGATGGCCCGCTTTTTGGGGAGCAGGAAGCTCGTTTGAAGGGGTGACCCTCTGGTGGAAAGGAGGGCTCAGAGAAGGGAGCAGCCTGGGGAAGATGGCCTCTCGCCGGGCTGGCTGTGTGGTACCGTTTGGTTTAGCCATCATCAACCCCCTGCCTCCCCTTTTCTAGGAGGTCTCCCCGGGCCAAGTGAGGGCTGCGGCCAGGGTGTTATGTCGGGAGGAGGCCCTTGCCTGATATACTCTGGTTTCTCTTCAGAACGTAAAAATCTTTCGCCTTTTACTAAAGATTTCCGTGGAGAGGAGCAAAACTGAGTTTTATGGCAATTTTTGCATGCTCCAGCTTGCTGGGGTTTCCTTCTTTGGGTTGAACGACAGAATGAGCGGGAGGTGGCTGTAGTGGGAGGCTGACTCCTGTGGCTGCTGCTGGGAGGGAGGCGGTCCTCATTTGAATATTGTGGCCATGGACGGCCCGCTTTTTGGGGAGCAGGAAGCTCGTTTGAAGGGGTGACCCTCTGGTGGAAAGGAGGGCTCAGAGAAGGGAGCAGCCTGGGGAAGATGGCCTCTCGCCGGGCTGGCTGTGTGGTACCGTTTGGTTTAGCCATCATCAACCCCCTGCCTCCCCTTTTCTAGGAGGTCTCCCCGGGCCAAGTGAGGGCTGCGGCCAGGGTGTTAGGTCGGGAGGAGGCCCTTGCCTGATATACTCTGGTTTCTCTTCAGAACGTAAAAATCTTTCGCCTTTTACTAAAGATTTCTGTGGAGAGGAGCAAAACTGAGTTTTATGGCAATTTTTGCATGCTCCAGCTTGCTGGGGTTTCCTTCTTTGGGTTGAACGACAGAATGAGCGGGAGGTGGCTGTAGTGGGAGGCTGACTCCTGTGGCTGCTGCTGGGAGGGAGGCGGTCCTCATTTGAGTATTGTGGCCATGGACGGCCCGCTTTTTGGGGAGCAGGAAGCTCGTTTGAAGGGGTGACCCTCTGGTGGAAAGGAGGGCTCAGAGAAGGGAGCAGCCTGGGGAAGATGGCCTCTCGCCGGGCTGGCTGTGTGGTACCGTTTGGTTTAGCCATCATCAACCCCCTGCCTCCCCTTTTCTAGGAGGTCTCCCCGGGCCAAGTGAGGGCTGCGGCCAGGGTGTTAGGTCGGGAGGAGGCCCTTGCCTGATATACTCTGGTTTCTCTTCAGAACGTAAAAATCTTTCGCCTTTTACTAAAGATTTCCGTGGAGAGGAGCAAAACTGAGTTTTATGGCAATTTTTGCATGCTCCAGCTTGCTGGGGTTTCCTTCTTTGGGTTGAACGACAGAATGAGCGGGAGGTGGCTGTAGTGGGAGGCTGACTCCTGTGGCTGCTGCTGGGAGGGAGGCGGTCCTCATTTGAATATTGTGGCCATGGACGGCCCGCTTTTTGGGGAGCAGGAAGCTCGTTTGAAGGGGTGACCCTCTGGTGGAAAGGAGGGCTCAGAGAAGGGAGCAGCCTGGGGAAGATGGCCTCTCGCCGGGCTGGCTGTGTGGTACCGTTTGGTTTAGCCATCATCAACCCCCTGCCTCCCCTTTTCTAGGAGGTCTCCCCGGGCCAAGTGAGGGCTGCGGCCAGGGTGTTAGGTCGGGAGGAGGCCCTTGCCTGATATACTCTGGTTTCTCTTCAGAACGTAAAAATCTTTCGCCTTTTACTAAAGATTTCCGTGGAGAGGAGCAAAACTGAGTTTTATGGCAATTTTTGCATGCTCCAGCTTGCTGGGGTTTCCTTCTTTGGGTTGAACGACAGAATGAGCGGGAGGTGGCTGTAGTGGGAGGCTGACCCCTGTGGCTGCTGCTGGGAGGGAGGCGGTCCTCATTTGAATATTGTGGCCATGGACGGCCCGCTTTTTGGGGAGCAGGAAGCTCGTTTGAAGGGGTGACCCTCTGGTGGAAAGGAGGGCTCAGAGAAGGGAGCAGCCTGGGGAAGATGGCCTCTCGCCGGGCTGGCTGTGTGGTACCGTTTGGTTTAGCCATCATCAACCCCCTGCCTCCCCTTTTCTAGGAGGTCTCCCCGGGCCAAGTGAGGGCTGCGGCCAGGGTGTTAGGTCGGGAGGAGGCCCTTGCCTGATATACTCTGGTTTCTCTTCAGAACGTAAAAATCTTTCGCCTTTTACTAAAGATTTCCGTGGAGAGGAGCAAAACTGAGTTTTATGGCAATTTTTGCATGCTCCAGCTTGCTGGGGTTTCCTTCTTTGGGTTGAACGACAGAATGAGCGGGAGGTGGCTGTAGTGGGAGGCTGACTCCTGTGGCTGCTGCTGGGAGGGAGGCGGTCCTCATTTGAATATTGTGGCCATGGACGGCCCGCTTTTTGGGGAGCAGGAAGCTCGTTTGAAGGGGTGACCCTCTGGTGGAAAGGAGGGCTCAGAGAAGGGAGCAGCCTGGGGAAGATGGCCTCTCGCCGGGCTGGCTGTGTGGTACCGTTTGGTTTAGCCATCATCAACCCCCTGCCTCCCCTTTTCTAGGAGGTCTCCCCGGGCCAAGTGAGGGCTGCGGCCAGGGTGTTAGGTCGGGAGGAGGCCCTTGCCTGATATACTCTGGTTTCTCTTCAGAACGTAAAAATCTTTCGCCTTTTACTAAAGATTTCCGTGGAGAGGAGCAAAACTGAGTTTTATGGCAATTTTTGCATGCTCCAGCTTGCTGGGGTTTCCTTCTTTGGGTTGAACGACAGAATGAGCGGGAGGTGGCTGTAGTGGGAGGCTGACTCCTGTGGCTGCTGCTGGGAGGGAGGCGGTCCTCATTTGAATATTGTGGCCATGGACGGCCCGCTTTTTGGGGAGCAGGAAGCTCGTTTGAAGGGGTGACCCTCTGGTGGAAAGGAGGGCTCAGAGAAGGGAGCAGCCTGGGGAAGATGGCCTCTCGCCGGGCTGGCTGTGTGGTACCGTTTGGTTTAGCCATCATCAACCCCCTGCCTCCCCTTTTCTAGGAGGTCTCCCCGGGCCAAGTGAGGGCTGCGGCCAGGGTGTTAGGTCGGGAGGAGGCCCTTGCCTGATATACTCTGGTTTCTCTTCAGAACGTAAAAATCTTTCGCCTTTTACTAAAGATTTCCGTGGAGAGGAGCAAAACTGAGTTTTATGGCAATTTTTGCATGCTCCAGCTTGCTGGGGTTTCCTTCTTTGGGTTGAACGACAGAATGAGCGGGAGGTGGCTGTAGTGGGAGGCTGACTCCTGTGGCTGCTGCTGGGAGGGAGGCGGTCCTCATTTGAATATTGTGGCCATGGACGGCCCGCTTTTTGGGGAGCAGGAAGCTCGTTTGAAGGGGTGACCCTCTGGTGGAAAGGAGGGCTCAGAGAAGGGAGCAGCCTGGGGAAGATGGCCTCTCGCCGGGCTGGCTGTGTGGTACCGTTTGGTTTAGCCATCATCAACCCCCTGCCTCCCCTTTTCTAGGAGGTCTCCCCGAGCCAAGTGAGGGCTGCGGCCAGGGTGTTAGGTCGGGAGGAGGCCCTTGCCTGATATACTCTGGTTTCTCTTCAGAACGTAAAAATCTTTCGCCTTTTACTAAAGATTTCCGTGGAGAGGAGCAAAACTGAGTTTTATGGCAATTTTTGCATGCTCCAGCTTGCTGGGGTTTCCTTCTTTGGGTTGAACGACAGAATGAGCGGGAGGTGGCTGTAGTGGGAGGCTGACTCCTGTGGCTGCTGCTGGGAGGGAGGCGGTCCTCATTTGAATATTGTGGCCATGGACGGCCCGCTTTTTGGGGAGCAGGAAGCTCGTTTGAAGGGGTGACCCTCTGGTGGAAAGGAGGGCTCAGAGAAGGGAGCAGCCTGGGGAAGATGGCCTCTCGCCGGGCTGGCTGTGTGGTACCGTTTGGTTTAGCCATCATCAACCCCCTGCCTCCCCTTTTCTAGGAGGTCTCCCCGGGCCAAGTGAGGGCTGCGGCCAGGGTGTTAGGTCGGGAGGAGGCCCTTGCCTGATATACTCTGGTTTCTCTTCAGAACGTAAAAATCTTTCGCCTTTTACTAAAGATTTCCGTGGAGAGGAGCAAAACTGAGTTTTATGGCAATTTTTGCATGCTCCAGCTTGCTGGGGTTTCCTTCTTTGGGTTGAACGACAGAATGAGCGGGAGGTGGCTGTAGTGGGAGGCTGACTCCTGTGGCTGCTGCTGGGAGGGAGGCGGTCCTCATTTGAATATTGTGGCCATGGACGGCCCGCTTTTTGGGGAGCAGGAAGCTCGTTTGAAGGGGTTACCCTCTGGTGGAAAGGAGGGCTCAGAGAAGGGAGCAGCCTGGGGAAGATGGCCTCTCGCCGGGCTGGCTGTGTGGTACCGTTTGGTTTAGCCATCATCAACCCCCTGCCTCCCCTTTTCTAGGAGGTCTCCCCGGGCCAAGTGAGGGCTGCGGCCAGGGTGTTAGGTCGGGAGGAGGCCCTTGCCTGATATACTCTGGTTTCTCTTCAGAACGTAAAAATCTTTCGCCTTTTACTAAAGATTTCCGTGGAGAGGAGCAAAACTGAGTTTTATGGCAATTTTTGCATGCTCCAGCTTGCTGGGGTTTCCTTCTTTGGGTTGAACGACAGAATGAGCGGGAGGTGGCTGTAGTGGGAGGCTGACTCCTGTGGCTGCTGCTGGGAGGGAGGCGGTCCTCATTTGAATATTGTGGCCATGGACGGCCCGCTTTTTGGGGAGCAGGAAGCTCGTTTGAAGGGGTGACCCTCTGGTGGAAAGGAGGGCTCAGAGAAGGGAGCAGCCTGGGGAAGATGGCCTCTCGCCGGGCTGGCTGTGTGGTACCGTTTGGTTTAGCCATCATCAACCCCCTGCCTCCCCTTTTCTAGGAGGTCTCCCCGGGCCAAGTGAGGGCTGCGGCCAGGGTGTTAGGTCGGGAGGAGGCCCTTGCCTGATATACTCTGGTTTCTCTTCAGAACGTAAAAAATCTTTCGCCTTTTACTAAAGATTTCCGTGGAGAGGAGCAAAACTGAGTTTTATGGCAATTTTTGCATGCTCCAGCTTGCTGGGGTTTCCTTCTTTGGGTTGAACGACAGAATGAGCGGGAGGTGGCTGTAGTGGGAGGCTGACTCCTGTGGCTACTGCTGGGAGGGAGGCGGTCCTCATTTGAATATTGTGGCCATGGACGGCCCGCTTTTTGGGGAGCAGGAAGCTCGTTTGAAGGGGTGACCCTCTGGTGGAAAGGAGGGCTCAGAGAAGGGAGCAGCCTGGGGAAGATGGCCTCTCGCCGGGCTGGCTGTGTGGTACCGTTTGGTTTAGCCATCATCAACCCCCTGCCTCCCCTTTTCTAGGAGGTCTCCCCGGGCCAAGTGAGGGCTGCGGCCAGGGTGTTAGGTCGGGAGGAGGCCCTTGCCTGATATACTCTGGTTTCTCTTCAGAACGTAAAAATCTTTCGCCTTTTACTAAAGATTTCCGTGGAGAGGAGCAAAACTGAGTTTTATGGCAATTTTTGCATGCTCCAGCTTGCTGGGGTTTCCTTCTTTGGGTTGAACGACAGAATGAGCGGGAGGTGGCTGTAGTGGGAGGCTGACTCCTGTGGCTGCTGCTGGGAGGGAGGCGGTCCTCATTTGAATATTGTGGCCATGGACGGCCCGCTTTTTGGGGAGCAGGAAGCTCGTTTGAAGGGGTGACCCTCTGGTGGAAAGGAGGGCTCAGAGAAGGGAGCAGCCTGGGGAAGATGGCCTCTCGCCGGGCTGGCTGTGTGGTACCGTTTGGTTTAGCCATCATCAACCCCCTGCCTCCCCTTTTCTAGGAGGTCTCCCCGGGCCAAGTGAGGGCTGCGGCCAGGGTGTTAGGTCGGGAGGAGGCCCTTGCCTGATATACTCTGGTTTCTCTTCAGAACGTAAAAAATCTTTCGCCTTTTACTAAAGATTTCCGTGGAGAGGAGCAAAACTGAGTTTTATGGCAATTTTTGCATGCTCCAGCTTGCTGGGGTTTCCTTCTTTGGGTTGAACGACAGAATGAGCGGGAGGTGGCTGTAGTGGGAGGCTGACTCCTGTGGCTACTGCTGGGAGGGAGGCGGTCCTCATTTGAATATTGTGGCCATGGACGGCCCGCTTTTTGGGGAGCAGGAAGCTCGTTTGAAGGGGTGACCCTCTGGTGGAAAGGAGGGCTCAGAGAAGGGAGCAGCCTGGGGAAGATGGCCTCTCGCCGGGCTGGCTGTGTGGTACCGTTTGGTTTAGCCATCATCAACCCCCTGCCTCCCCTTTTCTAGGAGGTCTCCCCGGGCCAAGTGAGGGCTGCGGCCAGGGTGTTAGGTCGGGAGGAGGCCCTTGCCTGATATACTCTGGTTTCTCTTCAGAACGTAAAAATCTTTCGCCTTTTACTAAAGATTTCCGTGGAGAGGAGCAAAACTGAGTTTTATGGCAATTTTTGCATGCTCCAGCTTGCTGGGGTTTCCTTCTTTGGGTTGAACGACAGAATGAGCGGGAGGTGGCTGTAGTGGGAGGCTGACTCCTGTGGCTGCTGCTGGGAGGGAGGCGGTCCTCATTTGAATATTGTGGCCATGGACGGCCCGCTTTTTGGGGAGCAGGAAGCTCGTTTGAAGGGGTGACCCTCTGGTGGAAAGGAGGGCTCAGAGAAGGGAGCAGCCTGGGGAAGATGGCCTCTCGCCGGGCTGGCTGTGTGGTACCGTTTGGTTTAGCCATCATCAACCCCCTGCCTCCCCTTTTCTAGGAGGTCTCCCCGGGCCAAGTGAGGGCTGCGGCCAGGGTGTTAGGTCGGGAGGAGGCCCTTGCCTGATATACTCTGGTTTCTCTTCAGAACGTAAAAATCTTTCGCCTTTTACTAAAGATTTCCGTGGAGAGGAGCAAAACTGAGTTTTATGGCAATTTTTGCATGCTCCAGCTTGCTGGGGTTTCCTTCTTTGGGTTGAACGACAGAATGAGCGGGAGGTGGCTGTAGTGGGAGGCTGACTCCTGTGGCTGCTGCTGGGAGGGAGGCGGTCCTCATTTGAATATTGTGGCCATGGACGGCCCGCTTTTTGGGGAGCAGGAAGCTCGTTTGAAGGGGTGACCCTCTGGTGGAAAGGAGGGCTCAGAGAAGGGAGCAGCCTGGGGAAGATGGCCTCTCGCCGGGCTGGCTGTGTGGTACCGTTTGGTTTAGCCATCATCAACCCCCTGCCTCCCCTTTTCTAGGAGGTCTCCCCGGGCCAAGTGAGGGCTGCGGCCAGGGTGTTAGGTCGGGAGGAGGCCCTTGCCTGATATACTCTGGTTTCTCTTCAGAACGTAAAAATCTTTCGCCTTTTACTAAAGATTTCCGTGGAGAGGAGCAAAACTGAGTTTTATGGCAATTTTTGCATGCTCCAGCTTGCTGGGGTTTCCTTCTTTGGGTTGAACGACAGAATGAGCGGGAGGTGGCTGTAGTGGGAGGCTGACTCCTGTGGCTGCTGCTGGGAGGGAGGCGGTCCTCATTTGAATATTGTGGCCATGGACGGCCCGCTTTTTGGGGAGCAGGAAGCTCGTTTGAAGGGGTGACCCTCTGGTGGAAAGGAGGGCTCAGAGAAGGGAGCAGCCTGGGGAAGATGGCCTCACGCCGGGCTGGCTGTGTGGTACCGTTTGGTTTAGCCATCATCAACCCCCTGCCTCCCCTTTTCTAGGAGGTCTCCCCGGGCCAAGTGAGGGCTGCGGCAAGGGTGTTAGGTCGGGAGGAGGCCCTTGCCTGATATACTCTGGTTTCTCTTCAGAACGTAAAAATCTTTCGCCTTTTACTAAAGATTTCCGTGGAGAGGAGCAAAACTGAGTTTTATGGCAATTTTTACATGCTCCAGCTTGCTGGGGTTTCCTTCTTTGGGTTGAACGACAGAATGAGCGGGAGGTGGCTGTAGTGGGAGGCTGACTCCTGTGGCTGCTGCTGGGAGGGAGGCGGTCCTCATTTGAATATTGTGGCCATGGACGGCCCGCTTTTTGGGGAGCAGGAAGCTCGTTTGAAGGGGTGACCCTCTGGTAGAAAGGAGGGCTCAGAGAAGGGAGCAGCCTGGGGAAGATGGCCTCTCGCCGGGCTGGCTGTGTGGTACCGTTTGGTTTAGCCATCATCAACCCCCTGCCTCCCCTTTTCTAGGAGGTCTCCCCGGGCCAAGTGAGGGCTGCGGCCAGGGTGTTAGGTCGGGAGGAGGCCCTTGCCTGATATACTCTGGTTTCTCTTCAGAACGTAAAAATCTTTCGCCTTTTACTAAAGATTTCCGTGGAGAGGAACAAAACTGAGTTTTATGGCAATTTTTGCATGCTCCAGCTTGCTGGGGTTTCCTTCTTTGGGTTGAACGACAGAATGAGCGGGAGGTGGCTGTAGTGGGAGGCTGACTCCTGTGGCTGCTGCTGGGAGGGAGGCGGTCCTCATTTGAATATTGTGGCCATGGACGGCCCGCTTTTTGGGGAGCAGGAAGCTCGTTTGAAGGGGTGACCCTCTGGTGGAAAGGAGGGCTCAGAGAAGGGAGCAGCCTGGGGAAGATGGCCTCTCGCCGGGCTGGCTGTGTGGTACCGTTTGGTTTAGCCATCATCAACCCCCTGCCTCCCCTTTTCTAGGAGGTCTCCCCGGGCCAAGTGAGGGCTGCGGCCAGGGTGTTAGGTCGGGAGGAGGCCCTTGCCTGATATACTCTGGTTTCTCTTCAGAACGTAAAAATCTTTCGCCTTTTACTAAAGATTTCCGTGGAGAGGAGCAAAACTGAGTTTTATGGCAATTTTTGCATGCTCCAGCTTGCTGGGGTTTCCTTCTTTGGGTTGAACGACAGAATGAGCGGGAGGTGGCTGTAGTGGGAGGCTGACTCCTGTGGCTGCTGCTGGGAGGGAGGCGGTCCTCATTTGAATATTGTGGCCATGGACAGCCCGCTTTTTGGGGAGCAGGAAGCTCGTTTGAAGGGGTGACCCTCTGGTGGAAAGGAGGGCTCAGAGAAGGGAGCAGCCTGGGGAAGATGGCCTCTCGCCGGGCTGGCTGTGTGGTACCGTTTGGTTTAGCCATCATCAACCCCCTGCCTCCCCTTTTCTAGGAGGTCTCCCCGGGCCAAGTGAGGGCTGCGGCCAGGGTGTTAGGTCGGGAGGAGGCCCTTGCCTGATATACTCTGGTTTCTCTTCAGAACGTAAAAATCTTTCGCCTTTTACTAAAGATTTCCGTGGAGAGGAGCAAAACTGAGTTTTATGGCAATTTTTGCATGCTCCAGCTTGCTGGGGTTTCCTTCTTTGGGTTGAACGACAGAATGAGCGGGAGGTGGCTGTAGTGGGAGGCTGACTCCTGTGGCTGCTGCTGGGAGGGAGGCGGTCCTCATTTGAATATTGTGGCCATGGACGGCCAGCTTTTTGGGGAGCAGGAAGCTCGTTTGAAGGGGTGACCCTCTGGTGGAAAGGAGGGCTCAGAGAAGGGAGCAGCCTGGGGAAGATGGCCTCTCGCCGGGCTGGCTGTGTGGTACCGTTTGGTTTAGCCATCATCAACCCCCTGCCTCCCCTTTTCTAGGAGGTCTCCCCGGGCCAAGTGAGGGCTGCGGCCAGGGTGTTAGGTCGGGAGGAGGCCCTTGCCTGATATACTCTGGTTTCTCTTCAGAACGTAAAAATCTTTCGCCTTTTACTAAAGATTTCCGTGGAGAGGAGCAAAACTGAGTTTTATGGCAATTTTTGCATGCTCCAGCTTGCTGGGGTTTCCTTCTTTGGGTTGAACGACAGAATGAGCGGGAGGTGGCTGTAGTGGGAGGCTGACTCCTGTGGCTGCTGCTGGGAGGGAGGCGGTCCTCATTTGAATATTGTGGCCATGGACGGCCCGCTTTTTGGGGAGCAGGAAGCTCGTTTGAAGGGGTGACCCTCTGGTGGAAAGGAGGGCTCAGAGAAGGGAGCAGCCTGGGGAAGATGGCCTCTCGCCGGGCTGGCTGTGTGGTACCGTTTGGTTTAGCCATCATCAACCCCCTGCCTCCCCTTTTCTAGGAGGTCTCCCCGGGCCAAGTGAGGGCTGCGGCCAGGGTGTTAGGTCGGGAGGAGGCCCTTGCCTGATATACTCTGGTTTCTCTTCAGAACGTAAAAATCTTTCGCCTTTTACTAAAGATTTCCGTGGAGAGGAGCAAAACTGAGTTTTATGGCAATTTTTGCATGCTCCAGCTTGCTGGGGTTTCCTTCTTTGGGTTGAACGACAGAATGAGCGGGAGGTGGCTGTAGTGGGAGGCTGACTCCTGTGGCTGCTGCTGGGAGGGAGGCGGTCCTCATTTGAATATTGTGGCCATGGACGGCCCGCTTTTTGGGGAGCAGGAAGCTCGTTTGAAGGGGTGACCCTCTGGTGGAAAGGAGGGCTCAGAGAAGGGAGCAGCCTGGGGAAGATGGCCTCTCGCCGGGCTGGCTGTGTGGTACCGTTTGGTTTAGCCATCATCAACCCCCTGCCTCCCCTTTTCTAGGAGGTCTCCCCGGGCCAAGTGAGGGCTGCGGCCAGGGTGTTAGGTCGGGAGGAGGCCCTTGCCTGATATACTCTGGTTTCTCTTCAGAACGTAAAAATCTTTCGCCTTTTACTAAAGATTTCCGTGGAGAGGAGTAAAACTGAGTTTTATGGCAATTTTTGCATGCTCCAGCTTGCTGGGGTTTCCTTCTTTGGGTTGAACGACAGAATGAGCGGGAGGTGGCTGTAGTGGGAGGCTGACTCCTGTGGCTGCTGCTGGGAGGGAGGCGGTCCTCATTTGAATATTGTGGCCATGGACGGCCCGCTTTTTGGGGAGCAGGAAGCTCATTTGAAGGGGTGACCCTCTGGTGGAAAGGAGGGCTCAGAGAAGGGAGCAGCCTGGGGAAGATGGCCTCTCGCCGGGCTGGCTGTGTGGTACCGTTTGGTTTAGCCATCATCAACCCCCTGCCTCCCCTTTTCTAGGAGGTCTCCCCGGGCCAAGTGAGGGCTGCGGCCAGGGTGTTAGGTCGGGAGGAGGCCCTTGCCTGATATACTCTGGTTTCTCTTCAGAACGTAAAAATCTTTCGCCTTTTACTAAAGATTTCCGTGGAGAGGAGCAAAACTGAGTTTTATGGCAATTTTTGCATGCTCCAGCTTGCTGGGGTTTCCTTCTTTGGGTTGAACGACAGAATGAGCGGGAGGTGGCTGTAGTGGGAGGCTGACTCCTGTGGCTGCTGCTGGGAGGGAGGCGGTCCTCATTTGAATATTGTGGCCATGGACGGCCCGCTTTTTGGGGAGCAGGAAGCTCGTTTGAAGGGGTGACCCTCTGGTGGAAAGGAGGGCTCAGAGAAGGGAGCAGCCTGGGGAAGATGGCCTCTCGCCGGGCTGGCTGTGTGGTACCGTTTGGTTTAGCCATCATCAACCCCCTGCCTCCCCTTTTCTAGGAGGTCTCCCCGGGCCAAGTGAGGGCTGCGGCCAGGGTGTTAGGTCGGGAGGAGGCCCTTGCCTGATATACTCTGGTTTCTCTTCAGAACGTAAAAATCTTTCGCCTTTTACTAAAGATTTCCGTGGAGAGGAGCAAAACTGAGTTTTATGGCAATTTTTGCATGCTCCAGCTTGCTGGGGTTTCCTTCTTTGGGTTGAACGACAGAATGAGCGGGAGGTGGCTGTAGTGGGAGGCTGACTCCTGTGGCTGCTGCTGGGAGGGAGGCGGTCCTCATTTGAATATTGTGGCCATGGACGGCCCGCTTTTTGGGGAGCAGGAAGCTCGTTTGAAGGGGTGACCCTCTGGTGGAAAGGAGGGCTCAGAGAAGGGAGCAGCCTGGGGAAGATGGCCTCTCGCCGGGCTGGCTGTGTGGTACCGTTTGGTTTAGCCATCATCAACCCCCTGCCTCCCCTTTTCTAGGAGGTCTCCCCGGGCCAAGTGAGGGCTGCGGCCAGGGTGTTAGGTCGGGAGGAGGCCCTTGCCTGATATACTCTGGTTTCTCTTCAGAACGTAAAAATCTTTCGCCTTTTACTAAAGATTTCCGTGGAGAGGAGCAAAACTGAGTTTTATGGCAATTTTTGCATGCTCCAGCTTGCTGGGGTTTCCTTCTTTGGGTTGAACGACAGAATGAGCGGGAGGTGGCTGTAGTGGGAGGCTGACTCCTGTGGCTGCTGCTGGGAGGGAGGCGGTCCTCATTTGAATATTGTGGCCATGGACGGCCCGCTTTTTGGGGAGCAGGAAGCTCGTTTGAAGGGGTGACCCTCTGGTGGAAAGGAGGGCTCAGAGAAGGGAGCAGCCTGGGGAAGATGGCCTCTCGCCGGGCTGGCTGTGTGGTACCGTTTGGTTTAGCCATCATCAACCCCCTGCCTCCCCTTTTCTAGGAGGTCTCCCCGGGCCAAGTGAGGGCTGCGGCCAGGGTGTTAGGTCGGGAGGAGGCCCTTGCCTAATATACTCTGGTTTCTCTTCAGAACGTAAAAATCTTTCGCCTTTTTCTAAAGATTTCCGTGGAGAGGAGCAAAACTGAGTTTTATGGCAATTTTTGCATGCTCCAGCTTGCTGGGGTTTCCTTCTTTGGGTTGAACGACAGAATGAGCGGGAGGTGGCTGTAGTGGGAGGCTGACTCCTATGGCTGCTGCTGGGAGGGAGGCGGTCCTCATTTGAATATTGTGGCCATGGACGGCCCGCTTTTTGGGGAGCAGGAAGCTCGTTTGAAGGGGTGACCCTCTGGTGGAAAGGAGGGCTCAGAGAAGGGAGCAGCCTGGGGAAGATGGCCTCTCGCCGGGCTGGCTGTGTGGTACCGTTTGGTTTAGCCATCATCAACCCCCTGCCTCCCCTTTTCTAGGAGGTCTCCCCGGGCCAAGTGAGGGCTGCGGCCAGGGTGTTAGGTCGGGAGGAGGCCCTTGCCTGATATACTCTGGTTTCTCTTCAGAACGTAAAAATCTTTCGCCTTTTACTAAAGATTTCCGTGGAGAGGAGCAAAACTGAGTTTTATGGCAATTTTTGCATGCTCCAGCTTGCTGGGGTTTCCTTCTTTGGGTTGAACGACAGAATGAGCGGGAGGTGGCTGTAGTTTGAGGCTGACTCCTGTGGCTGCTGCTGGGAGGGAGGCGGTCCTCATTTGAATATTGTGGCCATGGACGGCCCGCTTTTTGGGGAGCAGGAAGCTCGTTTGAAGGGGTGACCCTCTGGTGGAAAGGAGGGCTCAGAGAAGGGAGCAGCCTGGGGAAGATGGCCTCTCGCCGGGCTGGCTGTGTGGTACCGTTTGGTTTAGCCATCATCAACCCCCTGCCTCCCCTTTTCTAGGAGGTCTCCCCGGGCCAAGTGAGGGCTGCGGCCAGGGTGTTAGGTCGGGAGGAGGCCCTTGCCTGATATACTCTGGTTTCTCTTCAGAGCGTAAAAATCTTTCGCCTTTTACTAAAGATTTCCGTGGAGAGGAGCAAAACTGAGTTTTATGGCAATTTTTGCATGCTCCAGCTTGCTGGGGTTTCCTTCTTTGGGTTGAACGACAGAATGAGCGGGAGGTGGCTGTAGTGGGAGGCTGACTCCTGTGGCTGCTGCTGGGAGGGAGGCGGTCATCATTTGAATATTGTGGCCATGGACGGCCCGCTTTTTGGGGAGCAGGAAGCTCGTTTGAAGGGGTGACCCTCTGGTGGAAAGGAGGGCTCAGAGAAGGGAGCAGCCTGGGGAAGATGGCCTCTCGCCGGGCTGGCTGTGTGGTACCGTTTGGTTTAGCCATCATCAACCCCCTGCCTCCCCTTTTCTAGGAGGTCTCCCCGGGCCAAGTGAGGGCTGCGGCCAGGGTGTTAGGTCGGGAGGAGGCCCTTGCCTGATATACTCTGGTTTCTCTTCAGAATGTAAAAATCTTTCGTCTTTTACTAAAGATTTCCGTGGAGAGGAGCAAAACTGAGTTTTATGGCAATTTTTGCATGCTCCAGCTTGCTGGGGTTTCCTTCTTTGGGTTGAACGACAGAATGAGCGGGAGGTGGCTGTAGTGGGAGGCTGACTCCTGTGGCTGCTGCTGGGAGGGAGGCGGTCCTCATTTGAATATTGTGGCCATGGACGGCCCGCTTTTTGGGGAGCAGGAAGCTCGTTTGAAGGGGTGACCCTCTGGTGGAAAGGAGGGCTCAGAGAAGGGAGCAGCCTGGGGAAGATGGCCTCTCGCCGGGCTGGCTGTGTGGTACCGTTTGGTTTAGCCATCATCAACCCCCTGCCTCCCCTTTTCTAGGAGGTCTCCCCGGGCCAAGTGAGGGCTGCGGCCAGGGTGTTAGGTCGGGAGGAGGCCCTTGCCTGATATACTCTGGTTTCTCTTCAGAACGTAAAAATCTTTCGCCTTTTACTAAAGATTTCCGTGGAGAGGAGCAAAACTGAGTTTTATGGCAATTTTTGCATGCTCCAGCTTGCTGGGGTTTCCTTCTTTGGGTTGAACGACAGAATGAGCGGGAGGTGGCTGTAGTGGGAGGCTGACTCCTGTGGCTGCTGCTGGGAGGGAGGCGGTCCTCATTTGAATATTGTGGCCATGGACGGCCCGCTTTTTGGGGAGCAGGAAGCTCGTTTGAAGGGGTGACCCTCTGGTGGAAAGGAGGGCTCAGAGAAGGGAGCAGCCTGGGGAAGATGGCCTCTCGCCGGGCTGGCTGTGTGGTACCGTTTGGTTTAGCCATCATCAACCCCCTGCCTCCCCTTTTCTAGGAGGTCTCCCCGGGCCAAGTGAGGGCTGCGGCCAGGGTGTTAGGTCGGGAGGAGGCCCTTGCCTGATATACTCTGGTTTCTCTTCACAACGTAAAAATCTTTCGCCTTTTACTAAAGATTTCCGTGGAGAGGAGCAAAACTGAGTTTTATGGCAATTTTTGCATGCTCCAGCTTGCTGGGGTTTCCTTCTTTGGGTTGAACGACAGAATGAGCGGGAGGTGGCTGTAGTGGGAGGCTGACTCCTGTGGCTGCTGCTGGGAGGGAGGCTGTCCTCATTTGAATATTGTGGCCATGGACGGCCCGCTTTTTGGGGAGCAGGAAGCTCGTTTGAAGGGGTGATCCTCTGGTGGAAAGGAGGGCTCAGAGAAGGGAGCAGCCTGGGGAAGATGGCCTCTCGCCGGGCTGGCTGTGTGGTACCGTTTGGTTTAGCCATCATCAACCCCCTGCCTCCCCTTTTCTAGGAGGTCTCCCCGGGCCAAGTGAGGGCTGCGGCCAGGGTGTTAGGTCGGGAGGAGGCCCTTGCCTGATATACTCTGGTTTCTCTTCACAACGTAAAAATCTTTCGCCTTTTACTAAAGATTTCCGTGGAGAGGAGCAAAACTGAGTTTTATGGCAATTTTTGCATGCTCCAGCTTGCTGGGGTTTCCTTCTTTGGGTTGAACGACAGAATGAGCGGGAGGTGGCTGTAGTGGGAGGCTGACTCCTGTGGCTGCTGCTGGGAGGGAGGCGGTCCTCATTTGAATATTGTGGCCATGGACGGCCCGCTTTTTGGGGAGCAGGAAGCTCGTTTGAAGGGGTGACCCTCTGGTGGAAAGGAGGGCTCAGAGAAGGGAGCAGCCTGGGGAAGATGGCCTCTCGCCGGGCTGGCTGTGTGGTACCGTTTGGTTTAGCCATCATCAACCCCCTGCCTCCCCTTTTCTAGGAGGTCTCCCCGGGCCAAGTGAGGGCTGCGGCCAGGGTGTTAGGTCGGGAGGAGGCCCTTGCCTGATATACTCTGGTTTCTCTTCAGAACGTAAAAATCTTTCGCCTTTTATTAAAGATTTCCGTGGAGAGGAGCAAAACTGAGTTTTATGGCAATTTTTGCATGCTCCAGCTTGCTGGGGTTTCCTTCTTTGGGTTGAACGACAGAATGAGCGGGAGGTGGCTGTAGTGGGAGGCTGACTCCTGTGGCTGCTGCTGGGAGGGAGGCTGTCCTCATTTGAATATTGTGGCCATGGACGGCCCGCTTTTTGGGGAGCAGGAAGCTCGTTTGAAGGGGTGATCCTCTGGTGGAAAGGAGGGCTCAGAGAAGGGAGCAGCCTGGGGAAGATGGCCTCTCGCCGGGCTGGCTGTGTGGTACCGTTTGGTTTAGCCATCATCAACCCCCTGCCTCCCCTTTTCTAGGAGGTCTCCCCGGGCCAAGTGAGGGCTGCGGCCAGGGTGTTAGGTCGGGAGGAGGCCCTTGCCTGATATACTCTGGTTTCTCTTCAGAACGTAAAAATCTTTCGCCTTTTATTAAAGATTTCCGTGGAGAGGAGCAAAACTGAGTTTTATGGCAATTTTTGCATGCTCCAGCTTGCTGGGGTTTCCTTCTTTGGGTTGAACGACAGAATGAGCGGGAGGTGGCTGTAGTGGGAGGCTGACTCCTGTGGCTGCTGCTGGGAGGGAGGCGGTCCTCATTTGAATATTGTGGCCATGGACGGCCCGCTTTTTGGGGAGCAGGAAGCTCGTTTGAAGGGGTGACCCTCTGGTGGAAAGGAGGGCTCAGAGAAGGGAGCAGCCTGGGGAAGATGGCCTCTCGCCGGGCTGGCTGTGTGGTACCGTTTGGTTTAGCCATCATCAACCCCCTGCCTCCCCTTTTCTAGGAGGTCTCCCCGGGCCAAGTGAGGGCTGCGGCCAGGGTGTTAGGTCGGGAGGAGGCCCTTGCCTGATATACTCTGGTTTCTCTTCAGAACGTAAAAATCTTTCGCCTTTTACTAAAGATTTCCGTGGAGAGGAGCAAAACTGAGTTTTATGGCAATTTTTGCATGCTCCAGCTTGCTGGGGTTTCCTTCTTTGGGTTGAACGACAGAATGAGCGGGAGGTGGCTGTAGTGGGAGGCTGACTCCTGTGGCTGCTGCTGGGAGGGAGGCGGTCCTCATTTGAATATTGTGGCCATGGACGGCCCGCTTTTTGGGGAGCAGGAAGCTCGTTTGAAGGGGTGACCCTCTGGTGGAAAGGAGGGCTCAGAGAAGGGAGCAGCCTGGGGAAGATGGCCTCTCGCCGGGCTGGCTGTGTGGTACCGTTTGGTTTAGCCATCATCAACCCCCTGCCTCCCCTTTTCTAGGAGGTCTCCCCGGGCCAAGTGAGGGCTGCGGCCAGGGTGTTAGGTCGGGAGGAGGCCCTTGCCTGATATACTCTGGTTTCTCTTCAGAACGTAAAAATCTTTCGCCTTTTACTAAAGATTTCCGTGGAGAGGAGCAAAACTGAGTTTTATGGCAATTATTGCATGCTCCAGCTTGCTGGGGTTTCCTTCTTTGGGTTGAACGACAGAATGAGCGGGAGGTGGCTGTAGTGGGAGGCTGACTCCTGTGGCTGCTGCTGGGAGGGAGGCGGTCCTCATTTGAATATTGTGGCCATGGACGGCCCGCTTTTTGGGGAGCAGGAAGCTCGTTTGAAGGGGTGATCCTCTGGTGGAAAGGAGGGCTCAGAGAAGGGAGCAGCCTGGGGAAGATGGCCTCTCGCCGGGCTGGCTGTGTGGTACCGTTTGGTTTAGCCATCATCAACCCCCTGCCTCCCCTTTTCTAGGAGGTCTCCCCGGGCCAAGTGAGGGCTGCGGCCAGGGTGTTAGGTCGGGAGGAGGCCCTTGCCTGATATACTCTGGTTTCTCTTCAGAACGTAAAAATCTTTCGCCTTTTACTAAAGATTTCCGTGGAGAGGAGCAAAACTGAGTTTTATGGCAATTTTTGCATGCTCCAGCTTGCTGGGGTTTCCTTCTTTGGGTTGAACGACAGAATGAGCGGGAGGTGGCTGTAGTGGGAGGCTGACTCCTGTGGCTGCTGCTGGGAGGGAGGCGGTCCTCATTTGAATATTGTGGCCATGGACGGCCCGCTTTTTGGGGAGCAGGAAGCTCGTTTGAAGGGGTGACCCTCTGGTGGAAAGGAGGGCTCAGAGAAGGGAGCAGCCTGGGGAAGATGGCCTCTCGCCGGGCTGGCTGTGTGGTACCATTTGGTTTAGCCATCATCAACCCCCTGCCTCCCCTTTTCTAGGAGGTCTCCCCGGGCCAAGTGAGGGCTGCGGCCAGGGTGTTAGGTCGGGAGGAGGCCCTTGCCTGATATACTCTGGTTTCTCTTCAGAACGTAAAAATCTTTCGCCTTTTACTAAAGATTTCCGTGGAGAGGAGCAAAACTGAGTTTTATGGCAATTTTTGCATGCTCCAGCTTGCTGGGGTTTCCTTCTTTGGGTTGAACGACAGAATGAGCGGGAGGTGGCTGTAGTGGGAGGCTGACTCCTGTGGCTGCTGCTGGGAGGGAGGCGGTCCTCATTTGAATATTGTGGCCATGGACGGCCCGCTTTTTGGGGAGCAGGAAGCTCGTTTGAAGGGGTGACCCTCTGGTGGAAAGGAGGGCTCAGAGAAGGGAGCAGCCTGGGGAAGATGGCCTCTCGCCGGGCTGGCTGTGTGGTACCGTTTGGTTTAGCCATCATCAACCCCCTGCCTCCCCTTTTCTAGGAGGTCTCCCCGGGCCAAGTGAGGGCTGCGGCCAGGGTGTTAGGTCGGGAGGAGGCCCTTGCCTGATATACTCTGGTTTCTCTTCAGAACGTAAAAATCTTTCGCCTTTTACTAAAGATTTCCGTGGAGAGGAGCAAAACTGAGTTTTATGGCAATTTTTGCATGCTCCAGCTTGCTGGGGTTTCCTTCTTTGGGTTGAACGACAGAATGAGCGGGAGGTGGCTGTAGTGGGAGGCTGACTCCTGTGGCTGCTGCTGGGAGGGAGGCGGTCCTCATTTGAATATTGTGGCCATGGACGGCCCGCTTTTTGGGGAGCAGGAAGCTCGTTTGAAGGGGTGACCCTCTGGTGGAAAGGAGGGCTCAGAGAAGGGAGCAGCCTGGGGAAGATGGCCTCTCGCCGGGCTGGCTGTGTGGTACCGTTTGGTTTAGCCATCATCAACCCCCTGCCTCCCCTTTTCTAGGAGGTCTCCCCGGGCCAAGTGAGGGCTGCGGCCAGGGTGTTAGGTCGGGAGGAGGCCCTTGCCTGATATACTCTGGTTTCTCTTCAGAACGTAAAAATCTTTCGCCTTTTACTAAAGATTTCCGTGGAGAGGAGCAAAACTGAGTTTTATGGCAATTTTTGCATGCTCCAGCTTGCTGGGGTTTCCTTCTTTGGGTTGAACGACAGAATGAGCGGGAGGTGGCTGTAGTGGGAGGCTGACTCCTGTGGCTGCTGCTGGGAGGGAGGCGGTCCTCATTTGAATATTGTGGCCATGGACGGCCCACTTTTTGGGGAGCAGGAAGCTCGTTTGAAGGGGTGACCCTCTGGTGGAAAGGAGGGCTCAGAGAAGGGAGCAGCCTGGGGAAGATGGCCTCTCGCCGGGCTGGCTGTGTGGTACCGTTTGGTTTAGCCATCATCAACCCCCTGCCTCCCCTTTTCTAGGAGGTCTCCCCGGGCCAAGTGAGGGCTGCGGCCAGGGTGTTAGGTCGGGAGGACGCCCTTGCCTGATATACTCTGGTTTCTCTTCAGAACGTAAAAATCTTTCGCCTTTTACTAAAGATTTCCGTGGAGAGGAGCAAAACTGAGTTTTATGGCAATTTTTGCATGCTCCAGCTTGCTGGGGTTTCCTTCTTTGGGTTGAACGACAGAATGAGCGGGAGGTGGCTGTAATGGGAGGCTGACTCCTGTGGCTGCTGCTGGGAGGGAGGCGGTCCTCATTTGAATATTGTGGCCATGGACGGCCCGCTTTTTGGGGAGCAGGAAGCTCGTTTGAAGGGGTGACCCTCTGGTGGAAAGGAGGGCTCAGAGAAGGGAGCAGCCTGGGGAAGATGGCCTCTCGCCGGGCTGGCTGTGTGGTACCGTTTGGTTTAGCCATCATCAACCCCCTGCCTCCCCTTTTCTAGGAGATCTCCCCGGGCCAAGTGAGGGCTGCGGCCAGGGTGTTAGGTCGGGAGGAGGCCCTTGCCTGATATACTCTGGTTTCTCTTCAGAACGTAAAAATCTTTCGCCTTTTACTAAAGATTTCCGTGGAGAGGAGCAAAACTGAGTTTTATGGCAATTTTTGCATGCTCCAGCTTGCTGGGGTTTCCTTCTTTGGGTTGAACGACAGAATGAGCGGGAGGTGGCTGTAGTGGGAGGCTGACTCCTGTGGCTGCTGCTGGGAGGGAGGCGGTCCTCATTTGAATATTGTGGCCATGGACGGCCCGCTTTTTGGGGAGCAGGAAGCTCGTTTGAAGGGGTGACCCTCTGGTGGAAAGGAGGGCTCAGAGAAGGGAGCAGCCTGGGGAAGATGGCCTCTCGCCGGGCTGGCTGTGTGGTACCGTTTGGTTTAGCCATCATCAACCCCCTGCCTCCCCTTTTCTAGGAGGTCTCCCCGGGCCAAGTGAGGGCTGCGGCTAGGGTGTTAGGTCGGGAGGAGGCCCTTGCCTGATATACTCTGGCTTCTCTTCAGAACGTAAAAATCTTTCGCTTTTTACTAAAGATTTCCGTGGAGAGGAGCAAAACTGAGTTTTATGGCAATTTTTGCATGCTCCAGCTTGCTGGGGTTTCCTTCTTTGGGTTGAACGACAGAATGAGCGGGAGGTGGCTGTAGTGGGAGGCTGACTCCTGTGGCTGCTGCTGGGAGGGAGGCGGTCCTCATTTGAATATTGTGGCCATGGACGGCCCGCTTTTTGGGGAGCAGGAAGCTCGTTTGAAGGGGTGACCCTCTGGTGGAAAGGAGGGCTCAGAGAAGGGAGCAGCCTGGGGAAGATGGCCTCTCGCCGGGCTGGCTGTGTGGTACCGTTTGGTTTAGCCATCATCAACCCCCTGCCTCCCCTTTTCTAGGAGGTCTCCCCGGGCCAAGTGAGGGCTGCGGCCAGGGTGTTAGGTCGGGAGGAGGCCCTTGCCTGATATACTCTGGTTTCTCTTCAGAACGTAAAAATCTTTCGCCTTTTACTAAAGATTTCCGTGGAGAGGAGCAAAACTGAGTTTTATGGCAATTTTTGCATGCTCCAGCTTGCTGGGGTTTCCTTCTTTGGGTTGAACGACAGAATGAGCGGGAGGTGGCTGTAGTGGGAGGCTGACTCCTGTGGCTGCTGCTGGGAGGGAGGCGGTCCTCATTTGAATATTGTGGCCATGGACGGCCCGCTTTTTGGGGAGCAGGAAGCTCGTTTGAAGGGGTGACCCTCTGGTGGAAAGGAGGGCTCAGAGAAGGGAGCAGCCTGGGGAAGATGGCCTCTCGCCGGGCTGGCTGTGTGGTACCGTTTGGTTTAGCCATCATCAACCCCCTGCCTCCCCTTTTCTAGGAGGTCTCCCCGGGCCAAGTGAGGGCTGCGGCCAGGGTGTTAGGTCGGGAGGAGGCCCTTGCCTGATATACTCTGGTTTCTCTTCAGAACGTAAAAATCTTTCGCCTTTTACTAAAGATTTCCGTGGAGAGGAGCAAAACTGAGTTTTATGGCAATTTTTGCATGCTCCAGCTTGCTGGGGTTTCCTTCTTTGGGTTGAACGACAGAATGAGCGGGAGGTGGCTGTAGTGGGAGGCTGACTCCTGTGGCTGCTGCTGGGAGGGAGGCGGTCCTCATTTGAATATTGTGGCCATGGACGGCCCGCTTTTTGGGGAGCAGGAAGCTCGTTTGAAGGGGTGACCCTCTGGTGGAAAGGAGGGCTCAGAGAAGGGAGCAGCCTGGGGAAGATGGCCTCTCGCCGGGCTGGCTGTGTGGTACCGTTTGGTTTAGCCATCATCAACCCCCTGCCTCCCCTTTTCTAGGAGGTCTCCCCGGGCCAAGTGAGGGCTGCGGCCAGGGTGTTAGGTCGGGAGGAGGCCCTTGCCTGATATACTCTGGTTTCTCTTCAGAACGTAAAAATCTTTCGCCTTTTACTAAAGATTTCCGTGGAGAGGAGCAAAACTGAGTTTTATGGCAATTTTTGCATGCTCCAGCTTGCTGGGGTTTCCTTCTTTGGGTTGAACGACAGAATGAGCGGGAGGTGGCTGTAGTGGGAGGCTGACTCCTGTGGCTGCTGCTGGGAGGGAGGCGGTCCTCATTTGAATATTGTGGCCATGGACAGCCCGCTTTTTGGGGAGCAGGAAGCTCGTTTGAAGGGGTGACCCTCTGGTGGAAAGGAGGGCTCAGAGAAGGGAGCAGCCTGGGGAAGATGGCCTCTCGCCGGGCTGGCTGTGTGGTACCGTTTGGTTTAGCCATCATCAACCCCCTGCCTCCCCTTTTCTAGGAGGTCTCCCCGGGCCAAGTGAGGGCTGCGGCCAGGGTGTTAGGTCGGGAGGAGGCCCTTGCCTGATATACTCTGGTTTCTCTTCAGAACGTAAAAATCTTTCGCCTTTTACTAAAGATTTCCGTGGAGAGGAGCAAAACTGAGTTTTATGGCAATTTTTGCATGCTCCAGCTTGCTGGGGTTTCCTTCTTTGGGTTGAACGACAGAATGAGCGGGAGGTGGCTGTAGTGGGAGGCTGACTCCTGTGGCTGCTGCTGGGAGGGAGGCGGTCCTCATTTGAATATTGTGGCCATGGACGGCCCGCTTTTTGGGGAGCAGGAAGCTCGTTTGAAGGGGTGACCCTCTGGTGGAAAGGAGGGCTCAGAGAAGGGAGCAGCCTGGGGAAGATGGCCTCTCGCCGGGCTGGCTGTGTGGTACCGTTTGGTTTAGCCATCATCAACCCCCTGCCTCCCCTTTTCTAGGAGGTCTCCCCGGGCCAAGTGAGGGCTGCGGCCAGGGTGTTAGGTCGGGAGGAGGCCCTTGCCTGATATACTCTGGTTTCTCTTCAGAACGTAAAAATCTTTCGCCTTTTACTAAAGATTTCCGTGGAGAGGAGCAAAACTGAGTTTTATGGCAATTTTTGCATGCTCCAGCTTGCTGGGGTTTCCTTCTTTGGGTTGAACGACAGAATGAGCGGGAGGTGGCTGTAGTGGGAGGCTGACTCCTGTGGCTGCTGCTGGGAGGGAGGCGGTCCTCATTTGAATATTGTGGCCATGGACGGCCCGCTTTTTGGGGAGCAGGAAGCTCGTTTTAAGGGGTGACCCTCTGGTGGAAAGGAGGGCTCAGAGAAGGGAGCAGCCTGGGGAAGATGGCCTCTCGCCGGGCTGGCTGTGTGGTACCGTTTGGTTTAGCCATCATCAACCCCCTGCCTCCCCTTTTCTAGGAGGTCTCCCCGGGCCAAGTGAGGGCTGCGGCCAGGGTGTTAGGTCGGGAGGAGGCCCTTGCCTGATATACTCTGGTTTCTCTTCAGAATGTAAAAATCTTTCGCCTTTTACTAAAGATTTCCGTGGAGAGGAGCAAAACTGAGTTTTATGGCAATTTTTGCATGCTCCAGCTTGCTGGGGTTTCCTTCTTTGGGTTGAACGACAGAATGAGCGGGAGGTGGCTGTAGTGGGAGGCTGACTCCTGTGGCTGCTGCTGGGAGGGAGGCGGTCCTCATTTGAATATTGTGGCCATGGACGGCCCGCTTTTTGGGGAGCAGGAAGCTCGTTTGAAGGGGTGACCCTCTGGTGGAAAGGAGGGCTCAGAGAAGGGAGCAGCCTGGGGAAGATGGCCTCTCGCCGGGCTGGCTGTGTGGTACCGTTTGGTTTAGCCATCATCAACCCCCTGCCTCCCCTTTTCTAGGAGGTCTCCCCGGGCCAAGTGAGGGCTGCGGCCAGGGTGTTAGGTCGGGAGGAGGCCCTTGCCTGATATACTCTGGTTTCTCTTCAGAACGTAAAAATCTTTCGCCTTTTACTAAAGATTTCCGTGGAGAGGAGCAAAACTGAGTTTTATGGCAATTTTTGCATGCTCCAGCTTGCTGGGGTTTCCTTCTTTGGGTTGAACGACAGAATGAGCGGGAGGTGGCTGTAGTGGGAGGCTGACTCCTGTGGCTGCTGCTGGGAGGGAGGCGGTCCTCATTTGAATATTGTGGCCATGGACGGCCCGCTTTTTGGGGAGCAGGAAGCTCGTTTGAAGGGGTGACCCTCTGGTGGAAAGGAGGGCTCAGAGAAGGGAGCAGCCTGGGGAAGATGGCCTCTCGCCGGGCTGGCTGTGTGGTACCGTTTGGTTTAGCCATCATCAACCCCCTGCCTCCCCTTTTCTAGGAGGTCTCCCCGGGCCAAGTGAGGGCTGCGGCCAGGGTGTTAGGTCGGGAGGAGGCCCTTGCCTGATATACTCTGGTTTCTCTTCAGAACGTAAAAATCTTTCGCCTTTTACTAAAGATTTCCGTGGAGAGGAGCAAAACTGAGTTTTATGGCAATTTTTGCATGCTCCAGCTTGCTGGGGTTTCCTTCTTTGGGTTGAACGACAGAATGAGCTGGAGGTGGCTGTAGTGGGAGGCTGACTCCTGTGGCTGCTGCTGGGAGGGAGGCGGTCCTCATTTGAATATTGTGGCCATGGACGGCCCGCTTTTTGGGGAGCAGGAAGCTCGTTTGAAGGGGTGACCCTCTGGTGGAAAGGAGGGCTCAGAGAAGGGAGCAGCCTGGGGAAGATGGCCTCTCGCCGGGCTGGCTGTGTGGTACCGTTTGGTTTAGCCATCATCAACCCCCTGCCTCCCCTTTTCTAGGAGGTCTCCCCGGGCCAAGTGAGGGCTGCGGCCAGGGTGTTAGGTCGGGAGGAGGCCCTTGCCTGATATACTCTGGTTTCTCTTCAGAACGTAAAAATCTTTCGCCTTTTACTAAAGATTTCCGTGGAGAGGAGCAAAACTGAGTTTTATGGCAATTTTTGCATGCTCCAGCTTGCTGGGGTTTCCTTCTTTGGGTTGAACGACAGAATGAGCGGGAGGTGGCTGTAGTGGGAGGCTGACTCCTGTGGCTGCTGCTGGGAGGGAGGCGGTCCTCATTTGAATATTGTGGCCATGGACGGCCTGCTTTTTGGGGAGCAGGAAGCTCGTTTGAAGGGGTGACCCTCTGGTGGAAAGGAGGGCTCAGAGAAGGGAGCAGCCTGGGGAAGATGGCCTCTCGCCGGGCTGGCTGTGTGGTACCGTTTGGTTTAGCCATCATCAACCCCCTGCCTCCCCTTTTCTAGGAGGTCTCCCCGGGCCAAGTGAGGGCTGCGGCCAGGGTGTTAGGTCGGGAGGAGGCCCTTGCCTGATATACTCTGGTTTCTCTTCAGAACGTAAAAATCTTTCGCCTTTTACTAAAGATTTCCGTGGAGAGGAGCAAAACTGAGTTTTATGGCAATTTTTGCATGCTCCAGCTTGCTGGGGTTTCCTTCTTTGGGTTGAACGACAGAATGAGCGGGAGGTGGCTGTAGTGGGAGGCTGACTCCTGTGGCTGCTGCTGGGAGGGAGGCGGTCCTCATTTGAATATTGTGGCCATGGACGGCCCGCTTTTTGGGGAGCAGGAAGCTCGTTTGAAGGGGTGACCCTCTGGTGGAAAGGAGGGCTCAGAGAAGGGAGCAGCCTGGGGAAGATGGCCTCTCGCCGGGCTGGCTGTGTGGTACCGTTTGGTTTAGCCATCATCAACCCCCTGCCTCCCCTTTTCTAGGAGGTCTCCCCGGGCCAAGTGAGGGCTGCGGCCAGGGTGTTAGGTCGGGAGGAGGCCCTTGCCTGATATACTCTGGTTTCTCTTCAGAACATAAAAATCTTTCGCCTTTTACTAAAGATTTCCGTGGAGAGGAGCAAAACTGAGTTTTATGGCAATTTTTGCATGCTCCAGCTTGCTGGGGTTTCCTTCTTTGGGTTGAACGACAGAATGAGCGGGAGGTGGCTGTAGTGGGAGGCTGACTCCTGTGGCTGCTGCTGGGAGGGAGGCGGTCCTCATTTGAATATTGTGGCCATGGACGGCCCGCTTTTTGGGGAGCAGGAAGCTCGTTTGAAGGGGTGACCCTCTGGTGGAAAGGAGGGCTCAGAGAAGGGAGCAGCCTGGGGAAGATGGCCTCTCGCCGGGCTGGCTGTGTGGTACCGTTTGGTTTAGCCATCATCAACCCCCTGCCTCCCCTTTTCTAGGAGGTCTCCCCGGGCCAAGTGAGGGCTGCGGCCAGGGTGTTAGGTCGGGAGGAGGCCCTTGCCTGATATACTCTGGTTTCTCTTCAGAACGTAAAAATCTTTCGCCTTTTACTAAAGATTTCCGTGGAGAGGAGCAAAACTGAGTTTTATGGCAATTTTTGCATGCTCCAGCTTGCTGGGGTTTCCTTCTTTGGGTTGAACGACAGAATGAGCGGGAGGTGGCTGTAGTGGGAGGCTGACTCCTGTGGCTGCTGCTGGGAGGGAGGCGGTCCTCATTTGAATATTGTGGCCATGGACGGCCCGCTTTTTGGGGAGCAGGAAGCTCGTTTGAAGGGGTGACCCTCTGGTGGAAAGGAGGGCTCAGAGAAGGGAGCAGCCTGGGGAAGATGGCCTCTCGCCGGGCTGGCTGTGTGGTACCGTTTGGTTTAGCCATCATCAACCCCCTGCCTCCCCTTTTCTAGGAGGTCTCCCCGGGCCAAGTGAGGGCTGCGGCCAGGGTGTTAGGTCGGGAGGAGGCCCTTGCCTGATATACTCTGGTTTCTCTTCAGAACGTAAAAATCTTTCGCCTTTTACTAAAGATTTCCGTGGAGAGGAGCAAAACTGAGTTTTATGGCAATTTTTGCATGCTCCAGCTTGCTGGGGTTTCCTTCTTTGGGTTGAACGACAGAATGAGCGGGAGGTGGCTGTAGTGGGAGGCTGACTCCTGTGGCTGCTGCTGGGAGGGAGGCGGTCCTCATTTGAATATTGTGGCCATGGACGGCCCGCTTTTTGGGGAGCAGGAAGCTCGTTTGAAGGGGTGACCCTCTGGTGGAAAGGAGGGCTCAGAGAAGGGAGCAGCCTGGGGAAGATGGCCTCTCGCCGGGCTGGCTGTGTGGTACCGTTTGGTTTAGCCATCATCAACCCCCTGCCTCCCCTTTTCTAGGAGGTCTCCCCGGGCCAAGTGAGGGCTGCGGCCAGGGTGTTAGGTCGGGAGGAGGCCCTTGCCTGATATACTCTGGTTTCTCTTCAGAACGTAAAAATCTTTCGCCTTTTACTAAAGATTTCCGTGGAGAGGAGCAAAACTGAGTTTTATGGCAATTTTTGCATGCTCCAGCTTGCTGGGGTTTCCTTCTTTGGGTTGAACGACAGAATGAGCGGGAGGTGGCTGTAGTGGGAGGCTGACTCCTGTGGCTGCTGCTGGGAGGGAGGCGGTCCTCATTTGAATATTGTGGCCATGGACGGCCCGCTTTTTGGGGAGCAGGAAGCTCATTTGAAGGGGTGACCCTCTGGTGGAAAGGAGGGCTCAGAGAAGGGAGCAGCCTGGGGAAGATGGCCTCTCGCCGGGCTGGCTGTGTGGTACCGTTTGGTTTAGCCATCATCAACCCCCTGCCTCCCCTTTTCTAGGAGGTCTCCCCGGGCCAAGTGAGGGCTGCGGCCAGGGTGTTAGGTCGGGAGGAGGCCCTTGCCTGATATACTCTGGTTTCTCTTCAGAACGTAAAAATCTTTCGCCTTTTACTAAAGATTTCTGTGGAGAGGAGCAAAACTGAGTTTTATGGCAATTTTTGCATGCTCCAGCTTGCTGGGGTTTCCTTCTTTGGGTTGAACGACAGAATGAGTGGGAGGTGGCTGTAGTGGGAGGCTGACTCCTGTGGCTGCTGCTGGGAGGGAGGCGGTCCTCATTTGAATATTGTGGCCATGGACGGCCCGCTTTTTGGGGAGCAGGAAGCTCGTTTGAAGGGGTGACCCTCTGGTGGAAAGGAGGGCTCAGAGAAGGGAGCAGCCTGGGGAAGATGGCCTCTCGCCGGGCTGGCTGTGTGGTACCGTTTGGTTTAGCCATCATCAACCCCCTGCCTCCCCTTTTCTAGGAGGTCTCCCCGGGCCAAGTGAGGGCTGCGGCCAGGGTGTTAGGTCGGGAGGAGGCCCTTGCCTGATATACTCTGGTTTCTCTTCAGAACGTAAAAATCTTTCGCCTTTTACTAAAGATTTCCGTGGAGAGGAGCAAAACTGAGTTTTATGGCAATTTTTGCATGCTCCAGCTTGCTGGGGTTTCCTTCTTTGGGTTGAACGACAGAATGAGCGGGAGGTGGCTGTAGTGGGAGGCTGACTCCTGTGGCTGCTGCTGGGAGGGAGGCGGTCCTCATTTGAATATTGTGGCCATGGACGGCCCGCTTTTTGGGGAGCAGGAAGCTCGTTTGAAGGGGTGACCCTCTGGTGGAAAGGAGGGCTCAGAGAAGGGAGCAGCCTGGGGAAGATGGCCTCTCGCCGGGCTGGCTGTGTGGTACCGTTTGGTTTAGCCATCATCAACCCCCTGCCTCCCCTTTTCTAGGAGGTCTCCCCGGGCCAAGTGAGGGCTGCGGCCAGGGTGTTAGGTCAGGAGGAGGCCCTTGCCTGATATACTCTGGTTTCTCTTCAGAACGTAAAAATCTTTCGCCTTTTACTAAAGATTTCCGTGGAGAGGAGCAAAACTGAGTTTTATGGCAATTTTTGCATGCTCCAGCTTGCTGGGGTTTCCTTCTTTGGGTTGAACGACAGAATGAGCGGGAGGTGGCTGTAGTGGGAGGCTGACTCCTGTGGCTGCTGCTGGGAGGGAGGTGGTCCTCATTTGAATATTGTGGCCATGGACGGCCCGCTTTTTGGGGAGCAGGAAGCTCGTTTGAAGGGGTGACCCTCTGGTGGAAAGGAGGGCTCAGAGAAGGGAGCAGCCTGGGGAAGATGGCCTCTCGCCGGGCTGGCTGTGTGGTACCGTTTGGTTTAGCCATCATCAACCCCCTGCCTCCCCTTTTCTAGGAGGTCTCCCCGGGCCAAGTGAGGGCTGCGGCCAGGGTGTTAGGTCGGGAGGAGGCCCTTGCCTGATATACTCTGGTTTCTCTTCAGAACGTAAAAATCTTTCGCCTTTTACTAAAGATTTCCGTGGAGAGGAGCAAAACTGAGTTTTATGGCAATTTTTGCATGCTCCAGCTTGCTGGGGTTTCCTTCTTTGGGTTGAACGACAGAATGAGCGGGAGGTGGCTGTAGTGGGAGGCTGACTCCTGTGGCTGCTGCTGGGAGGGAGGCGGTCCTCATTTGAATATTGTGGCCATGGACGGCCCGCTTTTTGGGGAGCAGGAAGCTCGTTTGAAGGGGTGACCCTCTGGTGGAAAGGAGGGCTCAGAGAAGGGAGCAGCCTGGGGAAGATGGCCTCTCGCCGGGCTGGCTGTGTGGTACCGTTTGGTTTAGCCATCATCAACCCCCTGCCTCCCCTTTTCTAGGAGGTCTCCCCGGGCCAAGTGAGGGCTGCGGCCAGGGTGTTAGGTCGGGAGGAGGCCCTTGCCTGATATACTCTGGTTTCTCTTCAGAACGTAAAAATCTTTCGCCTTTTACTAAAGATTTCCGTGGAGAGGAGCAAAACTGAGTTTTATGGCAATTTTTGCATGCTCCAGCTTGCTGGGGTTTCCTTCTTTGGGTTGAACGACAGAATGAGCGGGAGGTGGCTGTAGTGGGAGGCTGACTCCTGTGGCTGCTGCTGGGAGGGAGGCGGTCCTCATTTGAATATTGTGGCCATGGACGGCCCGCTTTTTGGGGAGCAGGAAGCTCGTTTGAAGGGGTGACCCTCTGGTGGAAAGGAGGGCTCAGAGAAGGGAGCAGCCTGGGGAAGATGGCCTCTCGCCGGGCTGGCTGTGTGGTACCGTTTGGTTTAGCCATCATCAACCCCCTGCCTCCCCTTTTCTAGGAGGTCTCCCCGGGCCAAGTGAGGGCTGCGGCCAGGGTGTTAGGTCGGGAGGAGGCCCTTGCCTGATATACTCTGGTTTCTCTTCAGAACGTAAAAATCTTTCGCCTTTTACTAAAGATTTCCGTGGAGAGGAGCAAAACTGAGTTTTATGGCAATTTTTGCATGCTCCAGCTTGCTGGGGTTTCCTTCTTTGGGTTCAACGACAGAATGAGCGGGAGGTGGCTGTAGTGGGAGGCTGACTCCTGTGGCTGCTGCTGGGAGGGAGGCGGTCCTCATTTGAATATTGTGGCCATGGACGGCCCGCTTTTTGGGGAGCAGGAAGCTCGTTTGAAGGGGTGACCCTCTGGTGGAAAGGAGGGCTCAGAGAAGGGAGCAGCCTGGGGAAGATGGCCTCTCGCCGGGCTGGCTGTGTGGTACCGTTTGGTTTAGCCATCATCAACCCCCTGCCTCCCCTTTTCTAGGAGGTCTCCCCGGGCCAAGTGAGGGCTGCGGCCAGGGTGTTAGGTCGGGAGGAGGCCCTTGCCTGATATACTCTGGTTTCTCTTCAGAACGTAAAAATCTTTCGCCTTTTACTAAAGATTTCCGTGGAGAGGAGCAAAACTGAGTTTTATGGCAATTTTTGCATGCTCCAGCTTGCTGGGGTTTCCTTCTTTGGGTTGAACGACAGAATGAGCGGGAGGTGGCTGTAGTGGGAGGCTGACTCCTGTGGCTGCTGCTGGGAGGGAGGCGGTCCTCATTTGAATATTGTGGCCATGGACGGCCCGCTTTTTGGGGAGCAGGAAGCTCGTTTGAAGGGGTGACCCTCTGGTGGAAAGGAGGGCTCAGAGAAGGGAGCAGCCTGGGGAAGATGGCCTCTCGCCGGGCTGGCTGTGTGGTACCGTTTGGTTTAGCCATCATCAACCCCCTGCCTCCCCTTTTCTAGGAGGTCTCCCCGGGCCAAGTGAGGGCTGCGGCCAGGGTGTTAGGTCGGGAGGAGGCCCTTGCCTGATATACTCTGGTTTCTCTTCAGAACGTAAAAATCTTTCGCCTTTTACTAAAGATTTCCGTGGAGAGGAGCAAAACTGAGTTTTATGGCAATTTTTGCATGCTCCAGCTTGCTGGGGTTTCCTTCTTTGGGTTGAACGACAGAATGAGCGGGAGGTGGCTGTAGTGGGAGGCTGACTCCTGTGGCTGCTGCTGGGAGGGAGGCGGTCCTCATTTGAATATTGTGGCCATGGACGGCCCGCTTTTTGGGGAGCAGGAAGCTCGTTTGAAGGGGTGACCCTCTGGTGGAAAGGAGGGCTCAGAGAAGGGAGCAGCCTGGGGAAGATGGCCTCTCGCCGGGCTGGCTGTGTGGTACCGTTTGGTTTAGCCATCATCAACCCCCTGCCTCCCCTTTTCTAGGTGGTCTCCCCGGGCCAAGTGAGGGCTGCGGCCAGGGTGTTAGGTCGGGAGGAGGCCCTTGCCTGATATACTCTGGTTTCTCTTCAGAACGTAAAAATCTTTCGCCTTTTATTAAAGATTTCCGTGGAGAGGAGCAAAACTGACTTTTATGGCAATTTTTGCATGCTCCAGCTTGCTGGGGTTTCCTTCTTTGGGTTGAACGACAGAATGAGCGGGAGGTGGCTGTAGTGGGAGGCTGACTCCTGTGGCTGCTGCTGGGAGGGAGGCGGTCCTCATTTGAATATTGTGGCCATGGACGGCCCGCTTTTTGGGGAGCAGGAAGCTCGTTTGAAGGGGTGACCCTCTGGTGGAAAGGAGGGCTCAGAGAAGGGAGCAGCCTGGGGAAGATGGCCTCTCGCCGGGCTGGCTGTGTGGTACCGTTTGGTTTAGCCATCATCAACCCCCTGCCTCCCCTTTTCTAGGAGGTCTCCCCGGGCCAAGTGAGGGCTGAGGCCAGGGTGTTAGGTCGGGAGGAGGCCCTTGCCTGATATACTCTGGTTTCTCTTCAGAACGTAAAAATCTTTCGCCTTTTACTAAAGATTTCCGTGGAGAGGAGCAAAACTGAGTTTTATGGCAATTTTTGCATGCTCCAGCTTGCTGGGGTTTCCTTCTTTGGGTTGAACGACAGAATGAGCGGGAGGTGGCTGTAGTGGGAGGCTGACTCCTGTGGCTGCTGCTGGGAGGGAGGCGGTCCTCATTTGAATATTGTGGCCATGGACGGCCCGCTTTTTGGGGAGCAGGAAGCTCGTTTGAAGGGGTGACCCTCTGGTGGAAAGGAGGGCTCAGAGAAGGGAGCAGCCTGGGGAAGATGGCCTCTCGCCGGGCTGGCTGTGTGGTACCGTTTGGTTTAGCCATCATCAACCCCCTGCCTCCCCTTTTCTAGGAGGTCTTCCCGGGCCAAGTGAGGGCTGCGGCCAGGGTGTTAGGTCGGGAGGAGGCCCTTGCCTGATATACTCTGGTTTCTCTTCAGAACGTAAAAATCTTTCGCCTTTTACTAAAGATTTCCGTGGAGAGGAGCAAAACTGAGTTTTATGGCAATTTTTGCATGCTCCAGCTTGCTGGGGTTTCCTTCTTTGGGTTGAACGACAGAATGAGCGGGAGGTGGCTGTAGTGGGAGGCTGACTCCTGTGGCTGCTGCTGGGAGGGAGGCGGTCCTCATTTGAATATTGTGGCCATGGACGGCCCGCTTTTTGGGGAGCAGGAAGCTCGTTTGAAGGGGTGACCCTCTGGTGGAAAGGAGGGCTCAGAGAAGGGAGCAGCCTGGGGAAGATGGCCTCTCGCCGGGCTGGCTGTGTGGTACCGTTTGGTTTAGCCATCATCAACCCCCTGCCTCCCCTTTTCTAGGAGGTCTCCCCGGGCCAAGTGAGGGCTGCGGCCAGGGTGTTAGGTCGGGAGGAGGCCCTTGCCTGATATACTCTGGTTTCTCTTCAGAACGTAAAAATCTTTCGCCTTTTTCTAAAGATTTCCGTGGAGAGGAGCAAAACTGAGTTTTATGGCAATTTTTGCATGCTCCAGCTTGCTGGGGTTTCCTTCTTTGGGTTGAACGACAGAATGAGCGGGAGGTGGCTGTAGTGGGAGGCTGACTCCTGTGGCTGCTGCTGGGAGGGAGGCGGTTCTCATTTGAATATTGTGGCCATGGACGGCCCGCTTTTTGGGGAGCAGGAAGCTCGTTTGAAGGGGTGACCCTCTGGTGGAAAGGAGGGCTCAGAGAAGGGAGCAGCCTGGGGAAGATGGCCTCTCGCCGGGCTGGCTGTGTGGTACCGTTTGGTTTAGCCATCATCAACCCCCTGCCTCCCCTTTTCTAGGAGGTCTCCCTGGGCCAAGTGAGGGCTGCGGCCAGGGTGTTAGGTCGGGAGGAGGCCCTTGCCTGATATACTCTGGTTTCTCTTCAGAACGTAAAAATCTTTCGCCTTTTACTAAAGATTTCCGTGGAGAGGAGCAAAACTGAGTTTTATGGCAATTTTTGCATGCTCCAGCTTGCTGGGGTTTCCTTCTTTGGGTTGAACGACAGAATGAGCGGGAGGTGGCTGTAGTGGGAGGCTGACTCCTGTGGCTGCTGCTGGGAGGGAGGCGGTCCTCATTTGAATATTGTGGCCATGGACGGCCCGCTTTTTGGGGAGCAGGAAGCTCGTTTGAAGGGGTGACCCTCTGGTGGAAAGGAGGGCTCAGAGAAGGGAGCAGCCTGGGGAAGATGGCCTCTCGCCGGGCTGGCTGTGTGGTACCGTTTGGTTTAGCCATCATCAACCCCCTGCCTCCCCTTTTCTAGGAGGTCTCCCCGGGCCAAGTGAGGGCTGCGGCCAGGGTGTTAGGTCGGGAGGAGGCCCTTGCCTGATATACTCTGGTTTCTCTTCAGAACGTAAAAATCTTTCGCCTTTTACTAAAGATTTCTGTGGAGAGGAGCAAAACTGAGTTTTATGGCAATTTTTGCATGCTCCAGCTTGCTGGGGTTTCCTTCTTTGGGTTGAACGACAGAATGAGCGGGAGGTGGCTGTAGTGGGAGGCTGACTCCTGTGGCTGCTGCTGGGAGGGAGGCGGTCCTCATTTGAATATTGTGGCCATGGACGGCCCGCTTTTTGGGGAGCAGGAAGCTCATTTGAAGGGGTGACCCTCTGGTGGAAAGGAGGGCTCAGAGAAGGGAGCAGCCTGGGGAAGATGGCCTCTCGCCGGGCTGGCTGTGTGGTACCGTTTGGTTTAGCCATCATCAACCCCCTGCCTCCCCTTTTCTAGGAGGTCTCCCCGGGCCAAGTGAGGGCTGCGGCCAGGGTGTTAGGTCGGGAGGAGGCCCTTGCCTGATATACTCTGGTTTCTCTTCAGAACGTAAAAATCTTTCGCCTTTTACTAAAGATTTCCGTGGAGAGGAGCAAAACTGAGTTTTATGGCAATTTTTGCATGCTCCAGCTTGCTGGGGTTTCCTTCTTTGGGTTGAACGACAGAATGAGCGGGAGGTGGCTGTAGTGGGAGGCTGACTCCTGTGGCTGCTGCTGGGAGGGAGGCGGTCCTCATTTGAATATTGTGGCCATGGACGGCCCGCTTTTTGGGGAGCAGGAAGCTCGTTTGAAGGGGTGACCCTCTGGTGGAAAGGAGGGCTCAGAGAAGGGAGCAGCCTGGGGAAGATGGCCTCTCGCCGGGCTGGCTGTGTGGTACCGTTTGGTTTAGCCATCATCAACCCCCTGCCTCCCCTTTTCTAGGAGGTCTCCCCGGGCCAAGTGAGGGCTGCGGCCAGGGTGTTAGGTCGGGAGGAGGCCCTTGCCTGATATACTCTGGTTTCTCTTCAGAACGTAAAAATCTTTCGCCTTTTACTAAAGATTTCCGTGGAGAGGAGCAAAACTGAGTTTTATGACAATTTTTGCATGCTCCAGCTTGCTGGGGTTTCCTTCTTTGGGTTGAACGACAGAATGAGCGGGAGGTGGCTGTAGTGGGAGGCTGACTCCTGTGGCTGCTGCTGGGAGGGAGGCGGTCCTCATTTGAATATTGTGGCCATGGACGGCCCGCTTTTTGGGGAGCAGGAAGCTCGTTTGAAGGGGTGACCCTCTGGTGGAAAGGAGGGCTCAGAGAAGGGAGCAGCCTGGGGAAGATGGCCTCTCGCCGGGCTGGCTGTGTGGTACCGTTTGGTTTAGCCATCATCAACCCCCTGCCTCCCCTTTTCTAGGAGGTCTCCCCGGGCCAAGTGAGGGCTGCGGCCAGGGTGTTAGGTCGGGAGGAGGCCCTTGCCTGATATACTCTGGTTTCTCTTCAGAACGTAAAAATCTTTCGCCTTTTACTAAAGATTTCCGTGGAGAGGAGCAAAACTGAGTTTTATGGCAATTTTTGCATGCTCCAGCTTGCTGGGGTTTCCTTCTTTGGGTTGAACGACAGAATGAGCGGGAGGTGGCTGTAGTGGGAGGCTGACTCCTGTGGCTGCTGCTGGGAGGGAGGCGGTCCTCATTTGAATATTGTGGCCATGGACGGCCCGCTTTTTGGGGAGCAGGAAGCTCGTTTGAAGGGGTGACCCTCTGGTGGAAAGGAGGGCTCAGAGAAGGGAGCAGCCTGGGGAAGATGGCCTCTCGCCGGGCTGGCTGTGTGGTACCGTTTGGTTTAGCCATCATCAACCACCTGCCTCCCCTTTTCTAGGAGGTCTCCCCGGGCCAAGTGAGGGCTGCGGCCAGGGTGTTAGGTCGGGAGGAGGCCCTTGCCTGATATACTCTGGTTTCTCTTCAGAACGTAAAAATCTTTCGCCTTTTACTAAAGATTTCCGTGGAGAGGAGCAAAACTGAGTTTTATGGCAATTTTTGCATGCTCCAGCTTGCTGGGGTTTCCTTCTTTGGGTTGAACGACAGAATGAGCGGGAGGTGGCTGTAGTGGGAGGCTGACTCCTGTGGCTGCTGCTGGGAGGGAGGCGGTCCTCATTTGAATATTGTGGCCATGGACGGCCCGCTTTTTGGGGAGCAGGAAGCTCGTTTGAAGGGGTGACCCTCTGGTGGAAAGGAGGGCTCAGAGAAGGGAGCAGCCTGGGGAAGATGGCCTCTCGCCGGGCTGGCTGTGTGGTACCGTTTGGTTTAGCCATCATCAACCCCCTGCCTCCCCTTTTCTAGGAGGTCTCCCCGGGCCAAGTGAGGGCTGCGGCCAGGGTGTTAGGTCGGGAGGAGGCCCTTGCCTGATATACTCTGGTTTCTCTTCAGCACTAGTGATGAGCGAGTACTAAAAAGCTCGGGTGCTCGAAGCTCGGGCCGAGCCTCCCAAGATACTCGTGTACTCGGCCCGAGCACCGAGCCCAATGTTATCCTATGGGAGACCCGAGTATTTTTGTGAAATGACCCCCCGGCAGCATGGAGAAACCCTAAAAATGTCACAAAAGTCTCAGAAGAGTGCTCAAATGACATGGCATCAGCATGGGGAAGACCCCTTGAAGCATTTATCACTCAAAAGTCACAGATGTGAACAATTTTGTCCGAGTTTTACGCCATTTTTACGGACTCACCAGAAAACCTTACAAAATGACACCAAAATGAATTTTCATGGCGGAAATGTTAAGGGCACATACCCAATAGTGAGATAGAGCTGGTGTATGTTACTTTTTGAGATTAATACATGAAAGATTTTACATGAAAACCTTGTGTGGCACTCCGATGTCCAAAACGCACGTTTTGTGCTTTTTACTAGCGATGTCGGTCATTTTTTTTTTTTTATTCTATCTCCCTCAGTCCGTCGGTCTGTCTCTCTCTGTCTTGTCTGTCCCCCTCTCACAGTCTGTCGGTCAGTTCCCCCCCCTCTCTCTTACTTACCGTTCCCCGATCACTGCCGCGGCGCTGCACAGCTGTTCAAACTCCGGTGGCTTTTCCTCTTTTGAAAAAGCCGGCCGCTCATTAATCAATCTCCTATTCCCTGCTGTCCTGCTTTTCGGCGCCTATGATTGGTTGCAGTGAGACACGCTCCCACACTGAGTGACAGCTGTCTCACTGCAACCAATCACAGCAGCCGGTGTGTGTATACTGTGCAGTGAAATAAATAATTAAATAATTAAAAAAAACGGCATGCGGTCCCCCCAATTTTAATACCAGCCAGATAAAGCCATACGGCTGAAGGCTGGTATTCTCAGGATGGGGAGCTCCACGTTATGGGGAGCCCCCCACCCTAACAATATCAGTCAGCAGCCGCCCAGAATTGCCGCATACATTAGATGCGACAGTTCTGGGGCTGTACCCGGCTCTTCCCGATTTACCCTGGTGCGTTGGCAAATCGGGGTAATAAGGAGTTAATGGCAGCCCATAGCTGCCACTAAATCCTAGATTAATCATGTCAGGCGTCTCCCCGAGATTCCTTCCATGATTAATCTGTAAATTACAGTTAAAAAACACACACACCCGAAAAATCCTTTATTAGAAATAAAAAACACTAACAAAGTCCCTCATTACCAATTTATTAACCCCGACAAACCCTCCATGTCCGGCGTACTCCACAGTCCTCCAGCGTCGCGTCCAGCTCTGCTGCATGGAAGTGACAGGAGCTGCAGAAGACACCGCCGCTCCGGTCACCTCCACGCAGCTAATGAGATGAGTATAGCGATCAGCTGAGCTGTCACTGAGGTTACCTGGATCCAGCGGTGGATGCAGCGGTGGCCGCGGGTAACCTCAGTGACAGCTCAGCTGATCGCGCTACTCACCGCCGCTCCAGTCAGCTCCATGCACCAACTGAGGTGAGTATAGCGATCAGCTGCTGTCACTGAGGTTAATCGCGGCACCGCTGGATCCAGCGGTGGCCGGGAGTTACCTGACTGACAGCAGCTGATCGCGCTATTCCCTTCATTAGCTGCGTGGAGGTGACCGGCGGCTTTTACTATTTTGAAAAAGCCGGCCGCTCATTAAACAATCTCCTATTCCCTGCTTTCCCCGCCCACCGGTGCCTATGATTGGTTGCAGTGAGACACGCCCCCACGCTGAGTGACAGGTGTCACACTGCACCCAATCACAGCAGCCGGTGGGCGTGTCTATACTGTGCAGGAAAATAAATTAATAAATAATTAAAAAAAAACGGCGTGCGGTCCCCCCCATTTTAATGCCAGCCAGATAAAGCCATACGGCTGAAGGCTGGTATTCTCAGGATGGGGAGCTCCACGTTATGGGGAGCCCCCCAGCCTAACAATATCAGTCAGCAGCCGCCCAGAATTGTCGCATACATTATATGCGACAGTTCTGGGGCTGTACCCGGCTCTTCCCGATTTGCCCTGGTGCTTTGGCAAATCGGGGTAATAAGGAGTTAATGGCAGCCCATAGCTGCCACTAAATCCTAGATTAATCATGTCAGGCGTCTATGAGACACCCTCCATGATTAATCTGTAAGTTACAGTAAATAAACACACACACCCGAAAAATCCTTTATTAGAAATAAAAAACACACACATATACCCTGGTTCACCACTTTAATCAGCCCCAAAAAGCCCTCCATGTCCGGCGTCATCCAGGATGTTCCAGCGTCGCATCCTGCGCTGCTGCATAGAGGTGACCGGAGCTGCAGAAGACACCGCCGCTCCGGTCACTTCCACGCAGCAAATGAGGTGAGTAGCGCGATCAGCTGAGCTGTCACTGAGGTTACCCGCCGTCACTGGATCCAGTGACGGCGGGTAACCTCAGTGACAGCTCAGCTGATCGCACGGCTGTCTTCATTAGCTGCGTGGAGGTGACCGGAGCGGCGGTGTCTTCTGCAGCTCCTGTCACTTCCATGCAGCAGAGCTGGACGCGACGCCGGAGTCCGTGGAGTACGCCGGACATGGAGGGTTTGTCGGGGTTAATAAATTGGTAATGAGGGACTTTGTTAGTGTTTTTTATTTCTAATAAAGGATTTTTCGGATGTGTGTGTTTTTTAACTGTAATTTACAGATTAATCATGGAAGGAATCTCGGGGAGACGCCTGACATGATTAATCTAGGATTTAGTGGCAGCTATGGGCTGCCATTAACTCCTTATTACCCCGATTTGCCAACGCACCAGGGTAAATCGGGAAGAGCCGGGTACAGTCCCAGAACTGTCGCATATAATGTATGCGGCAATTCTGGGCAGCTGTTGGCTGATATTGTTAGGGTGGGGGGCTCCCCATAACGTGGAGCTCCCCATCCTGAGAATACCAGCCTTCAGCCGTATGGCTTTATCTGGCTGGTTTTAAAAATGGGGGGAACCGCACGCCGTTTTTTTTAATTATTTAATAAATAATTAAAATTAATAATTAAAATTAATAAATAATTAAAAAAAACGGCGTGCGGTTCCCCCCATTTTTAAAACCAGCCAGATAAAGCCATACGGCTGAAGGCTGGTATTCTCAGGATGGGGAGCTCCACGTTATGGGGAGCCCCCCACCCTAACAATATCAGCCAACAGCCTCCCAGAATTGCCGCATACATTATATGCGACAGTTCTGGGACTGTACCCGGCTCTTCCCGATTTGCCCTGGTGCGTTGGCAAATCGGGGTAATAAGGAGTTATTGGCAGCCCATAGCTGCCAATAAGTCCTAGATTAATCATGTCAGGCGTCTATGAGACACCCTCCATGATTAATCTGTAAGTTACAGTAAATAAACACACACACACCAGAAAAAATCCTTTATTAGAAATAAAAACACACACATATACCCTGGTTCACCACTTTAATCAGCCCGAAAAAGCCCTCCATGTCCGGCGTAATCCAGGATGATCCAGCGTCGCATCCAGCGCTGCTGCATGGAGGTGACCGGAGCCGCAGCAGACACCGCCGCTCCGGTCACCTCCACACAGCAAATGAACACAGCCGCGCGATCAGCTGCTGTCACTGAGGTTACCCGCGGCCACCGGTGGATGCAGCGGTGACAGCGGGTAACCTCAGTGACAGCAGCTGATCGCGCGGCTGTGTTCATTTGCTGTGTGGAGGTGACCGGAGCGGCGGTGTCTGCTGCAGCTCCGGTCACCTCCATGCAGCAGCGCTGGATGCGACGCTGGATCATCCTGGATTACGCCGGACAAGGAGGGCTTTTTGGGGCTGATTAAAGTGGTGAACCAGGGTATATGTGTGTGTTTTTTATTTCTAATAAAGGATTTTTTCTGGTGTGTGTGTTTATTTACTGTAACTTACAGATTAATCATGGAGGGTGTCTCATAGACGCATGACATGATTAATCTAGGACTTATTGGCAGCTATGGGCTGCCAATAACTCCTTATTACCCCGATTTGCCAACGCACCAGGGTAAATCGGGAAGAGCCGGGTACAGCCCCAGAATTGTCGCATATAATGTATGCGGCAATTCTGGCCAGCTGCTGACTGATATTGTTAGGGTGGGGGGCTCCCCATAACGTGGGGCTCCCCATCCTGAGAATACCAGCCTTCAGCTGTATGGCTTTATCTGGCTGGTATTAAAATTGGGGGGAACCGCACGCTGTTTTTTTAATTATTTATTTATTTATTTTACTGCACAGTATAGACACGCCCACCGGCTGCTGTGATTGGGTGCAGTGTGACACCTGTCACTCAGCGTGGGGGCGTGTCTCACTGCAACCAATCATAGGCGCCTGTGGGCGTGGAAAGCAGGGAATATGAGATGGCTGTGTACAGAGCACAGCGCGCCGGCCGGTATAAAGGCTCGGTCACGCTGTGCAGGCCGGCCAATCACTGCAATTCCACAACTAACAGGGCTGTGGCATTGCAGTGGTCTGCCAGCCAATCCCTGCATGAGGGCTGGCTCTCAAAAGAGCGCCAACATGCAGGGATGAAGACCACGAGTAAAGCACGAGTATTGCAAAATTACTCGGTCCCCGCCGAGTAGCCCGAGTACAGTGATACTCGTGCGAGTACCGAGTAGTTACAAGCATGCTCGCTCATCACTATTCAGCACGTAAAAATTCTTTCGCCTTTTACTAAAGATTTCCGTGGAGAGGAGCAAAACTGAGTTTTATGGCAATTTTTGCATGCTCCAGCTTGCTGGGGTTTCCTTCTTTGGGTTGAACGACAGAATGAGCGGGAGGTGGCTGTAGTGGGAGGCTGACTCCTGTGGCTGCTGCTGGGAGGGAGGCGGTCCTCATTTGAATATTGTGGCCATGGACGGCCCGCTTTTTGGGGAGCAGGAAGCTCGTTTGAAGGGGTGACCCTCTGCTGGAAAGGAGGGCTCAGAGAAGGGAGCAGCCTGGGGAAGATGGCCTCTCGCCGGGCTGGCTGTGTGGTACCGTTTGGTTTAGCCATCATCAACCCCCTGCCTCCCCTTTTCTAGGAGGTCTCCCCGGGCCAAGTGAGGGCTGCGGCCAGGGTGTTAGGTCGGGAGGAGGCCCTTGCCTGATATACTCTGGTTTCTCTTCAGAACGTAAAAATTTTTCGCCTTTTACTAAAGATTTCCGTGGAGAGGAGTAAAACTGAGTTTTATGGCAATTTTTGCATGCTCCAGCTTGCTGGGGTTTCCTTCTTTGGGTTGAACGACAGAATGAGCGGGAGGTGGCTGTAGTGGGAGGCTGACTCCTGTGGCTGCTGCTGGGAGGGAGGCGGTCCTCATTTGAATATTGTGGCCATGGACGGCCCGCTTTTTGGGGAGCAGGAAGCTCGTTTGAAGGGGTGACCCTCTGGTGGAAAGGAGGGCTCAGAGAAGGGAGCAGCCTGGGGAAGATGGCCTCTCGCCGGGCTGGCTGTGTGGTACCGTTTGGTTTAGCCATCATCAACCCCCTGCCTCCCCTTTTCTAGGAGGTCTCCCCGGGCCAAGTGAGGGCTGCGGCCAGGGTGTTAGGTCGGGAGGAGGCCCTTGCCTGATATACTCTGGTTTCTCTTCAGAACGTAAAAATCTTTCGTATTTTACTAAAGATTTCCGTGGATAGGAGCAAAACTGAGTTTTATGGCAATTTTTGCATGCTCCAGCTTGCTGGGGTTTCCTTCTTTGGGTTGAACGACAGAATGAGCGGGAGGTGGCTGTAGTGGGAGGCTGACTCCTGTGGCTGCTGCTGGGAGGGAGGCGGTCCTCATTTGAATATTGTGGCCATGGACGGCCCGCTTTTTGGGGAGCAGGAAGCTCGTTTGAAGGGGTGACCCTCTGGTGGAAAGGAGGGCTCAGAGAAGGGAGCAGCCTGGGGAAGATGGCCTCTCGCCGGGCTGGCTGTGTGGTACCGTTTGGTTTAGCCATCATCAACCCCCTGTCTCCCCTTTTCTAGGAGGTCTCCCCGGGCCAAGTGAGGGCTGCGGCCAGGGTGTTAGGTCGGGAGGAGGCCCTTGCCTGATATACTCTGGTTTCTCTTCAGAACGTAAAAATCTTTCGCCTTTTACTAAAGATTTCCGTGGAGAGGAGCAAAACTGAGTTTTATGGCAATTTTTGCATGCTCCAGCTTGCTGGGGTTTCCTTCTTTGGGTTGAACGACAGAATAAGCGGGAGGTGGCTGTAGTGGGAGGCTGACTCCTGTGGCTGCTGCTGGGAGGGAGGCGGTCCTCATTTGAATATTGTGGCCATGGACGGCCCGCTTTTTGGGGAGCAGGAAGCTCGTTTGAAGGGGTGACCCTCTGGTGGAAAGGAGGGCTCAGAGAAGGGAGCAGCCTGGGGAAGATGGCCTCTCGCCGGGCTGGCTGTGTGGTACCGTTTGGTTTAGCCATCATCAACCCCCTGCCTCCCCTTTTCTAGGAGGTCTCCCCGGGCCAAGTGAGGGCTGCGGCCAGGGTGTTAGGTCGGGAGGAGGCCCTTGCCTGATATACTCTGGTTTCTCTTCAGAACGTAAAAATCTTTCGCCTTTTACTAAAGATTTCCGTGGAGAGGAGCAAAACTGAGTTTTATGGCAATTTTTGCATGCTCCAGCTTGCTGGGGTTTCCTTCTTTGGGTTGAACGACAGAATAAGCGGGAGGTGGCTGTAGTGGGAGGCTGACTCCTGTGGCTGCTGCTGGGAGGGAGGCGGTCCTCATTTGAATATTGTGGCCATGGACGGCCCGCTTTTTGGGGAGCAGGAAGCTCGTTTGAAGGGGTGACCCTCTGGTGGAAAGGAGGGCTCAGAGAAGGGAGCAGCCTGGGGAAGATGGCCTCTCGCCGGGCTGGCTGTGTGGTACCGTTTGGTTTAGCCATCATCAACCCCCTGCCTCCCCTTTTCTAGGAGGTCTCCCCGGGCCAAGTGAGGGCTGCGGCCAGGGTGTTAGGTCGGGAGGAGGCCCTTGCCTGATATACTCTGGTTTCTCTTCAGAACGTAAAAATCTTTCGCCTTTTACTAAAGATTTCCGTGGAGAGGAGCAAAACTGAGTTTTATGGCAATTTTTGCATGCTCCAGCTTGCTGGGGTTTCCTTCTTTGGGTTGAACGACAGAATGAGCGGGAGGTGGCTGTAGTGGGAGGCTGACTCCTGTGGCTGCTGCTGGGAGGGAGGCGGTCCTCATTTGAATATTGTGGCCATGGACGGCCCGCTTTTTGGGGAGCAGGAAGCTCGTTTGAAGGGGTGACCCTCTGGTGGAAAGGAGGGCTCAGAGAAGGGAGCAGCCTGGGGAAGATGGCCTCTCGCCGGGCTGGCTGTGTGGTACCGTTTGGTTTAGCCATCATCAACCCCCTGCCTCCCCTTTTCTAGGAGGTCTCCCCGGGCCAAGTGAGGGCTGCGGCCAGGGTGTTAGGTCGGGAGGAGGCCCTTGCCTGATATACTCTGGTTTCTCTTCAGAACGTAAAAATCTTTCGCCTTTTACTAAAGATTTCCGTGGAGAGGAGCAAAACTGAGTTTTATGGCAATTTTTGCATGCTCCAGCTTGCTGGGGTTTCCTTCTTTGGGTTGAACGACAGAATGAGCGGGAGGTGGCTGTAGTGGGAGGCTGACTCCTGTGGCTGCTGCTGGGAGGGAGGCGGTCCTCATTTGAATATTGTGGCCATGGACGGCCCGCTTTTTGGGGAGCAGGAAGCTCGTTTGAAGGGGTGACCCTCTGGTGGAAAGGAGGGCTCAGAGAAGGGAGCAGCCTGGGGAAGATGGCCTCTCGCCGGGCTGGCTGTGTGGTACCGTTTGGTTTAGCCATCATCAACCCCCTGCCTCCCCTTTTCTAGGAGGTCTCCCCGGGCCAAGTGAGGGCTGCGGCCAGGGTATTAAGTCGGGAGGAGGCCCTTGCCTGATATACTCTGGTTTCTCTTCAGAACGTAAAAATCTTTCGCCTTTTACTAAAGATTTCCGTGGAGAGGAGCAAAACTGAGTTTTATGGCAATTTTTGCATGCTCCAGCTTGCTGGGGTTTCCTTCTTTGGGTTGAACGACAGAATGAGCGGGAGGTGGCTGTAGTGGGAGGCTGACTCCTGTGGCTGCTGCTGGGAGGGAGGCGGTCCTCATTTGAATATTGTGGCCATTGACGGCCCGCTTTTTGGGGAGCAGGAAGCTCGTTTGAAGGGGTGACCCTCTGGTGGAAAGGAGGGCTCAGAGAAGGGAGCAGCATGGGGAAGATGGCCTCTCGCCGGGCTGGCTCCACTCAAAAATATTATGTATGGCACACTTTAAATAAAAATATTTTAGTGTTAGGACTGCCCCAGGAGATTTGCCGTGACGTTGGCGGGGTGGCTCGAAAAATTGCAATTTTTTGCCAAAAATCTCATTTTTTCAATAGTACAGCTTGGAATGTTGGTACTGTGCACACTTTGCAATACATAATATTTTTGAGTGGAGGTTGTTTTTATGCTGTTTTTTCTTGTTATATAGGGTCCCAGTTGATTCTCATCTTGCAGTGCACCTCATGTTTATTTTTCCATCTGTCCTGATTTTTGGCGGTTGGTGGCTGTTCACACTGGCCATCCAACCCCGTCCACTGGCTATTTATTCTAAGCAGCATGTGCTCGGGCCTGTCCCGCCCACAACCATGAATCAGTCATGGAGACGGTGACTGAAAAGCACAAGGTACGTGCTGTGCAGTCCTAATTTTGCATATGTGAGGCCACATGGCACACTTTAAATAAAAATATTTTAGTGTTAGGACTGCCCCAGGAGATTTGCCGTGACGTTGGCGGGGTGGCTCGAAAAATTGCAATTTTTTGCCAAAAATCTCATTTTTTCAATAGTACAGCTTGGAATGTTGGTACTGTGCACACTTTGCAATACATAATATTTTTGAGTGGAGGTTGTTTTTATGCTGTTTTTTCTTGTTATATAGGGTCCCAGTTGATTCTCATCTTGCAGTGCACCTCATGTTTATTTTTCCATCTGTCCTGATTTTTGGCGGTTGGTGGCTGTTCACACTGGCCATCCAACCCCGTCCACTGGCTATTTATTCTAAGCAGCATGTGCTCGGGCCTGTCCCGCCCACAACCATGAATCAGTCATGGAGACGGTGACTGAAAAGCACAAGGTACGTGCTGTGCAGTCCTAATTTTGCATATGTGAGGCCACATGGCACACTTTAAATAAAAATATTTTAGTGTTAGGACTGCCCCAGGAGATTTGCCGTGACGTTGGCGGGGTGGCTCGAAAAATTGCAATTTTTTGCCAAAAATCTCATTTTTTCAATAGTACAGCTTGGAATGTTGGTACTGTGCACACTTTGCAATACATAATATTTTTGAGTGGAGGTTGTTTTTATGCTGTTTTTTCTTGTTATATAGGGTCCCAGTTGATTCTCATCTTGCAGTGCACCTCATGTTTATTTTTCCATCTGTCCTGATTTTTGGCGGTTGGTGGCTGTTCACACTGGCCATCCAACCCCGTCCACTGGCTATTTATTCTAAGCAGCATGTGCTCGGGCCTGTCCCGCCCACAACCATGAATCAGTCATGGAGACGGTGACTGAAAAGCACAAGGTACGTGCTGTGCAGTCCTAATTTTGCATATGTGAGGCCACATGGCACACTTTAAATAAAAATATTTTAGTGTTAGGACTGCCCCAGGAGATTTGCCGTGACGTTGGCGGGGTGGCTCGAAAAATTGCAATTTTTTGCCAAAAATCTCATTTTTTCAATAGTACAGCTTGGAATGTTGGTACTGTGCACACTTTGCAATACATAATATTTTTGAGTGGAGGTTGTTTTTATGCTGTTTTTTCTTGTTATATAGGGTCCCAGTTGATTCTCATCTTGCAGTGCACCTCATGTTTATTTTTCCATCTGTCCTGATTTTTGGCGGTTGGTGGCTGTTCACACTGGCCATCCAACCCCGTCCACTGGCTATTTATTCTAAGCAGCATGTGCTCGGGCCTGTCCCGCCCACAACCATGAATCAGTCATGGAGACGGTGACTGAAAAGCACAAGGTACGTGCTGTGCAGTCCTAATTTTGCATATGTGAGGCCACATGGCACACTTTAAATAAAAATATTTTAGTGTTAGGACTGCCCCAGGAGATTTGCCGTGACGTTGGCGGGGTGGCTCGAAAAATTGCAATTTTTTGCCAAAAATCTCATTTTTTCAATAGTACAGCTTGGAATGTTGGTACTGTGCACACTTTGCAATACATAATATTTTTGAGTGGAGGTTGTTTTTATGCTGTTTTTTCTTGTTATATAGGGTCCCCCTTGCCTGATATACTCTGGTTTCTCTTCAGAACGTAAAAATCTTTCGCCTTTTACTAAAGATTTCCGTGGAGAGGAGCAAAACTGAGTTTTATGGCAAGTTTTGCATGCTCCAGCTTGCTGGGGTTTCCTTCTTTGGGTTGAACGACAGAATGAGCGGGAGGTGGCTGTAGTGGGAGGCTGACTCCTGTGGCTGCTGCTGGGAGGGAGGCGGTCCTCATTTGAATATTGTGGCCATGGACGGCCCGCTGTTTGGGGAGCAGGAAGCTCGTTTGAAGGGGTGACCCTCTGGTGGAAAGGAGGGCTCAGAGAAGGGAGCAGCCTGGGGAAGATGGCCCCTCGCCGGGCTGGCTGTGTGGTACCGTTTGGTTTAGCCATCATCAACCCCCTGCCTCCCCTTTTCTAGGAGGTCTCCCCGGGCCAAGTGAGGGCTGCGGCCAGGGTGTTAGGTCGGGAGGAGGCCCTTGCCTGATATACTCTGGTTTCTCTTCAGAACGTAAAAATCTTTCACCTTTTACTAAAGATTTCCGTGGAGAGGAGCAAAACTGAGTTTTATGGCAATTTTTGCATGCTCCAGCTTGCTGGGGTTTCCTTCTTTGGGTTGAACGACAGAATGAGCGGGAGGTGGCTGTAGTGGGAGGCTGACTCCTGTGGCTGCTGCTGGGAGGGAGGCGGTCCTCATTTGAATATTGTGGCCATGGACGGCCCGCTTTTTGGGGAGCAGGAAGCTCGTTTGAAGGGGTGACCCTCTGGTGGAAAGGAGGGCTCAGAGAAGGGAGCAGCCTGGGGAAGATGGCCTCTCGCCGGGCTGGCTGTGTGGTACCGTTTGGTTTAGCCATCATCAACCCCCTGCCTCCCCTTTTCTAGGAGGTCTCCCCGGGCCAAGTGAGGGCTGCGGCCAGGGTGTTAGGTCGGGAGGAGGCCCTTGCCTGATATACTCTGGTTTCTCTTCAGAATGTAAAAATCTTTCGCCTTTTACTAAAGATTTCCGTGGAGAGGAGCAAAACTGAGTTTTATGGCAATTTTTGCATGCTCCAGCTTGCTGGGGTTTCCTTCTTTGGGTTGAACGACAGAATGAGCGGGAGGTGGCTGTAGTGGGAGGCTGACTCCTGTGGCTGCTGCTGGGAGGGAGGCGGTCCTCATTTGAATATTGTGGCCATGGACGGCCCGCTTTTTGGGGAGCAGGAAGCTCGTTTGAAGGGGTGACCCTCTGGTGGAAAGGAGGGCTCAGAGAAGGGAGCAGCCTGGGGAAGATGGCCTCTCGCCGGGCTGGCTGTGTGGTACCGTTTGGTTTAGCCATCATCAACCCCCTGCCTCCCCTTTTCTAGGAGGTCTCCCCGGGCCAAGTGAGGGCTGCGGCCAGGGTGTTAGGTCGGGAGGAGGCCCTTGCCTGATATACTCTGGTTTCTCTTCAGAACGTAAAAATCTTTCGCCTTTTACTAAAGATTTCCGTGGAGAGGAGCAAAACTGAGTTTTATGGCAATTTTTGCATGCTCCAGCTTGCTGGGGTTTCCTTCTTTGGGTTGAACGACAGAATGAGCGGGAGGTGGCTGTAGTGGGAGGCTGACTCCTGTGGCTGCTGCTGGGAGGGAGGCGGTCCTCATTTGAATATTGTGGCCATGGACGGCCCGCTTTTTGGGGAGCAGGAAGCTCGTTTGAAGGGGTGACCCTCTGGTGGAAAGGAGGGCTCAGAGAAGGGAGCAGCCTGGGGAAGATGGCCTCTCGCCGGGCTGGCTGTGTGGTACCGTTTGGTTTAGCCATCATCAACCCCCTGCCTCCCCTTTTCTAGGAGGTCTCCCCGGGCCAAGTGAGGGCTGCGGCCAGGGTGTTAGGTCGGGAGGAGGCCCTTGCCTGATATACTCTGGTTTCTCTTCAGAACGTAAAAATCTTTCGCCTTTTACTAAAGATTTCCGTGGAGAGGAGCAAAACTGAGTTTTATGGCAATTTTTGCATGCTCCAGCTTGCTGGGGTTTCCTTCTTTGGGTTGAACGACAGAATGAGCGGGAGGTGGCTGTAGTGGGAGGCTGACTCCTGTGGCTGCTGCTGGGAGGGAGGCGGTCCTCATTTGAATATTGTGGCCATGGACGGCCCGCTTTTTGGGGAGCAGGAAGCTCGTTTGAAGGGGTGACCCTCTGGTGGAAAGGAGGGCTCAGAGAAGGGAGCAGCCTGGGGAAGATGGCCTCTCGCCGGGCTGGCTGTGTGGTACCGTTTGGTTTAGCCATCATCAACCCCCTGCCTCCCCTTTTCTAGGAGGTCTCCCCGGGCCAAGTGAGGGCTGCGGCCAGGGTGTTAGGTCGGGAGGAGGCCCTTGCCTGATATACTCTGGTTTCTCTTCACAACGTAAAAATCTTTCGCCTTTTACTAAAGATTTCCGTGGAGAGGAGCAAAACTGAGTTTTATGGCAATTTTTGCATGCTCCAGCTTGCTGGGGTTTCCTTCTTTGGGTTGAACGACAGAATGAGCGGGAGGTGGCTGTAGTGGGAGGCTGACTCCTGTGGCTGCTGCTGGGAGGGAGGCGGTCCTCATTTGAATATTGTGGCCATGGACGGCCCGCTTTTTGGGGAGCAGGAAGCTCGTTTGAAGGGGTGACCCTCTGGTGGAAAGGAGGGCTCAGAGAAGGGAGCAGCCTGGGGAAGATGACCTCTCGCCGGGCTGGCTGTGTGGTACCGTTTGGTTTAGCCATCATCAACCCCCTGCCTCCCCTTTTCTAGGAGGTCTCCCCGGGCCAAGTGAGGGCTGCGGCCAGGGTGTTAGGTCGGGAGGAGGCCCTTGCCTGATATACTCTGGTTTCTCTTCAGAACGTAAAAATCTTTCGCCTTTTACTAAAGATTTCCGTGGAGAGGAGCAAAACTGAGTTTTATGGCAATTTTTGCATGCTCCAGCTTGCTGGGGTTTCCTTCTTTGGGTTGAACGACAGAATGAGCGGGAGGTGGCTGTAGTGGGAGGCTGACTCCTGTGGCTGCTGCTGGGAGGGAGGCGGTCCTCATTTGAATATTGTGGCCATGGACGGCCCGCTTTTTGGGGAGCAGGAAGCTCGTTTGAAGGGGTGACCCTCTGGTGGAAAGGAGGGCTCAGAGAAGGGAGCAGCCTGGGGAAGATGGCCTCTCGCCGGGCTGGCTGTGTGGTACCGTTTGGTTTAGCCATCATCAACCCCCTGCCTCCCCTTTTCTAGGAGGTCTCCCCGGGCCAAGTGAGGGCTGCGGCCAGGGTGTTAGGTCGGGAGGAGGCCCTTGCCTGATATACTCTGGTTTCTCTTCAGAACGTAAAAATCTTTCGCCTTTTACTAAAGATTTCCGTGGAGAGGAGCAAAACTGAGTTTTATGGCAATTTTTGCATGCTCCAGCTTGCTGGGGTTTCCTTCTTTGGGTTGAACGACAGAATGAGCGGGAGGTGGCTGTAGTGGGAGGCTGACTCCTGTGGCTGCTGCTGGGAGGGAGGCGGTCCTCATTTGAATATTGTGGCCATGGACGGCCCGCTTTTTGGGGAGCAGGAAGCTCGTTTGAAGGGGTGACCCTCTGGTGGAAAGGAGGGCTCAGAGAAGGGAGCAGCCTGGGGAAGATGGCCTCTCGCCGGGCTGGCTGTGTGGTACCGTTTGGTTTAGCCATCATCAACCCCCTGCCTCCCCTTTTCTAGGAGGTCTCCCCGGGCCAAGTGAGGGCTGCGGCCAGGGTGTTAGGTCGGGAGGAGGCCCTTGCCTGATATACTCTGGTTTCTCTTCAGAACGTAAAAATCTTTCGCCTTTTACTAAAGATTTCCGTGGAGAGGAGCAAAACTGAGTTTTATGGCAATTTTTGCATGCTCCAGCTTGCTGGGGTTTCCTTCTTTGGGTTGAACGACAGAATGAGCGGGAGGTGGCTGTAGTGGGAGGCTGACTCCTGTGGCTGCTGCTGGGAGGGAGGCGGTCCTCATTTGAATATTGTGGCCATGGACGGCCCGCTTTTTGGGGAGCAGGAAGCTCGTTTGAAGGGGTGACCCTCTGGTGGAAAGGAGGGCTCAGAGAAGGGAGCAGCCTGGGGAAGATGGCCTCTCGCCGGGCTGGCTGTGTGGTACCGTTTGGTTTAGCCATCATCAACCACCTGCCTCCCCTTTTCTAGGAGGTCTCCCCGGGCCAAGTGAGGGCTGCGGCCAGGGTGTTAGGTCGGGAGGAGGCCCTTGCCTGATATACTCTGGTTTCTCTTCAGAACGTAAAAATCTTTCGCCTTTTACTAAAGATTTCCGTGGAGAGGAGCAAAACTGAGTTTTATGGCAATTTTTGCATGCTCCAGCTTGCTGGGGTTTCCTTCTTTGGGTTGAACGACAGAATGAGCGGGAGGTGGCTGTAGTGGGAGGCTGACTCCTGTGGCTGCTGCTGGGAGGGAGGCGGTCCTCATTTGAATATTGTGGCCATGGACGGCCCGCTTTTTGGGGAGCAGGAAGCTCGTTTGAAGGGGTGACCCTCTGGTGGAAAGGAGGGCTCAGAGAAGGGAGCAGCCTGGGGAAGATGGCCTCTCGCCGGGCTGGCTGTGTGGTACCGTTTGGTTTAGCCATCATCAACCCCCTGCCTCCCCTTTTCTAGGAGGTCTCCCCGGGCCAAGTGAGGGCTGCGGCCAGGGTGTTAGGTCGGGAGGAGGCCCTTGCCTGATATACTCTGGTTTCTCTTCAGAACGTAAAAATCTTTCGCCTTTTACTAAAGATTTCCGTGGAGAGGAGCAAAACTGAGTTTTATGGCAATTTTTGCATGCTCCAGCTTGCTGGGGTTTCCTTCTTTGGGTTGAACGACAGAATGAGCGGGAGGTGGCTGTAGTGGGAGGCTGACTCCTGTGGCTGCTGCTGGGAGGGAGGCGGTCCTCATTTGAATATTGTGGCCATGGACGGCCCGCTTTTTGGGGAGCAGGAAGCTCGTTTGAAGGGGTGACCCTCTGGTGGAAAGGAGGGCTCAGAGAAGGGAGCAGCCTGGGGAAGATGGCCTCTCGCCGGGCTGGCTGTGTGGTACCGTTTGGTTTAGCCATCATCAACCCCCTGCCTCCCCTTTTCTAGGAGGTCTCCCCGGGCCAAGTGAGGGCTGCGGCCAGGGTGTTAGGTCGGGAGGAGGCCCTTGCCTGATATACTCTGGTTTCTCTTCAGAACGTAAAAATCTTTCGCCTTTTACTAAAGATTTCCGTGGAGAGGAGCAAAACTGAGTTTTATGGCAATTTTTGCATGCTCCAGCTTGCTGGGGTTTCCTTCTTTGGGTTGAACGACAGAATGAGCGGGAGGTGGCTGTAGTGGGAGGCTGACTCCTGTGGCTGCTGCTGGGAGGGAGGCGGTCCTCATTTGAATATTGTGGCCATGGACGGCCCGCTTTTTGGGGAGCAGGAAGCTCGTTTGAAGGGGTGACCCTCTGGTGGAAAGGAGGGCTCAGAGAAGGGAGCAGCCTGGGGAAGATGGCCTCTCGCCGGGCTGGCTGTGTGGTACCGTTTGGTTTAGCCATCATCAACCCCCTGCCTCCCCTTTTCTAGGAGGTCTCCCCGGGCCAAGTGAGGGCTGCGGCCAGGGTGTTAGGTCGGGAGGAGGCCCTTTCCTGATATACTCTGGTTTCTCTTCAGAACGTAAAAATCTTTCGCCTTTTACTAAAGATTTCCGTGGAGAGGAGCAAAACTGAGTTTTATGGCAATTTTTGCATGCTCCAGCTTGCTGGGGTTTCCTTCTTTGGGTTGAACGACAGAATGAGCGGGAGGTGGCTGTAGTGGGAGGCTGACTCCTGTGGCTGCTGCTGGGAGGGAGGCGGTCCTCATTTGAATATTGTGGCCATGGACGGCCCGCTTTTTGGGGAGCAGGAAGCTCGTTTGAAGGGGTGACCCTCTGGTGGAAAGGAGGGCTCAGAGAAGGGAGCAGCCTGGGGAAGATGGCCTCTCGCCGGGCTGGCTGTGTGGTACCGTTTGGTTTAGCCATCATCAACCCCCTGCCTCCCCTTTTCTAGGAGGTCTCCCCGGGCCAAGTGAGGGCTGCGGCCAGGGTGTTAGGTCGGGAGGAGGCCCTTGCCTGATATACTCTGGTTTCTCTTCAGAACGTAAAAATCTTTCGCCTTTTACTAAAGATTTCCGTGGAGAGGAGCAAAACTGAGTTTTATGGCAATTTTTGCATGCTCCAGCTTGCTGGGGTTTCCTTCTTTGGGTTGAACGACAGAATGAGCGGGAGGTGGCTGTAGTGGGAGGCTGACTCCTGTGGCTGCTGCTGGGAGGGAGGCGGTCCTCATTTGAATATTGTGGCCATGGACGGCCCGCTTTTTGGGGAGCAGGAAGCTCGTTTGAAGGGGTGACCCTCTGGTGGAAAGGAGGGCTCAGAGAAGGGAGCAGCCTGGGGAAGATGGCCTCTCGCCGGGCTGGCTGTGTGGTACCGTTTGGTTTAGCCATCATCAACCCCCTGCCTCCCCTTTTCTAGGAGGTCTCCCCGGGCCAAGTGAGGGCTGCGGCCAGGGTGTTAGGTCGGGAGGAGGCCCTTGCCTGATATAATCTGGTTTCTCTTCAGAATGTAAAAATCTTTCGCCTTTTACTAAAGATTTCCGTGGAGAGGAGCAAAACTGAGTTTTATGGCAATTTTTGCATGCTCCAGCTTGCTGGGGTTTCCTTCTTTGGGTTGAACGACAGAATGAGCGGGAGGTGGCTGTAGTGGGAGGCTGACTCCTGTGGCTGCTGCTGGGAGGGAGGCGGTCCTCATTTGAATATTGTGGCCATGGACGGCCCGCTTTTTGGGGAGCAGGAAGCTCGTTTGAAGGGGTGACCCTCTGGTGGAAAGGAGGGCTCAGAGAAGGGAGCAGCCTGGGGAAGATGGCCTCTCGCCGGGCTGGCTGTGTGGTACCGTTTGGTTTAGCCATCATCAACCCCCTGCCTCCCCTTTTCTAGGAGGTCTCCCCGGGCCAAGTGAGGGCTGCGGCCAGGGTGTTAGGTCGGGAGGAGGCCCTTGCCTGATATACTCTGGTTTCTCTTCAGAACGTAAAAATCTTTCGCCTTTTACTAAAGATTTCTGTGGAGAGGAGCAAAACTGAGTTTTATGGCAATTTTTGCATGCTCCAGCTTGCTGGGGTTTCCTTCTTTGGGTTGAACGACAGAATGAGCGGGAGGTGGCTGTAGTGGGAGGCTGACTCCTGTGGCTGCTGCTGGGAGGGAGGCGGTCCTCATTTGAATATTGTGGCCATGGACGGCCCGCTTTTTGGGGAGCAGGAAGCTCGTTTGAAGGGGTGACCCTCTGGTGGAAATGAGGGCTCAGAGAAGGGAGCAGCCTGGGGAAGATGGCCTCTCGCCGGGCTGGCTGTGTGGTACCGTTTGGTTTAGCCATCATCAACCCCCTGCCTCCCCTTTTCTAGGAGGTCTCCCCGGGCCAAGTGAGGGCTGCGGCCAGGGTGTTAGGTCGGGAGGAGGCCCTTGCCTGATATACTCTGGTTTCTCTTCAGAACGTAAAAATCTTTCGCCTTTTACTAAAGATTTCCGTGGAGAGGAGCAAAACTGAGTTTTATGGCAATTTTTGCATGCTCCAGCTTGCTGGGGTTTCCTTCTTTGGGTTGAACGACAGAATGAGCGGGAGGTGGCTGTAGTGGGAGGCTGACTCCTGTGGCTGCTGCTGGGAGGGAGGCGGTCCTCATTTGAATATTGTGGCCATGGACGGCCCGCTTTTTGGGGAGCAGGAAGCTCGTTTGAAGGGGTGACCCTCTGGTGGAAAGGAGGGCTCAGAGAAGGGAGCAGCCTGGGGAAGATGGCCTCTCGCCGGGCTGGCTGTGTGGTACCGTTTGGTTTAGCCATCATCAACCCCCTGCCTCCCCTTTTCTAGGAGGTCTCCCCGGGCCAAGTGAGGGCTGCGGCCAGGGTGTTAGGTCGGGAGGAGGCCCTTGCCTGATATACTCTGGTTTCTCTTCAGAACGTAAAAATCTTTCGCCTTTTACTAAAGATTTCCGTGGAGAGGAGCAAAACTGAGTTTTATGGCAATTTTTGCATGCTCCAGCTTGCTGGGGTTTCCTTCTTTGGATTGAACGACAGAATGAGCGGGAGGTGGCTGTAGTGGGAGGCTGACTCCTGTGGCTGCTGCTGGGAGGGAGGCGGTCCTCATTTGAATATTGTGGCCATGGACGGCCCGCTTTTTGGGGAGCAGGAAGCTCGTTTGAAGGGGTGACCCTCTGGTGGAAAGGAGGGCTCAGAGAAGGGAGCAGCCTGGGGAAGATGGCCTCTCGCCGGGCTGGCTGTGTGGTACCGTTTGGTTTAGCCATCATCAACCCCCTGCCTCCCCTTTTCTAGGAGGTCTCCCCGGGCCAAGTGAGGGCTGCGGCCAGGGTGTTAGGTCGGGAGGAGGCCCTTGCCTGATATACTCTGGTTTCTCTTCAGAACGTAAAAATCTTTCGCCTTTTACTAAAGATTTCCGTGGAGAGGAGCAAAACTGAGTTTTATGGCAATTTTTGCATGCTCCAGCTTGCTGGGGTTTCCTTCTTTGGGTTGAACGACAGAATGAGCGGGAGGTGGCTGTAGTGGGAGGCTGACTCCTGTGGCTGCTGCTGGGAGGGAGGCGGTCCTCATTTGAATATTGTGGCCATGGACGGCCCGCTTTTTGGGGAGCAGGAAGCTCGTTTGAAGGGGTGACCCTCTGGTGGAAAGGAGGGCTCAGAGAAGGGAGCAGCCTGGGGAAGATGGCCTCTCGCCGGGCTGGCTGTGTGGTACCGTTTGGTTTAGCCATCATCAACCCCCTGCCTCCCCTTTTCTAGGAGGTCTCCCCGGGCCAAGTGAGGGCTGCGGCCAGGGTGTTAGGTCGGGAGGAGGCCCTTGCCTGATATACTCTGGTTTCTCTTCAGAATGTAAAAATCTTTCGCCTTTTACTAAAGATTTCCGTGGAGAGGAGCAAAACTGAGTTTTATGGCAATTTTTGCATGCTCCAGCTTGCTGGGGTTTCCTTCTTTGGGTTGAACGACAGAATGAGCGGGAGGTGGCTGTAGTGGGAGGCTGACTCCTGTGGCTGCTGCTGGGAGGGAGGCGGTCCTCATTTGAATATTGTGGCCATGGACGGCCCGCTTTTTGGGGAGCAGGAAGCTCGTTTGAAGGGGTGACCCTCTGGTGGAAAGGAGGGCTCAGAGAAGGGAGCAGCCTGGGGAAGATGGCCTCTCGCCGGGCTGGCTGTGTGGTACCGTTTGGTTTAGCCATCATCAACCCCCTGCCTCCCCTTTTCTAGGAGGTCTCCCCGGGCCAAGTGAGGGCTGCGGCCAGGGTGTTAGGTCGGGAGGAGGCCCTTGCCTGATATACTCTGGTTTCTCTTCAGAACGTAAAAATCTTTCGCCTTTTACTAAAGATTTCCGTGGAGAGGAGCAAAACTGAGTTTTATGGCAATTTTTGCATGCTCCAGCTTGCTGGGGTTTCCTTCTTTGGGTTGAACGACAGAATGAGCGGGAGGTGGCTGTAGTGGGAGGCTGACTCCTGTGGCTGCTGCTGGGAGGGAGGCGGTCCTCATTTGAATATTGTGGCCATGGACGGCCCGCTTTTTGGGGAGCAGGAAGCTCGTTTGAAGGGGTGACCCTCTGGTGGAAAGGAGGGCTCAGAGAGGGGAGCAGCCTGGGGAAGATGGCCTCTCGCCGGGCTGGCTGTGTGGTACCGTTTGGTTTAGCCATCATCAATCCCCTGCCTCCCCTTTTCTAGGAGGTCTCCCCGGGCCAAGTGAGGGCTGCGGCCAGGGTGTTAGGTCGGGAGGAGGCCCTTGCCTGATATACTCTGGTTTCTCTTCAGAACGTAAAAATCTTTCGCCTTTTACTAAAGATTTCCGTGGAGAGGAGCAAAACTGAGTTTTATGGCAATTTTTGCATGCTCCAGCTTGCTGGGGTTTCCTTCTTTGGGTTGAACGACAGAATGAGCGGGAGGTGGCTGTAGTGGGAGGCTGACTCCTGTGGCTGCTGCTGGGAGGGAGGCGGTCCTCATTTGAATATTGTGGCCATGGACGGCCCGCTTTTTGGGGAGCAGGAAGCTCGTTTGAAGGGGTGACCCTCTGGTGGAAAGGAGGGCTCAGAGAAGGGAGCAGCCTGGGGAAGATGGCCTCTCGCCGGGCTGGCTGTGTGGTACCGTTTGGTTTAGCCATCATCAACCCCCTGCCTCCCCTTTTCTAGGAGGTCTCCCCGGGCCAAGTGAGGGCTGCGGCCAGGGTGTTAGGTCGGGAGGAGGCCCTTGCCTGATATACTCTGGTTTCTCTTCAGAACGTAAAAATCTTTCGCCTTTTACTAAACATTTCCGTGGAGAGGAGCAAAACTGAGTTTTATGGCAATTTTTGCATGCTCCAGCTTGCTGGGGTTTCCTTCTTTGGGTTGAATGACAGAATGAGCGGGAGGTGGCTGTAGTGGGAGGCTGACTCCTGTGGCTGCTGCTGGGAGGGAGGCGGTCCTCATTTGAATATTGTGGCCATGGACGGCCCGCTTTTTGGGGAGCAGGAAGCTCGTTTGAAGGGGTGACCCTCTGGTGGAAAGGAGGGCTCAGAGAAGGGAGCAGCCTGGGGAAGATGGCCTCTCGCCGGGCTGGCTGTGTGGTACCGTTTGGTTTAGCCATCATCAACCCCCTGCCTCCCCTTTTCTAGGAGGTCTCCCTGGGCCAAGTGAGGGCTGCGGCCAGGGTGTTAGGTCGGGAGGAGGCCCTTGCCTGATATACTCTGGTTTCTCTTCAGAACGTAAAAATCTTTCGCCTTTTACTAAAGATTTCCGTGGAGAGGAGCAAAACTGAGTTTTATGGCAATTTTTGCATGCTCCAGCTTGCTGGGGTTTCCTTCTTTGGGTTGAACGACAGAATGAGCGGGAGGTGGCTGTAGTGGGAGGCTGACTCCTGTGGCTGCTGCTGGGAGGGAGGCGGTCCTCATTTGAATATTGTGGCCATGGACGGCCCGCTTTTTGGGGAGCAGGAAGCTCGTTTGAAGGGGTGACCCTCTGGTGGAAAGGAGGGCTCAGAGAAGGGAGCAGCCTGGGGAAGATGGCCTCTCGCCGGGCTGGCTGTGTGGTACCGTTTGGTTTAGCCATCATCAACCCCCTGCCTCCCCTTTTCTAGGAGGTCTCCCCGGGCCAAGTGAGGGCTGCGGCCAGGGTGTTAGGTCGGGAGGAGGCCCTTGCCTGATATACTCTGGTTTCTCTTCAGAATGTAAAAATCTTTCGCCTTTTACTAAAGATTTCCGTGGAGAGGAGCAAAACTGAGTTTTATGGCAATTTTTGCATGCTCCAGCTTGCTGGGGTTTCCTTCTTTGGGTTGAACGACAGAATGAGCGGGAGGTGGCTGTAGTGGGAGGCTGACTCCTGTGGCTGCTGCTGGGAGGGAGGCGGTCCTCATTTGAATATTGTGGCCATAGACGGCCCGCTTTTTGGGGAGCAGGAAGCTCGTTTGAAGGGGTGACCCTCTGGTGGAAAGGAGGGCTCAGAGAAGGGAGCAGCCTGGGGAAGATGGCCTCTCGCCGGGCTGGCTGTGTGGTACCGTTTGGTTTAGCCATCATCAACCCCCTGCCTCCCCTTTTCTAGGAGGTCTCCCCGGGCCAAGTGAGGGCTGCGGCCAGGGTGTTAGGTCGGGAGGAGGCCCTTGCCTGATATACTCTGGTTTCTCTTCAGAACGTAAAAATCTTTCGCCTTTTACTAAAGATTTCCGTGGAGAGGAGCAAAACTGAGTTTTATGGCAATTTTTGCATGCTCCAGCTTGCTGGGGTTTCCTTCTTTGGGTTGAACGACAGAATGAGCGGGAGGTGGCTGTAGTGGGAGGCTGACTCCTGTGGCTGCTGCTGGGAGGGAGGCGGTCCTCATTTGAATATTGTGGCCATGGACGGCCCGCTTTTTGGGGAGCAGGAAGCTCGTTTGAAGGGGTGACCCTCTGGTGGAAAGGAGGGCTCAGAGAAGGGAGCAGCCTGGGGAAGATGGCCTCTCGCCGGGCTGGCTGTGTGGTACCGTTTGGTTTAGCCATCATCAACCCCCTGCCTCCCCTTTTCTAGGAGGTCTCCCCGGGCCAAGTGAGGGCTGCGGCCAGGGTGTTAGGTCGGGAGGAGGCCCTTGCCTGATATACTCTGGTTTCTCTTCAGAACGTAAAAATCTTTCGCCTTTTACTAAAGATTTCCGTGGAGAGGAGCAAAACTGAGTTTTATGGCAATTTTTGCATGCTCCAGCTTGCTGGGGTTTCCTTCTTTGGGTTGAACGACAGAATGAGCGGGAGGTGGCTGTAGTGGGAGGCTGACTCCTGTGGCTGCTGCTGGGAGGGAGGCGGTCCTCATTTGAATATTGTGGCCATGGACGGCCCGCTTTTTGGGGAGCAGGAAGCTCGTTTGAAGGGGTGACCCTCTGGTGGAAAGGAGGGCTCAGAGAGGGGAGCAGCCTGGGGAAGATGGCCTCTCGCCGGGCTGGCTGTGTGGTACCGTTTGGTTTAGCCATCATCAACCCCCTGCCTCCCCTTTTCTAGGAGGTCTCCCCGGGCCAAGTGAGGGCTGCGGCCAGGGTGTTAGGTCGGGAGGAGGCCCTTGCCTGATGTACTCTGGTTTCTCTTCAGAACGTAAAAATCTTTCGCCTTCTACTAAAGATTTCCGTGGAGAGGAGCAAAACTGAGTTTTATGGCAATTTTTGCATGCTCCAGCTTGCTGGGGTTTCCTTCTTTGGGTTGAACGACAGAATGAGCGGGAGGTGGCTGTAGTGGGAGGCTGACTCCTGTGGCTGCTGCTGGGAGGGAGGCGGTCCTCATTTGAATATTGTGGCCATGGACGGCCCGCTTTTTGGGGAGCAGGAAGCTCGTTTGAAGGGGTGACCCTCTGATGGAAAGGAGGGCTCAGAGAAGGGAGCAGCCTGGGGAAGATGGCCTCTCGCCGGGCTGGCTGTGTGGTACCGTTTGGTTTAGCCATCATCAACCCCCTGCCTCCCCTTTTCTAGGAGGTCTCCCCGGGCCAAGTGAGGGCTGCGGCCAGGGTGTTAGGTCGGGAGGAGGCCCTTGCCTGATATACTCTGGTTTCTCTTCAGAACGTAAAAATCTTTCGCCTTTTACTAAAGATTTCCGTGGAGAGGAGCAAAACTGAGTTTTATGGCAATTTTTGCATGCTCCAGCTTGCTGGGGTTTCCTTCTTTGGGTTGAACGACAGAATGAGCGGGAGGTGTCTGTAGTGGGAGGCTGACTCCTGTGGCTGCTGCTGGGAGGGAGGCGGTCCTCATTTGAATATTGTGGCCATGGACGGCCCGCTTTTTGGGGAGCAGGAAGCTCGTTTGAAGGGGTGACCCTCTGGTGGAAAGGAGGGCTCAGAGAAGGGAGCAGCCTGGGGAAGATGGCCTCTCGCCGGGCTGGCTGTGTGGTACCGTTTGGTTTAGCCATCATCAACCCCCTGCCTCCCCTTTTCTAGGAGGTCTCCCCGGGCCAAGTGAGGGCTGCGGCCAGGGTGTTAGGTCGGGAGGAGGCCCTTGCCTGATATACTCTGGTTTCTCTTCAGAACGTAAAAATCTTTCGCCTTTTACTAAAGATTTCCGTGGAGAGGAGCAAAACTGAGTTTTATGGCAATTTTTGCATGCTCCAGCTTGCTGGGGTTTCCTTCTTTGGGTTGAACGACAGAATGAGCGGGAGGTGGCTGTAGTGGGAGGCTGACTCCTGTGGCTGCTGCTGGGAGGGAGGCGGTCCTCATTTGAATATTGTGGCCATGGACGGCCCGCTTTTTGGGGAGCAGGAAGCTCGTTTGAAGGGGTGACCCTCTGGTGGAAAGGAGGGCTCAGAGAAGGGAGCAGCCTGGGGAAGATGGCCTCTCGCCGGGCTGGCTGTGTGGTACCGTTTGGTTTAGCCATCATCAACCCCCTGCCTCCCCTTTTCTAGGAGGTCTCCCCGGGCCAAGTGAGGGCTGCGGCCAGGGTGTTAGGTCGGGAGGAGGCCCTTGCCTGATATACTCTGGTTTCTCTTCAGAACGTAAAAATCTTTCGCCTTTTACTAAAGATTTCCGTGGAGAGGAGCAAAACTGAGTTTTATGGCAATTTTTGCATGCTCCAGCTTGCTGGGGTTTCCTTCTTTGGGTTGAACGACAGAATGAGCGGGAGGTGGCTGTAGTGGGAGGCTGACTCCTGTGGCTGCTGCTGGGAGGGAGGCGGTCCTCATTTGAATATTGTGGCCATGGACGGCCCGCTTTTTGGGGAGCAGGAAGCTCGTTTGAAGGGGTGACCCTCTGGTGGAAAGGAGGGCTCAGAGAAGGGAGCAGCCTGGGGAAGATGGCCTCTCGCCGGGCTGGCTGTGTGGTACCGTTTGGTTTAGCCATCATCAACCCCCTGCCTCCCCTTTTCTAGGAGGTCTCCCCGGGCCAAGTGAGGGCTGCGGCCAGGGTGTTAGGTCGGGAGGAGGCCCTTGCCTGATATACTCTGGTTTCTCTTCAGAACGTAAAAATCTTTCGCCTTTTACTAAAGATTTCCGTGGAGAGGAGCAACACTGAGTTTTATGGCAATTTTTGCATGCTCCAGCTTGCTGGGGTTTCCTTCTTTGGGTTGAACGACAGAATGAGCGGGAGGTGGCTGTAGTGGGAGGCTGACTCCTGTGGCTGCTGCTGGGAGGGAGGCGGTCCTCATTTGAATATTGTGGCCATGGACGGCCCGCTTTTTGGGGAGCAGGAAGCTTGTTTGAAGGGGTGACCCTCTGGTGGAAAGGAGGGCTCAGAGAAGGGAGCAGCCTGGGGAAGATGGCCTCTCGCCGGGCTGGCTGTGTGGTACCGTTTGGTTTAGCCATCATCAACCCCCTGCCTCCCCTTTTCTAGGAGGTCTCCCCGGGCCAAGTGAGGGCTGCGGCCAGGGTGTTAGGTCGGGAGGAGGCCCTTGCCTGATATACTCTGGTTTCTCTTCAGAACGTAAAAATCTTTCGCCTTTTACTAAAGATTTCCGTGGAGAGGAGCAAAACTGAGTTTTATGGCAATTTTTGCATGCTCCAGCTTGCTGGGGTTTCCTTCTTTGGGTTGAACGACAGAATGAGCGGGAGGTGGCTGTAGTGGGAGGCTGACTCCTGTGGCTGCTGCTGGGAGGGAGGCGGTCCTCATTTGAATATTGTGGCCATGGACGGCCCGCTTTTTGGGGAGCAGGAAGCTCGTTTGAAGGGGTGACCCTCTGGTGGAAAGGAGGGCTCAGAGAAGGGAGCAGCCTGGGGAAGATGGCCTCTCGCCAGGCTGGCTGTGTGGTACCGTTTGGTTTAGCCATCATCAACCCCCTGCCTCCCCTTTTCTAGGAGGTCTCCCCGGGCCAAGTGAGGGCTGCGGCCAGGGTAATAGGTCGGGAGGAGGCCCTTGCCTGATATACTCTGGTTTCTCTTCAGAACGTAAAAATCTTTCGCCTTTTACTAAAGATTTCCGTGGAGAGGAGCAAAACTGAGTTTTATGGCAATTTTTGCATGCTCCAGCTTGCTGGGGTTTCCTTCTTTGGGTTGAACGACAGAATGAGCGGGAGGTGGCTGTAGTGGGAGGCTGACTCCTGTGGCTGCTGCTGGGAGGGAGGCGGTCCTCATTTGAATATTGTGGCCATGGACGGCCCGCTTTTTGGGGAGCAGGAAGCTCGTTTGAAGGGGTGACCCTCTGGTGGAAAGGAGGGCTCAGAGAAGGGAGCAGCCTGGGGAAGATGGCCTCTCGCCGGGCTGGCTGTGTGGTACCGTTTGGTTTAGCCATCATCAACCCCCTGCCTCCCCTTTTCTAGGAGGTCTCCCCGGGCCAAGTGAGGGCTGCGGCCAGGGTGTTAGGTCGGGAGGAGGCCCTTACCTGATATACACTGGTTTCTCTTCAGAACGTAAAAATCTTTCGCCTTTTACTAAAGATTTCCGTGGAGAGGAGCAAAACTGAGTTTTATGGCAATTTTTGCATGCTCCAGCTTGCTGGGGTTTCCTTCTTTGGGTTGAACGACAGAATGAGCGGGAGGTGGCTGTAGTGGGAGGCTGACTCCTGTGGCTGCTGCTGGGAGGGAGGCGGTCCTCATTTGAATATTGTGGCCATGGACGGCCCGCTTTTTGGGGAGCAGGAAGCTTGTTTGAAGGGGTGACCCTCTGGTGGAAAGGAGGGCTCAGAGAAGGGAGCAGCCTGGGGAAGATGGCCTCTCGCCGGGCTGGCTGTGTGGTACCGTTTGGTTTAGCCATCATCAACCCCCTGCCTCCCCTTTTCTAGGAGGTCTCCCCGGGCCAAGTGAGGGCTGCGGCCAGGGTGTTAGGTCGGGAGGAGGCCCTTGCCTGATATACTCTGGTTTCTCTTCAGAACGTAAAAATCTTTCGCCTTTTACTAAAGATTTCCGTGGAGAGGAGCAAAACTGAGTTTTATGGCAATTTTTGCATGCTCCAGCTTGCTGGGGTTTCCTTCTTTGGGTTGAACGACAGAATGAGCGGGAGGTGGCTGTAGTGGGAGGCTGACTCCTGTGGCTGCTGCTGGGAGGGAGGCGGTCCTCATTTGAATATTGTGGCCATGGACGGCCCGCTTTTTGGGGAGCAGGAAGCTCGTTTGAAGGGGTGACCCTCTGGTGGAAAGGAGGGCTCAGAGAAGGGAGCAGCCTGGGGAAGATGGCCTCTCGCCGGGCTGGCTGTGTGGTACCGTTTGGTTTAGCCATCATCAACCCCCTGCCTCCCCTTTTCTAGGAGGTCTCCCCGGGCCAAGTGAGGGCTGCGGCCAGGGTATTAGGTCGGGAGGAGGCCCTTGCCTGATATACTCTGGTTTCTCTTCAGAACGTAAAAATCTTTCGCCTTTCACTAAAGATTTCCGTGGAGAGGAGCAAAACTGAGTTTTATGGCAATTTTTGCATGCTCCAGCTTGCTGGGGTTTCCTTCTTTGGGTTGAACGACAGAATGAGCGGGAGGTGGCTGTAGTGGGAGGCTGACTCCTGTGGCTGCTGCTGGGAGGGAGGCGGTCCTCATTTGAATATTGTGGCCATGGACGGCCCGCTTTTTGGGGAGCAGGAAGCTCGTTTGAAGGGGTGACCCTCTGGTGGAAAGGAGGGCTCAGAGAAGGGAGCAGCCTGGGGAAGATGGCCTCTCGCCGGGCTGGCTGTGTGGTACCGTTTGGTTTAGCCATCATCAACCCCCTGCCTCCCCTTTTCTAGGAGGTCTCCCCGGGTCAAGTGAGGGCTGCGGCCAGGGTGTTAGGTCGGGAGGAGGCCCTTGCCTGATATACTCTGGTTTCTCTTCAGAACGTAAAAATCTTTCGCCTTTTACTAAAGATTTCCGTGGAGAGGAGCAAAACTGAGTTTTATGGCAATTTTTGCATGCTCCAGCTTGCTGGGGTTTCCTTCTTTGGGTTGAACGACAGAATGAGCGGGAGGTGGCTGTAGTGGGAGGCTGACTCCTGTGGCTGCTGCTGGGAGGGAGGCGGTCCTCATTTGAATATTGTGGCCATGGACGGCCCGCTTTTTGGGGAGCAGGAAGCTCGTTTGAAGGGGTGACCCTCTGGTGGAAAGGAGGGCTCAGAGAAGGGAGCAGCCTGGGGAAGATGGCCTCTCGCCGGGCTGGCTGTGTGGTACCGTTTGGTTTAGCCATCATCAACCCCCTGCCTCCCCTTTTCTAGGAGGTCTCCCCGGGCCAAGTGAGGGCTGCGGCCAGGGTGTTAGGTCGGGAGGAGGCCCTTGCCTGATATACTCTGGTTTCTCTTCAGAACGTAAAAATCTTTCGCCTTTTACTAAAGATTTCCGTGGAGAGGAGCAAAACTGAGTTTTATGGCAATTTTTGCATGCTCCAGCTTGCTGGGGTTTCCTTCTTTGGGTTGAACGACAGAATGAGCGGGAGGTGGCTGTAGTGGGAGGCTGACTCCTGTGGCTGCTGCTGGGAGGGAGGCGGTCCTCATTTGAATATTGTGGCCATGGACGGCCCGCTTTTTGGGGAGCAGGAAGCTCGTTTGAAGGGGTGACCCTCTGGTGGAAAGGAGGGCTCAGAGAAGGGAGCAGCCTGGGGAAGATGGCCTCTCGCCGGGCTGGCTGTGTGGTACCGTTTGGTTTAGCCATCATCAACCCCCTGCCTCCCCTTTTCTAGGAGGTCTCCCCGGGCCAAGTGAGGGCTGCGGCCAGGGTGTTAGGTCGGGAGGAGGCCCTTGCCTGATATACTCTGGTTTCTCTTCAGCACGTAAAAATCTTTCGCCTTTTACTAAAGATTTCCGTGGAGAGGAGCAAAACTGAGTTTTATGGCAATTTTTGCATGCTCCAGCTTGCTGGGGTTTCCTTCTTTGGGTTGAACGACAGAATGAGCGGGAGGTGGCTGTAGTGGGAGGCTGACTCCTGTGGCTGCTGCTGGGAGGGAGGCGGTCCTCATTTGAATATTGTGGCCATGGACGGCCCGCTTTTTGGGGAGCAGGAAGCTCGTTTGAAGGGGTGACCCTCTGGTGGAAAGGAGGGCTCAGAGAAGGGAGCAGCCTGGGGAAGATGGCCTCTCGCCGGGCTGGCTGTGTGGTACCGTTTGGTTTAGCCATCATCAACCCCCTGCCTCCCCTTTTCTAGGAGGTCTCCCCGGGCCAAGTGAGGGCTGCGGCCAGGGTGTTAGGTCGGGAGGAGGCCCTTGCCTGATATACTCTGGTTTCTCTTCAGAACGTAAAAATCTTTCGCCTTTTACTAAAGATTTCCGTGGAGAGGAGCAAAACTGAGTTTTATGGCAATTTTTGCATGCTCCAGCTTGCTGGGGTTTCCTTCTTTGGGTTGAACGACAGAATGAGAGGGAGGTGGCTGTAGTGGGAGGCTGACTCCTGTGGCTGCTGCTGGGAGGGAGGCGGTCCTCATTTGAATATTGTGGCCATGGACGGCCCGCTTTTTGGGGAGCAGGAAGCTCGTTTGAAGGGGTGACCCTCTGGTGGAAAGGAGGGCTCAGAGAAGGGAGCAGCCTGGGGAAGATGGCCTCTCGCCGGGCTGGCTGTGTGGTACCGTTTGGTTTAGCCATCATCAACCCCCTGCCTCCCCTTTTCTAGGAGGTCTCCCCGGGCCAAGTGAGGGCTGCGGCCAGGGTGTTAGGTCGGGAGGAGGCCCTTGCCTGATATACTCTGGTTTCTCTTCAGAACGTAAAAATATTTCGCCTTTTACTAAAGATTTCCGTGGAGAGGAGCAAAACTGAGTTTTTTGGCAATTTTTGCATGCTCCAGCTTGCTGGGGTTTCCTTCTTTGGGTTGAACGACAGAATGAGCGGGAGGTGGCTGTAGTGGGAGGCTGACTCCTGTGGCTGCTGCTGGGAGGGAGGCGGTCCTCATTTGAATATTGTGGCCATGGACGGCCCGCTTTTTGGGGAGCAGGAAGCTCGTTTGAAGGGGTGACCCTCTGGTGGAAAGGAGGGCTCAGAGAAGGGAGCAGCCTGGGGAAGATGGCCTCTCGCCGGGCTGGCTGTGTGGTACCGTTTGGTTTAGCCATCATCAACCCCCTGCCTCCTCTTTTCTAGGAGGTCTCCCCGGGCCAAGTGAGGGCTGCGGCCAGGGTGTTAGGTCGGGAGGAGGCCCTTGCCTGATATACTCTGGTTTCTCTTCAGAACGTAAAAATCTTTCGCCTTTTACTAAAGATTTCCGTGGAGAGGAGCAAAACTGAGTTTTATGGCAATTTTTGCATGCTCCAGCTTGCTGGGGTTTCCTTCTTTGGGTTGAACGACAGAATGAGCGGGAGGTGGCTGTAGTGGGAGGCTGACTCCTGTGGCTGCTGCTGGGAGGGAGGCGGTCCTCATTTGAATATTGTGGCCATGGACGGCCCGCTTTTTGGGGAGCAGGAAGCTCGTTTGAAGGGGTGACCCTCTGGTGGAAAGGAGGGCTCAGAGAAGGGAGCAGCCTGGGGAAGATGGCCTCTCGCCGGGCTGGCTGTGTGGTACCGTTTGGTTTAGCCATCATCAACCCCCTGCCTCCCCTTTTCTAGGAGGTCTCCCCGGGCCAAGTGAGGGCTGCGGCCAGGGTATTAGGTCGGGAGGAGGCCCTTGCCTGATATACTCTGGTTTCTCTTCAGAACGTAAAAATCTTTCGCCTTTCACTAAAGATTTCCGTGGAGAGGAGCAAAACTGAGTTTTATGGCAATTTTTGCATGCTCCAGCTTGCTGGGGTTTCCTTCTTTGGGTTGAACGACAGAATGAGCGGGAGGTGGCTGTAGTGGGAGGCTGACTCCTGTGGCTGCTGCTGGGAGGGAGGCGGTCCTCATTTGAATATTGTGGCCATGGACGGCCCGCTTTTTGGGGAGCAGGAAGCTCGTTTGAAGGGGTGACCCTCTGGTGGAAAGGAGGGCTCAGAGAAGGGAGCAGCCTGGGGAAGATGGCCTCTCGCCGGGCTGGCTGTGTGGTACCGTTTGGTTTAGCCATCATCAACCCCCTGCCTCCCCTTTTCTAGGAGGTCTCCCCGGGCCAAGTGAGGGCTGCGGCCAGGGTGTTAGGTCGGGAGGAGGCCCTTGCCTGATATACTCTGGTTTCTCTTCAGAACGTAAAAATCTTTCGCCTTTTACTAAAGATTTCCGTGGAGAGGAGCAAAACTGAGTTTTATGGCAATTTTTGCATGCTCCAGCTTGCTGGGGTTTCCTTCTTTGGGTTGAACGACAGAATGAGCGGGAGGTGGCTGTAGTGGGAGGCTGACTCCTGTGGCTGCTGCTGGGAGGGAGGCGGTCCTCATTTGAATATTGTGGCCATGGACGGCCCGCTTTTTGGGGAGCAGGAAGCTCGTTTGAAGGGGTGACCCTCTGGTGGAAAGGAGGGCTCAGAGAAGGGAGCAGCCTGGGGAAGATGGCCTCTCGCCGGGCTGGCTGTGTGGTACCGTTTGGTTTAGCCATCATCAACCCCCTGCCTCCCCTTTTCTAGGAGGTCTCCCCGGGCCAAGTGAGGGCTGCGGCCAGGGTGTTAGGTCGGGAGGAGGCCCTTGCCTGATATACTCTGGTTTCTCTTCAGCACGTAAAAATCTTTCGCCTTTTACTAAAGATTTCCGTGGAGAGGAGCAAAACTGAGTTTTATGGCAATTTTTGCATGCTCCAGCTTGCTGGGGTTTCCTTCTTTGGGTTGAACGACAGAATGAGCGGGAGGTGGCTGTAGTGGGAGGCTGACTCCTGTGGCTGCTGCTGGGAGGGAGGCGGTCCTCATTTGAATATTGTGGCCATGGACGGCCCGCTTTTTGGGGAGCAGGAAGCTCGTTTGAAGGGGTGACCCTCTAGTGGAAAGGAGGGCTCAGAGAAGGGAGCAGCCTGGGGAAGATGGCCTCTCGCCGGGCTGGCTGTGTGGTACCGTTTGGTTTAGCCATCATCAACCCCCTGCCTCCCCTTTTCTAGGAGGTCTCCCCGGGCCAAGTGAGGGCTGCGGCCAGGGTGTTAGGTCGGGAGGAGGCCCTTGCCTGATATACTCTGGTTTCTCTTCAGAACGTAAAAATCTTTCGCCTTTTACTAAAGATTTCCGTGGAGAGGAGCAAAACTGAGTTTTATGGCAATTTTTGCATGCTCCAGCTTGCTGGGGTTTCCTTCTTTGGGTTGAACGACAGAATGAGAGGGAGGTGGCTGTAGTGGGAGGCTGACTCCTGTGGCTGCTGCTGGGAGGGAGGCGGTCCTCATTTGAATATTGTGGCCATGGACGGCCCGCTTTTTGGGGAGCAGGAAGCTCGTTTGAAGGGGTGACCCTCTGGTGGAAAGGAGGGCTCAGAGAAGGGAGCAGCCTGGGGAAGATGGCCTCTCGCCGGGCTGGCTGTGTGGTACCGTTTGGTTTAGCCATCATCAACCCCCTGCCTCCCCTTTTCTAGGAGGTCTCCCCGGGCCAAGTGAGGGCTGCGGCCAGGGTGTTAGGTCGGGAGGAGGCCCTTGCCTGATATACTCTGGTTTCTCTTCAGAACGTAAAAATATTTCGCCTTTTACTAAAGATTTCCGTGGAGAGGAGCAAAACTGAGTTTTTTGGCAATTTTTGCATGCTCCAGCTTGCTGGGGTTTCCTTCTTTGGGTTGAACGACAGAATGAGCGGGAGGTGGCTGTAGTGGGAGGCTGACTCCTGTGGCTGCTGCTGGGAGGGAGGCGGTCCTCATTTGAATATTGTGGCCATGGACGGCCCGCTTTTTGGGGAGCAGGAAGCTCGTTTGAAGGGGTGACCCTCTGGTGGAAAGGAGGGCTCAGAGAAGGGAGCAGCCTGGGGAAGATGGCCTCTCGCCGGGCTGGCTGTGTGGTACCGTTTGGTTTAGCCATCATCAACCCCCTGCCTCCTCTTTTCTAGGAGGTCTCCCCGGGCCAAGTGAGGGCTGCGGCCAGGGTGTTAGGTCGGGAGGAGGCCCTTGCCTGATATACTCTGGTTTCTCTTCAGAACGTAAAAATCTTTCGCCTTTTACTAAAGATTTCCGTGGAGAGGAGCAAAACTGAGTTTTATGGCAATTTTTGCATGCTCCAGCTTGCTGGGGTTTCCTTCTTTGGGTTGAACGACAGAATGAGCGGGAGGTGGCTGTAGTGGGAGGCTGACTCCTGTGGCTGCTGCTGGGAGGGAGGCGGTCCTCATTTGAATATTGTGGCCATGGACGGCCCGCTTTTTGGGGAGCAGGAAGCTCGTTTGAAGGGGTGACCCTCTGGTGGAAAGGAGGGCTCAGAGAAGGGAGCAGCCTGGGGAAGATGGCCTCTCGCCGGGCTGGCTGTGTGGTACCGTTTGGTTTAGCCATCATCAACCCCCTGCCTCCCCTTTTCTAGGAGGTCTCCCCGGGCCAAGTGAGGGCTGCGGCCAGGGTATTAGGTCGGGAGGAGGCCCTTGCCTGATATACTCTGGTTTCTCTTCAGAACGTAAAAATCTTTCGCCTTTTACTAAAGATTTCCGTGGAGAGGAGCAAAACTGAGTTTTATGGCAATTTTTGCATGCTCCAGCTTGCTGGGGTTTCCTTCTTTGGGTTGAACGACAGAATGAGCGGGAGGTGGCTGTAGTGGGAGGCTGACTCCTGTGGCTGCTGCTGGGAGGGAGGCGGTCCTCATTTGAATATTGTGGCCATGGACGGCCCGCTTTTTGGGGAGCAGGAAGCTCGTTTGAAGGGGTGACCCTCTGGTGGAAAGGAGGGCTCAGAGAAGGGAGCAGCCTGGGGAAGATGGCCTCTCGCCGGGCTGGCTGTGAGGTACCGTTTGGTTTAGCCATCATCAACCCCCTGCCTCCCCTTTTCTAGGAGGTCTCCCCGGGCCAAGTGAGGGCTGCGGCCAGGGTGTTAGGTCGGGAGGAGGCCCTTGCCTGATATACTCTGGTTTCTCTTCAGAACGTAAAAATCTTTCGCCTTTTACTAAAGATTTCCGTGGAGAGGAGCAAAACTGAGTTTTATGGCAATTTTTGCATGCTCCAGCTTGCTGGGGTTTCCTTCTTTGGGTTGAACGACAGAATGAGCGGGAGGTGGCTGTAGTGGGAGGCTGACTCCTGTGGCTGCTGCTGGGAGGGAGGCGGTCCTCATTTGAATATTGTGGCCATGGACGGCCCGCGTTTTGGGGAGCAGGAAGCTCGTTTGAAGGGGTGACCCTCTGGTGGAAAGGAGGGCTCAGAGAAGGGAGCAGCCTGGGGAAGATGGCCTCTCGCCGGGCTGGCTGTGTGGTACCGTTTGGTTTAGCCATCATCAACCCCCTGCCTCCCCTTTTCTAGGAGGTCTCCCCGGGCCAAGTGAGGGCTGCGGCCAGGGTGTTAGGTCGGGAGGAGGCCCTTGCCTGATATACTCTGGTTTCTCTTCAGAATGTAAAAATCTTTCGCCTTTTACTAAAGATTTCCGTGGAGAGGAGCAAAACTGAGTTTTATGGCAATTTTTGCATGCTCCAGCTTGCTGGGGTTTCCTTCTTTGGGTTGAACGACAGAATGAGCGGGAGGTGGCTGTAGTGGGAGGCTGACTCCTGTGGCTGCTGCTGGGAGGGAGGCGGTCCTCATTTGAATATTGTGGCCATGGACGGCCCGCTTTTTGGGGAGCAGGAAGCTCGTTTGAAGGGGTGACCCTCTGGTGGAAAGGAGGGCTCAGAGAAGGGAGCAGCCTGGGGAAGATGGCCTCTCGCCGGGCTGGCTGTGTGGTACCGTTTGGTTTAGCCATCATCAACCCCCTGCCTCCCCTTTTCTAGGAGGTCTCCCCGGGCCAAGTGAGGGCTGCGGCCAGGGTGTTAGGTCGGGAGGAGGCCCTTGCCTGATATACTCTGGTTTCTCTTCAGAACGTAAAAATCTTTCGCCTTTTACTAAAGATTTCCGTGGAGAGGAGCAAAACTGAGTTTTATGGCAATTTTTGCATGCTCCAGCTTGCTGGGGTTTCCTTCTTTGGGTTGAACGACAGAATGAGCGGGAGGTGGCTGTAGTGGGAGGCTGACTCCTGTGGCTGCTGCTGGGAGGGAGGCGGTCCTCATTTGAATATTGTGGCCATGGACGGCCCGCTTTTTGGGGAGCAGGAAGCTCGTTTGAAGGGGTGACCCTCTGGTGGAAAGGAGGGCTCAGAGAAGGGAGCAGCCTGGGGAAGATGGCCTCTCGCCGGGCTGGCTGTGTGGTACCGTTTGGTTTAGCCATCATCAACCCCCTGCCTCCCCTTTTCTAGGAGGTCTCCCCGGGCCAAGTGAGGGCTGCGGCCAGGGTGTTAGGTCGGGAGGAGGCCCTTGCCTGATATACTCTGGTTTCTCTTCAGAACGTAAAAATCTTTCGCCTTTTACTAAAGATTTCCGTGGAGAGGAGCAAAACTGAGTTTTATGGCAATTTTTGCATGCTCCAGCTTGCTGGGGTTTCCTTCTTTGGGTTGAACGACAGAATGAGCGGGAGGTGGCTGTAGTGGGAGGCTGACTCCTGTGGCTGCTGCTGGGAGGGAGGCGGTCCTCATTTGAATATTGTGGCCATGGACGGCCCGCTTTTTGGGGAGCAGGAAGCTCGTTTGAAGGGGTGACCCTCTGGTGGAAAGGAGGGCTCAGAGAAGGGAGCAGCCTGGGGAAGATGGCCTCTCGCCGGGCTGGCTGTGTGGTACCGTTTGGTTTAGCCATCATCAACCCCCTGCCTCCCCTTTTCTAGGAGGTCTCCCCGGGCCAAGTGAGGGCTGCGGCCAGGGTGTTAGGTCGGGAGGAGGCCCTTGCCTGATATACTCTGGTTTCTCTTCAGAACGTAAAAATCTTTCGCCTTTTACTAAAGATTTCCGTGGAGAGGAGCAAAACTGAGTTTTATGGCAATTTTTGCATGCTCCGGCTTGCTGGGGTTTCCTTCTTTGGGTTGAACGACAGAATGAGCGGGAGGTGGCTGTAGTGGGAGGCTGACTCCTGTGGCTGCTGCTGGGAGGGAGGCGGTCCTCATTTGAATATTGTGGCCATGGACGGCCCGCTTTTTGGGGAGCAGGAAGCTCGTTTGAAGGGGTGACCCTCTGGTGGAAAGGAGGGCTCAGAGAAGGGAGCAGCCTGGGGAAGATGGCCTCTCGCCGGGCTGGCTGTGTGGTACCGTTTGGTTTAGCCATCATCAACCCCCTGCCTCCCCTTTTCTAGGAGGTCTCCCCGGGCCAAGTGAGGGCTGCGGCCAGGGTGTTAGGTCGGGAGGAGGCCCTTGCCTGATATACTCTGGTTTCTCTTCAGAACGTAAAAATCTTTCGCCTTTTACTAAAGATTTCCGTGGAGAGGAGCAAAACTGAGTTTTATGGCAATTTTTGCATGCTCCAGCTTGCTGGGGTTTCCTTCTTTGGGTTGAACGACAGAATGAGCGGGAGGTGGCTGTAGTGGGAGGCTGACTCCTGTGGCTGCTGCTGGGAGGGAGGCGGTCCTCATTTGAATATTGTGGCCATGGACGGCCCGCTTTTTGGGGAGCAGGAAGCTCGTTTGAAGGGGTGACCCTCTGGTGGAAAGGAGGGCTCAGAGAAGGGAGCAGCCTGGGGAAGATGGCCTCTCGCCGGGCTGGCTGTGTGGTACCGTTTGGTTTAGCCATCATCAACCCCCTGCCTCCCCTTTTCTAGGAGGTCTCCCCGGGCCAAGTGAGGGCTGCGGCCAGGGTGTTAGGTCGGGAGGAGGCCCTTGCCTGATATACTCTGGTTTCTCTTCAGAATGTAAAAATCTTTCGCCTTTTACTAAAGATTTCCGTGGAGAGGAGCAAAACTGAGTTTTATGGCAATTATTGCATGCTCCAGCTTGCTGGGGTTTCCTTCTTTGGGTTGAACGACAGAATGAGCGGGAGGTGGCTGTAGTGGGAGGCTGACTCCTGTGGCGGCTGCTGGGAGGGAGGCGGTCCTCATTTGAATATTGTGGCCATGGACGGCCCGCTTTTTGGGGAGCAGGAAGCTCGTTTGAAGGGGTGACCCTCTGGTGGAAAGGAGGGCTCAGAGAAGGGAGCAGCCTGGGGAAGATGGCCTCTCGCCGGGCTGGCTGTGTGGTACCGTTTGGTTTAGCCATCATCAACCCCCTGCCTCCCCTTTTCTAGGAGGTCTCCCCGGGCCAAGTGAGGGCTGCGGCCAGGGTGTTAGGTCGGGAGGAGGCCCTTGCCTGATATACTCTGGTTTCTCTTCAGAACGTAAAAATCTTTCGCCTTTTACTAAAGATTTCCGTGGAGAGGAGCAAAACTGAGTTTTATGGCAATTTTTGCATGCTCCAGCTTGCTGGGGTTTCCTTCTTTGGGTTGAACGACAGAATGAGCGGGAGGTGGCTGTAGTGGGAGGCTGACTCCTGTGGCTGCTGCTGGGAGGGAGGCGGTCCTCATTTGAATATTGTGGCCATGGACGGCCCGCTTTTTGGGGAGCAGGAAGCTCGTTTGAAGGGGTGACCCTCTGGTGGAAAGGAGGGCTCAGAGAAGGGAGCAGCCTGGGGAAGATGGCCTCTCGCCGGGCTGGCTGTGTGGTACCGTTTGGTTTAGCCATCATCAACCCCCTGCCTCCCCTTTTCTAGGAGGTCTCCCCGGGCCAAGTGAGGGCTGCGGCCCTTGCCTGATATACTCTGGTTTCTCTTCAGAACGTAAAAATCTTTCGCCTTTTACTAAAGATTTCCGTGGAGAGCAGCAAAACTGAGTTTTATGGCAATTTTTGCATGCTCCAGCTTGCTGGGGTTTCCTTCTTTGGGTTGAACGACAGAATGAGCGGGAGGTGGCTGTAGTGGGAGGCTGACTCCTGTGGCTGCTGCTGGGAGGGAGGCGGTCCTCATTTGAATATTGTGTCCATGGACGGCCCGCTTTTTGGGGAGCAGGAAGCTCGTTTGAAGGGGTGACCCTCTGGTGGAAAGGAGGGCTCAGAGAAGGGAGCAGCCTGGGGAAGATGGCCTCTCGCCGGGCTGGCTGTGTGGTACCGTTTGGTTTAGCCATCATCAACCCCCTGCCTCCCCTTTTCTAGGAGGTCTCCCCGGGCCAAGTGAGGGCTGCGGCCAGGGTGTTAGGTCGGGAGGAGGCCCTTGCCTGATATACTCTGGTTTCTCTTCAGAACGTAAAAATCTTTCGCCTTTTACTAAAGATTTCCGTGGAGAGGAGCAAAACTGAGTTTTATGGCAATTTTTGCATGCTCCAGCTTGCTGGGGTTTCCTTCTTTGGGTTGAACAACAGAATGAGCGGGAGGTGGCTGTAGTGGGAGGCTGACTCCTGTGGCTGCTGCTGGGAGGGAGGCGGTCCTCATTTGAATATTGTGGCCATGGACGGCCCGCTTTTTGGGGAGCAGGAAGCTCGTTTGAAGGGGTGACCCTCTGGTGGAAAGGAGGGCTCAGAGAAGGGAGCAGCCTGGGGAAGATGGCCTCTCGCCGGGCTGGCTGTGTGGTACCGTTTGGTTTAGCCATCATCAACCCCCTGCCTCCCCTTTTCTAGGAGGTCTCCCCGGGCCAAGTGAGGGCTGCGGCCAGGGTGTTAGGTCGGGAGGAGGCCCTTGCCTGATATACTCTGGTTTCTCTTCAGAACGTAAAAATCTTTCGCCTTTTACTAAAGATTTCCGTGGAGAGGAGCAAAACTGAGTTTTATGGCAATTTTTGCATGCTCCAGCTTGCTGGGGTTTCCTTCTTTGGGTTGAACGACAGAATGAGCGGGAGGTGGCTGTAGTGGGAGGCTGACTCCTGTGGCTGCTGCTGGGAGGGAGGCGGTCCTCATTTGAATATTGTGGCCATGGACGGCCCGCTTTTTGGGGAGCAGGAAGCTCGTTTGAAGGGGTGACCCTCTGGTGGAAAGGAGGGCTCAGAGAAGGGAGCAGCCTGGGGAAGATGGCCTCTCGCCGGGCTGGCTGTGTGGTACCGTTTGGTTTAGCCATCATCAACCCCCTGCCTCCCCTTTTCTAGGAGGTCTCCCCGGGCCAAGTGAGGGCTGCGGCCAGGGTGTTAGGTCGGGAGGAGGCCCTTGCCTGATATACTCTGGTTTCTCTTCAGAACGTAAAAATCTTTCGCCTTTTACTAAAGATTTCCGTGGAGAGCAGCAAAACTGAGTTTTATGGCAATTTTTGCATGCTCCAGCTTGCTGGGGTTTCCTTCTTTGGGTTGAACGACAGAATGAGCGGGAGGTGGCTGTAGTGGGAGGCTGACTCCTGTGGCTGCTGCTGGGAGGGAGGCGGTCCTCATTTGAATATTGTGGCCATGGACGGCCCGCTTTTTGGGGAGCAGGAAGCTCGTTTGAAGGGGTGACCCTCTGGTGGAAAGGAGGGCTCAGAGAAGGGAGCAGCCTGGGGAAGATGGCCTCTCGCCGGGCTGGCTGTGTGGTACCGTTTGGTTTAGCCATCATCAACCCCCTGCCTCCCCTTTTCTAGGAGGTCTCCCCGGGCCAAGTGAGGGCTGCGGCCAGGGTGTTAGGTCGGGAGGAGGCCCTTGCCTGATATACTCTGGTTTCTCTTCAGAACGTAAAAATCTTTCGCCTTTTACTAAAGATTTCCGTGGAGAGGAGCAAAACTGAGTTTTATGGCAATTTTTGCATGCTCCAGCTTGCTGGGGTTTCCTTCTTTGGGTTGAACGACAGAATGAGCGGGAGGTGGCTGTAGTGGGAGGCTGACTCCTGTGGCTGCTGCTGGGAGGGAGGCGGTCCTCATTTGAATATTGTGGCCATGGACGGCCCGCTTTTTGGGGAGCAGGAAGCTCGTTTGAAGGGGTGACCCTCTGGTGGAAAGGAGGGCTCAGAGAAGGGAGCAGCCTGGGGAAGATGGCCTCTCGCCGGGCTGGCTGTGTGGTACCGTTTGGTTTAGCCATCATCAACCCCCTGCCTCCCCTTTTCTAGGAGGTCTCCCCGGGCCAAGTGAGGGCTGCGGCCAGGGTGTTAGGTCGGGAGGAGGCCCTTGCCTGATATACTCTGGTTTCTCTTCAGAACGTAAAAATCTTTCGCCTTTTACTAAAGATTTCCGTGGAGAGGAGCAAAACTGAGTTTTATGGCAATTTTTGCATGCTCCAGCTTGCTGGGGTTTCCTTCTTTGGGTTGAACGACAGAATGAGCGGGAGGTGGCTGTAATGGGAGGCTGACTCCTGTGGCTGCTGCTGGGAGGGAGGCGGTCCTCATTTGAATATTGTGGCCATGGACGGCCCGCTTTTTGGGGAGCAGGAAGCTCGTTTGAAGGGGTGACCCTCTGGTGGAAAGGAGGGCTCAGAGAAGGGAGCAGCCTGGGGAAGATGGCCTCTCGCCGGGCTGGCTGTGTGGTACCGTTTGGTTTAGCCATCATCAACCCCCTGCCTCCCCTTTTCTAGGAGGTCTCCCCGGGCCAAGTGAGGGCTGCGGCCAGGGTGTTAGGTCGGGAGGAGGCCCTTGCCTGATATACTCTGGTTTCTCTTCAGAACGTAAAAATCTTTCGCCTTTTACTAAAGATTTCCGTGGAGAGGAGCAAAACTGAGTTTTATGGCAATTTTTGCATGCTCCAGCTTGCTGGGGTTTCCTTCTTTGGGTTGAACGACAGAATGAGCGGGAGGTGGCTGTAGTGGGAGGCTGACTCCTGTGGCTGCTGCTGGGAGGGAGGCGGTCCTCATTTGAATATTGTGGCCATGGATGGCCCGCTTTTTGGGGAGCAGGAAGCTCGTTTGAAGGGGTGACCCTCTGGTGGAAAGGAGGGCTCAGAGAAGGGAGCAGCCTGGGGAAGATGGCCTCTCGCCGGGCTGGCTGTGTGGTACCGTTTGGTTTAGCCATCATCAACCCCCTGCCTCCCCTTTTCTAGGAGGTCTCCCCGGGCCAAGTGAGGGCTGCGGCCAGGGTGTTAGGTCGGGAGGAGGCCCTTGCCTGATATACTCTGGTTTCTCTTCAGAACGTAAAAATCTTTCGCCTTTTACTAAAGATTTCCGTGGAGAGGAGCAAAACTGAGTTTTATGGCAATTTTTGCATGCTCCAGCTTGCTGGGGTTTCCTTCTTTGGGTTGAACGACAGAATGAGCGGGAGGTGGCTGTAGTGGGAGGCTGACTCCTGTGGCTGCTGCTGGGAGGGAGGCGGTCCTCATTTGAATATTGTGGCCATGGACGGCCCGCTTTTTGGGGAGCAGGAAGCTCGTTTGAAGGGGTGACCCTCTGGTGGAAAGGAGGGCTCAGAGAAGGGAGCAGCCTGGGGAAGATGGCCTCTCGCCGGGCTGGCTGTGTGGTACCGTTTGGTTTAGCCATCATCAACCCCCTGCCTCCCCTTTTCTAGGAGGTCTCCCCGGGCCAAGTGAGGGCTGCGGCCAGGGTGTTAGGTCGGGAGGAGGCCCTTGCCTGATATACTCTGGTTTCTCTTCAGAACGTAAAAATCTTTCGCCTTTTACTAAAGATTTCCGTGGAGAGGAGCAAAACTGAGTTTTATGGCAATTTTTGCATGCTCCAGCTTGCTGGGGTTTCCTTCTTTGGGTTGAACGACAGAATGAGCGGGAGGTGGCTGTAGTGGGAGGCTGACTCCTGTGGCTGCTGCTGGGATTGAGGCGGTCCTCATTTGAATATTGTGGCCATGGACGGCCCGCTTTTTGGGGAGCAGGAAGCTCGTTTGAAGGGGTGATCCTCTGGTGGAAAGGAGGGCTCAGAGAAGGGAGCAGCCTGGGGAAGATGGCCTCTCGCCGGGCTGGCTGTGTGGTACCGTTTGGTTTAGCCATCATCAACCCCCTGCCTCCCCTTTTCTAGGAGGTCTCCCCGGGCCAAGTGAGGGCTGCGGCCAGGGTGTTAGGTCGGGAGGAGGCCCTTGCCTGATATACTCTGGTTTCTCTTCAGAACGTAAAAATCTTTCGCCTTTTACTAAAGATTTCCGTGGAGAGGAGCAAAACTGAGTTTTATGGCAATTTTTGCATGCTCCAGCTTGCTGGGGTTTCCTTCTTTGGGTTGAACGACAGAATGAGCGGGAGGTGGCTGTAGTGGGAGGCTGACTCCTGTGGCTGCTGCTGGGAGGGAGGCGGTCCTCATTTGAATATTGTGGCCATGGACGGCCCGCTTTTTGGGGAGCAGGAAGCTCGTTTGAAGGGGTGACCCTCTGGTGGAAAGGAGGGCTCAGAGAAGGGAGCAGCCTGGGGAAGATGGCCTCTCGCCGGGCTGGCTGTGTGGTACCGTTTGGTTTAGCCATCATCAACCCCCTGCCTCCCCTTTTCTAGGAGGTCTCCCCGGGCCAAGTGAGGGCTGCGGCCAGGGTGTTAGGTCGGGAGGAGGCCCTTGCCTGATATACTCTGGTTTCTCTTCAGAACGTAAAAATCTTTCGCCTTTTACTAAAGATTTCCGTGGAGAGGAGCAAAACTGAGTTTTATGGCAATTTTTGCATGCTCCAGCTTGCTGGGGTTTCCTTCTTTGGGTTGAACGACAGAATGAGCGGGAGGTGGCTGTAGTGGGAGGCTGACTCCTGTGGCTGCTGCTGGGAGGGAGGCGGTCCTCATTTGAATATTGTGGCCATGGACGGCCCGCTTTTTGGGGAGCAGGAAGCTCGTTTGAAGGGGTGACCCTCTGGTGGAAAGGAGGGCTCAGAGAAGGGAGCAGCCTGGGGAAGATGGCCTCTCGCCGGGCTGGCTGTGTGGTACCGTTTGGTTTAGCCATCATCAACCCCCTGCCTCCCCTTTTCTAGGAGGTCTCCCCGGGCCAAGTGAGGGCTGCGGCCAGGGTGTTAGGTCGGGAGGAGGCCCTTGCCTGATATACTCTGGTTTCTCTTCAGAACGTAAAAATCTTTCGCCTTTTACTAAAGATTTCCGTGGAGAGGAGCAAAACTGAGTTTCATGGCAATTTTTGCATGCTCCAGCTTGCTGGGGTTTCCTTCTTTGGGTTGAACGACAGAATGAGCGGGAGGTGGCTGTAGTGGGAGGCTGACTCCTGTGGCTGCTGCTGGGAGGGAGGCGGTCCTCATTTGAATATTGTGGCCATGGACGGCCCGCTTTTTGGGGAGCAGGAAGCTCGTTTGAAGGGGTGACCCTCTGGTGGAAAGGAGGGCTCAGAGAAGGGAGCAGCCTGGGGAAGATGGCCTCTCGCCGGGCTGGCTGTGTGGTACCGTTTGGTTTAGCCATCATCAACCCCCTGCCTCCCCTTTTCTAGGAGGTCTCCCCGGGCCAAGTGAGGGCTGCGGCCAGGGTGTTAGGTCGGGAGGAGGCCCTTGCCTGATATACTCTGGTTTCTCTTCAGAACGTAAAAATCTTTCGCCTTTTACTAAAGATTTCCGTGGAGAGGAGCAAAACTGAGTTTTATGGCAATTTTTGCATGCTCCAGCTTGCTGGGGTTTCCTTCTTTGGGTTGAACGACAGAATGAGCGGGAGGTGGCTGTAGTGGGAGGCTGACTCCTGTGGCTGCTGCTGGGAGGGAGGCGGTCCTCATTTGAATATTGTGGCCATGGACGGCCCGCTTTTTGGGGAGCAGGAAGCTCGTTTGAAGGGGTGACCCTCTGGTGGAAAGGAGGGCTCAGAGAAGGGAGCAGCCTGGGGAAGATGGCCTCTCGCCGGGCTGGCTGTGTGGTACCGTTTGGTTTAGCCATCATCAACCCCCTGCCTCCCCTTTTCTAGGAGGTCTCCCCGGGCCAAGTGAGGGCTGCGGCCAGGGTGTTAGGTCGGGAGGAGGCCCTTGCCTGATATACTCTGGTTTCTCTTCAGAACGTAAAAATCTTTCGCCTTTTACTAAAGATTTCCGTGGAGAGGAGCAAAACTGAGTTTTATGGCAATTTTTGCATGCTCCAGCTTGCTGGGGTTTCCTTCTTTGGGTTGAACGACAGAATGAGCGGGAGGTGGCTGTAGTGGGAGGCTGACTCCTGTGGCTGCTGCTGGGAGGGAGGCGGTCCTCATTTGAATATTGTGGCCATGGACGGCCCGCTTTTTGGGGAGCAGGAAGCTCGTTTGAAGGGGTGACCCTCTGGTGGAAAGGAGGGCTCAGAGAAGGGAGCAGCCTGGGGAAGATGGCCTCTCGCCGGGCTGGCTGTGTGGTACCGTTTGGTTTAGCCATCATCAACCCCCTGCCTCCCCTTTTCTAGGAGGTCTCCCCGGGCCAAGTGAGGGCTGCGGCCAGGGTGTTAGGTCGGGAGGAGGCCCTTGCCTGATATACTCTGGTTTCTCTTCAGAACGTAAAAATCTTTCGCCTTTTACTAAAGATTTCCGTGGAGAGGAGCAAAACTGAGTTTTATGGCAATTTTTGCATGCTCCAGCTTGCTGGGGTTTCCTTCTTTGGGTTGAACGACAGAATGAGCGGGAGGTGGCTGTAGTGGGAGGCTGACTCCTGTGGCTGCTGCTGGGAGGGAGGCGGTCCTCATTTGAATATTGTGGCCATGGACGGCCCGCTTTTTGGGGAGCAGGAAGCTCGTTTGAAGGGGTGACCCTCTGGTGGAAAGGAGGGCTCAGAGAAGGGAGCAGCCTGGGGAAGATGGCCTCTCGCCGGGCTGGCTGTGTGGTACCGTTTGGTTTAGCCATCATCAACCCCCTGCCTCCCCTTTTCTAGGAGGTCTCCCCGGGCCAAGTGAGGGCTGCGGCCAGGGTGTTAGGTCGGGAGGAGGCCCTTGCCTGATATACTCTGGTTTCTCTTCAGAATGTAAAAATCTTTCGCCTTTTACTAAAGATTTCCGTGGAGAGGAGCAAAACTGAGTTTTATGGCAATTTTTGCATGCTCCAGCTTGCTGGGGTTTCCTTCTTTGGGTGGAACGACAGAATGAGCGGGAGGTGGCTGTAGTGGGAGGCTGACTCCTGTGGCTGCTGCTGGGAGGGAGGCGGTCGTCATTTGAATATTGTGGCCATGGACGGCCCGCTTTTTGGGGAGCAGGAAGCTCGTTTGAAGGGGTGACCCTCTGGTGGAAAGGAGGGCTCAGAGAAGGGAGCAGCCTGGGGAAGATGGCCTCTCGCCGGGCTGGCTGTGTGGTACCGTTTGGTTTAGCCATCATCAACCCCCTGCCTCCCCTTTTCTAGGAGGTCTCCCCGGGCCAAGTGAGAGCTGCGGCCAGGGTGTTAGGTCGGGAGGAGGCCCTTGCCTGATATACTCTGGTTTCTCTTCAGAACGTAAAAATCTTTCGCCTTTTACTAAAGATTTCCGTGGAGAGGAGCAAAACTGAGTTTTATGGCAATTTTTGCATGCTCCAGCTTGCTGGGGTTTCCTTCTTTGGGTTGAATGACAGAATGAGCGGGAGGTGGCTGTAGTGGGAGGCTGACTCCTGTGGCTGCTGCTGGGAGGGAGGCGGTCCTCATTTGAATATTGTGGCCATGGACGGCCCGCTTTTTGGGGAGCAGGAAGCTCGTTTGAAGGGGTGACCCTCTGGTGGAAAGGAGGGCTCAGAGAAGGGAGCAGCCTGGGGAAGATGGCCTCTCGCCGGGCTGGCTGTGTGGTACCGTTTGGTTTAGCCATCATCAACCCCCTGCCTCCCCTTTTCTAGGAGGTCTCCCCGGGCCAAGTGAGGGCTGCGGCCAGGGTGTTAGGTCGGGAGGAGGCCCTTGCCTGATATACTCTGGTTTCTCTTCAGAACGTAAAAATCTTTCGCCTTTTACTAAAGATTTCCGTGGAGAGGAGCAAAACTGAGTTTTATGGCAATTTTTGCATGCTCCAGCTTGCTGGGGTTTCCTTCTTTGTGTTGAACGACAGAATGAGCGGGAGGTGGCTGTAGTGGGAGGCTGACTCCTGTGGCTGCTGCTGGGAGGGAGGCGGTCCTCATTTGAATATTGTGGCCATGGACGGCCCGCTTTTTGGGGAGCAGGAAGCTCGTTTGAAGGGGTGACCCTCTGGTGGAAAGGAGGGCTCAGAGAAGGGAGCAGCCTGGGGAAGATGGCCTCTCGCCGGGCTGGCTGTGTGGTACCGTTTGGTTTAGCCATCATCAACCCCCTGCCTCCCCTTTTCTAGGAGGTCTCCCCGGGCCAAGTGAGGGCTGCGGCCAGGGTGTTAGGTCGGGAGGAGGCCCTTGCCTGATATACTCTGGTTTCTCTTCAGAACGTAAAAATCTTTCGCCTTTTACTAAAGATTTCCGTGGAGAGGAGCAAAACTGAGTTTTATGGCAATTTTTGCATGCTCCAGCTTGCTGGGGTTTCCTTCTTTGGGTTGAACGACAGAATGAGCGGGAGGTGGCTGTAGTGGGAGGCTGACTCCTGTGGCTGCTGCTGGGAGGGAGGCGGTCCTCATTTGAATATTGTGGCCATGGACGGCCCGCTTTTTGGGGAGCAGGAAGCTCGTTTGAAGGGGTGACCCTCTGGTGGAAAGGAGGGCTCAGAGAAGGGAGCAGCCTGGGGAAGATGGCCTCTCGCCGGGCTGGCTGTGTGGTACCGTTTGGTTTAGCCATCATCAACCCCCTGCCTCCCCTTTTCTAGGAGGTCTCCCCGGGCCAAGTGAGGGCTGCGGCCAGGGTGTTAGGTCGGGAGGAGGCCCTTGCCTGATATACTCTGGTTTCTCTTCAGAACGTAAAAATCTTTCGCCTTTTACTAAAGATTTCCGTGGAGAGGAGCAAAACTGAGTTTTATGGCAATTTTTGCATGCTCCAGCTTGCTGGGGTTTCCTTCTTTGGGTTGAACGACAGAATGAGCGGGAGGTGGCTGTAGTGGGAGGCTGACTCCTGTGGCTGCTGCTGGGAGGGAGGCGGTCCTCATTTGAATATTGTGGCCATGGACGGCCCGCTTTTTGGGGAGCAGGAAGCTCGTTTGAAGGGGTGACCCTCTGGTGGAAAGGAGGGCTCAGAGAAGGGAGCAGCCTGGGGAAGATGGCCTCTCGCCGGGCTGGCTGTGTGGTACCGTTTGGTTTAGCCATCATCAACCCCCTGCCTCCCCTTTTCTAGGAGGTCTCCCCGGGCCAAGTGAGGGCTGCGGCCAGGGTGTTAGGTCGGGAGGAGGCCCTTGCCTGATATACTCTGGTTTCTCTTCAGAACGTAAAAATCTTTCGCCTTTTACTAAAGATTTCCGTGGAGAGGAGCAAAACTGAGTTTTATGGCAATTTTTGCATGCTCCAGCTTGCTGGGGTTTCCTTCTTTGGGTTGAACGACAGAATGAGCGGGAGGTGGCTGTAGTGGGAGGCTGACTCCTGTGGCTGCTGCTGGGAGGGAGGCGGTCCTCATTTGAATATTGTGGCCATGGACGGCCCGCTTTTTGGGGAGCAGGAAGCTCGTTTGAAGGGGTGACCCTCTGGTGGAAAGGAGGGCTCAGAGAAGGGAGCAGCCTGGGGAAGATGGCCTCTCGCCGGGCTGGCTGTGTGGTACCATTTGGTTTAGCCATCATCAACCCCCTGCCTCCCCTTTTCTAGGAGGTCTCCCCGGGCCAAGTGAGGGCTGCGGCCAGGGTGTTAGGTCGGGAGGAGGCCCTTGCCTGATATACTCTGGTTTCTCTTCAGAACGTAAAAATCTTTCGCCTTTTACTAAAGATTTCCGTGGAGAGGAGCAAAACTGAGTTTTATGGCAATTTTTGCATGCTCCAGCTTGCTGGGGTTTCCTTCTTTGGGTTGAACGACAGAATGAGCGGGAGGTGGCTGTAGTGGGAGGCTGACTCCTGTGGCTGCTGCTGGGAGGGAGGCGGTCCTCATTTGAATATTGTGGCCATGGACGGCCCGCTTTTTGGGGAGCAGGAAGCTCGTTTGAAGGGGTGACCCTCTGGTGGAAAGGAGGGCTCAGAGAAGGGAGCAGCCTGGGGAAGATGGCCTCTCGCCGGGCTGGCTGTGTGGTACCGTTTGGTTTAGCCATCATCAACCCCCTGCCTCCCCTTTTCTAGGAGGTCTCCCCGGGCCAAGTGAGGGCTGCGGCCAGGGTGTTAGGTCGGGAGGAGGCCCTTGCCTGATATACTCTGGTTTCTCTTCAGAACGTAAAAATCTTTCGCCTTTTACTAAAGATTTCCGTGGAGAGGAGCAAAACTGAGTTTTATGGCAATTTTTGCATGCTCCAGCTTGCTGGGGTTTCCTTCTTTGGGTTGAACGACAGAATGAGCGGGAGGTGGCTGTAGTGGGAGGCTGACTCCTGTGGCTGCTGCTGGGAGGGAGGCGGTCCTCATTTGAATATTGTGGCCATGGACGGCCCGCTTTTTGGGGAGCAGGAAGCTCGTTTGAAGGGGTGACCCTCTGGTGGAAAGGAGGGCTCAGAGAAGGGAGCAGCCTGGGGAAGATGGCCTCTCGCCGGGCTGGCTGTGTGGTACCGTTTGGTTTAGCCATCATCAACCCCCTGCCTCCCCTTTTCTAGGAGGTCTCCCCGGGCCAAGTGAGGGCTGCGGCCAGGGTGTTAGGTCGGGAGGAGGCCCTTGCCTGATATACTCTGGTTTCTCTTCAGAACGTAAAAATCTTTCGCCTTTTACTAAAGATTTCCGTGGAGAGGAGCAAAACTGAGTTTTATGGCAATTTTTGCATGCTCCAGCTTGCTGGGGTTTCCTTCTTTGGGTTGAACGACAGAATGAGCGGGAGGTGGCTGTAGTGGGAGGCTGACTCCTGTGGCTGCTGCTGGGAGGGAGGCGGTCCTCATTTGAATATTGTGGCCATGGACGGCCCGCTTTTTGGGGAGCAGGAAGCTCGTTTGAAGGGGTGACCCTCTGGTGGAAAGGAGGGCTCAGAGAAGGGAGCAGCCTGGGGAAGATGGCCTCTCGCCGGGCTGGCTGTGTGGTACCGTTTGGTTTAGCCATCATCAACCCCCTGCCTCCCCTTTTCTAGGAGGTCTCCCCGGGCCAAGTGAGGGCTGCGGCCAGGGTGTTAGGTCGGGAGGAGGCCCTTGCCTGATATACTCTGGTTTCTCTTCAGAGCGTAAAAATCTTTCGCCTTTTACTAAAGATTTCCGTGGAGAGGAGCAAAACTGAGTTTTATGGCAATTTTTGCATGCTCCAGCTTGCTGGGGTTTCCTTCTTTGGGTTGAACGACAGAATGAGCGGGAGGTGGCTGTAGTGGGAGGCTGACTCCTGTGGCTGCTGCTGGGAGGGAGGCGGTCCTCATTTGAATATTGTGGCCATGGACGGCCCGCTTTTTGGGGAGCAGGAAGCTCGTTTGAAGGGGTGACCCTCTGGTGGAAAGGAGGGCTCAGAGAAGGGAGCAGCCTGGGGAAGATGGCCTCTCGCCGGGCTGGCTGTGTGGTACCGTTTGGTTTAGCCATCATCAACCCCCTGCCTCCCCTTTTCTAGGAGGTCTCCCCGGGCCAAGTGAGGGCTGCGGCCAGGGTGTTAGGTCGGGAGGAGGCCCTTGCCTGATATACTCTGGTTTCTCTTCAGAACGTAAAAATCTTTCGCCTTTTACTAAAGATTTCCGTGGAGAGGAGCAAAACTGAGTTTTATGGCAATTTTTGCATGCTCCAGCTTGCTGGGGTTTCCTTCTTTGGGTTGAACGACAGAATGAGCGGGAGGTGGCTGTAGTGGGAGGCTGACTCCTGTGGCTGCTGCTGGGAGGGAGGCGGTCCTCATTTGAATATTGTGGCCATGGACGGCCCGCTTTTTGGGGAGCAGGAAGCTCGTTTGAAGGGGTGACCCTCTGGTGGAAAGGAGGGCTCAGAGAAGGGAGCAGCCTGGGGAAGATGGCCTCTCGCCGGGCTGGCTGTGTGGTACCGTTTGGTTTAGCCATCATCAACCCCCTGCCTCCCCTTTTCTAGGAGGTCTCCCCGGGCCAAGTGAGGGCTGCGGCCAGGGTGTTAGGTCGGGAGGAGGCCCTTGCCTGATATACTCTGGTTTCTCTTCAGAACGTAAAAATCTTTCGCCTTTTACTAAAGATTTCCGTGGAGAGGAGCAAAACTGAGTTTGATGGCAATTTTTGCATGCTCCAGCTTGCTGGGGTTTCCTTCTTTGGGTTGAACGACAGAATGAGCGGGAGGTGGCTGTAGTGGGAGGCTGACTCCTGTGGCTGCTGCTGGGAGGGAGGCGGTCCTCATTTGAATATTGTGGCCATGGACGGCCCGCTTTTTGGGGAGCAGGAAGCTCGTTTGAAGGGGTGACCCTCTGGTGGAAAGGAGGGCTCAGAGAAGGGAGCAGCCTGGGGAAGATGGCCTCTCGCCGGGCTGGCTGTGTGGTACCGTTTGGTTTAGCCATCATCAACCCCCTGCCTCCCCTTTTCTAGGAGGTCTCCCCGGGCCAAGTGAGGGCTGCGGCCAGGGTGTTAGGTCGGGAGGAGGCCCTTGCCTGATATACTCTGGTTTCTCTTCAGAACGTAAAAATCTTTCGCCTTTTACTAAAGATTTCCGTGGAGAGGAGCAAAACTGAGTTTTATGGCAATTTTTGCATGCTCCAGCTTGCTGGGGTTTCCTTCTTTGGGTTGAACGACAGAATGAGCGGGAGGTGGCTGTAGTGGGAGGCTGACTCCTGTGGCTGCTGCTGGGAGGGATGCGGTCCTCATTTGAATATTGTGGCCATGGACGGCCCGCTTTTTGGGGAGCAGGAAGCTCGTTTGAAGGGGTGACCCTCTGGTGGAAAGGAGGGCTCAGAGAAGGGAGCAGCCTGGGGAAGATGGCCTCTCGCCGGGCTGGCTGTGTGGTACCGTTTGGTTTAGCCATCATCAACCCCCTGCCTCCCCTTTTCTAGGAGGTCTCCCCGGGCCAAGTGAGGGCTGCGGCCAGGGTGTTAGGTCGGGAGGAGGCCCTTGCCTGATATACTCTGGTTTCTCTTCAGAACGTAAAAATCTTTCGCCTTTTACTAAAGATTTCCGTGGAGAGGAGCAAAACTGAGTTTTATGGCAATTTTTGCATGCTCCAGCTTGCTGGGGTTTCCTTCTTTGGGTTGAACGACAGAATGAGCGGGAGGTGGCTGTAGTGGGAGGCTGACTCCTGTGGCTGCTGCTGGGAAGGAGGCGGTCCTCATTTGAATATTGTGGCCATGGACGGCCCGCTTTTTGGGGAGCAGGAAGCTCGTTTGAAGGGGTGACCCTCTGGTGGAAAGGAGGGCTCAGAGAAGGGAGCAGCCTGGGGAAGATGGCCTCTCGCCGGGCTGGCTGTGTGGTACCGTTTGGTTTAGCCATCATCAACCCCCTGCCTCCCCTTTTCTAGGAGGTCTCCCCGGGCCAAGTGAGGGCTGCGGCCAGGGTGTTAGGTCGGGAGGAGGCCCTTGCCTGATATACTCTGGTTTCTCTTCAGAACGTAAAAATCTTTCGCCTTTTACTAAAGATTTCCGTGGAGAGGAGCAAAACTGAGTTTTATGGCAATTTTTGCATGCTCCAGCTTGCTGGGGTTTCCTTCTTTGGGTTGAACGACAGAATGAGCGGGAGGTGGCTGTAGTGGGAGGCTGACTCCTGTGGCTGCTGCTGGGAGGGAGGCGGTCCTCATTTGAATATTGTGGCCATGGACGGCCCGCTTTTTGGGGAGCAGGAAGCTCGTTTGAAGGGGTGACCCTCTGGTGGAAAGGAGGGCTCAGAGAAGGGAGCAGCCTGGGGAAGATGGCCTCTCGCCGGGCTGGCTGTGTGGTACCGTTTGGTTTAGCCATCATCAACCCCCTGCCTCCCCTTTTCTAGGAGGTCTCCCCGGGCCAAGTGAGGGCTGCGGCCAGGGTGTTAGGTCGGGAGGAGGCCCTTGCCTGATATACTCTGGTTTCTCTTCAGAACGTAAAAATCTTTCGCCTTTTACTAAAGATTTCCGTGGAGAGGAGCAAAACTGAGTTTTATGGCAATTTTTGCATGCTCCAGCTTGCTGGGGTTTCCTTCTTTGGGTTGAACGACAGAATGAGCGGGAGGTGGCTGTAGTGGGAGGCTGACTCCTGTGGCTGCTGCTGGGAGGGAGGCGGTCCTCATTTGAATATTGTGGCCATGGACGGCCCGCTTTTTGGGGAGCAGGAAGCTCGTTTGAAGGGGTGACCCTCTGGTGGAAAGGAGGGCTCAGAGAAGGGAGCAGCCTGGGGAAGATGGCCTCTCGCCGGGCTGGCTGTGTGGTACCGTTTGGTTTAGCCATCATCAACCCCCTGCCTCCCCTTTTCTAGGAGGTCTCCCCGGGCCAAGTGAGGGCTGCGGCCAGGGTGTTAGGTCGGGAGGAGGCCCTTGCCTGATATACTCTGGTTTCTCTTCAGAACGTAAAAATCTTTCGCCTTTTACTAAAGATTTCCGTGGAGAGGAGCAAAACTGAGTTTTATGGCAATTTTTGCATGCTCCAGCTTGCTGGGGTTTCCTTCTTTGGGTTGAACGACAGAATGAGCGGGAGGTGGCTGTAGTGGGAGGCTGACTCCTGTGGCTGCTGCTGGGAGGGAGGCGGTCCTCATTTGAATATTGTGGCCATGGACGGCCCGCTTTTTGGGGAGCAGGAAGCTCGTTTGAAGGGGTGACCCTCTGGTGGAAAGGAGGGCTCAGAGAAGGGAGCAGCCTGGGGAAGATGGCCTCTCGCCGGGCTGGCTGTGTGGTACCGTTTGGTTTAGCCATCATCAACCCCCTGCCTCCCCTTTTCTAGGAGGTCTCCCCGGGCCAAGTGAGGGCTGCGGCCAGGGTGTTAGGTCGGGAGGAGGCCCTTGCCTGATATACTCTGGTTTCTCTTCAGAACGTAAAAATCTTTCGCCTTTTACTAAAGATTTCCGTGGAGAGGAGCAAAACTGAGTTTTATGGCAATTTTTGCATGCTCCAGCTTGCTGGGGTTTCCTTCTTTGGGTTGAATGACAGAATGAGCGGGAGGTGGCTGTAGTGGGAGGCTGACTCCTGTGGCTGCTGCTGGGAGGGAGGCGGTCCTCATTTGAATATTGTGGCCATGGACGGCCCGCTTTTTGGGGAGCAGGAAGCTCGTTTGAAGGGGTGACCCTCTGGTGGAAAGGAGGGCTCAGAGAAGGGAGCAGCCTGGGGAAGATGGCCTCTCGCCGGGCTGGCTGTGTGGTACCATTTGGTTTAGCCATCATCAACCCCCTGCCTCCCCTTTTCTAGGAGGTCTCCCCGGGCCAAGTGAGGGCTGCGGCCAGGGTGTTAGGTCGGGAGGAGGCCCTTGCCTGATATACTCTGGTTTCTCTTCAGAACGTAAAAATCTTTCGCCTTTTACTAAAGATTTCCGTGGAGAGGAGCAAAACTGAGTTTGATGGCAATTTTTGCATGCTCCAGCTTGCTGGGGTTTCCTTCTTTGGGTTGAACGACAGAATGAGCGGGAGGTGGCTGTAGTGGGAGGCTGACTCCTGTGGCTGCTGCTGGGAGGGAGGCGGTCCTCATTTGAATATTGTTGCCATGGACGGCCCGCTTTTTGGGGAGCAGGAAGCTCGTTTGAAGGGGTGACCCTCTGGTGGAAAGGAGGGCTCAGAGAAGGGAGCAGCCTGGGGAAGATGGCCTCTCGCCGGGCTGGCTGTGTGGTACCGTTTGGTTTAGCCATCATCAACCCCCTGCCTCCCCTTTTCTAGGAGGTCTCCCCGGGCCAAGTGAGGGCTGCGGCCAGGGTGTTAGGTCGGGAGGAGGCCCTTGCCTGATATACTCTGGTTTCTCTTCAGAACGTAAAAATCTTTCGCCTTTTACTAAAGATTTCCGTGGAGAGGAGCAAAACTGAGTTTTATGGCAATTTTTGCATGCTCCAGCTTGCTGGGGTTTCCTTCTTTGGGTTGAACGACAGAATGAGCGGGAGGTGGCTGTAGTGGGAGGCTGACTCCTGTGGCTGCTGCTGGGAGGGAGGCGGTCCTCATTTGAATATTGTGGCCATGGACGGCCCGCTTTTTGGGGAGCAGGAAGCTCGTTTGAAGGGGTGACCCTCTGGTGGAAAGGAGGGCTCAGAGAAGGGAGCAGCCTGGGGAAGATGGCCTCTCGCCGGGCTGGCTGTGTGGTACCATTTGGTTTAGCCATCATCAACCCCCTGCCTCCCCTTTTCTAGGAGGTCTCCCCGGGCCAAGTGAGGGCTGCGGCCAGGGTGTTAGGTCGGGAGGAGGCCCTTGCCTGATATACTCTGGTTTCTCTTCAGAACGTAAAAATCTTTCGCCTTTTACTAAAGATTTCCGTGGAGAGGAGCAAAACTGAGTTTTATGGCAATTTTTGCATGCTCCAGCTTGCTGGGGTTTCCTTCTTTGGGTTGAACGACAGAATGAGCGGGAGGTGGCTGTAGTGGGAGGCTGACTCCTGTGGCTGCTGCTGGGAGGGAGGCGGTCCTCATTTGAATATTGTGGCCATGGACGGCCCGCTTTTTGGGGAGCAGGAAGCTCGTTTGAAGGGGTGACCCTCTGGTGGAAAGGAGGGCTCAGAGAAGGGAGCAGCCTGGGGAAGATGGCCTCTCGCCGGGCTGGCTGTGTGGTACCGTTTGGTTTAGCCATCATCAACCCCCTGCCTCCCCTTTTCTAGGAGGTCTCCCCGGGCCAAGTGAGGGCTGCGGCCAGGGTGTTAGGTCGGGAGGAGGCCCTTGCCTGATATACTCTGGTTTCTCTTCAGAACGTAAAAATCTTTCGCCTTTTACTAAAGATTTCCGTGGAGAGGAGCAAAACTGAGTTTTATGGCAATTTTTGCATGCTCCAGCTTGCTGGGGTTTCCTTCTTTGGGTTGAACGACAGAATGAGCGGGAGGTGGCTGTAGTGGGAGGCTGACTCCTGTGGCTGCTGCTGGGAGGGAGTCGGTCCTCATTTGAATATTGTGGCCATGGACGGCCCGCTTTTTGGGGAGCAGGAAGCTCGTTTGAAGGGGTGACCCTCTGGTGGAAAGGAGGGCTCAGAGAAGGGAGCAGCCTGGGGAAGATGGCCTCTCGCCGGGCTGGCTGTGTGGTACCGTTTGGTTTAGCCATCATCAACCCCCTGCCTCCCCTTTTCTAGGAGGTCTCCCCGGGCCAAGTGAGGGCTGCGGCCAGGGTGTTAGGTCGGGAGGAGGCCCTTGCCTGATATACTCTGGTTTCTCTTCAGAACGTAAAAATCTTTCGCCTTTTACTAAAGATTTCCGTGGAGAGGAGCAAAACTGAGTTTTATGGCAATTTTTGCATGCTCCAGCTTGCTGGGGTTTCCTTCTTTGGGTTGAACGACAGAATGAGCGGGAGGTGGCTGTAGTGGGAGGCTGACTCCTGTGGCTGCTGCTGGGAGGGAGGCGGTCCTCATTTGAATATTGTGGCCATGGACGGCCCGCTTTTTGTGGAGCAGGAAGCTCGTTTGAAGGGGTGACCCTCTGGTGGAAAGGAGGGCTCAGAGAAGGGAGCAGCCTGGGGAAGATGGCCTCTCGCCGGGCTGGCTGTGTGGTACCGTTTGGTTTAGCCATCATCAACCCCCTGCCTCCCCTTTTCTAGGAGGTCTCCCCGGGCCAAGTGAGGGCTGCGGCCAGGGTGTTAGGTCGGGAGGAGGCCCTTGCCTGATATACTCTGGTTTCTCTTCAGAACGTAAAAATCTTTCGCCTTTTACTAAAGATTTCCGTGGAGAGGAGCAAAACTGAGATTTATGGCAATTTTTGCATGCTCCAGCTTGCTGGGGTTTCCTTCTTTGGGTTGAACGACAGAATGAGCGGGAGGTGGCTGTAGTGGGAGGCTGACTCCTGTGGCTGCTGCTGGGAGGGAGGCGGTCCTCATTTGTATATTGTGGCCATGGACGGCCCGCTTTTTGGGGAGCAGGAAGCTCGTTTGAAGGGGTGACCCTCTGGTGGAAAGGAGGGCTCAGAGAAGGGAGCAGCCTGGGGAAGATGGCCTCTCGCCGGGCTGGCTGTGTGGTACCGTTTGGTTTAGCCATCATCAACCCCCTGCCTCCCCTTTTCTAGGAGGTCTCCCCGGGCCAAGTGAGGGCTGCGGCCAGGGTGTTAGGTCGGGAGGAGGCCCTTGCCTGATATACTCTGGTTTCTCTTCAGAACGTAAAAATCTTTTGCCTTTTACTAAAGATTTCCGTGGAGAGGAGCAAAACTGAGATTTATGGCAATTTTTGCATGCTCCAGCTTGCTGGGGTTTCCTTCTTTGGGTTGAACGACAGAATGAGCGGGAGGTGGCTGTAGTGGGAGGCTGACTCCTGTGGCTGCTGCTGAGAGGGAGGCGGTCCTCATTTGAATATTGTGGCCATGGACGGCCCGCTTTTTGGGGAGCAGGAAGCTCGTTTGAAGGGGTGACCCTCTGGTGGAAAGGAGGGCTCAGAGAAGGGAGCAGCCTGGGGAAGATGGCCTCTCGCCGGGCTGGCTGTGTGGTACCGTTTGGTTTAGCCATCATCAACCCCCTGCCTCCCCTTTTCTAGGAGGTCTCCCCGGGCCAAGTGAGGGCTGCGGCCAGGGTGTTAGGTCGGGAGGAGGCCCTTGCCTGATATACTCTGGTTTCTCTTCAGAACGTAAAAATCTTTCGCCTTTTACTAAAGATTTCCGTGGAGAGGAGCAAAACTGAGATTTATGGCAATTTTTGCATGCTCCAGCTTGCTGGGGTTTCCTTCTTTGGGTTGAACGACAGAATGAGCGGGAGGTGGCTGTAGTGGGAGGCTGACTCCTGTGGCTGCTGCTGGGAGGGAGGCGGTCCTCATTTGAATATTGTGGCCATGGACGGCCCGCTTTTTGGGGAGCAGGAAGCTCGTTTGGAGGGGTGACCCTCTGGTGGAAAGGAGGGCTCAGAGAAGGGAGCAGCCTGGGGAAGATGGCCTCTCGCCGGGCTGGCTGTGTGGTACCGTTTGGTTTAGCCATCATCAACCCCCTGCCTCCCCTTTTCTAGGAGGTCTCCCCGGGCCAAGTGAGGGCTGCGGCCAGGGTGTTAGGTCGGGAGGAGGCCCTTGCCTGATATACTCTGGTTTCTCTTCAGAACGTAAAAATCTTTCGCCTTTTACTAAAGATTTCCGTGGAGAGGAGCAAAACTGAGTTTTATGGCAATTTTTGCATGCTCCAGCTTGCTGGGGTTTCCTTCTTTGGGTTGAACGACAGAATGAGCGGGAGGTGGCTGTAGTGGGAGGCTGACTCCTGTGGCTGCTGCTGGGAGGGAGGCGGTCCTCATTTGAATATTGTGGCCATGGACGGCCCGCTTTTTGGGGAGCAGGAAGCTCGTTTGAAGGGGTGACCCTCTGGTGGAAAGGAGGGCTCAGAGAAGGGAGCAGCCTGGGGAAGATGGCCTCTCGCCGGGCTGGCTGTGTGGTACCGTTTGGTTTAGCCATCATCAACCCCCTGCCTCCCCTTTTCTAGGAGGTCTCCCCGGGCCAAGTGAGGGCTGCGGCCAGGGTGTTAGGTCGGGAGGAGGCCCTTGCCTGATATACTCTGGTTTCTCTTCAGAACGTAAAAATCTTTCGCCTTTTACTAAAGATTTCCGTGGAGAGGAGCAAAACTGAGTTTTATGGCAATTTTTGCATGCTCCAGCTTGCTGGGGTTTCCTTCTTTGGGTTGAACGACAGAATGAGCGGGAGGTGGCTGTAGTGGGAGGCTGACTCCTGTGGCTGCTGCTGGGAGGGAGGCGGTCCTCATTTGAATATTGTGGCCATGGACGGCCCGCTTTTTGGGGAGCAGGAAGCTCGTTTGAAGGGGTGACCCTCTGGTGGAAAGGAGGGCTCAGAGAAGGGAGCAGCCTGGGGAAGATGGCCTCTCGCCGGGCTGGCTGTGTGGTACCGTTTGGTTTAGCCATCATCAACCCCCTGCCTCCCCTTTTCTAGGAGGTCTCCCCGGGCCAAGTGAGGGCTGCGGCCAGGGTGTTAGGTCGGGAGGAGGCCCTTGCCTGATATACTCTGGTTTCTCTTCAGAACGTAAAAATCTTTCGCCTTTTACTAAAGATTTCCGTGGAGAGGAGCAAAACTGAGTTTTATGGCAATTATTGCATGCTCCAGCTTGCTGGGGTTTCCTTCTTTGGGTTGAACGACAGAATGAGCGGGAGGTGGCTGTAGTGGGAGGCTGACTCCTGTGGCTGCTGCTGGGAGGGAGGCGGTCCTCATTTGAATATTGTGGCCATGGACGGCCAGCTTTTTGGGGAGCAGGAAGCTCGTTTGAAGGGGTGACCCTCTGGTGGAAAGGAGGGCTCAGAGAAGGGAGCAGCCTGGGGAAGATGGCCTCTCGCCGGGCTGGCTGTGTGGTACCGTTTGGTTTAGCCATCATCAACCCCCTGCCTCCCCTTTTCTAGGAGGTCTCCCCGGGCCAAGTGAGGGCTGCGGCCAGGGTGTTAGGTCGGGAGGAGGCCCTTGCCTGATATACTCTGGTTTCTCTTCAGAATGTAAAAATCTTTCGCCTTTTACTAAAGATTTCCGTGGAGAGGAGCAAAACTGAGTTTTATGGCAATTTTTGCATGCTCCAGCTTGCTGGGGTTTCCTTCTTTGGGTTGAACGACAGAATGAGCGGGAGGTGGCTGTAGTGGGAGGCTGACTCCTGTGGCTGCTGCTGGGAGGGAGGCGGACCTCATTTGAATATTGTGGCCATGGACGGCCCGCTTTTTGGGGAGCAGGAAGCTCGTTTGAAGGGGTGACCCTCTGGTGGAAAGGAGGGCTCAGAGAAGGGAGCAGCCTGGGGAAGATGGCCTCTCGCCGGGCTGGCTGTGTGGTACCGTTTGGTTTAGCCATCATCAACCCCCTGCCTCCCCTTTTCTAGGAGGTCTCCCCGGGCCAAGTGAGGGCTGCGGCCAGGGTGTTAGGTCGGGAGGAGGCCCTTGCCTGATATACTCTGGTTTCTCTTCAGAACGTAAAAATCTTTCGCCTTTTACTAAAGATTTCCGTGGAGAGGAGCAAAACTGAGTTTTATGGCAATTTTTGCATGCTCCAGCTTGCTGGGGTTTCCTTCTTTGGGTTGAACGACAGAATGAGCGGGAGGTGGCTGTAGTGGGAGGCTGACTCCTGTGGCTGCTGCTGGGAGGGAGGCGGACCTCATTTGAATATTGTGGCCATGGACGGCCCGCTTTTTGGGGAGCAGGAAGCTCGTTTGAAGGGGTGACCCTCTGGTGGAAAGGAGGGCTCAGAGAAGGGAGCAGCCTGGGGAAGATGGCCTCTCGCCGGGCTGGCTGTGTGGTACCGTTTGGTTTAGCCATCATCAACCCCCTGCCTCCCCTTTTCTAGGAGGTCTCCCCGGGCCAAGTGAGGGCTGCGGCCAGGGTGTTAGGTCGGGAGGAGGCCCTTGCCTGATATACTCTGGTTTCTCTTCAGAACGTAAAAATCTTTCGCCTTTTACTAAAGATTTCCGTGGAGAGGAGCAAAACTGAGTTTTTTGGCAATTATTGCATGCTCCAGCTTGCTGGGGTTTCCTTCTTTGGGTTGAACGACAGAATGAGCGGGAGGTGGCTGTAGTGGGAGGCTGACTCCTGTGGCTGCTGCTGGGAGGGAGGCGGTCCTCATTTGAATATTGTGGCCATGGACGGCCCGCTTTTTGGGGAGCAGGAAGCTCGTTTGAAGGGGTGACCCTCTGGTGGAAAGGAGGGCTCAGAGAAGGGAGCAGCCTGGGGAAGATGGCCTCTCGCCGGGCTGGCTGTGTGGTACCGTTTGGTTTAGCCATCATCAACCCCCTGCCTCCCCTTTTCTAGGAGGTCTCCCCGGGCCAAGTGAGGGCTGCGGCCCTTGCCTGATATACTCTGGTTTCTCTTCAGAACGTAAAAATCTTTCGCCTTTTACTAAAGATTTCCGTGGAGAGGAGCAAAACTGAGTTTTATGGCAATTTTTGCATGCTCCAGCTTGCTGGGGTTTCCTTCTTTGGGTTGAACGACAGAATGAGCGGGAGGTGGCTGTAGTGGGAGGCTGACTCCTGTGGCTGCTGCTGGGAGGGAGGCGGTCCTCATTTGAATATTGTGGCCATGGACGGCCCGCTTTTTGGGGAGCAGGAAGCTCGTTTGAAGGGGTGACCCTCTGGTGGAAAGGAGGGCTCAGAGAAGGGAGCAGCCTGGGGAAGATGGCCTCTCGCCGGGCTGGCTGTGTGGTACCGTTTGGTTTAGCCATCATCAACCCCCTGCCTCCCCTTTTCTAGGAGGTCTCCCCGGGCCAAGTGAGGGCTGCGGCCAGGGTGTTAGGTCGGGAGGAGGCCCTTGCCTGATATACTCTGGTTTCTCTTCAGAACGTAAAAATCTTTCGCCTTTTACTAAAGATTTCCGTGGAGAGGAGCAAAACTGAGTTTTATGGCAATCTTTGCATGCTCCAGCTTGCTGGGGTTTCTTTCTTTGGGTTGAACGACAGAATGAGCGGGAGGTGGCTGTAGTGGGAGGCTGACTCCTGTGGCTGCTGCTGGGAGGGAGGCGGTCCTCATTTGAATATTGTGGCCATGGACGGCCCGCTTTTTGGGGAGCAGGAAGCTCGTTTGAAGGGGTGACCCTCTGGTGGAAAGGAGGGCTCAGAGAAGGGAGCAGCCTGGGGAAGATGGCCTCTCGCCGGGCTGGCTGTGTGGTACCGTTTGGTTTAGCCATCATCAACCCCCTGCCTCCCCTTTTCTAGGAGGTCTCCCCGGGCCAAGTGAGGGCTGCGGCCAGGGTGTTAGGTCGGGAGGAGGCCCTTGCCTGATATACTCTGGTTTCTCTTCAGAACGTAAAAATCTTTCGCCTTTTACTAAAGATTTCCATTGAAAAGGAGGAGCAAAACTGAGTTTTATGGCAATTTTTGCATGCTCCAGCTTGCTGGGGTTTCCTTCTTTGGGTTGAACGACAGAATGAGCGGGAGGTGGCTGTAGTGGGAGGCTGACTCCTGTGGCTGCTGCTGGGAGGGAGGTGGTCCTCATTTGAATATTGTGGCCATGGACGGCCCGCTTTTTGGGGAGCAGGAAGCTCGTTTGAAGGGGTGACCCTCTGGTGGAAAGGAGGGCTCAGAGAAGGGAGCAGCCTGGGGAAGATGGCCTCTCGCCGGGCTGGCTGTGTGGTACCGTTTGGTTTAGCCATCATCAACCCCCTGCCTCCCCTTTTCTAGGAGGTCTCCCCGGGCCAAGTGAGGGCTGCGGCCAGGGTGTTAGGTCGGGAGGAGGCCCTTGCCTGATGTACTCTGGTTTCTCTTCAGAACGTAAAAATCTTTCGCCTTTTACTAAAGATTTCCGTGGAGAGGAGCAAAACTGAGTTTTATGGCAATTTTTGCATGCTCCAGCTTGCTGGGGTTTCCTTCTTTGGGTTGAACGACAGAATGAGCGGGAGGTGGCTGTAGTGGGAGGCTGACTCCTGTGGCTGCTGCTGGGAGGGAGGCGGTCCTCATTTGAATATTGTGGCCATGGACGGCCCGCTTTTTGGGGAGCAGGAAGCTCGTTTGAAGGGGTGACCCTCTGGTGGAAAGGAGGGCTCAGAGAAGGGAGCAGCCTGGGGAAGATGGCCTCTCGCCGGGCTGGCTGTGTGGTACCATTTGGTTTAGCCATCATCAACCCCCTGCCTCCCCTTTTCTAGGAGGTCTCCCCGGGCCAAGTGAGGGCTGCGGCCAGGGTGTTAGGTCGGGAGGAGGCCCTTGCCTGATATACTCTGGTTTCTCTTCAGAACGTAAAAATCTTTCGCCTTTTACTAAAGATTTCCGTGGAGAGGAGCAAAACTGAGTTTTATGGCAATTTTTGCATGCTCCAGCTTGCTGGGGTTTCCTTCTTTGGGTTGAACGACAGAATGAGCGGGAGGTGGCTGTAGTGGGAGGCTGACTCCTGTGGCTGCTGCTGGGAGGGAGGCGGTCCTCATTTGAATATTGTGGCCATGGACGGCCCGCTTTTTGGGGAGCAGGAAGCTCGTTTGAAGGGGTGACCCTCTGGTGGAAAGGAGGGCTCAGAGAAGGGAGCAGCCTGGGGGAGATGGCCTCTCGCCGGGCTGGCTGTGTGGTACCGTTTGGTTTAGCCATCATCAACCCCCTGCCTCCCCTTTTCTAGGAGGTCTCCCCGGGCCAAGTGAGGGCTGCGGCCAGGGTGTTAGGTCGGGAGGAGGCCCTTGCCTGATATACTCTGGTTTCTCTTCAGAACGTAAAAATCTTTCGCCTTTTACTAAAGATTTCCGTGGAGAGGAGCAAAACTGAGTTTTATGGCAATTTTTGCATGCTCCAGCTTGCTGGGGTTTCCTTCTTTGGGTTGAACGACAGAATGAGCGGGAGGTGGCTGTAGTGGGAGGCTGACTCCTGTGGCTGCTGCTGGGAGGGAGGCGGTCCTCATTTGAATATTGTGGCCATGGACGGCCCGCTTTTTGGGGAGCAGGAAGCTCGTTTGAAGGGGTGACCCTCTGGTGGAAAGGAGGGCTCAGAGAAGGGAGCAGCCTGGGGAAGATGGCCTCTCGCCGGGCTGGCTGTGTGGTACCGTTTGGTTTAGCCATCATCAACCCCCTGCCTCCCCTTTTCTAGGAGGTCTCCCCGGGCCAAGTGAGGGCTGCGGCCAGGGTGTTAGGTCGGGAGGAGGCCCTTGCCTGATATACTCTGGTTTCTCTTCAGAACGTAAAAATCTTTCGCCTTTTACTAAAGATTTCCGTGGAGAGGAGCAAAACTGAGTTTTATGGCAATTTTTGCATGCTCCAGCTTGCTGGGGTTTCCTTCTTTGGGTTGAACGACAGAATGAGCGGGAGGTGGCTGTAGTGGGAGGCTGACTCCTGTGGCTGCTGCTGGGAGGGAGGCGGTCCTCATTTGAATATTGTGGCCATGGACGGCCCGCTTTTTGGGGAGCAGGAAGCTCGTTTGAAGGGGTGACCCTCTGGTGGAAAGGAGGGCTCAGAGAAGGGAGCAGCCTGGGGAAGATGGCCTCTCGCCGGGCTGGCTGTGTGGTACCGTTTGGTTTAGCCATCATCAACCCCCTGCCTCCCCTTTTCTAGGAGGTCTCCCCGGGCCAAGTGAGGGCTGCGGCCAGGGTGTTAGGTCGGGAGGAGGCCCTTGCCTGATATACTCTGGTTTCTCTTCAGAATGTAAAAATCTTTCGCCTTTTACTAAAGATTTCCGTGGAGAGGAGCAAAACTGAGTTATATGGCAATTTTTGCATGCTCCAGCTTGCTGGGGTTTCCTTCTTTGGGTTGAACGACAGAATGAGCGGGAGGTGGCTGTAGTGGGAGGCTGACTCCTGTGGCTGCTGCTGGGAGGGAGGCGGTCCTCATTTGAATATTGTGGCCATGGACGGCCCGCTTTTTGGGGAGCAGGAAGCTCGTTTGAAGGGGTGACCCTCTGGTGGAAAGGAGGGCTCAGAGAAGGGAGCAGCCTGGGGAAGATGGCCTCTCGCCGGGCTGGCTTTGTGGTACCGTTTGGTTTAGCCATCATCAACCCCCTGCCTCCCCTTTTCTAGGAGGTCTCCCCGGGCCAAGTGAGGGCTGCGGCCAGGGTGTTAGGTCGGGAGGAGGCCCTTGCCTGATATACTCTGGTTTCTCTTCAGAACGTAAAAATCTTTCGCCTTTTACTAAAGATTTCCGTGGAGAGGAGCAAAACTGAGTTTTATGGCAATTTTTGCATGCTCCAGCTTGCTGGGGTTTCCTTCTTTGGGTTGAACGACAGAATGAGCGGGAGGTGGCTGTAGTGGGAGGCTGACTCCTGTGGCTGCTGCTGGGAGGGAGGCGGTCCTCATTTGAATATTGTGGCCATGGACGGCCCGCTTTTTGGGGAGCAGGAAGCTCGTTTGAAGGGGTGACCCTCTGGTGGAAAGGAGGGCTCAGAGAAGGGAGCAGCCTGGGGAAGATGGCCTCTCGCCGGGCTGGCTGTGTGGTACCGTTTGGTTTAGCCATCATCAACCCCCTGCCTCCCCTTTTCTAGGAGGTCTCCCCGGGCCAAGTGAGGGCTGCGGCCAGGGTGTTAGGTCGGGAGGAGGCCCTTGCCTGATATACTCTGGTTTCTCTTCAGAACGTAAAAATCTTTCGCCTTTTACTAAAGATTTCCGTGGAGAGGAGCAAAACTGAGTTTTATGGCAATTTTTGCATGCTCCAGCTTGCTGGGGTTTCCTTCTTTGGGTTGAACGACAGAATGAGCGGGAGGTGGCTGTAGTGGGAGGCTGACTCCTGTGGCTGCTGCTGGGAGGGAGGCGGTCCTCATTTGAATATTGTGGCCATGGACGGCCCACTTTTTGGGGAGCAGGAAGCTCGTTTGAAGGGGTGACCCTCTGGTGGAAAGGAGGGCTCAGAGAAGGGAGCAGCCTGGGGAAGATGGCCTCTCGCCGGGCTGGCTGTGTGGTACCGTTTGGTTTAGCCATCATCAACCCCCTGCCTCCCCTTTTCTAGGAGGTCTCCCCGGGCCAAGTGAGGGCTGCGGCCAGGGTGTTAGGTCGGGAGGAGGCCCTTGCCTGATATACTCTGGTTTCTCTTCAGAACGTAAAAATCTTTCGCCTTTTACTAAAGATTTCCGTGGAGAGGAGCAAAACTGAGTTTTATGGCAATTTTTGCATGCTCCAGCTTGCTGGGGTTTCCTTCTTTGGGTTGAACGACAGAATGAGCGGGAGGTGGCTGTAGTGGGAGGCTGACTCCTGTGGCTGCTGCTGGGAGGGAGGCGGTCCTCATTTGAATATTGTGGCCATGGACGGCCCGCTTTTTGGGGAGCAGGAAGCTCGTTTGAAGGGGTGACCCTCTGGTGGAAAGGAGGGCTCAGAGAAGGGAGCAGCCTGGGGAAGATGGCCTCTCGCCGGGCTGGCTGTGTGGTACCGTTTGGTTTAGCCATCATCAACCCCCTGCCTCCCCTTTTCTAGGAGGTCTCCCCGGGCCAAGTGAGGGCTGCGGCCAGGGTGTTAGGTCGGGAGGAGGCCCTTGCCTGATATACTCTGGTTTCTCTTCAGAACGTAAAAATCTTTCGCCTTTTACTAAAGATTTCCGTGGAGAGGAGCAAAACTGAGTTTTATGGCAATTTTTGCATGCTCCAGCTTGCTGGGGTTTCCTTCTTTGGGTTGAACGACAGAATGAGCGGGAGGTGGCTGTAGTGGGAGGCTGACTCCTGTGGCTGCTGCTGGGAGGGAGGCGGTCCTCATTTGAATATTGTGGCCATGGACGGCCCACTTTTTGGGGAGCAGGAAGCTCGTTTGAAGGGGTGACCCTCTGGTGGAAAGGAGGGCTCAGAGAAGGGAGCAGCCTGGGGAAGATGGCCTCTCGCCGGGCTGGCTGTGTGGTACCGTTTGGTTTAGCCATCATCAACCCCCTGCCTCCCCTTTTCTAGGAGGTCTCCCCGGGCCAAGTGAGGGCTGCGGCCAGGGTGTTAGGTCGGGAGGAGGCCCTTGCCTGATATACTCTGGTTTCTCTTCAGAACGTAAAAATCTTTCGCCTTTTACTAAAGATTTCCGTGGAGAGGAGCAAAACTGAGTTTTATGGCAATTATTGTATGCTCCAGCTTGCTGGGGTTTCCTTCTTTGGGTTGAACGACAGAATGAGCGGGAGGTGGCTGTAGTGGGAGGCTGACTCCTGTGGCTGCTGCTGGGAGGGAGGCGGTCCTCATTTGAATATTGTGGCCATGGACGGCCCGCTTTTTGGGGAGCAGGAAGCTCGTTTGAAGGGGTGACCCTCTGGTGGAAAGGAGGGCTCAGAGAAGGGAGCAGCCTGGGGAAGATGGCCTCTCGCCGGGCTGGCTGTGTGGTACCGTTTGGTTTAGCCATCATCAACCCCCTGCCTCCCCTTTTCTAGGAGGTCTCCCCGGGCCAAGTGAGGGCTGCGGCCAGGGTGTTAGGTCGGGAGGAGGCCCTTGCCTGATATACTCTGGTTTCTCTTCAGAACGTAAAAATCTTTCGCCTTTTACTAAAGATTTCCGTGGAGAGGAGCAAAACTGAGTTTTATGGCAATTTTTGCATGCTCCAGCTTGCTGGGGTTTCCTTCTTTGGGTTGAACGACAGAATGAGCGGGAGGTGGCTGTAGTGGGAGGCTGACTCCTGTGGCTGCTGCTGGGAGGGAGGCGGTCCTCATTTGAATATTGTGGCCATGGACGGCCCGCTTTTTGGGGAGCAGGAAGCTCGTTTGAAGGGGTGACCCTCTGGTGGAAAGGAGGGCTCAGAGAAGGGAGCAGCCTGGGGAAGATGGCCTCTCGCCGGGCTGGCTGTGTGGTACCGTTTGGTTTAGCCATCATCAACCCCCTGCCTCCCCTTTTCTAGGAGGTCTCCCCGGGCCAAGTGAGGGCTGCGGCCAGGGTGTTAGGTCGGGAGGAGGCCCTTGCCTGATATACTCTGGTTTCTCTTCAGAACGTAAAAATCTTTCGCCTTTTACTAAAGATTTCCGTGGAGAGGAGCAAAACTGAGTTTTATGGCAATTTTTGCATGCTCCAGCTTGCTGGGGTTTCCTTCTTTGGGTTGAACGACAGAATGAGCGGGAGGTGGCTGTAGTGGGAGGCTAACTCCTGTGGCTGCTGCTGGGAGGGAGGCGGTCCTCATTTGAATATTGTGGCCATGGACGGCCCGCTTTTTGGGGAGCAGGAAGCTCGTTTGAAGGGGTGACCCTCTGGTGGAAAGGAGGGCTCAGAGAAGGGAATAGCCTGGGGAAGATGGCCTCTCGCCGGGCTGGCTGTGTGGTACCGTTTGGTTTAGCCATCATCAACCCCCTGCCTCCCCTTTTCTAGGAGGTCTCCCCGGGCCAAGTGAGGGCTGCGGCCAGGGTGTTAGGTCGGGAGAAGGCCCTTGCCTGATATACTCTGGTTTCTCTTCAGAACGTAAAAATCTTTCGCCTTTTACTAAAGATTTCCGTGGAGAGGAGCAAAACTGAGTTTTATGGCAATTTTTGCATGCTCCAGCTTGCTGGGGTTTCCTTCTTTGGGTTGAACGACAGAATGAGCGGGAGGTGGCTGTAGTGGGAGGCTGACTCCTGTGGCTGCTGCTGGGAGGGAGGCGGTCCTCATTTGAATATTGTGGCCATGGACGGCCCGCTTTTTGGGGAGCAGGAAGCTCGTTTGAAGGGGTGACCCTCTGGTGGAAAGGAGGGCTCAGAGAAGGGAGCAGCCTGGGGAAGATGGCCTCTCGCCGGGCTGGCTGTGTGGTACCGTTTGGTTTAGCCATCATCAACCCCCTGCCTCCCCTTTTCTAGGAGGTCTCCCCGGGCCAAGTGAGGGCTGCGGCCAGGGTGTTAGGTCGGGAGGAGGCCCTTGCCTGATATACTCTGGTTTCTCTTCAGAACGTAAAAATCTTTCGCCTTTTACTAAAGATTTCCGTGGAGAGGAGCAAAACTGAGTTTTATGGCAATTTTTGCATGCTCCAGCTTGCTGGGGTTTCCTTCTTTGGGTTGAACGACAGAATGAGCGGGAGGTGGCTGTAGTGGGAGGCTGACTCCTGTGGCTGCTGCTGGGAGGGAGGCGGTCCTCATTTGAATATTGTGGCCATGGACGGCCCGCTTTTTGGGGAGCAGGAAGCTCGTTTGAAGGGGTGACCCTCTGGTGGAAAGGAGGGCTCAGAGAAGGGAGCAGCCTGGGGAAGATGGCCTCTCGCCGGGCTGGCTGTGTGGTACCGTTTGGTTTAGCCATCATCAACCCCCTGCCTCCCCTTTTCTAGGAGGTCTCCCCGGGCCAAGTGAGGGCTGCGGCCAGGGTGTTAGGTCGGGAGGAGGCCCTTGCCTGATATACTCTGGTTTCTCTTCAGAACGTAAAAATCTTTCGCCTTTTACTAAAGATTTCCGTGGAGAGGAGCAAAACTGAGTTTTATGGCAATTTTCGCATGCTCCAGCTTGCTGGGGTTTCCTTCTTTGGGTTGAACGACAGAATGAGCGGGAGGTGGCTGTAGTGGGAGGCTGACTCCTGTGGCTGCTGCTGGGAGGGAGGCGGTCCTCATTTGAATATTGTGGCCATGGACGGCCCGCTTTTTGGGGAGCAGGAAGCTCGTTTGAAGGGGTGACCCTCTGGTGGAAAGGAGGGCTCAGAGAAGGGAGCAGCCTGGGGAAGATGGCCTCTCGCCGGGCTGGCTGTGTGGTACCGTTTGGTTTAGCCATCATCAACCCCCTGCCTCCCCTTTTCTAGGAGGTCTCCCCGGGCCAAGTGAGGGCTGCGGCCAGGGTGTTAGGTCGGGAGGAGGCCCTTGCCTGATATACTCTGGTTTCTCTTCAGAATGTAAAAATCTTTCGCCTTTTACTAAAGATTTCTGTGGAGAGGAGCAAAACTGAGTTATATGGCAATTTTTGCATGCTCCAGCTTGCTGGGGTTTCCTTCTTTGGGTTGAACGACAGAATGAGCGGGAGGTGGCTGTAGTGGGAGGCTGACTCCTGTGGCTGCTGCTGGGAGGGAGGCGGTCCTCATTTGAATATTGTGGCCATGGACGGCTCGCTTTTTGGGGAGCAGGAAGCTCGTTTGAAGGGGTGACCCTCTGGTGGAAAGGAGGGCTCAGAGAAGGGAGCAGCCTGGGGAAGATGGCCTCTCGCCGGGCTGGCTGTGTGGTACCGTTTGGTTTAGCCATCATCAACCCCCTGCCTCCCCTTTTCTAGGAGGTCTCCCCGGGCCAAGTGAGGGCTGCGGCCAGGGTGTTAGGTCGGGAGGAGGCCCTTGCCTGATATACTCTGGTTTCTCTTCAGAAAGTAAAAATCTTTCGCCTTTTACTAAAGATTTCCGTGGAGAGGAGCAAAACTGAGTTTTATGGCAATCTTTGCATGCTCCAGCTTGCTGGGGTTTCCTTCTTTGGGTTGAACGACAGAATGAGCGGGAGGTGGCTGTAGTGGGAGGCTGACTCCTGTGGCTGCTGCTGGGAGGGAGGCGGTCCTCATTTGAATATTGTGGCCATGGACGGCCCGCTTTTTGGGGAGCAGGAAGCTCGTTTGAAGGGGTGACCCTCTGGTGGAAAGGAGGGTTTAGAGAAGGGAGCAGCCTGGGGAAGATGGCCTCTCGCCGGGCTGGCTGTGTGGTACCGTTTGGTTTAGCCATCATCAACCCCCTGCCTCCCCTTTTCTAGGAGGTCTCCCCGGGCCAAGTGAGGGCTGCGGCCAGGGTGTTAGGTCGGGAGGAGGCCCTTGCCTGATATACTCTGGTTTCTCTTCAGAACGTAAAAATCTTTCGCCTTTTACTAAAGATTTCCGTGGAGAGGAGCAAAACTGAGTTTTATGGCAATTTTTGCATGCTCCAGCTTGCTGGGGTTTCCTTCTTTGGGTTGAACGACAGAATGAGCGGGAGGTGGCTGTAGTGGGAGGCTGACTCCTGTGGCTGCTGCTGGGAGGGAGGCGGTCCTCATTTGAATATTGTGGCCATGGACGGCCCGCTTTTTGGGGAGCAGGAAGCTCGTTTGAAGGGGTGACCCTCTGGTGGAAAGGAGGGCTCAGAGAAGGGAGCAGCCTGGGGAAGATGGCCTCTCGCCGGGCTGGCTGTGTGGTACCGTTTGGTTTAGCCATCATCAACCCCCTGCCTCCCCTTTTCTAGGAGGTCTCCCCGGGCCAAGTGAGGGCTGCGGCCAGGGTGTTAGGTCGGGAGGAGGCCCTTGCCTGATATACTCTGGTTTCTCTTCAGAACGTAAAAATCTTTCGCCTTTTACTAAAGATTTCCGTGGAGAGGAGCAAAACTGAGTTTTATGGCAATTTTTGCATGCTCCAGCTTGCTGGGGTTTCCTTCTTTGGGTTGAACGACAGAATGAGCGGGAGGTGGCTGTAGTGGGAGGCTGACTCCTGTGGCTGCTGCTGGGAGGGAGGCGGTCCTCATTTGAATATTGTGGCCATGGACGGCCCACTTTTTGGGGAGCAGGAAGCTCGTTTGAAGGGGTGACCCTCTGGTGGAAAGGAGGGCTCAGAGAAGGGAGCAGCCTGGGGAAGATGGCCTCTCGCCGGGCTGGCTGTGTGGTACCGTTTGGTTTAGCCATCATCAACCCCCTGCCTCCCCTTTTCTAGGAGGTCTCCCCGGGCCAAGTGAGGGCTGCGGCCAGGGTGTTAGGTCGGGAGGAGGCCCTTGCCTGATATACTCTGGTTTCTCTTCAGAACGTAAAAATCTTTCGCCTTTTACTAAAGATTTCCGTGGAGAGGAGCAAAACTGAGTTTTATGGCAATTATTGTATGCTCCAGCTTGCTGGGGTTTCCTTCTTTGGGTTGAACGACAGAATGAGCGGGAGGTGGCTGTAGTGGGAGGCTGACTCCTGTGGCTGCTGCTGGGAGGGAGGCGGTCCTCATTTGAATATTGTGGCCATGGACGGCCCGCTTTTTGGGGAGCAGGAAGCTCGTTTGAAGGGGTGACCCTCTGGTGGAAAGGAGGGCTCAGAGAAGGGAGCAGCCTGGGGAAGATGGCCTCTCGCCGGGCTGGCTGTGTGGTACCGTTTGGTTTAGCCATCATCAACCCCCTGCCTCCCCTTTTCTAGGAGGTCTCCCCGGGCCAAGTGAGGGCTGCGGCCAGGGTGTTAGGTCGGGAGGAGGCCCTTGCCTGATATACTCTGGTTTCTCTTCAGAACGTAAAAATCTTTCGCCTTTTACTAAAGATTTCCGTGGAGAGGAGCAAAACTGAGTTTTATGGCAATTTTTGCATGCTCCAGCTTGCTGGGGTTTCCTTCTTTGGGTTGAACGACAGAATGAGCGGGAGGTGGCTGTAGTGGGAGGCTGACTCCTGTGGCTGCTGCTGGGAGGGAGGCGGTCCTCATTTGAATATTGTGGCCATGGACGGCCCGCTTTTTGGGGAGCAGGAAGCTCGTTTGAAGGGGTGACCCTCTGGTGGAAAGGAGGGCTCAGAGAAGGGAGCAGCCTGGGGAAGATGGCCTCTCGCCGGGCTGGCTGTGTGGTACCGTTTGGTTTAGCCATCATCAACCCCCTGCCTCCCCTTTTCTAGGAGGTCTCCCCGGGCCAAGTGAGGGCTGCGGCCAGGGTGTTAGGTCGGGAGGAGGCCCTTGCCTGATATACTCTGGTTTCTCTTCAGAACGTAAAAATCTTTCGCCTTTTACTAAAGATTTCCGTGGAGAGGAGCAAAACTGAGTTTTATGGCAATTTTTGCATGCTCCAGCTTGCTGGGGTTTCCTTCTTTGGGTTGAACGACAGAATGAGCGGGAGGTGGCTGTAGTGGGAGGCTAACTCCTGTGGCTGCTGCTGGGAGGGAGGCGGTCCTCATTTGAATATTGTGGCCATGGACGGCCCGCTTTTTGGGGAGCAGGAAGCTCGTTTGAAGGGGTGACCCTCTGGTGGAAAGGAGGGCTCAGAGAAGGGAATAGCCTGGGGAAGATGGCCTCTCGCCGGGCTGGCTGTGTGGTACCGTTTGGTTTAGCCATCATCAACCCCCTGCCTCCCCTTTTCTAGGAGGTCTCCCCGGGCCAAGTGAGGGCTGCGGCCAGGGTGTTAGGTCGGGAGAAGGCCCTTGCCTGATATACTCTGGTTTCTCTTCAGAACGTAAAAATCTTTCGCCTTTTACTAAAGATTTCCGTGGAGAGGAGCAAAACTGAGTTTTATGGCAATTTTTGCATGCTCCAGCTTGCTGGGGTTTCCTTCTTTGGGTTGAACGACAGAATGAGCGGGAGGTGGCTGTAGTGGGAGGCTGACTCCTGTGGCTGCTGCTGGGAGGGAGGCGGTCCTCATTTGAATATTGTGGCCATGGACGGCCCGCTTTTTGGGGAGCAGGAAGCTCGTTTGAAGGGGTGACCCTCTGGTGGAAAGGAGGGCTCAGAGAAGGGAGCAGCCTGGGGAAGATGGCCTCTCGCCGGGCTGGCTGTGTGGTACCGTTTGGTATAGCCATCATCAACCCCCTGCCTCCCCTTTTCTAGGAGGTCTCCCCGGGCCAAGTGAGGGCTGCGGCCAGGGTGTTAGGTCGGGAGGAGGCCCTTGCCTGATATACTCTGGTTTCTCTTCAGAACGTAAAAATCTTTCGCCTTTTACTAAAGATTTCCGTGGAGAGGAGCAAAACTGAGTTTTATGGCAATTTTTGCATGCTCCAGCTTGCTGGGGTTTCCTTCTTTGGGTTGAACGACAGAATGAGCGGGAGGTGGCTGTAGTGGGAGGCTGACTCCTGTGGCTGCTGCTGGGAGGGAGGCGGTCCTCATTTGAATATTGTGGCCATGGACGGCCCGCTTTTTGGGGAGCAGGAAGCTCGTTTGAAGGGGTGACCCTCTGGTGGAAAGGAGGGCTCAGAGAAGGGAGCAGCCTGGGGAAGATGGCCTCTCGCCGGGCTGGCTGTGTGGTACCGTTTGGTTTAGCCATCATCAACCCCCTGCCTCCCCTTTTCTAGGAGGTCTCCCCGGGCCAAGTGAGGGCTGCGGCCAGGGTGTTAGGTCGGGAGGAGGCCCTTGCCTGATATACTCTGGTTTCTCTTCAGAACGTAAAAATCTTTCGCCTTTTACTAAAGATTTCCGTGGAGAGGAGCAAAACTGAGTTTTATGGCAATTTTTGCATGCTCCAGCTTGCTGGGGTTTCCTTCTTTGGGTTGAACGACAGAATGAGCGGGAGGTGGCTGTAGTGGGAGGCTAACTCCTGTGGCTGCTGCTGGGAGGGAGGCGGTCCTCATTTGAATATTGTGGCCATGGACGGCCCGCTTTTTGGGGAGCAGGAAGCTCGTTTGAAGGGGTGACCCTCTGGTGGAAAGGAGGGCTCAGAGAAGGGAATAGCCTGGGGAAGATGGCCTCTCGCCGGGCTGGCTGTGTGGTACCGTTTGGTTTAGCCATCATCAACCCCCTGCCTCCCCTTTTCTAGGAGGTCTCCCCGGGCCAAGTGAGGGCTGCGGCCAGGGTGTTAGGTCGGGAGGAGGCCCTTGCCTGATATACTCTGGTTTCTCTTCAGAACGTAAAAATCTTTCGCCTTTTACTAAAGATTTCCATGGAGAGGAGCAAAACTGAGTTTTATGGCAATTTTTGCATGCTCCAGCTTGCTGGGGTTTCCTTCTTTGGGTTGAACGACAGAATGAGCGGGAGGTGGCTGTAGTGGGAGGCTGACTCCTGTGGCTGCTGCTGGGAGGGAGGCGGTCCTCATTTGAATATTGTGGCCATGGACGGCCCGCTTTTTGGGGAGCAGGAAGCTCGTTTGAAGGGGTGACCCTCTGGTGGAAAGGAGGGCTCAGAGAAGGGAGCAGCCTGGGGAAGATGGCCTCTCGCCGGGCTGGCTGTGTGGTACCGTTTGGTTTAGCCATCATCAACCCCCTGCCTCCCCTTTTCTAGGAGGTCTCCCCGGGCCAAGTGAGGGCTGCGGCCAGGGTGTTAGGTCGGGAGGAGGCCCTTGCCTGATATACTCTGGTTTCTCTTCAGAATGTAAAAATCTTTCGCCTTTTACTAAAGATTTCTGTGGAGAGGAGCAAAACTGAGTTATATGGCATTATTTGCATGCTCCAGCTTGCTGGGGTTTCCTTCTTTGGGTTGAACGACAGAATGAGCGGGAGGTGGCTGTAGTGGGAGGCTGACTCCTGTGGCTGCTGCTGGGAGGGAGGCGGTCCTCATTTGAATATTGTGGCCATGGACGGCTCGCTTTTTGGGGAGCAGGAAGCTCGTTTGAAGGGGTGACCCTCTGGTGGAAAGGAGGGCTCAGAGAAGGGAGCAGCCTGGGGAAGATGGCCTCTCGCCGGGCTGGCTGTGTGGTACCGTTTGGTTTAGCCATCATCAACCCCCTGCCTCCCCTTTTCTAGGAGGTCTCCCCGGGCCAAGTGAGGGCTGCGGCCAGGGTGTTAGGTCGGGAGGAGGCCCTTGCCTGATATACTCTGGTTTCTCTTCAGAACGTAAAAATCTTTCGCCTTTTACTAAAGATTTCCGTGGAGAGGAGCAAAACTGAGTTTTATGGCAATTTTTGCATGCTCCAGCTTTCTGGGGTTTCCTTCTTTGGGTTGAACGACAGAATGAGCGGGAGGTGGCTGTAGTGGGAGGCTGACTCCTGTGGCTGCTGCTGGGAGGGAGGCGGTCCTCATTTGAATATTGTGGCCATGGACGGCCCGCTTTTTGGGGAGCAGGAAGCTCGTTTGAAGGGGTGACCCTCTGGTGGAAAGGAGGGCTCAGAGAAGGGAGCAGCCTGGGGAAGATGGCCTCTCGCCGGGCTGGCTGTGTGGTACCGTTTGGTTTAGCCATCATCAACCCCCTGCCTCCCCTTTTCTAGGAGGTCTCCCCGGGCCAAGTGAGGGCTGCGGCCAGGGTGTTAGGTCGGGAGGAGGCCCTTGCCTGATATACTCTGGTTTCTCTTCAGAACGTAAAAATCTTTCGCCTTTTACTAAAGATTTCCGTGGAGAGGAGCAAAACTGAGTTTTATGGCAATTATTGCATGCTCCAGCTTGCTGGGGTTTCCTTCTTTGGGTTGAACGACAGAATGAGCGGGAGGTGGCTGTAGTGGGAGGCTGACTCCTGTGGCTGCTGCTGGGAGGGAGGCGGTCCTCATTTGAATATTGTGGCCATGGACGGCCAGCTTTTTGGGGAGCAGGAAGCTCGTTTGAAGGGGTGACCCTCTGGTGGAAAGGAGGGCTCAGAGAAGGGAGCAGCCTGGGGAAGATGGCCTCTCGCCGGGCTGGCTGTGTGGTACCGTTTGGTTTAGCCATCATCAACCCCCTGCCTCCCCTTTTCTAGGAGGTCTCCCCGGGCCAAGTGAGGGCTGCGGCCAGGGTGTTAGGTCGGGAGGAGGCCCTTGCCTGATATACTCTGGTTTCTCTTCAGAATGTAAAAATCTTTCGCCTTTTACTAAAGATTTCCGTGGAGAGGAGCAAAACTGAGTTTTATGGCAATTTTTGCATGCTCCAGCTTGCTGGGGTTTCCTTCTTTGGGTTGAACGACAGAATGAGCGGGAGGTGGCTGTAGTGGGAGGCTGACTCCTGTGGCTGCTGCTGGGAGGGAGGCGGACCTCATTTGAATATTGTGGCCATGGACGGCCCGCTTTTTGGGGAGCAGGAAGCTCGTTTGAAGGGGTGACCCTCTGGTGGAAAGGAGGGCTCAGAGAAGGGAGCAGCCTGGGGAAGATGGCCTCTCGCCGGGCTGGCTGTGTGGTACCGTTTGGTTTAGCCATCATCAACCCCCTGCCTCCCCTTTTCTAGGAGGTCTCCCCGGGCCAAGTGAGGGCTGCGGCCAGGGTGTTAGGTCGGGAGGAGGCCCTTGCCTGATATACTCTGGTTTCTCTTCAGAACGTAAAAATCTTTCGCCTTTTACTAAAGATTTCCGTGGAGAGGAGCAAAACTGAGTTTTATGGCAATTATTGCATGCTCCAGCTTGCTGGGGTTTCCTTCTTTGGGTTGAACGACAGAATGAGCGGGAGGTGGCTGTAGTGGGAGGCTGACTCCTGTGGCTGCTGCTGGGAGGGAGGCGGTCCTCATTTGAATATTGTGGCCATGGACGGCCCGCTTTTTGGGGAGCAGGAAGCTCGTTTGAAGGGGTGACCCTCTGGTGGAAAGGAGGGCTCAGAGAAGGGAGCAGCCTGGGGAAGATGGCCTCTCGCCGGGCTGGCTGTGTGGTACCGTTTGGTTTAGCAATCATCAACCCCCTGCCTCCCCTTTTCTAGGAGGTCTCCCCGGGCCAAGTGAGGGCTGCGGCCAGGGTGTTAGGTCGGGAGGAGGCCCTTGCCTGATATACTCTGGTTTCTCTTCAGAATGTAAAAATCTTTCGCCTTTTACTAAAGATTTCCGTGGAGAGGAGCAAAACTGAGTTTTATGGCAATTTTTGCATGCTCCAGCTTGCTGGGGTTTCCTTCTTTGGGTTGAACGACAGAATGAGCGGGAGGTGGCTGTAGTGGGAGGCTGACTCCTGTGGCTGCTGCTGGGAGGGAGGCGGTCCTCATTTGAATATTGTGGCCATGGACGGCCCGCTTTTTGGGGAGCAGGAAGCTCGTTTGAAGGGGTGACCCTCTGGTGGAAAGGAGGGCTCAGAGAAGGGAGCAGCCTGGGGAAGATGGCCTCTCGCCGGGCTGGCTGTGTGGTACCGTTTGGTTTAGCCATCATCAACCCCCTGCCTCCCCTTTTCTAGGAGGTCTCCCCGGGCCAAGTGAGGGCTGCGGCCCTTGCCTGATATACTCTGGTTTCTCTTCAGAACGTAAAAATCTTTCGCCTTTTACTAAAGATTTCCGTGGAGAGGAGCAAAACTGAGTTTTATGGCAATTTTTGCATGCTCCAGCTTGCTGGGGTTTCCTTCTTTGGGTTGAACGACAGAATGAGCGGGAGGTGGCTGTAGTGGGAGGCTGACTCCTGTGGCTGCTGCTGGGAGGGAGGCGGTCCTCATTTGAATATTGTGGCCATGGACGGCCCGCTTTTTGGGGAGCAGGAAGCTCGTTTGAAGGGGTGACCCTCTGGTGGAAAGGAGGGCTCAGAGAAGGGAGCAGCCTGGGGAAGATGGCCTCTCGCCAGGCTGGCTGTGTGGTACCGTTTGGTTTAGCCATCATCAACCCCCTGCCTCCCCTTTTCTAGGAGGTCTCCCCGGGCCAAGTGAGGGCTGCGGCCAGGGTGTTAGGTCGGGAGGAGGCCCTTGCCTGATATACTCTGGTTTCTCTTCAGAACGTAAAAATCTTTCGCCTTTTACTAAAGATTTCCGTGGAGAGGAGCAAAACTGAGTTTTATGGCAATCTTTGCATGCTCCAGCTTGCTGGGGTTTCCTTCTTTGGGTTGAACGACAGAATGAGCGGGAGGTGGCTGTAGTGGGAGGCTGACTCCTGTGGCTGCTGCTGGGAGGGAGGCGGTCCTCATTTGAATATTGTGGCCATGGACGGCCCGCTTTTTGGGGAGCAGGAAGCTCGTTTGAAGGGGTGACCCTCTGGTGGAAAGGAGGGCTCAGAGAAGGGAGCAGCCTGGGGAAGATGGCCTCTCGCCGGGCTGGCTGTGTGGTACCGTTTGGTTTAGCCATCATCAACCCCCTGCCTCCCCTTTTCTAGGAGGTCTCCCCGGGCCAAGTGAGGGCTGCGGCCAGGGTGTTAGGTCGGGAGGAGGCCCTTGCCTGATATACTCTGGTTTCTCTTCAGAACGTAAAAATCTTTCGCCTTTTACTAAAG